>NW_027122215.1:650157-1300314 GCF_030686945.1 Centruroides vittatus | reverse complement strand
GGTAGTTATTTAATTCTGATGTGTAAATTATTGCAAGCATTGTCCAGTTTCCATATTAAAAAATGTTTATAAATTTACGCATCTAACTGGGCAGCAGTTATTATTATGCCTGAGACGGTCTGTTATGCAACTGTACTCTTTGTGACCACTTGGAGTTATAATCATTAAAAGGAGACTGAACTGCATTATTTTTAATACCTGCCATCTTCTCAGTTCTCCATCTAATCTTTAAAATGACTGTGGAAACCGACTTACCTGTCGGAGAGGGTCACAAGCGTGTAATAGATGTAAAATGTGTACTCCTATTGTACATAAGGGAAAAACAAAGACTGAGACGTGGAAGACTGCTACGCGCTGATTGGTCCATCAGCGATTGCTACAATCCGTATAAAAGAAAAGGTTTTGGCGCAAAAGTCAAGTTTTTGCTGGAACTTCAAGGCGGATGTTTGTGTTTCGTCTACTTTTGCCGTGACGAGTGACGGGAGGAGTGTTCCGAGTAACTGTATCCGAAGTATACGTCGCAAGGTGTCTTTTCGACGGATCTGTTCAGGAATAGTGACTTTTGGAACTTTGACTGTTTGTGTGAATCTGCTTTGTAAACGTTGTAATTTTTGTGATTTGTAAATCTCGTAAACCTTGTAAGTTCATGTAACGTCAAATAGTTGTCATAAACGTTTTGTTTAATTTGAAAAGAGGTATTTAAAATTTGACTAACTTCAAGACCAATGAGTAAGAAAAGGTCAATTGAAGAGGTACAGTACATCGTAATTTTCAAGAAAAATGGGAATTGCAATATTTTTGTGTCCAAAACAAGAATAAAATATTATGCTTGATACGTAAAAACGCTATTTCAGTTCCTAAGGAATATAATCTTAAAAGGCACTATGACAGAAATCATAAAAGAAACTGACCAATACGTTGCAAAACTTCGTGAAGACAAATTGTCGGAATTGAAATCACTTCTTCAAAAACAACAAAGTGTATTCGTTTCGCGGATGCGATGTTAATTTAAAAATAAATGAAGAACTTTTGGAAATCATTCCTACGCATAATACAACCACTGGAGCTGATATTTTTGATGCACTTATGGAAGTTTTGAAGAAGTATAAGTTACCATTGGAAAAGTTGGTTTGTCTCGCAACTGATGGTGCACCTACCACGACCGGTATTACTAAAGGAGTTGTTGCAAGATTAAAAGAAACATGCAAACAGCATGGTAATAATAATTTTGAACATTTTCATTGTATTATTCACCAGCAAGTACTGCGCTCCAAAGTTTTAAATATCGGACATGTTTTAAAAATAGTCACCAAAATTGTAAATTATATTCAAGCACGTGGACTTAATAATCGTCAATTTGCTTCATTTCTGGAAGATATTGAATGTGAATACACCGATCTACCACATTATACGGAAGTTCGTTGGCTTTCGAGTCATAAAGTGCTAAAACGATTCTTCACATTGCTGGACGAAATCATAATTTTCTTGAAAACAAAAAATTATGAATGTGCTGAATTAAAAAATGGATAAAGGACCTGGCTTTCTCGGTTGATATTACGAGTCATCTTAATCAACTTAATCTTAAGCTTCGAGGCAAAAATCATGTTGTTACAACGCTATTTGATAATATTAACGCCTTCAAACAAAAATTGTCACTTTCGCAAAAACAAATAGCAAAAGAAAACTTGTCTCACTTTGAAAGCTGTCAATATCTATTGCCTAAATCACCTAAATTAAAATTTACAGAATATGCTCACCAAATTAAATTGTTAGAAACGGAATTCGATCGAAGATTTTCTGATTTTAAAAGCTGTGAATTACAATTTAGTCTTTTTACTTCGCCTCTATCTATCGATATTGAAACTGTTGATGAAAACTTACAAATGGAATTAATTGAAATCCAATGTGATAATTTGCTGAAGCAAAAATACATGGATGTTGGAATTCCAGATTTTTATACAGATTTATCTGTAGATCGGTTTCCTAAAATGTTATCGTTTGTTACCCGTATACTGGCTATGTTAGGAAGCACTTATTTATGCGAGCAACTATTTTCTTTAATGAAAAATAAAAATTCAGAAAGGTCGAGGTTAACCGATCAACATTTATCATCAGTTTTAAAAATTGCATCAGCTCAATATATTCAACCAAATTTTGATGACTCGCTTTGTGAAAAACGTTGTCAAATATCTTCTAAAAAGTAATATTAAACTGTGATTTTGTTTATTTTTTATTATAACTTTTATTTTTGTTTTTTATAAAAAATATAAAATATTTATAGTTTAAGTTTAAAAAATAATATGAAATATAAAATGTCTATGTACAGTACGTATAATATACAATACATTGAGTCTAATAAATACATAATCATTCTAAAAACCGTATTTTATTAATTTTTTGAACATTGAAAACATGCGGCCCCGACTTATACAAAATAGATCATGTGGCCGCAATATCATATGAGTTTGACATGCTGGGTTAGAGGAACACGAAGTCTGAAATTTCCAAAATTATATTCGTACAAGCAATGGTCTTGGAAAAGAGATATGGTAAAACATAAGCTATTATTCTGGCAATAGGGATAACCAGATAGTTGACATTTCATATGTCGATACGGATGCGAAATACTACCGCAAGTAAAACTAATGCAGTAATTAATTTTATTTATTAACCAGTAGTAAACTTTAGATTCAAGACCGGGAATGACTTGTACTTAATCTATAAATTTCTCCGGTTCGAAAATGGAGACGATTTCTTTCCAATATTCGCAAAAGACGTTTCTGGAGTTGTTGGTTGTCTTCCAATATTTCTTTAAAATATTCAAGTGCGTGCCTTTCTTCAATTTCGAATTCCTGCACCGACAGAAGAAACTGCAGCACTCATTTTCCTCTTGTTGAAATATGTCTTTCAAAAATTCTTAAAATATACAAAAGAAAATTCTTTAATTTTAAATAATCTTAAAATTATTTAATTTCTTAATTTAAATTATATAAATTCAATACTTTTTATGATGTGTCTTGCTTGTCTTTCTTCGAAATCGTATGAAAAAACTAAAATTATAGAGAATAAAACGACGAATAACCAAAATAATTCGAACGGATCATTCTTCTGCTCTTGTAAGTAAACAATATTGTAATTTGTTGATATAGTGATTGTTAAAGTAATAATTTATGTTTAATTGTTACGAAGTTCGAATGTTAAAAAATTTTTTTAAATTACAGATTGGAGGATTTCGCTTTCAGAATTAAATTGAATTGGATCGATGGAAGAAGATAGTGCAATACACGGATGATCATCCAAGGGATATATGCCACCTTCTGATAGAAAGCCTTCCGAGCTGACTTCTATACGAAGCTGGCTCCTATTGAGATAAAGAAAACCAGAAAAACTCTATGCGGCTAGGATGTTGGTCAGGCGCGAAAACTCGACCAACTATCAGTGTTCAGTGGTTTTATCCGCTCGCCCACTGATAGACCTCTTTCAAGTATCAGAAGGAATGGTGATGCAGCCTTTCGTTGTTTGTCGGAACAATACAGGACTATTTATTGCATAAATTAAAATGTTGCCAGCCGGATGTCCAAGGGGTTAAGGCGTCAGCCTGCCGCTCTGGGTACCCGAGATCTAATTAGGGCGATCGAAAAATTCCAAAATTTTTCGGGGTGGTCCGTCTCGGATATGTTGGATCCCATCCCTCAGTACTGGCCGAACTCACGATTGGCCTGAAAAAGGTCCTCTTAATGCCCACAGGGCGTGGGAAAAAAATAAATTAATGTCAAGTTCACAGATATGACGATTATTATTCCTTTTGTATTTTAAAATTTGTTCATATTAATATATCCGACAAAAAATATTTACGAAAATAACTAATAAATTTCTTCATTGTCGAACATGTTTCATTATTTGGCAATGAAGAAATTATGAGAAACAAAAAGAATGTAGGTTAATGCCATCGTCAGAATCTAATCAAAAATGCTTCGAAACCTAAGCAGAATTATATCAATATTACTGCAGTTTAGTTGATTAATTTACCGAGCTCGTCTAAATTATCTCGAAGATCAATTTTCTCGAGAATTTCTTTATTTTCCAGAATCCTATCACTAGACACAAATACGAGATGCCTTCAAACGCGCGCGCTCTCAAGCCACGGCGATTACCATTGGCTAGAGGACGGAGAAGTCCCAATCCGTTCGAGTTTGCTTCGCCTTAGAGTAAATGCTTAATACTTTGAGTCAGGTTTACAAGTTTACAGCGAAAGCGGCGAACGCTCGGCGGCGAAGAAGTAGAACATTATTCCATCAAAAGCGGTAGCGTTGGCGGCTACGCGTTAGAAGCCAATCGGAAACGCTAATACATCGGCCAATTATATGAACCGTCACACTTGCGAGTGCGGGATAGAATCTATCGTTTCGATGTCAGATGTAAGCTATGCAGCCGTTTACGCTCGTACTATCGCTTGTGTTTGTGGTCTAGCCATCGGTAGCAGCGTCCCGAAGTATCCGCTGCCACCGACGCCTCCCGGAAATCCGGTCAAAACGGCTGTCCTGGACGTTTCGGGAAATTCGACCAAAGGCCCGTCTCACTTTCTCCCACCCCAAAACGCGCGCTTTGTCCGACTCCGTCGACCTAGAGCGATGTCTTAGGGCTGTTTCACACTATGACCGACTAGACCGACCGGTCCGATCCGACCGATCCCATAATCGGACCGACTAGTAGTAAAAGCATTCACACTGACTTGTGAGTACGATTATATGTCGGTGGCCGACTCGTAAGGACCAATCGGAACGCGTGTTAGAAATCGTTTTAAGTTTTTCTAATTTTCAAAATATTTTTGTAATCTACCTGGTTAAACTTTGCGGATATAATCTTACTTCGTTTATAAATTCTTACGAAAAGTCTAAATAATACCATCTTTTCTCATTACGTCGATAATGTTTTTTAATATATATGTTAAAGTCATATATGTTCCCATATAAAATTTAAGCAGATATGAAAGAAATAAGGTACAAGGGAAATTTTAAATAAATTAGCAATATATATATAATGTAAAGTTATGTTTGATTGATTCGATAGTTTTCATATATCCAAAGTCTGATTGGTTGTAGTTTCGAAGCTTTCATTGGCTATAGCTCACCGACTGCTCCGACCCGACTACAAATATTTAACTTTTTAAATCTGTCCGACTGGAACGACCAGTCGGTGGGCCGACTGCTGTTGCCATGGCAACACGACTTGCAGTCGGACCGGTCGGTCCATTTGGTCATAGAGTGAAACAGCCCTTAGAGTGCGTCATATGGACGTGCCCGGCGCTCCAAGACCCGCAAACGACTGATGCGCCGATGACAGCGAAGGCGGCGAGCCTCTGTCATCTTTTTTTAATGTAAGGATAACAATTTGAAAGCACTCTTACGTCATTATCCTGGCGCGCAATATGACCGCGACAGTAATCTTTACACGCTTGTTGAAAGATAGCCGCGAGCCGGGTTTTGCGTAACTTTTTATCGACGAAAGTATTTAGAATTTACATAAAATTTCATTTGTTCAAATAAAATTAATTATATTTTAAATTTATCTATTTAAATTATTAATGTTTTTATACACATAAGCACAAAATTGTAATTACTTCTGTATAAATTCAAATTTTTAAACTTCGTAATATACAGTATTTTAACACGTTTAAAATAATTTACGTTTTAGATAATTTATTTATCCGAGCTTTATATATACATTATTTCTTTGTTTATTAATATTTAATATTATATAATTTTAATGTAAATTTAGAGGTTTTCAAAGAGATTAGTAGGCGTCGGAAGAATTAAACTTTTTTCATCCCCACGTGGTACCCTACTAAAACGCAGTTAAAAACGAAAAATTGCATCTAAAATATTACAGTAGAAGCCGAGTTCTTCTGGGTAAGCCTTAATCCTCTCCCTCTTCTCCGTGGGGAAATTTCGAAAAATCCCTTCTTAGTGTACGTTCTCGTGACGTACTGTACCATAACTGTGTACCAAATTTCAACTTTCAACTCCTAACCGTTTGGGGTCTGCGCTTATTATTATCATAAATTTTAATAATAATAATCAGCACAGTCGATTATTATTTTTTTTATTATTATTCCTGTGTAAATAATTAATAAAAGGAATAATAATCGACTGTGCTGATTATTATTATTATTAAAATTTTTAATTTATAAACAAACTGTTCAAACTTTTCTAGAAAAACTAAAATTTATTGTTGTATATTAAATATTTTTTATTAATAAAAATTTAAGATTTGTTTTAGTTTTTCACATTATTTAGTGTTGTTTTATTTATTGTTTTATATTTTTTGTGCGCTCTATTTCTTGTGGGAGAGAGAGGGAGCCCGATAAGAAGGAAATGTCTAGGGCCCCAAAGTGGATTAATCCGGCCCTGAATATAAACAAAGTTTAAGCAAACACATGAGAGAAAAACACGAAAAGGATTACAGCAAAGATAGTTTTAAAAATATTTAAATGTAGTTTGTGTTTAAGTGAATATCAGAAAAAAAATATTGTCAAATTTCGGCAAGGTACTGTACATGACATTTTTATATCTAATAATATTCAGACATAAAATTCATTTAGTGATTTTAAGGAATGGAAACAGAAATATGAAATGGAAAATATCATTAAGTACATTATAATGAGTGGTTCAAAAAGGAAAATTAAACCTAATAGTTTTATATATTACTAGCAGACCCGGCCACGCGTTGCTGTGGCTCAAAATGTATCTATTATAAATGTATAACGCCTCCCCGTGGGGGGAATTTCAAAAAATCCCTTCTTAGTGTACATTCTCTTGACGTACCCTATTAAAACGCAATCAAACACGCATCTAAAATAGTATAATAAAAGTCGAGTTCTTCACAGTAAGCCTTAATCCTGTCCCTCTCCCCCGCAGGGAAATATCGAAAAATCCATTTTTAGTGTATATTCTGTTGACGTAACCTATTAAAACGCAATTAAAAACGCAAAAAACCGCATCTAAAATAGTATAATAGAAGCCAAGTTTTTCACGGTAAGCCTTAATCCTGTCCCTCTCCGTCGCAAGGAAATATCGAAAAATCCCTTTTTAGTGTATATTCTGTTGACGTAACCTATTAAAATGCAATCAAAAACGCAAAAAACCGCATGTAAAATAGTATAATAGAAGCCGAGTTCTTCACGGTAAGCCTTAATCCCGTCCATTTCCCCCAGTAGGGGGAATTTAGACGTGTATATTATATACAAACACTTGCGTATTCGAATGCAACGTTGTGTCAAAATTCAAAAGGAATCGGTAGGAACAAACAAACGTTATATTTTATTTATATAGATAGATAGAAAATGATCTGCTTTAGTCCATTCTAACAGAAAAGCATAATGCCTCACAGAAAAGCCAACTTAGGTTGTCAGAAGTTAGCGCCATCTGTTGGACATGAAAGCCTTAATCCATATATAAATATATTTTTGAAAGGGGGGAAATAGTGGTCTTCACATATGCCACAAACCTTCGCGGGAGTGTATTAAACAACTTTCCAAAGTTTCATGGCAATCGGATAAATGGTGTGGTAATGCATGAAGGACAGACACACAGACACACACACAGACAGACATACATTCGTTTTTATATATATAGATAACTGTCATAGATCTGGTTATTTCTAAGTATCCTTTCCAAAATAATATCCAGACAATATTATGGTTGCGTATGTCATGTAAGTAATGAACTTATAATTAATGCAAACAGTAATGTTTTTAGGCTATATACTTATGTATATTACAGAACGTTCAATTACTACTAATAATAGCACTTCTCTCAGTGGAAAAATATCAAATTTTAAGACTTCCTGTGTTTTATTTTATTCGTAGTTTCATCTGATAATCTTACAATATTAATTTTTTATAGAATAGAGTTTATTTTTAGCAAGGTGTCTGTTCATAAATTTATTTTATTTTCACTTTTATCTAATAATTTCGAACAAAGCATTTATAATTTATAATTATGGATAAAAAACACAAGTATTGTACCGGTATATTTTAAACCCACAAACTACATTCCATTTTATTTAACGTGTAACGAGTTCGACAACGTTGACAGTATGACAAACAAATGATAAGCATATACTGTACTAATGCAGTACATTATTAAGCAGTAGCATTATTAATCAAGACTGAACAAAGACAAGACCCACGTGTAACCACGACAAATCCAATTCCCGCGACTGGTGCTGTTCGCCGTAGCGGCATAATTTAGAACTAAGATTGACTAGAGCTCTAGACCTTTGTACAAGGATGATGAAGCATTTTGTCCAATTTGTAACCAAACTCTGAATATTGCTTATAATGGGAAGACATCATTAGAGCAACATCTGGAAACAGATTGTCGCAAGAAAAATATTACATCAACTGGAAGCAATGTTCGGATTGAGAAATGTATTCCAGAATTGTAGAACGTCTCTGCCACACAGCCATACGTCATTTCAGCTTTAAACTTGTAGATTCACAAATAAATTGAACTCCAAAATTTTCAATGACTCGATAGTAGCAACGCGAATTTCTTCTGCCGGTTAATTAAAGGTGTTTGGCATCCTATTCATTAGAAAAGACATTACAGGTAGAAGAGTTAAAAAATATTCCATTCATAAAAATTACAACTGATAGTAGCAATCACAAAGATGCAAAGATATTTCCAGTTATAATTCATTATTTTATTCACAAAACTATTGGAATTGAATATAAACTTGTCCAGATGACATCAGTCTCAAACAAAAAAGCAGCTACCATTAAAGACTTGTTAACAAATACACTGAGAAAAATTAATTGTTCTCAAAAATGTGTTGCTTTTGAAGGAGACAACTGTAACAAATTTTGGGTCATGTGGACATGTCGGAAAAAATAATGTATTTGCATTGCTAAGACAAGACATTAAGCATTTAGAAGGTAGCAGATGTACAGTGCATATTGTATTCAGCATATTGTAGATTCTTTACTCATTGATATTAAGAGCATTCTTGTAAAAATTTTAAAATATTTTTCTATTTATACTGTCCAGGTTGAAAAGTTAAATATTATACTTATATGTATGACGGAAACACCATGTATTGTATATATTGCACTTCAGATGTGTTTGAAAGGCTTTATTTTAAATTAAAGATTTCCTTTGTTGTTGGAATTTTAGTACTTTTAATTTCATTAACTTTTTTCATTGAGAAATGAACCAGCAACGAGTTGCTCAATTTCTCGGCTACATTAAAAAGTTTGGTGGCTGTTATCATATTTTATTAAAATATTTCTTATATTTTTAACTATTATAAAATGGCAGAAAGCTGTAATTTTGGGGTATAGGCGAGTATTTTTTAAAAAATTGTAAATGCTAATAACGAGTAAAATCGTCACTAAGTCTGACCCTACCGACCCCCATTATCTTTCCATTCCTCGACCTTTAACCGCCAAAATTTGATGTCATCGATTACTTTAATAATCAAATCACCCTGCAAAATTTCAGAAATTTTGTTTGCCCACTTTCAAGCTTAAGCACCTTTTGTCGAACATTTCTGAAATTTGTGAATTACTAAGACATTCTGATAGCATTACCTGGCGTGCAAAGGGCCACAATCATTACAAATTCCTCTTTGGATTTTCAAAAATACAGATAACATTACTTTAGAATAAATGAATGATTCGACATTTTTATAATTTTATTTATTAGAAAACAGAAAGCATTATTTTAACTTAAAAAACATAAAGTAATCCTGTTTCTAATGAACATTATTATAATAAAATAATCCTTTCTGAAATATTTCTAATCGATTAATGTTTTTACGTAACGCGTGACGTAAAAATATTACGGAATCATAATACCTCACGCGTTCTAAACAATACATTCTAACAATACGTAACGAATTTTTAGAATGCATTTGGCGTTTTCTATTGTAGGAGGCTATTGTTAAACGTAAATTTGTTCTAAAGTTCCGCGTTTCTTTGAGATTTGAGAAAAAAATGTGATTAAGTAAACTTCAGTAATGTACGGGAGGCAGAAAGGGCTCTCTGTGTCGCCTTTCTCTTAGGCCCGCTCGAGTAGAGATGAAATTTCCCGTCGGCCTTTTTATTCGAGTTACTCTTTACTCTTTACTCAAACTAACTGTGTTCTGCATCCTTAAGGTTCGCTCGGATGAAGACGAAGACAGCAACCCGTTCTAATAAAGCCCGCGTAAGGCGAAGAGGCCCGCGTAGAGCGAAAAGGCCCGAGCAGGGCGAAGAGGCCCGCGTAGGGCGAAGAAGGAAGATACAAGAACGGGAGGATCCAAGGCTCCCTGTGTTTTGCATCTTTAGGCCCACTCGGGTGAGGACAAAAGACGGTGAGGCTTTTTGTGTTTCGTTTCTTTAAGGCCCGCTCGAGTGAAGAGGCCGATCGGAGATGGAGAAGGCTTTCTGTGTCCCGGTTTATTAAATCGCGCGCAGGGCGAGTATTTTTTTTATATTGTTTTTGGTTAATGAGGTTCGGTATGAGATTGAACTAAATTTTGTGACCCTAACGTGCATTTTATTACGACCAGGTGTATTTATAGATTTCCGTCTTTCTTTATTACTAGTTGTTGTAATATTGCATTTCTTAGTTCAGATAGTAATAATATAGTGAGTTTCGAATAGCTGAATTCAGAGGTAATTATGAATATTTTCATCGTGCGAGTTAGGAAGAATTCGACTCGACAAGTGATGTTCGTCACTTGTGGAGTTAGATTCTTTCCAACTCTTGGTGGAACTCTGTAGCAGCCACCTCCACGTGGTGAGTTCTGGGTTGTCGTTCGTCTGGTAATGACGAACGGCAGGCGAAGAGCTGCTCGTTCCATTTTATCCATTCGGCGCTGCTGCGCAGCTTTCTTATGCCGATTGACGTTGAAAACCCAAAGTGTTTTGGTGTTTCGTTGAAAAAGTCGAGTACAAAATCAAATTTAAACTTATTATAAACTGCTGATAAGTAATTTACAATTGCCCTTTTTGTGATTTATTAATTGTAAAATTGAAATATTTTGTTAAATATTTCAATTTTATTATATTAACTCAGGGTTTCTTGACGGAGTCGGTAGGGTCGATGAAAGTTTGCGGGAATGGCTAAAACTTTGCAAATATTTAAAATTTTACACAATTTTCCTGCTCTCAATAAATGCTTTTTAAAAATTATATCAGAGGTTATATTATATATAATATTGTATAATATACCACGTATAAAGTACATAACATTGAATGAGTGGACAGAAAAAATACTTTTTTAAAAGGGGACAATATACGAAAAAGATTAGGAACCCTTATCCTTGCATTTATGTTTTTAATTCCCGCACACAATGCCACCACCGAAAGAGTATTTATCTCAGTGGACAGATGAACGAAACAGAATGGCAATTGAAACAGTAAAAAGTCTGGTTATAGTGAAATTCAACTTCAACAATCGTAATTGTTTAGAATTTTACGATGAAATCTGAAGAAACAAATAACTGCTTAATTTTTGCATTTTTGTCAAGCCTCAAAACCATTTCCAAGGACTCTATTACTTCTATTCCAAATTTCCAGTTCCTGTATAGCCTTTAAAATACGAGAAAATGAGCTTTCTACCTATTTAAGATGTTACTAGTAATAACCATTTTTTGTGTAACTGGAATATGGCGAGTAACCTCTCGATTCAAGCTGTCTGTCACCTGTGTTAAAATTAAATATTTTTTTATAATTGTAATAAAATTAAACTAGAATATGCAATTATAAAAAACACATTTTTTTATAAATACAGTACATTCTACAAAATGTTGCTATAGAATAAAACTGCCTCTAAACAAATACTATACAAAGTTATGACTGATTGGCCGGATAACCAAGCGGTTAATTAAAGTGTCAACCTTGAGGTTTGAGAGATTCGAAAGCCAGGTGGGTCGAAAAAAACAACAGAAATTTTTCGGAAAACTGCAGGTGGCTAGCTCGTTGATGAGACTTGAATCCACGACCAGTGTTTGGCGGTTTTATCCACTCGGTCACTGGTAAGCATTAAGAATCTCATAGGGGTATTTTTTTTTTTTTTTTTTTTTTTAACTCTTTCCGCCCTGTGGGCACTAAGAGGGCCTCTTATAGTAGGCCCATTATGGGTTCGGCCAGGCCCACAATGGGGTGACCGGGTGGCGAGGGACGGGGCCCGACATATCCGAACGGACCACCCTCCGAAAAATTCCTGGGGATTTTTCGACTCGTTCGGATTCGATCCCGGGTCCCCCAGAGCGGTAGGCTGCCACCTTGACCGCTCGGCCATCCGGCCTCCTCATAGGGGTATTGTAACTAGTTACTCTGAAAAGTAACTAACTGCGATTCCTAATTAATTTTAAAAAGTAATTTAGTTAAATTACTTGTTTAATAAGTATTTTGATTAATTGTACAACTTTTACTGTTATTTTTCTTTTTCTTTGTAAACTGACCTCGCTTTTGTATCCTCAAAAGCAGCACCGGAAAGATAACAATTTTTTTTTTTAAATTATCTCAGCCGAGCTGGCCGAGGCAGTTAATGTCAGACTGCGGCTATGGGTGACCCGGGACCAGAACCGAGTTTTTAAGAACTTCGCGAATTTTCGGGGATGACCACTTCGGATATGTCGGTTCCCGTTCCTCAACACCGGCCGCTCCATTGTGAGCCTGGCTGAATCAACGATTGGCATGAAAAAAAGCTCTCTTAGTGTCCACAGAGCGGAGAGAGTTTTAAAATATCCATTACCTCTACAATTACATATCAAATCGCAAAATAGGAAGAAAATATTTCTAAAATATGATGTAACCAAAAAAAGTTCGCTCGAAAAAAAAATTGTAGACAAATAATTCTTTATGATGGAGAACATAAATTTACACTGTTTCCAAGATCATCCTTAGTCAGTTGAAGTTTTTTAATTAATGAAAGCATGGCTGGATGGCCGAGCAGTCAAGGTTAGCAGTCTGCCGCCCTGGGGGACCCGAGATCGAATCGGGACGGGTCGAAAAATCCCCAGAAATTTTTCGGGGGTGGTCCATCCGGATATGTCAGTCCCCGTCTTTCACCACCCAGCCGCCCTATTGTCGGCCTGGCCGAACCCATAATGGGCTTGTTATAAGAGGTCCTCTGAGTGCCCACAGGGCAGAGAGAGTTACAAAAACAATAAAGCATGAAATTTAATTTTTTAAAACTGTTTATTTTTCAAATTTAAGTTTTAAATATACAGTTGACAGCCAATGATATGCATATTTTCAACCACGGAATTGAGCGGGAAATCCAACAAAATCAGTTAGAAATCGTTCAACTGTTGATAATGGGTCAGAAATACGATTTAAAATTTAAATTATAAATTAATAAAACTCGTTAAAGATTTAAATGCTTAAGTTCGTTAACTTTGGGCCGATTTAAGTATATAAGTATAATAAGTTCAATTATATGTCAAAATCTGCAGTAAATATTTAACAACATTTTAGATATAACTGTATTTGTAAAAAACAATAATAATACTCAAATGAGCATGGCACATTGTAAAAAGTAACAGCATTGGTTTCGAAATTATTGAAGTTTTTCATAAAAGTTCATAGAATATTTTAAAGAACAAACTCTTCTCTGAGTGTCTTAATCCGCGAAACCGGCAACCCCGACGGCGACCGAGAAATCTTTATGTATCGTGGCAAAACAAAAGAACAAATTGTTGAATATAGTAAATGTCAAACAAAGATGATACAAATATCTATCTTGAGGAAACCGTGTTTTGTATTTTCGTTTCTTTTCTTTTCTTTCGAAGACACAATGTAGTGACGTAAACTTAAACACTGGGCGAATTTTTCATCCTTTTTATTCGGTTGGAACGCTTTTTTATTACATAACGCGTTTCGGGCCGATGCCCCTCTTCAGCCAACTAAACATTAAAAAGTGAGAGATGACTATATACAAATATTTAAAATAAATATCGTGACAGTATACATAATTAGTTTTTTAGAGGTTGTTACCTTCTAAATCCTGGTAAGAGCTTGTATACCGTTAAAAGCTGGTCCGTACCTCATTCGGTAGTTTAGACGGATGTAATAGTCCAAGGGTACGAATCTTGATAAAAATTCCATAAAAAAGGAAGGTTTAGTATCAATCTGTAGAGGTATACGGGGTTATTCTTTCACAAATCATATTCGTGAAACCATACCTGAGATTCGTCTTCCGGTGTGTTGTCTAACACTGAGCTCGTACTCCTCCACCTCAACTGCGGAGCACGATCTATTTTTAATTTGCATATGTCTGGTCGAGCATTAGCAGGGGAATGTTCCTTTTTTTTAATAGGTTTCTTTTCCGATAAAATTATTCGGGGGGTTTAGCGGTGATTTTTTTAGAACATAGCACGTGGCCATTGCTATTTTTTCCCGCTTTTAGTATTTTTAATATTTGTCGCTATGCAAATGACGTAACAGATCGTAAAACAGTTTTTTATTTTATAGTATTTTATTTTCGGCCCGAAACGCGTTATGTAATAAAAAAGCGTTCCAACCGAATAAAAAGGATGAAAAATTCGCCCAGTGTTTAAGTTTTTTTTTTTTTTTTTTTTTTTTTTTTAACTCTTTCCGCCCTGTGGGCACTAAGAGGGCCTCTTTTAGAAAGCCCATTATGGGTTCGGCCAGGCCCACAATGGGGCGACCGGGTGGTGAGGGACGGGGCCCGACATATTCGAACGGACCACCCCCCGAAAAATTCCTGGGATATTCGACCCGCTCGGATTCGATCCCGGGTCCCCCAGAGCGGTAGGCTGCCACCACTACATTGTGTCTTCGAAAGAAAAGAAAAGAAATGATACAAATATGTTAAACAAACTTGATGTTGCAGGTGTAATTTATAAATTATCTTGTACTTGTCCACAAACGAAGTCTTACGTTGGAGAAACCGGAAGGAAGTTGGAAACACGTTTAAAAGAGCACGAGGCAGCAATAAGATTAAAATGAGAAGAATCGCCGTGGTACCTACATTATAAAAATAAATTTTGTAAAATAGATAGAAATAATGTGAAAATACTTTATAAAAAGAAGATTGTTTAAAACGTAGAATAATAGAACATTTTTGTAGAAAAGAATATGCAAATTTAATTAACCTGAATGACGGACGGCCGGATGCCGAGCGGTAAAGGTGGCAGCCTACCGCTCTGGGGGACCGGGATCGAATCCGAACGGGTCGAATAATCCCCAGGAATTTTTCGGGGGTGGTCCGTTCGGATATGTCGGGCCCCGTCCCTCACCACCCGCTCACCCCATTGTGGGCCTGGCCGAACCCATAATGGGCCTACTAAAAGAGGCCCTCTTAGTGCCCACAGGGCGGAAAGAGTTAAAAAAAAAAAAAAAAAAGCAAAAAAACCTGAATGACGGTATGCAGATAGATGCATGCTGGGAAAACATCACCCAGCATAAAAGGAATGGGTTACCGAGACTCAACTACCCATTGATGAGGCGTTGCGAAATGCATGTGGTAAATGAAATAAAGAAGTTGATCAAAGTATAGCATTTTTTCGTTCTTTATTGTCTAAATAACTCACTCGAAGTCGGAGCTAAAGAGTAGTTTATTTTACTTGGATTATAACCTAAAGTTTTTTAGTGTTTTTAAAGAATTAATTTGTTTTAGTTGTGCTTGGTCTTAATACTGTATTTTATATTGTACGGGTATTATTCACCTGCTGAGATTGTATGGAAATTTGGCTCGGAGATTTGATCGATTGATGTGATATTTAATTTTTAAGTTCTTGAAAATTACAAGATTTGTTTTTTGATACAATAAATTTTGTTGTAATCCTGATGTCTTGCTTTACTCCAGAATCATAGCCAATCATGGGCCGAATTCGCAAACACTACGTTACTAAGAGAAATGTGTTTATTAAAGCAATTGATAATTTATTTCCAATTAATAATTAATTAACAACCCCAATATTGTATTATGCATTAATATTAATTGTAGTTAAACGCAAGCGTTTTCTTTTTACGAGAAGTACAGTCGTCATCTCAGCTTTTTTGTTGATGTTGATCGGAAGTATCAGCAACATTCTCATATTTTTTATTTTTATCATAAGAAATTGCTATAGATGACAAAATATGTTATTAATTAACTGATAATTTGTTTTAGCAGGTCACGTTTGTTCAGTCAAGTACCGAGCGACTGTTTGCCAAAATTTGTGTTCGAACACCGAATTGTTCGAGTACCGAGATATAGCCGTATTTCGTTCGTTATTTTACTCATGATTAAAAAAGTTTAATAACACTTATCTAAAAGTGTTTATAAACTTGTATTAAATACGAAGGTTAATCTATAAGTATAAAAACAAAACATAATGACGGTCTGAAAGCAACGACAACAGCATCGGTGAATAGAAGAGCTAGTGCAAGGAAGAAAAAATTATACTATCAGTTTTCATTAAAGCAAACCCGACAAAAGGCACAAAACAAACTGAAAATTTCAATATTCTAAAATCTATGGGCAAATTTTAGACGACACACGTGCTTGCTTGAATAAAAAGAAAATCGAATAACGGAGTTTACACTTAAAAATTGTGAAATTTTGTACGGATTTTCCAAACTGTGTCAGAGCGAAACCGAAAGTCGTATTTTACGTGGGATATCCCCAATTTTCCTACCGTGTTAGAGAGAAACCGTGTTGTAGAAGTTACCGTGTGGTATGAGAAATACCTGCAATTTAATGTTATTCCACTTTTAAACGAAAAACTATTATTTTGCCAATTTCTTTCAAACTTCACTTTCACTTCAGTTCCGTTCATACGGAGGTTCTAACCCTTGGTCTTATCCCCCAAAATTGACGCTCAAGCAAGTATGAAGCAGCCTATATGGCAATAAAGAGCTCTGGCACAGTTCTATGCTTACCAGATAATCACAAAACACTACCTCCATCCATATCTTCCCATCATACTCAATGTGCAAACTGAAAATCGTGAACACTATAATCGAATAACGGAGTTTACACTTAAAAATTGTGAAATTTTGTACGGATTTTCCAAACTGTGTCAGAGCGAAACCGAAAGTCGTATTTTACGTGGGATATCCCCAATTTTCCTACCGTGTTAGAGAGAAACCGTGTTGTAGAAGTTACCGTGTGGTATGAGGAATAACTGCAATTTAATGTTATTCCACTTTTAAACGAAAAACTATTATTTTGCCAATTTCTTTCAAACTTCACTTTCACTTCAGTTCCGTTCATACGGAGGTTCTAACCCTTTTTTATTTGTAATATATATACATAGGGTCTAACTCATAATCCCTCGAGTTAACTGGAAAAGACTCGTCTTAATTTCTTCCATATACACTCTGGTGAACGTATACCCTTCGAGTGTTATATTTGTTTAAATATTTCTTGTCGCTTCCCATTTTCTGCCGTCTTGTTTATTACTATCCACGTACAGAACCACCATATCGGCTCTTCAGTCCGATGGTCTTGATTTTGTAATTCTGGACTCGTCTACAATATATCAGACTTTCGGTTTCAACATCAACTGTTAAACTCAAAAATTCCTATCGACACATCGGAGAGGTCGCAACCGTCGTATTCAGCCTAAAACGTGAACGGCGGGTCGATAAATCCCCAGAAATTTTTCAAAGGATGGTCCGTCCGAATATGTCGGGCCCCGTCCCTCACCACTCGGTCGCCCCATTGTGGGACTGGTTAAACCCATAATAGGATTGCTTACGGCAGTGGCGTGCCGTCATTGGAAGCGGTGGAAGCAGCGCTTCCACCGAATTTTCTAAAATATAAATTTTCATATTTTAACGTAGTTTGAATTAATTAAAATTAATATTTTATTATAATTGCATTATGTATCTTATTACAAATTTCTATACTACATGTGAAATAAATGATAAGATTCAGTGGCGTGCCGTGTTTGATGGCAGGGAAGCTGCGTTGCTGTAAAAAGCCGACTTCTAGAGGCAATCAGTTAATTGCGCGTCAGTGATGGTCTAGGGCAGGGATGAGCAACCTGCGGTCCTCGGGCCGCATTCATATATTTTGCGGCCCGCGACGCATAAAATGTGAATAAATATATCAATTTTCCAGCTTAAGACAGTTCTCGATGAACAAAACCAGCTGCCATGATGCTTGCAAGTATGATGAAATATACGATAAGCACGAAGATCTTTAACGAGTTAGCAATACTGAAATACGAGCGAGATTTGTGCGCAGATAATTTCTTACCACACTAAATTTAACAGAAAAATTCATCACAAAACGATTATTTATGCTAATGTGTGAAATTCCATTTAATCCATGCAAGAAGTGTGATTACCAGAGCCCCTTCGGCCGCCAATTTAAAGTACTTTAATCTTTAAAATTGGCGTTTCCACTTCCCGGGACGAGGACCCAGGGGTTGGATTTGTGGGAAGCGAGTGTTCGGGTTGTTTCATTGTGTCGAATTACATACACAGAACGAGGCGCTTGATGTGTAAGTGCGTGAGTGCGAGAATTCGAGTAAAGGTTAAACGGTGTATATCTTCGTGTACAGTGATGTTATGTCCGTGTGTGTGTGTGTGCGTGTGATCGAAGAACATCTTCGGCATGTCTAAAAACAGAAAAACAGTAAATTACGTACGAGAATAAGATGTGTTGAAAATGAAACGAAAGAGATCTTACCATCGAAGACTTCGGAAAATATTCACTTTTACGATAAATGGCCACTTCGTCCTCTTCGTGGTAAAGTTGGGGAGGGAGAAGTATCTCCCTCCCAAATGTTCCTACAAAACACAAAGACAGTGAGAAAAGAAGAAGTTCATTCATTTATTATCTAAGGTCAACATTATTACCTGTATCAGCTAGTCTTTCTTCCCGAACAGTGTCATGAGGAGAGCGAAGGACCTGACCTAACCTAACCGGAAGCTCAATCCTCGTAACAGCTGTTTGGGAAGAAAGGTCGGTCAAATGTCACGTCCGGGTGGTCAGAATCGGGAGTCAAATCCGTTGTCGTCTATCGAGTGTCACGTTCGGGAGACAAGTCCGTGGGTCACGTCCGGGTAGGAGACAGTCACGTCCGGGAAAAGGTGTCGAGTCCGGGAGAAAAGTGTCGAATCCGGTCAGAATGTCGCATCCGGGTGCAAAGGACGAGTTGGGGAAAATCGAAGAGGATCACCGCCTAGGCCAAGGGAAACGCAGCCACCCGCAGCAACAAAACCGCGGTCCCTCGACTTCGGCGGCGCTCTCCTCCGATTCTTCCCCGTTCCGACTTCCGAAAGACGATGGCGACGACGTCGCGAGCGTGGACGAAGAGGCAGACAACCCGAACATACGAAGTAACAACGAAATCCGAGAAGCCTCGAAGGTGTTGTCACGCCGTACTTCTTCCACAACAAGGTCTGTGGCTGGCTGATCCCTGACGACCTTGGCCAAGTGGAATGGACTCAGAACTCTCCCGCCTCCGGGAGAGTGCCACGCCACACGCACTGGGGGAAGGTCGTCACCACCCGCTGCCTCTCGCTCGACGGTCTCCAACGACACCGAACATTCGGCAGAGACCAAGTCCACCACCGGATCCTCGAACGTCTCATCGGAGCCGTCCGAGGAACCCCCTCCCTCCGGCGCCACCGCATTCTTCCGTCGGAACCTCCGGCGAAACCACTCCAACATCTTCATTCTGAAAAAAAAAGTTTGCAATTAGTCGATTAAAACAAAAGCTTAAAAAAATTAATGTCTAAATTCTTCCGAGAAAAGCAAAATGCTCACCGCAGCTGCCTTTTTAAATCTAAAAGATTCGAATCCGAAGCGCAAACGGACGACCATCGAACGATGTGCCGAGATGTCTTCTGGGACCGATTAGCGCAGAAAAAGTCCAAGATTATACTCACGACGAATCGGAATTCGGATAGTTTGCGTTAGATCCTACCGGAAATTGCTAGAACGTTCCAACTGTATTTGCAGTAGAGACGACCGACCCGAAACGAAGAAACTCTCTTACGTGTAATTTGTATTTGTACGACAGTAAATTAAAGACACGCCGCACGTAGCCACGAGGAAAAGGCACTCGAGCCAGAGTCGTAACAAGTGTTTCCTTCTAGAGCAATTTACCCTAACGTGTACGTCACATAAACGCAACGACGGCATTTAAGAGTTTCGTACAAAGAAATTGCCAACGAGTCGACCAAAACACAAGAGAAACGTACGAAGAAGCGAAACGTGCCCACATCCCAACTCGCCATTCGGGACACGAACGTTTAACTGGCACAAAGCATTGGCAGATCGACTGTACTCAGAAAAGACCACCTCGTGGAAAGAGACAAAGAGCCTAAGGAAAAGAATTCTTTGTGTCCAGCCTGTATAGATAACTGTTAAGTGTATTAGTATTAGATGTGTTTGCAGACAATTTAATTCTGACAAAATAAGCCATTGAAAAGCGTTGTAAGTAGTACATAAATTGCATGGAAAAGTCGGAGGTCAAAGGGCGAAAGTTTTGACCTGTCCAAGGAACATCCCATGCTTCGGAATACGGTCTCCGTCCATCAATGTTACCAGAGTATATTTCAGTTAAAATTACGAGGAATTCTATTTAAACTTAGTATTAAATAATTTTTAATTGAATTTCTATAAATAATCCTTATTCTTTGACCGTGTTTATAAAATATAAAAGAATTAATTACGAAAATAAACCAATGAGCAAATACTTAATCCGTTTCCGGCGCTTCGGTCGCTTTCCAATGTGGCGGCTCGTTTAAAAGTCATTTGGGATCCTGATTCACAAGCGACGTCTGTTCGGAGAAAGAGCATACAAGGCTAACATCTCCATATAAACCAGGAAGAAGAAGAAGAATTCACAAGCGACGGCACAATTAAACGCAAATACGCCGGCCGATGTCGTCTTTGAAAGTTGGACTAAACGAAACGAAAATAAAATCTTACAGCTAGCTAAATTCTAATTAAAATCTTACTTGGTATAATGTAGGCGTCCAATGCGGCCGGATGGCCGAGCGGTCAAGGTGGCAGCCTACCGCTCTGGGGGACCCGGGATCGAATCCGAACGGGTCGAAAAATCCCCAGGAATTTTTCGGGGGGTGGTCCGTTCGGATATGTCGGGCCCCGTCCCTCACCACCCGGTCGCCCCATTGTGGGCCTGGCCGAACCCATAATGGGCCTACTAAAAGAGGCCCTCTTAGTGCCCACAGGGCGGAAAGAGTTAAAAAAAAAAAAAAATGTAGGCGTCCAAAAGTCTTCTTAAAACCACGTTCCGGTAGCAAAAAACACTGACGAAAGGCAAAAAACACAGCGAAAACAAGAGCACAGAGCGCACACGTCCGTCCGGCAAGCGAAAAACGTGCAAAGTGAGGCAAAATCGTGTTGCAACAATAGAAACGGCAATTGTTGCCGTTTCTATGGAGATTAGAAAGCGCCTAACGAATTCGAATGCGATTGACGTAATGGATTCTTTTTGAATTTTAAGGCTAAATATCTGCATTTTTTACGTTTCTATCCCCCGAGTGACGACGGATTGGGATCGAGAGACTCCCTACCACCCTCCGCCTTCGGTTTCCATTCTCCACAAGGGGTTAGAAGCAAGATTTTCTATAATCGAACGTCATCTTTACCTCGCCACCCCCAAAACTAGAACAAATCATTCCTCTCGTTCGTCCAGTATTCTCCGATCGACCGACAACGCTATTGTTACCAAATTTCCTAATATTTCGTTTGTTCAACGCCATTTTAAAAGCACATAAGGAAGAACATATAAAATTAACACGAAATAAACTTGAAAAATCTTTTAAAAAATATCATAAATCTTCCGATAAACTAATTCGAGCTTAAATTAATCCTTAAATTCTTCCGAGAAAAGTAAAATGCTCACCGCAGCTGCCTTTTTAAATCTAAAAGATTCGAATCCGAAGCGCAAACGGACGACCATCGAACGATGTCTTCTGGGACCGATTCTCCAAGTAATATTAAATAAATTCTTACGTCTAGGGTCAATATGGACTAAGACTTACCTCAAAAATCTTCAGTCTTCTCCGCAACAGTCCGCAAACCGCAAAAAAATCCAACGCAATCCAAGAGCACAAGAAAAGCACGTCCGACCACAACCAGAAACACAATCGAACTGCGAATCGTCATGCGTGACGTTTTTCGAACAAACGTTAAAAGACGCGTCAACAATGTTCGAATAACGTAAAAATTCGAATTTAAAAAATCAATTTTATTTTTTTTAATTAATTTATATATATATTTTTTTTCTTTTTAAATTTTGCTTCAGTCATTTTCTTGTGTTCGGAATTTGATAAATAAATTATCTTCTGCATTTACATAGTGCAGAATGTCCAACGTGGAGATCTTTTTCAATTCTACGTCTGGAGGCTTGACCATCTCCGAAAATCGCCCGAAATTCGTTTGAATAAACATCTTTTTCGTTCATTTTCGGCCATGGCGTGAAATAAATCAAATTCCTAGGATTTCGCCCAATATTATTTCGATTTTCGGAAAGATTTCTCGGTCGCCGTCGGGGTTGCCGGTTTCGCGGATTAATGTAACATCAAACTGGATAAAGTTAATATTAAAAATACCGAAAAACCTTTATAATACGGCCAAACGAAAATGAAGTCCGACACATAGGATTTTTTTTAAAGCCAGAAATTCGAGGAGAAAGAATGGTGGCTTGTCCCTGGCTCAATCTGTTTATCCTATGTGTCGGACTTCATTTTCGTTTGGCCGTATTATAAAGGTTTTTCGGTATTTTTAATATTAACTTTATCCAGTTTGATGTTGCATTAATTTTTATTTTTCGTTAGAATATTCACCGCTAGAAGTTATTCAGTGATTTTACTTAAAACAAGAAGTGTTGTTGAATTTAACCTTTAATTTCCAATTACATCAAAAATTCTCAAGCAGGCTTCATTCTGATTGCTACAGCAATATTTCTAGCACGTATGTATACTGTTTACTTTAACCATAACAGTATAAATCAGTGGTTTCCAAACTTTTTACTTACTGCGCACTTTAGTAGTTGTAAAAATATTTTGGCGCACTTTGTACATAAATTCGAAAATTTATTGAAAAGTGGTTTTAACGTGTATTAAGCAGCACAGCGATTGCATAAAGCTAGAAATGTGGATAACTTAAAATACAGGGAAGTTGTATTAACTTACCTGTATTCAATAAATAGCGAGGTTGAGGCCGAAGTTTTCAACGCGAAAACATGTACGTCGGACGTGCGTGCCGCTTTCCTGTAAGCCTAGAAGTTTGGCAATGGCGTTTGAAAAATCAGTGGGATCATGCTCGACATTTCAAACGCCATTGCCAAACTTCTAAGCTTACAGGAAAGCGGCACGCACGTCCGACGTACATGTTTTCGCGTTGAAAACTTCGGCCTCAACCTTTCTATTGAAACAAAATTATCAACGAGAAATACGCACTTAATGTTTCTTGACAACGTTTTCAATGCTGAGACGTATTTGAGAAAGACAAATCCTCATATATGATGTAAATAACTAAAATTTTCATTGAAACGACGTTATAAGCTACATGAACTTTCTTACGAATTTCACTTGGCATTTTTCAGATTTTTAAGTCTCTTTCGCGGCGCACGGTTTGGGAACGACTGGTATGTTAGGCGCAGTGGCGTAGCGTAGTGGGGGCGGCAGGGGCGGCCTGCCCCGGGCGGCACTTTTAGGGGGCGACATTTTTTCACAATAAATAATAATAATATCTTGTAAAAATTTGAACTATTTCATTTCATATTTTTATCGCACCTAATATTCGGACCGATTGAAATGAGCACGGAATTTTTCATTACTTATTCTGTGACGAAACTGGGGAATCTCCCTTTTTTAAATGAATGTATAATAATGACATTTTGCTCATTGTAGCGACTGATAACACCATCTGTACAGTACATCCCTACAAGTCAGTACTGTACTGACTTGTAGGGATTTCCCGTATTTTATTTAAGAGGGGGCGAAATTTTCCTCCGCTCGGGCGGCTGACACCTACGCTACGCCACTGGTTAGGCGTGCACATATATGGCAATTTACGATAACTGGTTTCATATGAAATACTTCTATATTAAAATATGGAAGGAAAATCATATATTTTGCAGACTGCTTCATAGAAAATTTCAAAATAGGTCGAGAATTTTTAAAAAACATTTTATCTACTTACTATTCAATAGTTTGCATTAGTCTTTTTAAATGCAGAATTTAAAATTTAGTCATTCGAAAAACGCATCGATTTAAAACACAAATTTCAAAGACGGTTGTTTTTGTTATTTTACAGCCGAAATTTGCAACGTTCTATAAGATAAAAAGGTTTACACAGTATTTAAAAAAAAAGGTAAAAGTTAAAAAAATTCTTTAAATATTTTTGCCACGTTCTCTATAACAAGTCAAACATTTCCTTTACTCTGTCTAGTTTCAGTTTAGCGCTTTCTCGCGTTTTTTCTCAACCACTTTTATTTAACCATGTTAAAACGGATACTTATTTTAAACTTCTACCATATTTCAGAATTTTTACATTAGTAAATGAGATAATTTCAATGAAATTCAACTTTTCAATCCACGTTTGTAAAAACGTTTTTACTCACGTAAGTTCTACATAATGTAGTTAGTGCAATTTCAAGAAAAATATGTAATAAACATTTTGCTCAATATTCTAAAGGTAAGAACTGAATTTTGTATTCATTATTCTTAACACTTTTTATCATTCAATTATTTATTGCACATTATGATGTGTATAATAAAATATGACAAAAGGTACTGTAAACATTTTAATATTTAATTAAATTTTAGAAAGATTTCCTTATACATTAATTTAAACACATTTTTTGCATAGTTTCTTCCAATCTAAAACACATCTATTTCATTTAGTACAAGCTTACTATATAAATGACACTTCAACTCCATCTATAATGAGCATAAGCTTTATTAGCTTCACAATTCCTATGAATGTCCTGCTTTTTCTTCACCACTTTTCCGGTATTATTCGATGCATCGATTAATTCTTTGGCTAATTGTTCGGTAAAACGTATTTTTCTGTCTTTTTCTTTGCCAGCCATCACCAACCATTTCATACCATAAAAGGTACCTTTACTCGGCTTAAGTGGTGTCGGCACTCTGTAATTGATTCCTCCTCTTTTCACTGATGTCAGGATAACAATAGGAGTAGAATTTTCCACAGCTCGATAGAGAATCTTCAGAGGGTCGCACTCTATAGAATCCCTACTTTCTTCTTTCGCCGAGTGATATTTTTCCAGTTGAATTCTTTTTATGCGTGTGAAAGTTTCATCCAACAACTCTCTAGCTAACACTTTATTACTGTATTTCATGATTGAATTAATGAATTTGTGTCTTAATGGATCATAGAAGACAGAACTAGTTTCGTAATTAGTAGCAGCTTTTACTGGACGAAAGGCAAGTTCACTTAATTTTCCTTCCTCTTTTAATTCTTTCTGATAATCTTTATCGTAAATAGGATCGATGTATATAGGAGGATAACGGTTCCATCTAACGCTATTCACAGAATTAAAATTACTAAACCAATTCAAAAATTCTTTACGAAAGTAAACATTTACCCTTCTCAGCGCCATGCTTGTACGATTTACCTTATCTTATTCGCCCCCTTGCGTCAAACATTATCCGCCCATTTATACTTTAATCGATTTTTAATTTATAAATAATATTTTAACGATTTGATGTAAAAATATTTAATTCGCTTACAAAAGATAATTTTAAAAAACATGAAACTAACAAATTATTATCTTTAAAACTCAAAACTTAAAAAAAAAGACGCGCAAGAAATCGACGTAACGTATAAAAATATTACCGGTCGAAAAACATTATAAAAAATAAAAAAAATTTATATAAGTTAGTTTTATATTGATAAAATTATTACATAAAATAAATAATTATATTTTAATACGAATTTTAAAATTAGAAAATTTTATTTGATAGGAAAATAATTCAGAATCGAGCGTGTCGTTGTTGTGGCGTGCGGGTTTTGACAAGACGCAGACGAAAGGTTTGTTTGCTTTTTTTGAATGGTAAATTAGATTTGAAAAAAAAAGATCTGATGAATGATAAAGCATATCAAAGTTACTATATCAATAATAACGTAAATGAAAGATAAAGTTCTTAAAGAATTGTTTTTAGTTGCACGTTAGAAATTTATCCCTAAGTGTCATCATGTCCATAAATGATTTGGTATTTTGGTCCTTAGTGATCGATGGCTTGATTTTTATAAAATTTTAATATTTTTCTACGTATTTTATATTTAATTAAACAACGCCAATTATATTATTAATATTAACATATTACATGGTGATTGTTGTGTATTTTTAATTTATAAACTTATAGCTATATATATATATATATATATATAAATTTTTTTTAAAATTTAAAATATATGCTTATATTTTGATATTGTTTTTTAAATTTTAAGTAATATATATGTATTGATTCTTGATATAATATTAAGATTAGCATTGAAAAGTAATTAAGGATTTTAAATGGAAAAATAATAATGCATTTTGTAAAATAATATTAAAGCAGTGCATGAAATTCTATATTTAAAGTATAGATTTTCAATATAACCATTGATAAGTGTCTACTGATTTATTTTAAGATCAAATAAGAAATTAGCTTTATTATATTGATGTTAGTTTCTTGTTTCTGCAATGTAAACTCATTGTTGAATTTCTTTTTGTTTAGTGTTTTGAATTTTATAAATCTTCTTACTCGAGATGATTTTAAATGCAATTTAAAATAAACTTTGGCACCCGTATTATATATTATTATTATTTATATCGTGATGAATATAAATATATATTTTAACTAAATTTAACTTCTGCTGTTGTGTATATGTATATAAAATAATAGAAGTTACTTTTTTATATACTGTAAATGTCCATATAAATAAATTTTCTTAAATGATGTAATACAATGTCTGAGTTTTGAAATGTAGTAAAAAATAAGAGACTGATTTATGAGTAAAATGTAATAAAATTATTTGAAATTTTTATATGTATTTAGTATCAATTTTTTGTGATTTCTGGAAGGATATGTTTTATTAGTGATATACAAACTAGCAAGAACCTGTCGAAATCGGCGGTGTTATTCGATTATACAATATAAAATACAATCAATGAGTTCGTTTAAAATTTGGCTTTCTACACAAAATCATTGGTATGGCAAATGTTTTCCGGTCCATCTTGCAGGTGATTTGTGTCAATCTGTTCTCCGGTACCATGTGACGCCTCGCACTGATCCTGTCTCTTGATGGCTTCTTTCAATTTTGCATCTGGATCCCAGGGTGGCAAATTAGCATTCTTAAGGCTGATCAACTTCAGCTGGTGGGGCTTTGGATTAGCAGTGATGATAATGGCAGCTTGCCTGTTGGCAATCACCTTCTGAGTAAAACTCTGACCTATCAACAGTAGGATGTTCGAATGTACTCTTCTTTTTGTGGGTGGGTTTGTTGAGAAATCTATCTATAGGTACTAAGTAGAGAATTGGACAGTTATAATCATATTTTGGTTTCATAATAATGGTAAAATAAAACAAAGATTGGCATTAAAAGTTGGTACTGTATTCAATATTAACAAAACTAATTTATTTGAAAAACGTCTATTGTCTTTTTTAGTGTTGAAAAGTATATGCATTTATTTTACTAATACATACTTTTTTACTACATATTCTAAAAAATGAAAATAGTTTAGTTCGAGAATAAAAGTGATTCTTAATTTAATTTTATTATTATTTAAATAGATAGTGAAAGTGTTTAAATATAAATAACCTCAACTAGACATAAATTTACCAATAAATCAGCAAAAATAAAACAAAAATAAATGTTTTTTTTTCTGTTTTAAATGGTCATCCTCAGGTTTGAAGAATGCAGATATAAACAAATGCATTTTTTAAAAATAGAACAGGAATTTAAAAGTTGTATATGTCATGAAATATGCACATGTTTAAATTTATTAAATTTAAAAATAAATGATGCAAAAAGACTTTTAATTCACATGTAATTAGCAAAAAAATTAGTAATTCAGAATAGAGTTTGAGCAATGGATTGTTCTAATAGATAAAAAACTAAATTGCTAGATGGTGCACAAGTGTCTGACATGTTTGTCTTGTAGACTTAACATTATTTGCCATTCTTTTGTGCTTGAATCAGTGCAGTTTTTCCAAATCTCTCTTCAGTAACATCATTTACTTGGTAAGAGCTTTAATTTGATACCTGAACTGTGTTTTTAGCCCCAGCTGTTTTATTTACTCAAACTAAGTCAGACAAACTGAAATCCTCTTTTAATTAATATATAGATATGAAATTGAAAGATAGTTTAAATTATTTTATGGTAATTAATACTTCATTACCAAAATGTATTTTTTTTTACACATACTCCAATGTAAAATATATTTTACTTGGATAATCCTGATAGCAAAAATTATTGAAATAAGTTTTATTGTTTATGAAATATATGCTTTTGAATTAAAAATGGGAAACACATTGCATTTGTTCTTACACCTCAGAAACAATAAAGTTATATAAAGATATCTGAAAACACTAGCACATAAAAATTAAAGCCATTGCTAGAGAAATAAGGTATCATTTCCAATAGATTGTATTGTACTGTAATTACATAGCAGAGCCGACTATTTTTTAGAGGTTCTCTTTTGTTTCAGCATGCCAAAATTGTCTGTGAATGTTCCTCCGATGGCTGTATAAAGTTAAAATTACAACTAATAATACTAAAAATCAGGATGACAAATTACTGTTGAATTTAATTCATTAGTGATTTATTTTCCTGGTTTTTAATATTATATGAAAAATGCATTTCAATAAACTCTTATTAAACAAGAAAAAAAACTAATATTTATTTCTGATATTTAAATAGCTATAAAATAATAAAAATTTTGTTAGGTAAGGATATTTAGAAAATTACTTTTAGAAAAAATAATTTATCATAAAGTACCAAGAATAGAATTTGCTATTTATTTATTAATCTGTAACACTTTTAGATATTTATTTTCCACCCTTATTAATTTCATTGTTTTATCACTTATCTTATAAAGAACAATTAATGAACAATCTTCAGTTTTCAAAAACTGAAAATTAAAGTTTGTTGTAAACTGTTAATTGTCAAGTAATAGTTAGGCATTTGCTAGGTATTAAATAATAAAAAAAAATGATAATATATTGAAGATGGAGAAGTAATTTCCAAAAAATTTTAGATTAATAAACAAATTGATATTGTTACAATTTTAATTCAAGTTTCGATCAATCAGTTTTTATAGTGCAGAAACTTGTTTGTAATATTTTTAAAATAAGTTATGTATATTATCATTGTTTATACTAGAAAAAGCATATAAATATGCACGATAAATTGCTGAGACAAAAGATCTTGAAAAATGTTTTATCCAAACAAAATTTTGAATCCTAAAATTATTTAATTGCCTGTGCTTTAGATTATATGTCCTTTTTAGAGTGCAATTGTTTGTATCATGAGATATTTTACATTACACTCTAATTATAAATCTTTGCAATTATTATTAATGCTCTCTAAAATATATAATAATAAGTAAAAATATGATGTAGTTACCAGGGTAAAATCTAAATAAATAAGATTATTTTCCATTATGGATATGAGTACTTGAGTTTAGCATTTGATTTTTACTTATGAGCATTGCATATACATATATGTTTTAGTATTGTATACTATTTGTTTTAGTGTAAGTTTATATGCATTTCAGTAGTTCTCAAATTTTATTTTCTTTGTGAATGCTGTTTTTAATAAAAAAAATTATTGAGTAAAACAACTTCAGGTTTTATTAAAGTAAATATGAAAGTTTTCAATGTTTTGATTATGACTTTTTGCCAAAAACCATAAAATTTCTTGAAATAAACATTTATAAATTATAATCAAGACAACAAATTATTTCATCAGCAATATAGTTACTGATTAATCAGTAAGAATGATTATATGAAGTACAATAAAATTATAAATTTTACTATGCATACTTTTACTAAACTTTGTAATAAACATTTTTCCATTTTAATGACTCAATTTGTAATATTTAAATGTTATAAACTAACATATGTTATGAATAATAATTAAACAAGAATTATTTGGGATATAGTCAGTTTATGAATTAACTTTGTTTATTTTTTAACATATAGTGCATCGAAATGCTGCCTGAAACAATATTATCTGAATGAATAAAAAATTACAGTAGCATGTTTTTTTAACTATGGTCAATTAAATTTTTAGTACTATTTCCATTTTGTTGTCTTCTGTATTGTCAGTTCTATAAAATTGAATATGTTATATGTAATATAAAAACATAACGAATGTTAGATATTATTGATGACTTTTGTTTTTCTAATTATAGTGATGAACTTCTAATACAGTCATAGAATTTTTTTGTATCTTTGATATCATCAAAACTATTTGATAGCTGTTCATGATTTATTTTGATTAGTATATCCAATAACACTAATACACCAACAACCTTTGTGTCCAGCAATTAGTTTATTCTGCATAAACTCTTTGACTGTGGACAGAGAGTACATCGGTGTTCATTTCTGAGGGAGAGAAAGAACACAAATCATATATCAAAAGAAAGTAACTAGTTACAGCTCTGGCAATCCATGCAATGGAACAGGCAGTTGATGTATGTATGTACTGTACACTTAAAGTATGCCAAGATCATTAAGCCAATACAGAACCTACACCATTTGAGATTATTAGAACAAATCGAGATTTACAAATCCATTCTCAAGGGCACTTCAATAAATTATAAGGACAATGATACCATCTCTCTACCTGAAGATTGGATTTTGAAATACAGCAATAAAACTTGAACAATGGTTAACTCCTTAAAACTCCTTCCATCCCACATGTGTGTTAAAACTTTATTTTTCATTTATTGGATAGTACTTCATGTGCGATAAACTTGATATCTAATAACAATAATAATTTTGTAGATACTCAGCAATTTTGGTAGCATCATTCTCACATAATTGAAACATAAGTTCCATCATTTTTTAAATAATTTCACCTTGAAATATGCTTTGTAGTAATTTTTCCTGAAGCTTAATTATAACTTTTAACTTTGTATTTTATGTATTGGAATTCTGTAATTCAGTTCTATTAGATTGGAATTTTGATGATGTTTTGTTCTTAAAAGCCCGACAATGGCCAGTAAAGAAGGCAAAAAACATTTGGCAGAATAAACTAATTGCTTGACATGAAGTCTGTTGATGTAAATATTAATAATTTCTAATTTGGATATTAGAAATTATTAATATTTCAGATTTCTATTAAATTATGATTTTTCAAATTGAGAAATCATAATCTTTTAATTTGTAAATTATAATAATTCTGAAAATAAAGTTAAAACTGAATTTTAATATTAAAGTAATCTTCCAATAACAAAGCATTAATCAATGTAAATAAAACTCACAAACCTTATTGTGCTTTGCATTTAATTGCAATAACTGTTACTAATGTTTTCGGTCCACACCTAGGACGTTCCTCAGGTAGAATTCCTTAAAAAATTGAATCTTGCCAATGTTAGCATTGTCTTGGAATGCATATAAAACTCTGATTAATTCAAATTCCAATGTTTTCTTTTAACATTTTTCATTCATTGACTATCCAATAAGATGTGTCTGCATTGTTTGCTATAATAAGGTTTATGAGTTTTATTTACTATGATACGCTTCTTGTCTAGTTTTCTTAATGGCTTGTGAGTACTAAGATTGGCTTTACTTTACTGCTAGACTTATTACACCACCACAGGACATAAAATTAGACTTAGAAAAACACTATTTTATTTTCAGAATGCATTTCGGACATGGAGTCCCTCATCAGCTTTTTTGCTACAAAAGTTTGTAGCAAAAAAGCTGATGAGGGACTCCAGTAATAAGTCTAGCAGTAAAGTAAAGCCAATCTTAGTACTCACAAGCCAGTTTTATTTACGTTTTAATATTGATTTATAAAAAGTGTAGATATTTTAAAACAAATTTTTGATATGATACAAATTCTTAATATTCTTATAACTTGATGTAAATAAAAAAACTGAATAGTGAAAATTGAAATACTGTATAAAACTTGCATTGAAATAGGATAAACTTATTTATATATATATCTCATTCTTTATAATTAAATTTGTCATTGAATATTGAGCATCAGTCTTAGCTACTTTAATCATCTTGAATTCATTTTGTTTAAACAAAATTAAAAAAGGAACAAGTCTTACATGTTAAAATAGAAATTTCTACATTTCTGTAAATTTCAGGTTGGAAGGAAGATAAAGATAATCATTGGAGATTTGTTAAATATAATATTGTAAATATGTTTCTAACCCATTAACTCGTGTGTATTCTGAGAAATTCTGTGCTGCATAACATATTTTTTTCCATTGTCTAAGCCAGGGATGGGAACCTTTTTCTATGTAAGGGCCACATTTTATAGTAGCAGCAATATACAATGTTGTTTTGCTGCTATGCAAATCATCCTGTTTGTTTATTGCAGAGATGTTATGCTGACATCTATAATTATTTAAAAGTACAAATTAGCAATTTAGATGTTAAAAAAAGTTACTTACTTTAATACAAATGAAAATTAATGAGAAATATGAGTTTTTTTCATTAATTTTCATTTTGGGTAGGCAAGTAACTGTAATTGTACTTTCTATATCATTTTTAATTTCTTTAATTGCAGCTATATGCTTAGTCTTTTCAAGTAAAATTCCTTTCTTTCATTTTGAAGGTTGAGAAAAAGCTATCAGTGTGGACTGGTTGAAAACTACATGTTAAAATTACATCAGGTGTTATTGACTGAAAGAGAAAAAATTACACTTCAGTTAATGAAAGTTGTTTTTTAATTATATGTTTTTATTTAAAACATTTAAAAACTGTAAGAATTTTCAATTGAAACATACCAATTAATTGATTCTCTGAGGAGAAAAATCCAAGAAATTCCTTTGGCTTTTTCTCCTATGTGTTATGTAAATATTTGCCACTCGGGTGATCATGATTGCACTTTGGGTCTATAAGGAATAACATACTTTTTTTCAGATATAAACAAACTTCCTGTTAGGGTAACCTGCATTTCATGAAATTATTTTTATGATATAGAGTTTATTATTTAAAAGTGCTTGAGAGGAAGAAATAAATTCATATATATATATATATATATATATGAATTTAATATATATATATATATATATATATATATATATATATATATGAGGTGGTAAGATTTATTGGGAAAGATTTGTAAGAGTGGTGGAATTTATGAAATGCACTAAACTGTAATTTCTGTTTTCCATGCATAATATTAATATTAATGAATAAGATTTTACTATTTTCAGCCTCATACTTAACAATAAATTTAATAGACAGGTCGGTATTATTTATGAAAGTTATAAACTCCCAGAACTCATGATCTGAACTTATGTAATGAGAGCATTATCTATATAAGAGGGCAAGCATAATATAAGAGGATTAAAGTCATTATCATCATAAAATAAGCAAAGCACATGAAACCAATCTCCAGCACAATTTGAGTAGTTGAATATTGAATTATCATCAGACTTCTGTTCAAACATATCGGAATTTATCTAACAAGTAAGATAGACAACAGTGGGACCACATTGAGAGACCTTGTTGTTAAAATATTTTATTGCTAAATACTAAGAAATTATTACTGATTATTAATTTCATGATTTTCATAATTAAAAGTGTTAATGTATTAAATGGATATTGGATGGATTGGATCGAATTTGAAAATCTTTGCTAAGTAACTTTGGTTGGAAGTAAATTTTTGGACAATAGTGTTCCCTCAAAAATTGTAAATTGAAGGGAACAAAGAAACATCAATTTAAAAGAATTTATAAGAATCTATACTGTTGTTATACAGTATATTTTAGACTTTTATCTTTGCATCCAAAATAGATGAGCAAACAGGTGTGTACCCATCCAGAATCTGCCAGAAAAAACGAAGAGAGTGCACTCAACATTATAGATGGGATGAGTATGCTTATTGACCAATGGCATAAGAGGCCATTGATGATATTTTGGAATGATGGAAATATATGATCTATTAAAAATGTTTAACATAAAAAACTTTTTTTTTTCTTTTTTTGAATTAAGTTTCAGTTAAGAATATATAATATATAACTTTGTAAATTGCTGTCCTAGTACAAGTAATTTTTTCTGCCTGAAATATGTAACTATTTTAGCAATTTATGCAGGATAATTAAAGTGATATATTAATAATGTTTATCAATTTTTATTAGTTTTATTTTTACACACTATATTTGTATTAAATTAAAACAATTTTATTGAAAACAAAAGAATATATACAATAGTCCCCACTGAACTTAAACACACCTTCCATACATTTCGGCATGCTTTGACTAGGTGTTCACATTCATCTGTCGTTATGGAATTATAGTTAGGATGGAAACTTTTAGTCCTTCAACTGACCGAGGGCATGTTTTTCGCAGATGTCTCCATAATGTTCCATACGTTCTCAATTGGTGAAAGATCTGGGCTGTTGGAATGCCAAGGAAGAACTTCTGTGTTCTATTCTGCAAGCCACTGTTTTGTTTTTCTGCTTGTATGACATGTGGCCCCATCTTGCTGAAAAATGCAGATTCTATTTGGATATAACTTTGCTATGACGGAAGTAAATACTGTTGTAGAATGTTAATGTATTGCTCTGAAGCAAGTGTTCCATCAACAAATGTCAACTGATCTATACCACTGGTACTCAAACATCCCTAAACCATTAAACTTCACTGAGCGGTATAACAACAATGGCTCATTAGCTTGACTGGCAGATTGAATGACAAGTTTGCTTTTGTCTGTTGCTGATAATTCAAAGTTTGATTTATCAGATCACAGAATTTCATGCCACTTTTGTTGAGAGTAGGAAAGATGTTCTTTGGCTTACTTTACCCATTTCTTCTTTTGATGTGCTGTTAGCAAAGGTTTTTCACATGCTTGCATAGAACTGGAAATGCATTTCTTGCAGTCTCCTGTGTGTTGTTGAAACAGATACAGTCTTTCTAGTTGTATCATTCCATATTATAGTTACATTCAATATCTGTGGCATGGTGGTTGTTTTTTATGATTCTTTTAAAATTCCTATCATCAACTTTTGAAGTTTTTCTCTGATGTCCAGCAGCTTTGTTAGGTATAACATGGCTGTGGTTAGTGTAATAAACAATAATCTGGTGCACTGTTGTCTTGCTTAGCATTAGCTCTTTTTTAATAGCTCTCTCAGACATGCCACGACTTTGTTTAGCAATGATAGCATTTCTTAAATCTTTGGAAACAGCTTTTTCACTGGTCTTGGTAGACAAAATGCAAAGGTTCGTAAATAAAACTAAAAAAGCATCTTATATCATTCACAGGATTACTGCAGGTTAAAGTGAGGCTAAAATAATCAGTTCTTTCAGAAATACTGCAATTGTAACATTATTTAAATACAAATTATCGGCTGATCTATGTTCATTGACATGGGTGATGCAGCGGTCTTTGTTTTTTGATGCCTGTGACTCGAGTTTGACTGATTCAATTTTGTTAAACTTGCAAGATTTGAAGTTGATATTTATCAAAAATAAAGATAACAGTAATTTATTTGTTTTAAATTATGTAAAACATTCATGCAATGAATCAAAGCTACTTTTTTTTAAACCTATTTATTGGATGACATGTTAACCGCGGTCTGGTCTAAGTTCAGTGGTGACTACTGTATACATACATATATATTACTTTCATAATTTGACGAAGTTTTAGTCTTTGGAAATTTATCTTGTAAATTTTTAATTTTGCAAAATTATAATGGTTAAAAATAGAATAATTACTATTTAAAAAGTATTTTTAAGTAAATTAATATATAAATAAACTGTCACAATAAAAATTTAAGACAAATTTAAATTACATAATATACAAGGGCAATTTGACTTCTGTTCAGAATTCAGTAATTATGGAATGGTAAATGTTACATAGTCCCAATTTATGTTTTTTTCTCTAGGTACACTGAGACTTCTCCCATTGTTTTGGCAACGATGTTATACCTGCAGAATAGTCTTTGGCTGGTGTTGGAACCACTTCATGATGAACTCTGATTTCAGAGAGTTTGTCATGCTAAAATCAAGAGAGATTTCAGAGTTATGGATGTCTTTCCTATTTCCTAAAGTGTCTTTCAAAGGACCAAACAGGTAATAATCACAGAGTGACAGATCTGGACTGTAGGACACATGATCCAAAATTCTCCAACGAAGGCCATTGATTACTTTCACCATGCTCAGGGCTGTGCTCTGACACCAGCAAAAGTCTTCAATTTTGCAGGCATAATATTGTTGCTAGAATAATGTGAGAAATGTCAACATATGGAGGGAAAGTATCTAGAGAAAAAAACATAAATTGGGATTTTATAACATACAATTCTGTAACATTACTGAAATTCTGAACCCTAGTATAAAATGTTAGAGAAGTAAAAAAGTGGGTGGCTAGATTGTGTTTCTTCTTCACATGTGCAGTACATCACTTCAACACCCCAGTTGACACAGCCTTAGCTGTGTCAACTGGGGTGTTGAAGTGTCAACTGGGGTGTTGTACTCAGTGACAACTTGCATGTGACATATTGGAGTCCTGGATATATGTGTTGTGCATGTGTTTTGCCTGGTGCCATATTTGTGATGTTCTCCTTTTAACCTCACCTGATACATGACAGAGTAACCAAACTTTAAATGGGAGAAAGTGTAAACTTTGAGTGGTTCACCAAATAAAGAGATACAGAGTAGTTAAATTTTACAACAGAATAAAACGAATTCGACAATTACAAAAAGAAAAAAAAAAAAAAATTACCACATAGCACTTAGAAGTGATGCTATGCAATGGTCAATAAAAATATCATAAAATGTTTATTTTTAGTTAGTACAATGATACACTGACCAAGTGTCATAGTTTGTTTTAATATACAATGGTGCCTCATATAACGTACTTAATCCGTTCCAGGTGCACATCCGTTAAGTGAAACGTCCGTTATACGAAACGCATTTTCCCATAGAAATACATGTTAAAACATCTAATTCGTTCCGCAGCATAAAATAACTGTACTGTATCATAAAAAAAATGAACATGGGGTGCGTTCTTTTATTTCTCCGCGTAACTCTGCGCGAGCGACATTCGTTTAAAAATTCCTGAGGAACGCGTTCCTAAATTCCAGTGGGAGTGCGCGCCGTCGAACAGCAAAAACGGCCGCTTGTCAGTGGCGTAGCGTGGGAGGAAAATTTCTCCGCCCCTTATTTAGGTATTTTTTACAAGATATTATTATTTTTTGTAAAATTTTGCCGTCTCCTATAAGTGCCGCCCGGGGCGGGCCGCCACTGCCGCTTGTAGCAGTAGTTTACGGTGGAAAGCAACATGGCGTCCTCCATGGCTCAGATAGTTTTGTTTCCGGGTCCATTATGTGGTTTTATGAATGAAAATTTAGAAATTGTGAAAGCGCGAGTTAGCGCACGCGGTGATGTAAGTGTCTTCATGAATTTTTTTCAAATGGTAGCTGGCGTTCTATTTTCTTTTTTTTTTTTTCTATTTTTAATTTTATGTTGAAACAGTCAAATTGCTGTGTTTTGCCTGTATGTCGTGCCAGTTGTAGATAGCAGTTGAATGGGTTCATGTCATAGTAATGTAAAGTTTACTGTATTTGTGATTGCTTGCAGTTCATGTTGTTAAGCATTTTATGTATGTTTATATGTGAGTATGTATTGGAGTACACTGAAACTTTGATGTCATGAAGATGAGGTTAATCAGAATAATGACTTCTGACTATGCTACCCAGTTTTTATCAAAAGGCATATTACATTTGGAATCATCATATGCTTAGATCTTTGTGTAGCTAGAAAGTGTTTCTTGTTTGTTAGTGTAAGGCAGGGGTCAGCAATCTTTTTTCATAAAGAGCCATTTTAAGAATTACAAGGGCTGTTCGGAAAGTTTGCGGCCTCAAATAGAACAACAAACAAAATAATGTTAAAACTTTTTTTATTTTTCAATATATAGTTTCCTTTATTAGCAATGCACTTATTCCATCGATGTTCTAGCTTTTTTATGCCATCACAATAGGTCGATTTGTCAAGGTGTGCAAAATACTCATTCACTTCAGAGATGACTTTGTCATTTGAGTGGAACCTCTTTCCAGCCAAAAATTTTTTTAGGTTTGGAAAAAGGTGGAAGTCACTGGGGGCCAAATCAGGTGAGTACGGTGGATGTGGAACTAATTGGAAGCGAAGTTTGTTTATCTTTTGTTCGGAGATTCTGGCGGAATATGCAGGTGCATTATCGTGGTGGAACGGAACCCTTTTTCTTCTTCAAGTGTTGCCTCTTTTCTTCGATTTCTTTCTTCAGTTTTTCCAAAAGTTCACAGTAATAGACAGCATTGATGGTCTTTCCTCTTTCTAGGTAGTCAATAAAGATGATGCCTTTAGCATCCCAAAAAACCGAAGCTATCACTTTCCCTGCTGATGGAACTGTTTTTGCCTTCTTTGGTGGTGGCGAACTGTGGTGTTTCCACTGCTTCGACTGTTCTTTTGTTTCAGGAGTGTAGTAATGGATCCACATTTCATCAGTAGTCACAAACCAATGCAAGAAATCCTGTGGATTTTTCTGATAGAAGTCCAAACACTCCTTTGACATCAAAGTGCGAACACAATTTTGCTCGGCGGTCAGCAGATGCAGCAACAAACTTGCTGAGACCTTCGTCATACCCAAATTTTCGGTTAAGATGTGGTGCACTCGGTCGACAGAGATGCCTGTTGTCTCAGCTATCTCATGCGTTTTCAAACGGTGATCTGCTAACACAAAATTGTGAACTTTGTTGATATTTTCTTCAGTGACAGCAGTTGACGGCCGTCCGCTGCAAGGGTCATCTTCCACACTCTCTCTGCCAGATTTAAAAAAGGCTGTCCATTTTTTCACAGTGTTGTACGAAGGAGCAGACTCTTCCAAAACTTCATCCATGTCACCTTTGATTTGAGATGGAGTCAACCCTTTTTTCGTCAGGTATTTTATGACCGCACGAGTCTCCATCTTCTCCATTTTTGACAAAGCACTTGCACACTAACTATCTGCTAAGCGGTCGTGGCAAAACTTTATTACAAATCAAGAGGAAATTGGTATTGTATCTTTAGCAAAGATGTCCGAATAATTCCCGCCAAAAATTAAATTGATCGCAGCGCCACATATAGGCAAGGCCGTGGAACTTTCCGAACAGCCCTTGTATATTTACCAAAATAATACTTACAGAGCCGCAAGTCAGCAACTTGAATTATGAAATATACATTTTTGAAAATTGAGCCAAAAAAATATATATATATATATATTTTTTTTTTTTGTTAAAATGGGTTTATTTGTGCTTTGCTTAAAGATGCTGTAATAAAATACACTGCAATTCAATTATTTATTATCAATGTTACAATAGTCATAATTATAAAATATAATTATTAATTTAAAGTAAAAAATAAGTGATTTTAAACATCTTTACATATAAATTAACATTTTTCTTTGGTCAAACAGTATGCTGGGATTTCAAATATTTTAAAATATATTTAACTTGTATGAATAATAAAATTAAAATAGAAAATTTCATAAAAAAATAAAAACAATACAGTCAAACCTGTTTTTATGCGCTCTTTTTATGTGCGATTTTTATTTGTGCGATTTTTTTAATGCGAATTTTTAATTTGTGCGGTATAGTTGGCGACTAGTCTCGTGCGATTCGTCATGTCTCATGTTGACTTATTATAGCTAAATAAACTTATTATAGCATAAATGCACTTATTATAGTAATATTATTGCATGAATATGCGAAAAATGAAATAATTTACTTTTTAAGTCAACAAAACACCACCTGGACAAAAATATGTAAAACAGACGATAGACCAGACGATGCAGTCAAGTGCTGACATCTGTTGTCAATAAATTCTATTTCGTACGGTTTTGAGTTATTTTCTATGTGAGACTTCTTTTATGCGGTCCCTATTGACCGCATAAAAAAAATATTTTTTTAATTGTGTTGCGAAAACTATTTTTTACAGCCATTCGTGAAGTTTCGTGCAAATTTTTTTTTAATGCGTCTTTTTTAATGCGGTCCCTATCCCCCGCATAAAAACAGGTTTGACTGTATATAGTTTCTAATGAGATTTTTGTTGCCAAATTTCTCGAGAAAGTTTTTCAAAATTCAGTAAATACGACATTACTTTCATTTTCAAACAAGACTGCAGACTCACACCGTTCAGCTGATTTCTTAGTTTATTTTTAATAAAATTCATGTTCGAAAATGTCTGTTCACAAAAATATAGTTGATCCGAAAATCGACAGAAGTCCAAATGCATAAGTTTTTAATTGAATGTAAGTATCAGGCAAACTGTTCCAAGTGTCAAAACCAACTCTTGATCTTGCCTTTTAAGATTTTCCATCTCAGACCATTTATGTTGTGCAGAAAAAGTAGATTTCTGTCTTTAAATTTTCTAATTCACTTTTAAGATTTACAAATTTTGAACTTCACATTTCCTTGATTTTTAAATCTGCTAGTTCTAGTTGAAAAACTGCTTGATCAATATTACTAAAAAGTGAAATATTCAAATCAATAGAATTGATTTCGAATGGTCTCAATAAAAACGATAAGGTTGCCTTTTTCTTTCTAAACTCTTTAAATCTCTCACCAAATTCCAATTTCATATTTACCACCATTTGTACAAAATATTTAAATCTATTGAAATATGATCCTGTTGATATTTCTTCAACATAGGAAAATGTAGCAATGTACTATTTTCTGCAGTAACAAACATAACTTTTGTTCAAAAGCAAGTACGTCTTCTAAAAGCAAAATAGCTGTATTTCCCTTCCCTTGCAGTTTCTTGTTCAGTGGGTTTAAAGGTGAGGTCATGTCTGTCATAAAATAAAATTTATGTAACCAATTGTGATTATTGAGCTCAATGTATTCAAGATCTTTTTGGTTTAAAAATAATTTTATTTCTTCAATGCAAGCAGAAAATTGCATTAACACTGCTCCTCTGGAAAGCCACCTTACTTTATTGTCTAAAAGAAGATCAGAATATTGGCCATTGACTTTGTTAAGAAGTTCACAAAATTACTGACGATATAGTGGTCTTGCCATTATTTTGTTCACAATTTGTACAACCGGGTCCACAACTAATGTCATTTCCTTTGGAAAACTTTGCTAATGAAGTGCCTCTTGATGGATTATGCAGTGAAAAGGAAAAACGTCATGTATAGTTTGTTTTTTAAATGTAGAAACGAAACATTTCTTTTCACCTTTTATACTTGGTGTTCCATCGGTTGCAATTGATACTATTTTATTAATATCAATATTTTTATTTTTCAAACAATTGTTAACAGAAGATTCTATATCCTTACCTCGAGTTTGTCCTGTAAGTGGCAGTATATCGAGTAACTCTTCTTGAGGTCCATCAGAGTTAACGTATCTACAAATAAGTACAACCTGTGCAATAACATATATACAATAAATGTAAAATTAAAAAAATGTATTAAAATAGTGAGAGCTTTTTTTGTTTGTAACAAACTTTTTGGTGGGGGTCGTCGATGTGAGGTTTTGAAAATTTGTAGGGGGTTGATGATCAAAAAACATTTGGCAAACTCTGATCTAACATAAGTTTGCAAGCCATCTGTGTCAGACTATATTAATTTACATCAAATTTTTTGACTAGAGATAGGTAGTTAGGCCACCATTTCATGATAAATTTAATTATAAGTAAATAAATTTTTAATTTAGAATGTTCTGGAAGGAAAAAATCAGCCTGGAGTTGGACTCAAATCTACAAGTCCTGCTTACTGTCTCAGATGCATTGTCAGTAATGCTACATGGATCTCTATCTGATATTCCTCCTGAACTATTATATTAATTAATTTAAATAATACCATACTGGCTGTTCATGGTACCAATTGGGTACAACTTTAGGTCCCATGGCCCTTCATGACTCTCAGCCAGCTATGGTGTATATAATAATTAATGTTAATAAAAAATTGGGTTAATGGATTTATTGTTTTATATATATAAAACAATAAATCCATTAATCCAATTTTTGATTAACATTAAACAATATCCCAGATTATTGTACTACGTTAAGGCTAATTTAATAATTAGATACAAAATGATTTGACTGGAGGTAGGCAATTAGGCTACCAAGTAGCTGGCTAAGAGCCATGCCTATCTCTACTCAAATTCTTTATATCTAATTATTAATATAACCCAATAATCTGGCAGATTGGCATTAATTAAAGATTAGATTAATCAATTTATTTCTACCATGCTTCAGCATGAAGAATATTTTGGTTACCTAAAATTGCAGTTTAATTTTGGTCATTAATAATGGAAATGATTTTTGTATGGTTTTATTCCAATTTTAAAGATTTTCTCCTGAAAGGAGTTAGTTAGAGGACTAGCATGACTCTCTTGCTAACAGGAAAAGTATGATGTACAGGGCTTGCTAACAAAAAAAGTATAATGTACTGTACCTCTGTACATTATACTTTTTTGTTAGCAAGCCCTGTTAGCAAGCCCAAGAGGCAAGGCACTATTAATTTGAGGTGGAGAGCACATATTTTAAATTAAATAACTTTTTAAAATATGATTAAAAATCATAGCCTGGCATTGTGATGATATCACAATAAATAATTGCTCGTGTAGATTATTACTTTTGTTATAATATATGATTTTAGTAATTTGCATGATTTACAAGAAGATTGATTTAATTAAATAAATGAATAAGTGAAAAATAGTCAGTGATCAACTCAGGTGAACTTACTTCTCTTTATTTGAGTAAGATTTCATAAAGTTTAAACAATTAATCTAAAAGTAATATAATAGCTATAAATTGATAAATTTTGAGCAGAAATATTTACTTTGGAGTATACTATTCTTATGTTATTTAGTTCTGTTTGTTACATTGCTTGATGATGTTGTTACTGCATGTTAAATCACAAGATCAATCACAAAAATGTTTTATTAAACCGTAATTATAGATTATAATTTCATTCAAATTTGAGAAACTACACAGAAGAAAAATGACTGAAGAAAAAGGAATATGATTTCTCTATTACTAAAGAAAATTTTAATGAATAGATTCTATTAAAATTTTACAAATTTTAGTAGAAATTATTCATTGAAAATTTCTTTCAAGATTGGTTCCAGTTTGATTTTTTTTTGGATTTATTTTCATTGGCACTTAGGATGTTGAATTTTTTAATATTTTTTTCAAGGCATTTCTTGAAGGTGCTGTTTTGTTGCCCTATTGTCCTTTTTCTCTTGCTGCAAGAGAAAAAGGACAATAGGGCAAAATCCCAAGCAAATCCTGAGATGGAATCTCAGGATTTGCTTGGGCAATCCTTCCTTGCTCATTCTTAGCATATTATCAATCAATTTCTATCCTTTATACAAAGCTGTAAGCAGCCATTTTTAATAATTTATTGAATTATGAATTTTAATATTTGTCAAAAGATTAATTAAGCCAAATGTTGTGTTAATGAATTTTTATCAACTTCTAACTTCCTTTCAACTATAACATATCTTCCTGAAATTGCTACTCATCCAAGGAAGTTTTTGTTAAAATTTAAGATTGGATGACAGTTGGGAACCACATTGGTGTATCAATACCTGACCAAATTTGGTCAGGTATTGATTCACTGATGAAAGGAAGAATATAAAAGAGAAACAACAAGAGGGAAGGAGGTTTACTCTCTCATCTGTCTAAAGGGTTCTCTCTTGTTCACCTCAGAGAGTTCCCATGTCTCTCAGTCTTTCCTAATTCACCTCAGAAAGTTCCCTTATTTGTCTCATTTGTCAGAGGATTGTATAGTGCTCTCTTTTTGTGAAGGATTACCTTCGAGGTGTTATAAGAGCGTTTTGCATCAATCAAGACTAAGATCTTCAATAAAGACTAAGATAGGTCAGCTATCAAGGATCATATTCATTTGGATGTCAGGTATCATCTTGCACTAGCAATTGTAAGTCTCCAAATTTGGAAAATATTACAAAATTTCCTATGAATGAACTGAAAAGTGTCCTCCTTCCTTTGTTTCCTTTGTACACCAGTAGGAAATAACAATTCTTGTGGCAGAGTCAACCTTTATCTGGAGGCTACTTCCCTGCCTTGGCATGCAAAACATTACAAATTATCCTCTTATGGCAGCAAAATCACTTATAAAAATTATACATTTAATAAAATTTACTACCAGGACAACAATTATAAATTTGAAAAAAAAATTACAAAATTTCCTATGGACAAACTCTAAAAGTGTCCCGGCAGTAAATTTTATTAAATGCATAATTTTTATAAGTGATTTTGCTGCCACAAGAGGATAAGTTGTAACGTTTTGCATGCTGAGGTGTGAAGTAGCCTCCTGGTAAAGATTGACTCTTCCACAAGAATTGTTATTTCCTGCTGGTGTATGAAGGGACGAAGGAAGAAGGACACTTTTAGAGTTTGTCCATAGGAAAGTTTGTAATTTTTTCCAAATTTATAATTGTTGTTCCAGAAGTAAATTTTAATAAATGTAATTCTCTCTCTTCAACTTGCTTATGTGCAACTTTGGTGAATGATTGTCAATAGATCTATCAGTTTGTTATTTTCTTGTTTAATTTAAATGTGAAATGATTATTTAATGTTTAAATAAATCTTTTCATTATTATCTAATACCATATTGAGTGATTTACTTCCATGTTGCCTCTTAAATTCCTCTTCCATTCACTTACCTTGAGTTCCTGTACAAGACTGCTTGCTGGTAAAATCCCCATATGTTGTGCTTGTAAGGTTTGGTATCCATATCTTAGAGAAAGAAGGTTTATGTGAACTGATAATCGTAAGTGGTATCAGAACATCCTGATGTTATTCCAAATATAATTACTTACATTTAGCAATCATTTATATTTCTTCATCCTGAAATAGGGAAGGTGAGTCAGTCTTCCTACACCTTACAAAGTTAATTCATTCTTATCTTTTTTTCAATTCTTCATTAATTTTTGTTTGATAAATTTCTTTATTAGTAATCTTATGGACCATTTGTTTCCAAATGTGTATCTTAAATACCATATTTATTTGCATATAAGATGAGATTTTTATTCATTTCTCACTGCTTCAAAAACCTAGGTTGTCCTATACATGCAAGCGAAGGATTCTTTACGTTTTTACAGTAATTTCTGTGAACCATATATACTTCATGTTGTCATTATAGGTGTACAGTACAGTCTATTTAGCATAAGTTGGCACCTACTGTAAACAAATTAAGACATGCTTTCCTTTGTTTATTGGTTTAATCCTATGTCCATTAGTTAAAAACCGCATTGCATCTTATTCGTTCGCAGAAAATAATTTCTAGTTATTTATAAAGACATTAATGAAATACAGGTCACTTAGCAATAATTATAAATGTAGTTATTTTACATTAGTTAAATTGTTATTTTTAATAAATATTAGCATATTCTGAATCATTAAAAATAAACTTTTTCTGGTCATGTGCATTATAATGTTTTGGTTTTGTTTTCCATTCATCACGTATTAAGGCAAACAACCATGTTTGTCTTAATACGTGCATTTGATAATATTTTAGTTGTGATTAAATGAAATAAAATTAGAACTGTATTAATAAATCTAATTTTCTTTATTTTGATTTCTGAAGTCACACCTCATCCTATATGTGAGATCGTCTTACACCAAGTAAATATGGTATTTGTTTCAAAGGAAGATAACTTATTTGAATTGTTCGTTTATATTTTCCTATTCTATATAAAAAATACTAGTTCAAACAAATAAAATATAGAGCTTTATTTTTGTCTTATATGAATAATGGCTATATTTTCCAATGTATTATTTAATGTATAGGAAAACATAGATTACATTAAGCATTAAGATTTGATTGTTGAACTATTTTTAGAAATGTTTAATATTTAATAATTATGGATAAATATACAAAGTAATTTTTTGATGATGTTTCAATTATTTATAGATCAACTGTGAGCACTAAGAATATGTAAAGGAAAACTTTAGTCAGTTAATTTATGTCAGTTATAAAATTTTTGAATTTATTTTGATGCCAGAAAATATGGATCAATGTGCATTTAATGTTGCAAAGAAAACACATTTTAAATAGATACTAAACTGAATTTTTCACATGTTTCCAGCAATTTCGACATACCGTATACATAAAGCAAAAGTTTTTGGCCTCGTTCAGGGTCCAGTATCAGGCTTTTTATTGAAGATTTTATAGCCGAACTTTTCAATTTGGAACACTTTTTGAAAGTCTTGTGTCTTGCATTAAGGTATATAATTTTTGTATATAATAATGTTTAGAATGTTTCTCTCCCTACCTTTTTGTAAAACATCATTGTTCTTTATTACCACATCCAGCACTGATGTATCATATTACTGCTTAATTGATAGCTGTTGTCAATTTTATTCAAGTGTACACTATTTCTCTTGTAATTTAAACAATAATTTTTAAATTATATATATCTTGCAGGTTGTATGTATGTATCTTACCAAATCATATATAAGGTTTATATAATTTTATATATTTATATTTTGAATATTTTCTTCTCTCCTTTTTGTAATATGTCACTGTTCTTTATTACATTCCAATTTTGGAACATTGAAGAGACCTGAAGATGATCTTACAGAAACCTAAAGATGATCTTAGTAGTAGATTGAAAAGGTTTGAAAATTAAATACATTAAAGTTCTTTACTGATGATTTAAGGTTTTTATGGTGAGTAGTTATAATTTATATCAATTGAATCTGATGTAGAAGTTGAACTTTGTTCTGAGTGAAATATGTCATCTTATATGATATTTACTATATTATGATTTTGAAACAGTTGGAAATACTGTTATGGTAGAAATTTTAATTCTGTTATTTGTTTTTGAATACATATCATTTATGATTTTTTGAAGTTAATGATTAATCCATAACTTTTAGAATAAAGCAAAAATCATCATTTACAAACTCGAATTTGAAATGTTCATATCTTATTAATTTTAAATTAAAATTTTTCAGATTTAATGATTTAAAATCAGTAAACACAACAGAAAATTTCTATATTATTTGATAGAATTACACTAACAAAGTATTGATGAGATTTACATTCAGTTGAGCACTGTTGCATTTCAACTGGATTCTCCCAATCAAAGAGCACAGACTCAAGATATTCAAGGGCGTCGCCAGGGGGAGGGGCAGAGGGGCAGTTGCCCTCCCCTAGAAATTCGAAAAAGTTATTTAAATGCTAAGTTTTAATTAAAATAATTTTCTTAGGCTTCTTGTAAGTTAAAGAAAATGTTTTATTTGAGATATTTCTTTTCCGGTACATAGTAAATGATTAAAACTTTATGAATCGTTTCTATTTTACCTACATACAATTCATATCCTCTATCAATTTACATCATCTTGCCCCCCCTTACTCATTGGCTGGCGTCGTCCTTGAAGATATTTGAATGAAATTTTGTGTTTATTGATGCATTCATTGGTGCATTTTTTGCAAAGATCATACAGCCAGTCAAAACATTTTCAAAAATTCATTGCAAGTGAGATTGCTTAAAATGTTCATATATACTTGATGCCCTCAAATTCCACATTGTGCTGCCAGAAAGTCAGCTGGAGCCAAATTGAGTAAGTAGGGCAGGTTATCAAGTATGATGACCATTTTTTTCTGTCATCTTGGACACACTGTTGGCCATTTCAGAAATGCCTGTGTCACTTAAAGACTTGTGTTTGGCTAAAGGCACTAGCCCAATTGCTAAAGGCATTTGTAGCTCTCCATAGGGGACCTTTTTTTTTATTGCTACAAATTTGATAAAGTAACATTTCTCAGGTTTTTGCAAGTCCACTTTTTTCTGTAAAAATAAAAATTTGATGAAATTCACTTAATATGTCTTCCAAATATGTTCCACCTGGTATGTCATAATGATACAAATGTGAAATAACAATATTATCATTTATTATTTTTCTATCAAATGAATCCATCTGCATATGCATGCTTCTTGTTTTCCTTTATCAAGCTACCAGAACATAAATCCAGCTGTTATCCAAATGCACAGTATATAAAAGCATTAAATATTTCTATAAATTCACAGAAATTTACATATTTTGTTTATTTACTTGAAATTATTTCATGTAGTTTTAAATTTTATTCTAAAATAAAAAAATATTAAAATTATCAACAAATTGTGTGAAAATTCGTACCATTTTATAAATTATATCAATAAAACTTTTGTCTTTAGGAAGCCAAATTTACCTGTTACAACAGAAATGTTTTCAACCTATTTTAAACCATCTTCAGCTTGATATCAAAATGTTCAAAAATGGAATGTTTGGTACAAAGTTACATAAAATTATCTTTAGTTTTTTGTTGCATATTTAATTTTTAACATTTTGTAATTATACCAATATTGGCTAATAGATATAATTATTATGGTTTTGGATGGATAGTCCGTGACAGCATATACCCTGCAGAAGATTACTAGAATGGTGATAAAATCTTCATATAACTTTCCTCATTATATATCTCTGCGCTTTAAGCAGCTGTTAAAAGCAAGACACTTAATGGTTGGCAGTTTAGAAGGTACCAACTCAAACATTAAAGCATTGCTTTTCTGTTAATTTTATTTATCACTAGATGTAATTATAAAATAATCAAAACACAAAAAAATAAATAAATGGAATATTGAAAAGGAACTTACATCATGTATCAACTGGCAACGACGACAATCTTTTTCCAAATCACTTCATTTTCTGTAAAAAATATATTGACATCCTAAACTTCCAACAAATCAAGTGAATCAAATCATTTGTTAAAACAGTGTATATAGAACAGCTTTAATAGTGTGCTATTAAAGCATTTATTGCTGAAATTGTTGATATATTTTGTAACAAGTTCCATTTGGGTGAAAAGTAGTTTCATTTCTCTGTTTTATTTATCAATTAATAACAATAAAATATAAAATAAAAGATAAAATAAGCTTAGAAAAAATTAAATAAAAAATACTGTCCACAATGACTAATGACATGGATTTGAGAGTCAATCACTCAGTTGTTATATGCTATGGAAAACTCTAAACTTGATTCAGATAGACGTTTGCTAGCAAAAATGAAAGCAGAATGTGAAAAATGATTTATTTTCACATAGCAAATTGTATTTCCACTGCAGTTTTACAAAATTAGAACAGCAAAAATGAGAAATTATATGTGAAAAGGACAGCAAACATTAAAGCAAGATTACAACTGATATGTAAAAACTCACTACCTTGATATTCACCCAACTGATTTTCCAGAAAGTAAAGCAGCATGTTGTTTTCTAAGAGTTCTCATTTGTTTGGAGGTGAAAACAATCTACGATTTTAGAAATGTTAAAAATATTAAAAGCATACTTCTAATATCAAGTTATTGAATTATTAAATAACTTTATAACCAATCAGTAACCTAACATAATTTCAGCAAAATATTAGTCTTGTAGTAAAACTATATCAATTAATTAAATTTACTTTCAAAAGAATAATTTAACCATTTTATTTTATTTGTTTATTTAAAGAATACATGTGCACATGCATGTGCAAATGCACATGCACAGACAGAATATATAATGTAATTATAACATTTACAGTTATTATAAGTATACAAAATAAAATAAAATTAAATTATTTTTCAAAATTTTGTCTCATACAAGTTTATTGGAAATTTAAATATTTGCAATTTTCTAATTGTTAGAATAATATGAAGGATGGCTGATGATATGAATTTATCAGAAGATAATTTAAATAATGAAGAATGCAAACAAGATAGTTCCAAGACAGAAAATGAAGACGTCTCTAAAGATACACATAAAGAATGGTAAATTTTAACTTTCTATTATAGACTTTAAATATTTATTAAAAGTTTTTGCTTGAAAATAAAACTGTAAATTTACTAACATAAAAATATTCATAATCCATATTTTTCTCTTCTAATAATAATTTTTAAGAGTATAGTCGTTCTAAAAATTTGCTATTTTTATACTTTTGTAAAGTTTTTTTTTAATATATTCCTATTTTTTAACTAGAAATTAATGCAGTATGTATTTTGCTTTTGAATATTATCATTTTGATATTATATTGTCTATGGCAGTGTTTTTCAACCTTTTTCATTGAGTGGCACCCCTGATTGAAAAACAAAAAATTGTGACACCTTTGACTAGCAGTAGATCTAGAATCTAAATAAGGGGAGGCTAATGGGACAGATGAACCTTTTGTGAAAACGAATATTATGTGCATCGCTGGGGTGGGATCCAGGGACTCCCTCCCTGAGAAGAAAAATTTTAAAAATTGACAGTTTGAAGTAGCATTTTAATGCAAAAAAAACATTTCTACATGTTCAAAATCAAAATTTAAGTCCATTGAATTTTGTCGAATTACCTACATGTAAAATAATAGTCTTGCTATTGTTTTTTAAATCTACTTTTATTATCAGTCCTAAACTTTGCGACACCCCAATCGTGGCGCTGTGGCACCCTAAGGTGCCGCGGCATCCCGGTTGAAAAACACTGGTCTATGGCATAAGAATTAGACTTCAGTTGATAATATTCAATAGTTTCAGCTGATTATTGGCTATTTTAATTATTGATATTACACTTGGTTACTATAGTAAACATATTGTATTTTTGTGCTATAATTTGTTGGTTATCTCTGTTTAAAAGACATTTTGAAAGACATCTTTCAAAATGTCTTTTAAACAGAGATAACCAACAAATTGGGTTATGCAATGGAATGAGTCATATGCCGATTTTAAATTGCAGATACGAACTTGAAACTATGGAGCATTATCTACAGATCATACCTGTGAAAATATGATAAATAAGAAATAAATATTTACTAATTTAATAATTTAGAAGTAAATATTCACTAATATTAGTGAATGTTTAAACTTAATATTAAATGATTTATTTAATAATAAGTGTAATATTCCAATATTGAAAATTTCAATATTAATTTATTTAAAAATTGATTGATTATAAATTATTTTTATAGTTAAACTAAAAAATAAAGACAATTAAAGAATACACTTTTTAATTTTAGACTGATTTGAATTAGATAATTCTAAATCAGAGAACTATAAAATATGCATAATTCCGTTCAATGACAATTGTGGCATGTCATATTCAGCAGTCTAAATAGTTTTGCTTCCAACTTGGTTTTTTAACTATTAATATTTGTTATAAAAAGGAAATAGAATATATTGAAACTTCATATTTAATTAAGTTCAAAGATAAATTAGATATACTACTTATTTATTGAAAGATTATTAAAAATACTATAAATACACACAATAAGTTCCAGGAGTATAATTTACATTGCAAATGTTTTTGAGCATTTTAAATGACCAACATTGAGCAAAATCTAAACAAACAAAATAATTGAACAAATTATTGGAATTCTACTCAAATTTTGTTGGAATTCTAATAATTTTGAATCAATGATGGTTGTTTAAAATGATCTAAAACATTTGCAATTTAAATTACACTGTTGGGACTTAAAAGTTGTATGTTTCTATAGTATATTGTATTCCAGTTTTTTATTTTATTATTAAAAATAAAACTCTTACTAAGAGGGTCTTCCTTCCATGCCTATCATGACTTTATCAAGCATATTATATAGGGCTAGATGGTAGCTAAAATATCTGAGCTAACCTGGACTCAAAATCAGATTCTCAAACAGCAGACTAATTCCTTTACTACTTTATTTATCTGGCTAGTTTGTTGAAGCATGTCAATAAATATATTAAAAACAACAAAATGTATCCAATTTTTAATTTTCATAAATATTTTTAGTTATTACTGTTTGAGGACATTTAAATAACTCACTACTCACCACACTGGAATTACTTCCAAAAAATTATGTACCCAGAACCTTTTATGGTGTGGTAACCCATAATTCACAGCACACTCTAGTCAACCCGTTATACACAGACGGCTGACTTGTCGTGCATGCGTGACGTGGATTTTTTGTAAATCCTTTCGAAATTACGATTGAACTGATATTTCAACGACATGCCAATCGAACGGATTTTTAATTAATGGCAATCAAAAATCCATCTAGAAACGATTTAGAGCCTGAAGCAGAGCCCAAAAGGGGTTCGAAAACATTTGTGTGACGATATTTATGAGTTACCACATCATAAAAGGTTCTGTGTACATAATTTTTTGAGGACATTTATCTTCAAGTGTTACATGTATTGTAAACTTAAAAAAAGAAATTTAAAAATCAAAAATAAAGATTTGAAAAAACAAATATAGATGTAAAGAACAATTTAAAAAAAGAAAAACTCTTTATAATGACTCTAGATACAAAATTAATTTTTAAAAGAAAACAGTTAAATAAAGAAATGTAAATAGAATACAAACAAATAACTTATTTAACTGCTTAACAAATTTGAACCTAGTAATATGTGTGCAAAAAGCCATGACTAACATTATTTACTTGATATCTTTTCTTTGTTGTGTCTCTGATGAAATTTTTGAGGTAGGAGTTACCTGTGCATTCTCATTCTGATTCCATGCTTTAACTAGGGGTGTATGTGTGACCTGATTTAACCACTGCTCAAATATCATCTCACAGACAAGTCAGAATGATCCTGATGGCAAACAGTTTGGCAAAATACTCATCCTGCTTCCCTCAGCCCAATGATGCAGCATTTCTCAAACTCCATGAAGAGTGTATAATGTCTTTTAACTGCATTGTACAGGCATGCCTAGTGTTTGAAAATTTTCAAACAACAGATATACTGAAAATTTTGAACATGGTGAGCTTTTGTGAGCCTTTTTACAGAATACTGGGTAGCAATTTTAATGTCTGTGGTGGTATTATCCAGTGTGCAATTGGACCACAACTGTAATCATTTACATCCTTGTCTGAGACATCATAGGCTGAGTTTTGCAGTAATCAGACAATTCTATTTGGGTGTTTTAACTTTTATTGTCAGTGAGTGTAAAGTTTTCTATTCATTAAAACTAAACAATTGCCAGATTATATCAGGCTATATTACTACTACTATTATTAATTATATACTAAGAAATTTGACACTAGAGGCAGGCATTAGGTGCCATCTCTTGCTAAATTTAATAATTATAATTAAATTAATATTTTAATAATTAACTTAGAAGTTCTGTAAGAAAAGTATAGTAGTAGTGATATAGCCTGATATAATCTGGCAATTGTTTGGCTTTAATATATTACTATTGGGTTTAAGATGTCTATATTTAATTTAAATTAAATTAAATATCTACTAATGTGAGGTAGATAATAATAAGGGCTTATCACACCAGTGATAATAAGCACAAACACTCAGGAAATAATGTAGATCTTTTTAATTTAAACATAAAAGGATGTACAGTAAAAAAGAACTACGTGAGTATGAGTAAACAACATAAATATAAACCAAAATGCATTTTGGACTATTGGAATAGTCCCTCTTCAGTTGGTATTAATATAAAAAGTTATTATACATGAAACTATGCAAACCAAACAAATGCTGTAACAGTATGAGCAGTCAATGTTTGATAGTTGCTAAGGAGACAGGCATAAAACATTTTCATAATATTACAAGATGGCTTGATGTAAAGGGTTTTAATACAAACAACAATACAGTCATAAATTAGCAGAATGAAAAGTAAGTAATGCTATACAAGCAAAAACAATACAGTGCAAAAACAATACAGCTAAGGACTTGTTCAACTGATGTCACCTATGCCACATGTTCTTTGTGCATGCACAAAGAACATGTGACATAGGCGACATCAGTTGAACAAGTGGTGACTAACATACGATACATTAACAAGTTTCACAACAGTTTTGATTAGATAGAGTAAAAAATGTTACAAAAAAAATATTCAGTTTTTATAGATATAATTGTACTATCCTTCATCAATTTTAACACTTGAATTATCATTAATTCTTCTATTTTTATTAATTTTTAAAATTTCTATATGTTCATAATATTTCTGTTTATAGGTGTTAGTTTCAAATTTTAGCATTTTTATTGTCCAATAGTTTGAAATGCATTTTGGTTTATGTTTATGTTGTTTACTCATACTCACGTAGTTGGTTTTTTTTACTGTACACTCTTCTATGTTTAATTAAAAGGTTCTACACTATTTCCTGAGCATTTGTGCTTATTATCAGTGGTGTGATAAGCCCTTATTATTATCTATCTCACATTAGTAGATATTTTATTTTATTTAATTATACCAAGGGCTAAAAGCAGTTCCTTTGTAATAATTATGTCTATATTTGTATATATAATTTTTCTATTCAATGTTCAAGTTTTACTTATTGTTTATAACTTGTGAAGGCTGAAGTCTGTTTAATCTTGGACAAAAAGTACTTGTTTAAGTTAAAGAAAAGATTAAATCTCAACTTTTAGAGGTTTTTTTTATTATTCATGAGTTTAACAACAATAAGAATTTTTTACTGCAACTTGAACACTAACTATATGGTGTATTTTCTCGGACACATGGCAAATTTCATCACTAGTTTTTCTTCAGTTGAATAAATTCCGTTTTTCATGACCATTGTACTCTAAACGGTTGCAAAATAGATAAAGATAATGTGGAAATCCTTCATAAGGAAAAAGAAACATATAAAAGAAAGTTTAAAGAAAGCATAGAAATTATAAAAAGTAAGAAATGTATAAATAAAAACTTTAGTATAAAAATAAACAAAAATTGGCTCAGCATATTATAAATGGGAACTAAGTAAATTATTTCTACATAAACTAAAAAGTAAATTATTTTTATGTAAAATAATAAAATAAAATTAATGCTTTTAAACAAGAGTTTGCCACGAGGTGGCCCATCTACCACATCACTATGTAAATGAATACAGTCATACGCAACAAAACCAATAAGAATTCGTTTGTACAATAGAGCCTCTGGCTTCGATGAAAAAAGATCGACTAGATGACAAAAATTAATTAATGTACAGAGAAGTTTTAAAAACAATTTTATGTTTGCAAAGATCTGGGATTTGAAGTTGGCTGAAGAGGGGCGTCAACAGCCCGAAACGTGTACAAAACTTAATACACGTATCAACTGAAGAAAAATTAGTGATGAAATTTGCCATGTGTCCGAGAAAATACACCATATAGTTAGTGTTCAAGTTGCAGAATAAGCACCGGCACGGTTTCATAAATACTACAATAAGAATTTTTTATTTTTACTTTTTATGGCTTACTGCAGAAAATTGCATATGATGTATATAAACTAGAAAATGTAAAGAAACTAAAAAAGTTCAGTAAGTCATAAATGCATAAAATATCTATATTATTATTAATCTACTTTATTACTTACTACCATATATATACACAAATTTATCATAAAAAGTTTCAATGCAGTGTGCTAAGGAACTGAGGTCTATATACTCTGTTTGAGGACAGTGAATCGACATTCCAAAGGCCATTGCAAACTTCTAGGCTTACAGGAAAGCGGCGCCAAATGTCTGACATACACATTTTTGCGTTGAAAACTTTGGCCTCAACCTCGCTATTAAGTCTTAATTTGCATCTAAACGTGGCATGATAATTACCTTTAGAAACCTGCCCAATGTCCCACTGTTTCTAAATTTGAACTAAATATGGGTAGCTATAGATAAATTTTTGATTTAAAGAAAATTTTATTTTAAATGAAATAACCTGGTGTTATGCTCATATATTTTGCTTGTGAATACAGTAATACCCCGAACTTATGCGATAGGTGGGACCGAGCAATAACTACATAAGTTGAATTCGCATAAGTCGGGGTATAATTTTGCATGTAAATACATACAAATTATTTTAATTGGGGCTGGAGACTAAAGAAAACAATAATTTAGAAAAAAACGTTTAATAAAATTTTAGATAATACATATGTATAACAAATTATATTATTAAAATCGTAAACCGAAGTTATTGTGATGTAGAAGGCTTCGTAAAATCTAACAAATTCGTCTGATGGCTGAAAGATTTTTTTTTCTCCTGCAAAATTTCCTCGTAGCATGCTAATAATTTTTTTTATTTCTCATTTTGTAGAAGAAATGCACTCTTCATTGGAGTCTACATTTTCTAAAATTTGTAACCCCTTTTCAATTGAATTGAGACCGTCTGTCAAGTTTTCACAGCTTCAAGAATTTTTCTTTACCTTTTATAATTGTTCTGACCATCGATTCTAGTAGATCAAACTTCTTTGCCAATTCACAAATTTTCATTTTTGTATCAAAGTCTTTAATAGTGTTAACTTTACATTCCAAAGATAAAGTTTTTCTTTTCTTGTTTGATGCAGAAGAATCAGTTCTACTTCATTTGGATGACAAAGTAGAGTCTCTCAAGTCTCTGTAGATATAACAAACACAGAAATAAATAACACAAAATAAATTGTAGCTATGCGTTGATTCCGCGTGACAAGTCCGAACATGTAAGCTGAACAATAGTGTGGGGGGAGTGAGTAATCAAGAGTTGCGTGGCACTCAAACAAAAGACGAATCGACGAGATTTGAAAATTGCGTAGCTCCAGGTTCACGTAAGTCAGGGTAGCATAAGTTGAGGTATTACTGTATATATTTTTTACTACATTATGTATATGTTTATTCATTATAACAATGAAAATCTCATATAATCAATTTAAAGTGGTTTTAATTTTGACATGTGCACTCAGTGTTTTTTGGGCTTCTTTCCAAAATAGTTTATTTAATAGCCTTCAAAAATTTAACAGCACACCTAGGATCCTCTCCTCTAATGATTTTAAACCAGTGTCCTGCAGCACTTCAGTTGAAAATTACTGGTCTAGTGTATGGTGTATAGTTTTATTAAAAGTTTATAAAACACATTACTGTATATAACTGTATTTTATGAACTTTAATCATTTTACTGTCTGCTTACTATACATATATTGCATCACACACTGTACAAGTACTGTATTGTCTTTCTTTCTTTCTTTCTTTGTGTGTGTGTGTAATAGTTATGGTTTGGGCAGCTTGGAGATATTTGTGGATTTTTCACTTCTGCAGAGGATCCTGCTCCTCTTCCCCTCATGAATGTGGAGTATTGACTGCTATGTAGTGTAGATACTATACCAATTTTATCATAATTTGTATTTTTACAATGTTTTCATAGCTGACCAATGAATCAATCATTAAATTAAACAGATATTAATAAAAAAACAGAGAAAAAAATGATTATGAAATTTATATATAAAATGAAAAAATTTATTATTATATACAATTAGGATTGCTGAGTCTCAATTATTTTTGTTTTGGTGAATGAGATTATTTTAAGTCTTAGGAACCCATGACTGTAATTTCAATAACGAAAATTATTTTTTAATTATATTCAAAGCATTTTATTGCCATTTTTATATATTAATGCGGAAAATTAAATACAGATTTTAAATTAAAATAATAATTACTGTTATAACAAATTTTATTTTGAATTAATGCATAAAAAGTAAGCATAAAGTAAATTAAAAAAAGCAAAAATTATTTTTCGTACATAACAAAAAGATATATATGAAAATTGTGTGCATTTGATATACTTTAAAGTGTTTACATTTAACTAACAAACTGCCTGGTAAGAAGGAAATTGTGTAAATGAAGTGATTTAGAAGTGGCAAATATAATGAGTATATCCATTGAATCTAGTTATTTCATTGTACTTGATTTAGAATGTAATCTGAACTGGTAATTGTAAAGATTTTAATAGTATTATTTTTATGATTTTATGATAAAACTTGATTGATCCTTATTTCAAGAATAGATTGTTTTATGTGGAATGAAATCTATGGTTACAGAGTAGAAACTATAAATAACTATACTGTTTCATTACTGTTTGATTTCTTATAAGTTTTAAAATTATTTTTTGGTAAATAATGATAAAATTTTAAAAAATTCTTTTAAAAAGCTACTTTGGTTTAAAATTATCAAAAAACGAAAACAAATAATATTCTTTTACTAAAATAATTTAAAAAATTGTTTTTAACTGATGAAATAATTATTTAATGCTACATATTTATATTTAGTTTGGAAAAAAAACCTGTTTGCGAAGATGTAAGCCAGACTGAGAAAGGTATGTTAAGTTTTAAAACAATTATATCACAGTATTATCATGGGATATTAAGCAATAATAAACAACTTAAACATGAAACTTGAATGATTAAATGAACTTCATTTTTCTGAAATGAAAATCAGAAAAATGAAGTTCATTTAATGATGGTCTCATTTAAAAATATTCAATGGATAAAAGTATAAACTATAACTTCTTGTTATTTTTGAGTTATAATTTTTTACATCAATAACCAATTGAGTCAATTATAAGAGTGATTTCTATCACCATCAAAGTAATCAGTTTGGAAAAACAATAAAATAATCAATAAATTAAGTTATTTTTACAAATATTAAGCAAAAGTACAATGAACTATTTTCAAAGGCAAAGCTCGAGGTACGGCCTCTTAATTCTTTACTTGTATTGTATTGTATTTTCTGTAATATACTAAAAACAGCATGTCAGTTCTGTTCACAGCGAGCACCATTGCTGACTGTGAGAGAACAGCTTTATGAATGAGTTTATTGAACTTCACAAATAGCTCATTCAATTTTTTTAAAATTCTATTTTGTACTGTTAGGTTAGGGTCTAAAAATTAATTAGGTTAAAATTAATTAAGTGAATTAAGTATATTTGATAAATATTTTGACTGAAAAATATAATTGGTTGAATTCCGGAATAAATGATACAAAGGATTGTGGAGAAATTACAGTAGAAGCTCAATTATTCAAAACTCTGGGTTATCTGAAATGGTTTTCAAGAAAAAGATAGCATTATACATATCACAGAGTATAATGCACAGAGACCAAACTCTCTATGTAACTGGAAATCAGTATGCAATCTGTTGATTTTAGCACCCAAAATTAGGTCATGCACATAACATTATGTTACATTTTGAGTAAATTAATTTAATTTCAAATACAGTAATTGCATTACAGTACTTATTGTTCATGAAACTTTAAATCTGTCATAAGCAACCTGTGGCCCTAGGACACGTGTCCCTTAGGATTTCAATATGTGGCCCCTGTGGCTTTGGCAATATATTTTTATTCTGTTTTTTGTCTTGTGCCATTATGTAACTCTAATTAAGCTGATATTTGTGATCAAGAACATTCCAGCTAAAGTTGATTAGTAAAAGATGAGAATATAAACTATATATTAGTAGTTTGCATATCATTAGGATATATTGTTTTAGCATCTAGTGTGCTGGAGGTTATGGAGTATGTTGATATTTAGCAAACTTAAAACCTGCAACTCCATAAGAAAAAAGGTATGTGATCTGCTGGAATCTTTCAAAGTTCCCTTGTGGCCCACATCTAGAAAAGGCTGCTCATCACTGCTTTAAATGCTCAGTGCTTGATGTTGAATCCAAAACAAAAACAAATGAGTTTCTTGATTATTTGAAATTTGTTTATCTGAATAACCTCTGGTCCTAACAAGTTCAGATAAGTTTCCATTGTATTTCATTTTTCTAAATAAAAGCAAAACATTATTCCTTAATAAGTCAGTTTATTTTCAAAACTTGAGCAAAAAGAATTTTATAAACCCAAAGTAGAGCAAGGATTAATCATTTTACCTTTCCATTCTGTCTCTGTTCTAATGAGTTCACTCATATTTATTTTATTATTTTGAACTGACCTTACCTCTAAATTGCAGCATTATTTTTCAGACTATATTGAAGTTAACTTTAATTAATAAAATAAATACATTTTATATTATGCTTAAAACTCAAAGATGAATAATCAATACAGTCAAAAATGTGTTTTTTAACTAAATTAATATGAATATCTCTTAATAAATATCCAAATTTTTGGCCTAAAGATGGGCAGTTAAGTCATATTTTTGTATAAAGATTAATGATTAGAAATTAGTTTTAAATGTAATTAACAAAATTCTTGGAAGATGTTGGAAAATTTTTGAAGAAAATGTCAACCCTGAATGAGTGTTGAATTCTTCTCTGGATCAATAGTATTTTTGAAAAATAGACAGTTCAGGCTTAAGTTTAACTAATTATTTGAGTTTAAATTAAATTATAATATAATTAAATTAAATTATGTATATTCTTGATTTCTTTCGTTATTCTATGGATGATCATTCACATACAGTATTGTAACTATCCAACAAGACTTTCCATGTTATCATTGGATATACTTGAATAAATGTCATTATCTAGTCTTAACAAAATTTTATCCAGTTTAGCACAGTTCTCTGGGCAGTTCTCAATTGATTAGACTGGTTTATCTATAAGTAAATTTACATCTGTTTGTGATAGCTATTTTCTTACTGTTTGTTACATATATAAATCACAGATTAAGAAACAAATAAATAATGAAATTCAAACATTCAGTTTTGGTAATGAATGCTATTTTCAGTTTAAGACAAAGTATTCTAAAATGTTTCTTATAAGGATTCTACACATTAAAAAATAAAATAAAATTATAATAAATATTATGATTTTTGTAATAAAATTTTTTAAGTGTATCATAAAGTTTAAGTTTATTGTAATAATTTAAATTTTATTTTGGATTCTATGTAATGAATTCTTTTTATACTTATATTTAGATTCAAAATCACAAAATGACCCTGTTTCTGTTCTTCAGCTATCCTGTGAATCAGAAGTTGATGATAGGTAACAAAATAAATATGATTAAATAGAAATTATCACTAAGTGATGTAATATTTTATTTCTTGATTTTTTTTCCAGCAATTTTATCATTACATTATCACCAAGTTATACTTCAAGTCCAGTCTTGGCAGCAAGTACTCCTATACAGTCAAATGGTATGATTATACCTTTATAGATTGTGTGTTCTTCATTTTAAATACATTGAAAATTTAAAATATTTGAATAAATTAAACTTTTAAAATATTGAAAAATTTTAAGAAATGTTTTGATTTTTTGAATGTTAGTAGATGCATATTTCTTTATTGATAATTAAAAATTAAAGTAATTTAGTTATTTCTTAAAGATATGTAATGGTTTCATAAAAAAGAAAATGGAAAGTACTGTAATTTTGTTTTTAGTCTATTATTTATTTCTGTATCAGAGATCTTACAGATGTTTGTCATCAGGGGTAGAAGTTACAGAAGAAATTTTGTAAACACTAGATAGTATGCTATCTGTTTTTAAAATCAGTTTTTCTATCAAACATTTTTATTTTGAGGAAATGATCACTTCCATCGAATGCCTTTACTTTAAAGAGATAATTTAATATCATGTCTCCTACCAGATAGAAGTTATTATTTATTTTTTATAAAAATATATCATTATTGATACAAAATTAAGCAAATCCAATGCTTATGAATCTAAGTGGAATTTTTGTTATAGTTATTTAAATTTTTTTCACTATTCACATGGATTAGAACTAGTTTTTTTAATTTTTTATTTAAGTTTTCCTTATTATCTCCGTTATTAAGTTTTACAATTGTTGGGCTAATAGATTTCTTTGGAATAGGTAACTAATTATGATTACTCTGTATATAAAAATAACTAGATGTAAACAGATCCTTACTAATAACTGCAGAATTAGAATAGTTTTTAATAAAATTTTGTATAAATTTTTTGTATTATTTTTTTCCTAGGAACAAAGGACAACTTTGAACCAGAGAATATAAAAAAGGTTTAGTATTTTATTTATATATTAAAAATAATTCAAATTAATATTGTTTATTTTAAGTAATATACTTATTATTTAATTTATGCAGTTTAATTTAACGTAGTGAAGGAAATGTATCTTTTCAAATGTAAGTTATAATAAAATCTATAATATACAATAGACTGTTGATAACTTAAAGTGAAAGGTATAGATATGAATTTTCAAGTTAACAAAATTTTGAGTTAAAAAAATTACCATTACTTTAATAAAATCATAAATACAGACAATGCAGATAGACTGTAAGATTCCAATTTGTTTATGCATGCTTTGTAATCTGTTTGAAGATGATACAGTACATGACTGTACTGTTTGAAAAAGTTGCAGAAAACATTAATGAACATGTTATTGCAAAAATAAACATTTACAATGATTCATATGCACAAATAAACATCCACTAACCCTTTAATATAGTAACCTATATAAATACACACCCACAGGCCGGCTGAGTTGCCCGTGTGGAGGCGGGCCAAGGGCGCAGAGGCATCCCCAGTCAGCGCCATAACAGCCGTCGATGGTCGTTGGCTTATATGGGCTGGAAGAGGAGATTGGAACAAAGGTCCGGGTAGCATAACTGGCAACGCGTCCGCATGGTAAGCGGGAGTTGCGGGTTTGAGTCCCGCTTCAGACTGATTCTTTTCTTCCAGATTATTCTAAATTAAATTTATTTACTAGTTGGTGCAAGAGATGGCGCCACTAGATTGTAACCCGTTCATAACGGTTGTGGGTGTGTATTTATATAGATTCATATGCATATAATAATTACTTTCTTGACTTGTACTGTATTTATGTACAGGGTCTTAATGCATCATATCCAAACAAATTTTGATTTGCAGGATATTTGCATGCAAAATTATTGTCGGACAGCATATAATAACAACTCATAACCTGATTTACTTAATTAATGCCAAATGATCTGCCAAATAAATTAATGTAGCCCAAAAATAGCCCGATAATTCAGCAGATTGTTTGGCATTAATTTGTCAGACAGTTCTAGATTATTGACTAATTCTCAGAGGTGTTAATTTTCAATCAGTTTTTTTTAAGAAAGTTTTTCATACAGTACATATAAGTCTTTATAATAAATTTTATTTAACTTTATCTTATTTATGTTAATAAATTATTCTTTATACTTGATATAAATTGAAAAATTGAAGCAATGTTTTGGGTTACTGGACATTTTGGATTTTCAGGTGTTGGATTGACAAACTTTTACTGTATATATGTAGAACAAAGTAACAAGATATACTTAGCATTAATGAAAAAAATTATAAATACTCATGCTTATGCTTTCTTTTCTGTTTTATATGATGCCATTGCTCATTGAAAGCTTTTAAAATGCTTTTCATGTTTTGCAGATAATCACATAGAGAGGGTGCTCAATGGAATATCAAATTCTTTTGTGATATCAGATTTTTTTTAAATACATTTCTTGACAACTTAAATTATAGACACTTCTACTATTATTAACAGATGTTTAGTTTTTTTTTGTTACTTATCATTTCTTTTTGCTTCAAAATGAAAATGGTTCATACAATGATGTACTGCTTTCTGATGTTGATAAAAAATGGGTACATATAATACAAATTTTTTGACTATTTGTGAGGGTATGTCCAAGAAAGAAAGTATAGATGAATGTTTAGATTTGGTTAGCCAATAAATTATTAATTTGTTAATATGTAGGTGCTTTATTAAATTTTAAAAATTTATTGAAATGGGTTTGGAAAATTTAAAAAAGAATATTAGCTGTAAGATTTCATTGATCCAATTTGTATCTAAGGATAAAATCATTACTATAGGTCTTAAATGCCATTAGATATTTTGTACATCTGTTCTGTAGATTTTGGAGGTTGTAATATGTCAAGTAACTACAGTATATACAAGTATCTCTTGTAGAACACAGTATTTCTACAACACGGTTTTGAAAATCCTTCATACAAAGTTTCACAATTTTTAAGTGTAAACTTTGTTATTTGATACTTTTTTTACTCAAGTAAGCATGCATGTCTCAAATTTGCCCATGGATTTTAGAATATTAAAATTTTCAAATTATTTTGTACTGTACTTTACATCAGGTTTACTTTAATGAAAACTAATAGGACAAGGAAGAAAAAAATTGCACTAACTTTCCTATCATCCAGGTGTCATTGTCATTATTTCAGACTTTAGCCCTTAAAGCTGTCATTGTGCTTTCTTTTTATAGATTAATTTTTGTATTTAGTAAAGTTTATTTAAACATTTTTAGGTAAGTGTTATTAAACTTTTTTAACTGTAGGTAAGCAATCATTTGTAAAATGATGAATGAAATATGGTGGTATCTTTGTACTTGAACTGTTTCCAACTCCAACGATTTGGTATTCAAACAAATTCTGGAAAAAATTCATTTGGTACGCAACTGAACAAATGCAACTTGCTAGAACAAACTCTCGATTAATAACATATTTTTATTTTGTCATCCATGAAAAAATTTTTATGATAAAAATAAAAAATATGAAAATGTTGCTGATACTTCTGCTCAAGATCAACAATAAAGCTGAGGTGATGATGATATTTTGGAAAAAAAGAAAACTCCTTTGTTTAACTAAAATTAATATTAATGCATAATACAGTACTTTTGATTGTGATTGTTAATTAATTATTGATTGGAAATAAATTATAGATTGCTTTAATAAACATATTTCTCTTACTAACAAAAAAGAATAATATAATTTTGCTAACTTCTGGAACGTAACCTCATGTTTTGTATTAGTCGTTTGTTTTGTATAGCATAGATTCACGTAACAGGGCAATCTTTTGGAACAAAACTACCATGTTATATGAGTGATACCTGTACATTGTTAAATGTTTGCATTTATTTTGAGTCTGTCTTAATGCAATCTATTCTCTCATGAACACTATAGAAAGCATACAGAATTAAACCTAAACTAAATTCACAGAAACTGGATTTCAAGTTGAGAAAAAATGCTTTCAAAACTGTTTTGATTTACAAACATAAAAAGTGTATTGAGTTTATGGAAATTATGTTAGGATATAAATAAAATTTAACATAGCAAGATATTTGATTTAACAAAGTTGGCTTATAAAGCTAAAACTGTAATGATTAAAATAAAATTATATACTTTATTACATACAGATATTTGTGATTCTCTTTAGCTTGCAAATATTTTTAAATGTATAAAAGTATAAAATAGTTTAATAATATATGAGTATTACAGAATTTTAGTATTATATTTAACTATGTAAAACTATTGCTTTTTAAACCTTTTACAACTATTGATGTATACAAAATGCCTCATATATATTCAGAATTTTAATTTTTATTGGTGCTATTTGGTAATATTTATATATATGTACTGAAAAATATTGACATCTGTTGTAGTATTTTTGGAAAACTTTTGATACATACTATGTGGGACAGAATAGTAATCCCTGAAAATTTCTTGTTTGTTCAATTTATATTTGAATTTAGCATTTTGTATGTGTATGTATTGTGTATATGTAACATTACAACTTGCTTGAATTTAGCATACAATAGACATATCATTTCTTCAATTACATGATTGTTTTTGTTGATTTAATCAATGCATCTTTTAACAGTGAGTGAAGTTTAAAGAACAGATCCAAAGAAAAATATACAATAAAAAATTCTGTATAATATAATAAACACTAAAAAAAAATGAAAATAATGTCTTCATAATCTGTCCTTTTTTTCACAACTCAAAAACACAACAGTCCCACAGCAAAATTGACCTTTATTTTGAGATTCTTCTTTCCCTCAGTACATAAAATTTAAAATTGTTCCTCTGGTGGTTACACAATGTAAAAATATATTGATAAAAAAAAATATATTTTATTATATATTTTTACATTGTGCCACCTCCAGGGGCCGTATTCTGGTCACTGTCTCTGGTCTCTGGTCTCTTGTCTCTCATAAGCCGGTTGCTGATTGGCTAATCATTTTGATTAGCCAATCAGCAACTGGCTTGTGAGAGACAAGAGACCAGAGACAGTGACCAGAATATGGCCCCAGGACAACTTTAACAAGTTTTACATACTGAGCAGAGAAGAGTCTGTCTCTGCTATGTAATTGTGTTTCTGAAGTATGTAAAAAAGAATAGATTATGATGATATGCATTTAATTTTTGTTTTGAATGTTTCTTCTTTTAGTCAGAATAGTTACAATACTTAATTTGCTTCTTTTTTTTTTTTTGTTTTTTAGAATCATTGTAAAGTAGCCAATTTGGATGTAAAGATTTATGATAAAGAATAAACTTATGAAATGTTTTAATATAATGAGTAGTATACTTCTGTATTAAATATTCTGAAATAATTTTTCACAAAAGGATTCCCATATCTATTTATATAAATAGTTTTTCATTTAGATATGAGAGACATGTTTCCAAAGCTTTGTAAGATATTCTATATGGTAAATGTTTTGGAATGTAATATGTTATTTTCTACTGATTATTGATTCTGATTTACAGGTTTGTTCTATGTAAATTGAGAGACAAATATTACTAAGCCAAACAACAACTGGATTACATTTATTAAATTTAATAAGAGATGCTGTCTAACATCTCCCTCTAGTAACAAATTATTTAGAAATTAATTAAAAAATAATTGCAGAAAAGTAGCCCGATGTAATCTGGTAGTTGTTTGGCTTATTATTAATATATAGGGTTTTAAGATGTTTGTATATACAAATATTATTACATTGTTAAATTTAAACAATATGTTATTACAATCAATATAAAATTATAACTAATAAAATATTTTATTATAACATATGAATTATTGAGAAATACAGATTTAAATATAAATGCTGTAAATATAATTATAATAAAATTATAAATTGCTTGAATTTTTACGTATTACATCTCAAATTTGTTTTAATACAGAATGAAGATTCTTTAGATACCACTGAAACCGAAAAGAAAGATTTAAATTCACATTCTGAAATTACTTCAAATTCAGAATGTGTAGATAATACAGATAAGTCAATGAGTATTCCATCAGAACAAAAAACATTATCAGAAGGTGAACCAATGTCACCTCCAGCAAAGAGAAGACATATAGATGATAATTTAAGTACAAAAAATTCTGTGTCTGATAATTCAAAAGATTTAGTAGATCAGATAGATAGGAGTGATGAGAATTCAGCTAATAAAACTGAAAGCATATCTGAAATACTTGATGGTGAAAATCAGACAAGTAAAGTAAGCACTAATGAAGAATCTAGTGGCATTTCACCTGATTCTACTTCTGAATTAAAAACTGCATGTACATATTTACAAGAAGATAATGAACAAAATGATTGGTGTTTACAACTCTCGGCTGCTACTCAACCTATTGAGACTGAAAAAAGTCCATCTCCAGTTGATAAAGATGCTGAAAATGCTACAGAAAATCTTACAGAAAATAAAAGTGAAGAAGGTAAGTAAAAAAAATATTTAGAAAATTTATGAAATTTTATTGAATAGAAGTATTCATAGTTATGTTATCAATACAAATTGTCTAATAAACAAACAGCATTGCTGAATTTTATCCTAGCTATAATATGGCTAATTGATTATAAGATGTTATGTAATTTGGACTAAAGGTAGACAGTGAAGCTGCTATTTTGTATTAAATTTAATAATTACAAATGAAATTATTACAAAAATTGCTTTTAGCCCTTGTTATAATAAAATAAAATATCTACAAATATGAGGCAGGTAATAGTAAGGGCTTATCACACCAGTGATAATAGGCATAAATACTCAGGAATCAAAATAAAAACATTTAATAAAAACAAAAAAGGAATTGTATAGTAAAATTGAGTACATGAGTGAAAACAAAAAGACCCAAAATACATTTCGGACTATTTTCCAATAGAAAATAGTCCCTCTTCAATTGGTAATATACTTAAAACTATACAAGATAAAGATAAACACACTACTATAACTGTATGAGCAGTAAGCATCATCAATGTAGACAAGTGTAAAAAATCTTCATAACATTGCCGTGGCATGATGTACAGGGTACTGATACAAACAGTTATAAGTTAGTGCAATAATAGGTTAACAGTTATGTAATAATGTTATACAGGCAAATTATATACATACCAAAAACAGTAAGACAACAGAGTTGAAGGTGGCATTACAAGGTGTAGGAAGCAGTTACAAAGGAGGTGTGTTACATTCAACATCTGGTGCACATGTGGTGACAACATATGTTACAATTACAATTATACAACAGTTTTAACAAGATAGAGTCATAACACAAAGATATTTTGTTTTTTAAAAAATATAATTGAGCCATCCTTCATAAATTTTAACACCTAACCATATAGATTGCAGTGTTTAGTAACAGCAGAGTATTCACAATTGTATTTGATGGCATTAATGTGTTCTTTTATATGAACATCAAGGCATCTTTTTGTTTCACCAGCATAGGTCATAGAATTAGTACAGTTGCAGTTAAACCTGTATATCACATTACTTTTTTAAGGGCTTTAACCATATTGTTTGGGTGGTTTGGTTGTATGTGTTTTTGAGTTTTGTTACAAAGTTCAGGGATCAAATTGATGTTGGTTTTATTTAAGACTGTTTTAATTTTCTCAAACATATTTTTGACATATGTAAATTTATAAAACTTTTTTGTACAATTGTTGTTAATAAGAATAACAGTATGGACATTAGTGTTATTATTATACTTAGATTGTTTTAGCCATTTGTCTGGAAGTACTTTTGGGTGATTATTTAATAAGAAGATCTTAACAACATCTGTGATCTCAATGTTTTTATAATCAGAGGTAGTTGTATTAAATAAATATCTTTTTGATGAAATTGACGAAAATGTTTCTTTTTATGAATACAGGAGTAAATAACAACACATAACACTAGGGTGTATTAAATAATGTACCCTGAGAACCTATATCCAGTGTGTGACAAAAAAACAAAAGAAAAAAGTTCACACAAACATTTTTGAACTGCTCTGAGTTCTTAATCAGGTGTTAAACAGAATTTCTGATGGAACATAGAACATACAGATTACAAAAAACCATCGAATCTGCTACGCAAGCCGCGCCTGCATATTTGTAAGGCTTAAGATCTTGACATTTAAAGATTGGCATCCATCAATGCCTGCCAGACTACCAACAAAATCAATTCGTCTTTATAATTGATGCACGTGGAGTTGAGGCTCGATTTATATATGTGAATGGCCTCTAGCCATTTTAGCTGTTCCGTGTGGGATGAAGTGCGGATGAGCTTCACCTGGTTAAAGGCCGCCACAATGTCATGATCATCAGCGTAAGTGGCAAGAGCAGTAGTATTTCTCGCATGATGTATGTCTGCTATGCGCTCCTGTAATCTTACTCCCAAGGAGTGTTTCGTCGATCTGATGTAAACGAGGTCCCTATCAAATCTGTTGTACCTAATGGGGATACTGTACATGCCAGGTAGTCTGTTCTGGTTGGGGGGGTCTTTCCCATTGCAGAGGATGTCAAAGATGATCGGACATCTCCTAAATGTGATCTGAACACGGTGTTTCTTGGTAATCTCGGTACATAGCATTTTTACATACAGATTATACATGATAAGGACCCGTTCTACAACATCAGGATGGTTGTTGCTTCGCAAGTCAGCTGTGTCGGTGTGTTGCAAGCGTGTGCGGTGATAGTGTTCAATTAATTTATGGGTAAGCTTTGGGTACCCATGTGCGGAGGCAACACGCTGTATAAGCAATAACTTGCAATTGCTCAGTTTATTCATTCATCTACTGCACAAGCTCTTGCAGCAGCAAGAACTTTCGCAGTAAATGAATGAGTAAACGCCCTTCTAATTAAAGCGTTGTATGCTTCAATCTTATATGAAAATGGTCACACGACCTGACAGGTATGTAGGTGGACATGGAACATGGTTTGCAGAAAATGGATGTGTGGATGCCCGTCCCCTCCTTTCTAATATTTATGTCCAGGAAGTGGACCTGCTTGCAACTGGCTTGTTTGAGTTCTAAGGTCAAGCTGTAAGGGTTGACATTAACAATGTTGACAAAGGCCTTTATATCTGGTACTGTCCTTCAGAAAACTATGATATCGTCAATGTACCTCCTATATAAAAGAATGTTGGGGAGGAACCATGGAAGGACTTTGCTCTCTAGCTGTCTTATTACCATTTCAGATTGAAAATGTTTGTGGTGAACTTTTTTCTTTTGGTTTTTTTTTGTCATATACCGGATAAAGGTTTTCAGGGTACATTATTTAACAAAGGAGTACGTGAGTGGTAGTTCGTAACCTTATTAACATTACATAATTTTTTGTAATTTTCTATTTTAAGGATATTAGAATGTCTTATAACTAAAACATCCAGGAATGGTAATTTATTGCAAAGTTCGTTCTCAACTTCAAATTTAATGTTATTATCAAAACCATTAACAGTCATAACCAAATCATTAGGGTCTAAGATTACAGGATCATACATTATAAAACAATTGTCAACATATCTGTTGAAGAATTTGATGCCATGGATATTATTAATGGAGGTATCAATATCAATAACACTTAGTTCAGCTAAGATAGAGCCAATAATGGACCCCATAGGTATACCAGAGTTTTGAGTATAGTATTTTCCATTAAATTGGAAATGGTTGTTCGATAAAATAGAGATGACAAGGTCAATGAGCCAATCAGCACAATTTATAGACCTGAGGGAATTAACAATTTTATCAATGATAATACAGTAGAGCATCGTTTATCCGAATCAGTTGGGGACTGGGGTTGTTCGGATAACTTATTTTTCAGATAACTGATTATGTACGAAAAAATTTATTAACCTATCCCATGTTGAAAATTTTCTCCATTGCGTGTCACTTCACTTAGAATTTTCATCAATGTTAAGCCTAATGTAAATTTTTTAAAATAATAATCATGGCTATTGTATCATTAAAAATTATTTCTTTATATTTTACAAACAAAATAAATATATTGAAAAATATAAAAACAAAAAAATTTTATTTTGGAAGTTAATCGATTATCAAAAATGTTTGATTCAGCACGACACAGTCTGACTGGAACGCTTTCAGTTAACCGACATTTTGGTTGATCAGCTTTCGGATAAATGAAGCTCTACTGTACTAGGGTACATATTCTTGATATCCAAAGACAACATTTTAAACCTATTTTCTATTTTGACTTCCTTTAGGTTATTTAGAAATTCTTCAGTGCTCTTAATGCTGTGTTTATAAATTACAAGGGATTTTATTTTAGATTTGACAAATAATTCTAAATTATATAAGCAATAAAATTTGATGTCAACAAGAGGTCTATTAACCAGTTGTTTGCGGAGTACTGCTATTGGAGTAACCAGTTTTCGTTAAACTGTTGCGGAGTACTTCAGTTGGAGTAACTGTCAATTTTCTTTCGTAATTAACTAGTTGGTGGCGATTTAAGCACTGATTGGCTTTTATCTATATAGACTAAGTCTGTTTCAACGAATAAGATATTTGTTACCACCCCGTATTTTTAAATTTAGGCACAAAACTCCTCCATTCCATGTTAAGTCTATGGGAGACCTTTCTTTTGTTCATTTGACAATAAAATCCTATTTAGCATGCCCGTTAAGTTCTAATTGGTATATTATAGCTAAATGACTATTCTTTGACCAATAAGCATTGACTTGGGTTTGTGGGGTGGGAACTTTCTTAGAAAAAGTTATACCAACTTCGAGCTACATTGTCAGCTACAAACGTAAACAAACAATTATAAATCGTTATTCTTATCTATTTTTAGCATGAATTTAACAAATTTTTATGTATATTTATCGTATTTAACAAATAAGCTTGTTTTTAAAGCCATTCAGCCATAAATCTTTCAAAAAACAAAGTACTTCCGGTTATGGTGGTACTTCCATAATACATAAGATATATATGTATAGTCGCTAATATAATAAAGTAATAATCGCTTATTATAGTCTACTATTAGTACAATAAATTAAATAACGTATAAATAGAATCAAATACACATCATCAGTAATAAAAGTGTATTAACCTAGATTTAGAAAGGCCACCACCCCCCACGCCGATCGGCGTTATAATCTATAGGCCGTATTATTTCTCTACGTTGATTTAAAAAGCTGCAGTTTTTTTTATTTGACAGAAAATATACATGTCTAAGTAACGTATGTAACAAATTAATGGAAAATTTATAAAAAAACGATTTTTTTAAATATTTTAAAATCTTAAATTTTATTAATTTTTTTAAACGTACATAATATTTTGAAATTAACAATCGTAAAGTGTAATATGTACGTGATAGAAAACTGCAAACAGATTATATCTACTACGATTTTTAAGCGAGATATCGCAAATTGAAAAACCACTTTAAAAACCACAAAACCTGTACGCAACAGCGGTGTTGTTTCGGATTATCGAGTGCGCAGCTGACAGGTTAAGCAATAGGTGTTTTATGGGTTTTGATCCTTATGTTAAACTTTGGAGTACAATGACCATAACTGGTGATAAACTTAATATCATCTTTATCAATAATCTTGATAGTTGATAGCCCTTACTATTATCTGCCTCATGTTTGTAGATATTTAATTTAATTACAAATGAGTTAATAAATTTACAATATTCTGAAGAGAGAGCAATTCAAAATATGACTCTTGTGATATCAGAGCCATATTATATTCTGATTAAGATCTGTTTATATCATTTATTGCTATTTGTCAGGCTTGGTTTAAGTGTAATTAGAAATTTAGAAAAGTTTTGATGTATTTAAGTTTTATTTCATTAAAAAATCTCTATAATATAAAAAAACATTCTATTGTTAATATTATTATTAGTTTATTTTATATACTAAATAAAATAAAATCTCATTTGAAAAGTTGAATGTATTTTTGTTTACTTGTATTTGAGTAATAAACAGAAGTAAATAATAAGTTATATATTGTGGACGCTGTTTTTATAGTAGTGTTGTGTTTTTGTAATTCGTATACGGTATTGTGTATACGTGTATGTGGGTGTCACAACCAGAAGTAAATAATAATTTATTTTGGATGATGATCTATTTCAACAAACAAAAGTATTTGAATTTTTTCTAAATTTATTTATATATTCAGCTGTCAAATTTCAATAGTCAACAGTTATATTTCACTTTACCAACCAGTCATAAATATAACAAATAAAATAAAGGTTTTACTAATATATACTTGAAATATGATGAATTTAGCACAAACCTAAATGGATTTATCTGAGATAAGGTCCTCTACTTTGGAAAGATCAAGGTCAACTGGTTACATGGCTTGTGGTTAGTGTATATACACATACAGTCAAATGCAATTATAATGAACATTAGGGAACTGGCAAGATTTCCTCATTACAACCATTACTCATTATATTCATGAAGAGCAGGATGAACTAGGGAGAGAATGGATGGCTGCTTTGGGTGCAAACAGATAGGGGGCATTCCACGGGCAACAAAATTTGTAGCTACGCCACTGATAATTATACTGTATTTTTATTAATAGTTATATAAACTACAATATAATTAATATTTAACAATTTATCTTTTTGTAATTAAAGATAATACTAATTAATAATATATGCAATTTCAGTTAGTCTTTTTAGCTACAAATCTTAAAATTGATGATTGCTGACACCAAAAATATAACGCTTACCTAGATGATGTCTTTTAATTTATATAAATGTTTATTGGAATAATATACAGCCTATGTCCACCCTAAAGGTCCATTCTAAATATTGGTAAAAGAATTTTTGAAATCCGATGAGTAGTTTTAGAGATTACATCCTACATCCAAACTTACAAACTCTACGTCTTTATAATATTATATTATATTATTTCATAATGTTGATACTGTTGAAGATGACAAAGCAAACTATCTACATACTTTGATGTTTTTAGCACCATGTTTTAACTCGTGAATAGTTTCTACTTTTTCATAAGCATTTGTTTCTAACTAGAGTATACAGTAATTTTACAATCGTAGTGTTGATTAGGTAAATTTGCAGAGTAGGGCAGGAAGTTAGTCAAGAAAGAGGGAGACAGTCCAGAAAGAAAATTAAGTGATAAATGGCCTATAATCAATGCAGGTCATAAAACTAATTATCCAGTGGTCATAAAATTAAGTAACCCTTTCAGTTTTATCTCTTCCAAGAATTTTGTATCACATTTCTTACTACTTGAACAATTAAGAATGTTTGTGTGTTTGCATAGCTACCAAAAATTTTCTCAATATATCGTGAAGTACCCTCATTATAACCATAAGAAAATGTTTGGAAATACACACAAATTAAAATTGTGGTAATTTACTTGTTATAACCAGGATCTCATATCAGAGTTCAACTTTGTGTTCGTTATAACTGAGTTTGACTGTGTATCATTTTCTAAATGAAAAAAGCCTTGAATCTGGGCAAGTTTGCATTCATTTCAGCTTCCTTAGCTTTGTTTCTCTCTAATTTCTTAGATCACTAGCTTATACTGTCGCTTCTTTAAAGGCTAAAAATCACAAATTTGGTGACTTATCTGATTATATTAGACATAGTCTCTGTACCAGTGGTTGTAGTGTTATATTGGGGTCAGCACTGAACAGATCTGAGTAATAAGGGATACATTAAAGACAGTTGTTAATAACAACTATTTTCATTATAACAATCATTTTTATTTGAAAAAACAAGGGGGTACCAATGGGTGTGCTTCTGTCTGTAGTTTTTGAAGAAATTGTTGTGAGAATAACAGATCAATGAATGCTCTTCAAACATCTACTCTTCATACACAGGAACTAATAAGCTAACAACTACTGGATTATATTGAGCTAAGTAAAACCTTTATTTTATTTGCTGTATTATTTATACATTGTATTCTATACACTATACAGTCAATTCATGTTAATATGAATCTATAGGGGAACGATAGGTTATTCGCCTTATTGAAAATTTGTATTAATGATTTACAGGGTCAAGGTCAAGCTTGTATAATTTAGGGAGTTAAGGCTTAATAGATGATTGAAATCTCTAAATTATAATATTTTGAATTAAAGTTAAATAAGATTCATTTCTTTTTGTAAATAAATTTTATGTTCTGAATGATTTTCAAATCAAACAGAGTTAGAAGGAGATGATATTTGCCATTGAAGCTTGGAGCGGTATATCAGAGTGGTTAAACAAAACAAAAAACTAAAAAAAACCTTGATTTTTTTTTCTGTTGAAGATTGTTTGAAAAAATAGGAAATATTTTTTGATTTTAAGAGCCACCACAAAGCTGTAGTTTGCAGCAACTCTAAAAGAGTAAAAAAGTAGCAAAATTTGGCATAAAGTAGCTAAATTTGGCATCACTGCATGCACTCCCCAATATACAAACTAGCTCATGTTTGCATGGGACTACATCTATTTAAAGGTGTGGGCATCTGTAAACTTTAAACCCTATTTTATGAGTACAGTAGAATGATCTGCTAAAACCAGATGTTTGAATTGCTCTACAATTGGAGGCTGAACCTGTCTTTGTTTACTAGGACAAGAAATCTATTCTATACAACATAGAACATTTATTATAGTACCACTTATTGTTTATATTGAAAAATGTAAAAAGCAACCATTATTGGAAATAGGATTATTTCTTGGGGTTGTGAAGGTAAATTACAGTTTGGTTTAACAAAGTCTGGTAAAATTTTTGTTCACTTCATTGCATGAAAATTAACATTGCTTTAAAGTGAGAATTTGCTTTATTGATGTTCATTTTAAGGCTAGTCGACTGTATTAATATTGTATGTTTTCTTAGGTAATCAACGAAATGTGTTTTTAAAAATGGAGCATTATTTTGAATTTAAAATAAATTTTTTTCTGTTCTAATCTAAAATGCTTGAAAATGATAATTGTAATTTTATCAAAGAACTTGCAAAGTATGTCTGGATTGTTTTATCAAGTTTGTATTATTTTCTTGATAAAAAAAAAAGCTATTAGAAGAGCAGAGCTGAAAGACATTTTAAAAAATAGAGTAGAATAGAGTATTACGGAATATATGTATAAAGTTGAATTGCATTTGTGTCTGTATATGCCTGAAAGAATTTTCTCTTGGATGTTTTGCTGTAATATTTGATTGAACTGATGATAAAAATTGCATTTTTGAAAATATATTTTGTTTTAAACAAATTGATGCCAAAATAAAGCTGTAGTTTTGTCTTTTATAATTAAATGAAAATCATTAATTTATATAATTACAAATATTTAGAATTATGTTCTATATTAGACTGTTAATAAATATATTTATTTAATAATAGAACTATTTGAAAAATTTTTAAAAGAATTTTCTAATTTATTAATTCTTTTTAATTTTTTGTAGCTACTTCAGATAAAAATAATGAAGTTAAAGAATCTCTAAAGGACATGTCTGAAAATAATAACAATAGTGATGATTTACAGAAATCAGATCCATCAAAGCCTTTATTTCAAATACACAGTATGTAAATTATAAATATATTTAAAAAAATTTTGTTTATGTGTATACACATATATGTAATGTGTGGCCAAAAGTAATGGGACAACTCTAAATAAATGAAAGTGCAACATTACATTGGTAACAATATCTTGTTGACCCATCTTTTGCAGTGATAACAGCTTCTGCCTTTTAGGAAAGACTTGCTAACAATTGTTATAGAAATTTGGCACAATTTTTCCAAAGTAGCTGCATTGAGGTTATCCATCAATGTTGGACAATTTGTTCTGGTTCTCAGTCCATGCTTTATAATACATCCCAGATGTATTCAGTTGGGTTCAGACCCATGCAGACCATTTTATTTCTTGAACATCATTGTCCTCAAATCACTCTTATAGACTATACTTTGTGGATAAGAATGTTAGCAAGTCTGTTTATGATTGATCAGTCCTCAAACTGAGTCATAATGTGGGATGTACAGTACAAAATTATCCAGAATGTTACATAACTGTGTTGAATGTTCCCATTACAGGAACAAGTGGATACAAGGCTTAATTCTGAAAAACAGTCCCATACTAAAATTCCATCAACACCAAAACTCGAAAAGGAAGCATTCACATGATATCCTCTGAGTACTGGATAGTGTGGCATGATTTGTCATGCATTTTCAGTCATCTATGGTCCAGTAACAGACTGCCTTAAGCCACATGGTATCACTGGTAGCTATTTTCTTGCCATGAATCATTATTTTCTCTCAGTTGTTTACAGCCTTGTTTTAGCTGTATGTTATCTTTTGCTATAACATTTAGGGCAGTCATTCAAGACATATTTGAGAGCTTTTGCCATGTGTGTGTGTGTGTGTACAATACAAATGAACATCCAATATTATATCAAACACAAAAATAAGATCAATTGTTAAATTAATAAGATTACATAATGGTATAAAAAGAGTATTAAATTATAAATTGTCCAGTTGGTAACATATTTGTCTGCAATGTTTGATTCATAATAAACAATTTATAATTTTGAATGCATTAGACCATTAAATATAGTCCAATTAATTTTACAGTTGCTTTCATTTTTTATTTTGCATTAATTTTAAATGTTTAAGTAGGTTTTTTGAAATGTATAAAGTAACATAAATTAAAGGGTTATAATAATTAAAGTTAACATGTACTTATAGGGAGTTTGCACACACTTCTTGTAAGGTTTCTTAATCTTACTTAATGACATCATTACGTAAGGTTAAGAGACTTTATTTAAGCAGACAAAAGAGAAGTTGTGCAAGTTTTTATAATTGTAATATTTTTCTTTTGCTGTCATATGTATGGAAAATAAATAAACATGGTTTCTATACCAAATTAGTTATTGTTATTTGGCTCACAACAAGAAATTGAAATATATTTATTAGTATCTTTGATTAAAAAAGCTTTTGAAGGATCATGAACAACTTGATAATCCTGTGTCTTTTAAAATACACAAAACAATAATTTAATTGATAATTGTTATCAATTTATGTTAATGTGAAAAGATAATTTCAAATGAATATGTTTATGAAATTATTTTCATAATTCATTTACTTTAAGTAAAAAATTTTAAGTAAAAAAACAAACAAAAGTGTAAAATTCTCAATCATACAAAGAGAAAATGGCAACTGACAAGTGCTTGAAGTGTAGCAAGAGAAGGAGGGGTTTAGTGTGTATCATTATGTACTACTCTGTGATTGGTCTAAAATACAGACCTTACATTATTTTTGTAAGAAACATTCTTTATAATTTTTACCCTTAAAGTAGCTCAACTAACCTTGTGACATTATAGAGTAAGGTTAAGGGATAACTTTTTGTGCTGTGCAAACTCTCTAATAATTGATAGTAAAATTTTTCTAAATAAGTTTGAAATTTATAATATTAACATTATATCATTTTATTTTCATATTATATATAATACATTAAAATAAATAGTTTTTAAAGTTTTAGTAAATATATTCCATAGGAACTCTATGTATTGTATTTAATTTTCTAAAACAAATTTTTAATTTAATAACTTTTGAGGTTGATGTTATCAATTTTGATGTAGAACCTTCTTGCATTCAAGAAATTAATTCAAATACTAATAATCAAGAAGAATCAACTGTGTTTTCCTGTGTTCAGAAGTTAAATGCAAATACAGTACAAAGTTCTGAAAGATCACCTGAGGAATGGTAAGATATTTAAACTAATTTAATATTTGATATTAACTTTAATTTTAATTTTTTGTAAGTTAAATTAAAAAAGTTAATTATTATTAATTTTCATATTTTATCGTAAGAAAATTTTCTAGTATTTTACTAATGTTTATCTGTTAGTGTTTCATGAAATAATCTGGAATGTTCTACAGTATATCTGAGAAGAAATTTAAATACAGTAGCTCCTCATTATATTGTGCTTGTTGAGAGAGAAAGAAGCACAATACATCTGGCTGCATGATATAACCGAGTACTAAATATTCTGGGCTTTTACTAAACAGATTATACATTCTATGGAATCTCTATCCTCTATTCTTTCATCAGCAAGTGTTTTTGATATAAAATAAGCTTAGTTTTGCAATATTGAATTTTATTCATGGTTATATCAATTTAATTGATGTTTATGTAAATATCAATATCATGAATGCTCATTTAGCATTATTGTTTCTTTTAACAAAGACCTTTAAAGCAAATACTGTTGATATAAAAACAAAATATCAGTTGCCATTTTATTACACAGATTTCACTTATTACAAATTCATGTAATTTATATTTTTCAATAAAAATTGTAAATACAGTACTTGAAAATTTAAAAAATAAATATTGAGCATATAATAGAACATCAAAACTTATAAAATTACAGAGTAAAAATTCTCTAAAAAACAAAGTTACTACTGTATAAAAATTTTAGACCTTTCTGTTTAAAAATAAAGAAATCTTTTCCCCTACACATTAGGCAGGTAAATTCGAAATTTCACACAAAAATGTGAATTGGCACAATACTGTCAATTCATATAAAGGTGTGAAATTTACAATTCACAGAAACTTGTTTATTTATTGGTTTTAAGTATTGTCTCCTCATTTACAACTTTTAATATCAAAAGGAAACATTTGATACAGATAATTGATCTGTCCGCCTGTTTTGCTTATTTAGATCTTGACTAATTTATTGTTTCACCTTCAGTGATAGTTTCAAGAACAATGGTAGGAATAAAATTCAGTACTTCATTGCAAAAAGAAATTCAGTGACAATTGATAACTTAAAATTTATTGATTCCAATGCTTTTAAATTTTGGGGACCAAAAAAAGTACTATGTATCCAAATCTGCAATATAACAAGTGGCTACTGTATATAATTAAATTTAAATAAAATTCAATATAAATAATTCAAATACCAATCTTTATATATTAATAATGTAGTATAAAAATGATTAATTATTAACTCTTTCCTATTTTCCAGAAATTAGTAGTGGTTGATTTGATTCTGAAAGTTAATACAGTCAAACCTCATTACAATAATATTTTGGGGGCAAGGAAAATAGTATTGTTATATCAGGATTATTGTTGTAGTGAGGTCTTGAAATTTAAGAACAGAGATCATTAAGAAAAGTGTAGATTAGTTTAAATATTAATCATTATAATTTGAATAATACTCTCTTCTGTATTATTTATTAATCAGGATATTGTATTACATTGTTTTGAACTTTATGATGTCTTAAAAAGTTTATTTTGCTTTGGCTCATTTTTTGCAAGCTGTGGTTTACAAAAACTGAATGAACTGCATCAAGAGCAACCAGATGTTCATTTCCAATACCAGGAATTGTGGTTGCCATGTGTTTAATTGTTTTCATTTGAGAAATAACTTCTAAGATACTGGGGAATTTACATGGAACTGATTTTTTTCCATTTTCTAAATCTTGGACATCAGTTCCTAACTCTGCAATTCCTAACTCTTCCTAACTCTTCATCTGTTCAGTCTAAATAAATATGGTTCCTTATCAACAGAAACATATTTTTCTGCCACAATGTCTATGCTGTTTCCTGTAATACTAGAAGATTTTTGGAGTAGTTCCTGGAGGTCTCTGCTTTGTGACACCACAGGCATGTTACTAGCCTCACTATTTGATACCAGGTCGTCATTCTCATTGTTAGATAAGACAGGCATGTTGTCCCTTTCAATGAAGACAAGTTTTGCATCTTTCCAGCATTTCTTGATTGTAACAGGTTTCAAATTCCACTAGCAGTTGGCAATCATCTCACATACTTGTTTTAAATTTATGTTATAGGGATTTGTGAACTCCTTTCAATGTTTATTAACACTGCCTGCACTAAATGGAATTTGTGCTTGGTTTTAGAACTCTGAATTATTCCCATATCTAGTTGTTGCAGCACTGATGTACTGTACAATTGGAAGGAAACTAGAATATTTCACCATTATAGTATACTGTTATGAGCAGTATAGTCATCTACTAGAAGAGCTATTTTCTTCTTCTGTATCATCTGGCTGTCCACCATAAGCAGCCACTGATTGAAGATGCCTGCAATCATCCAACATTTTCCATTGGCCTTATAATAGACTGAAATAAGGAGTAATTATGAGTGCACCAGGAGATAGAAAAATCAACTAAAGAAAATTAATTTGAGAAAAGAAATCTTACCTGGCATACTTCTCGTGTTCTTCAGATATCTGGATTTTGCCAAAATTCCAATTACAAGAGGTGTTAATTTGTCCATCTCTGTTGAGTTGCAACACAGAAGAACAGTGATGCACTGTTTTGATTATTTACTACTATTGCATGTTGCTTCTTTAAATGCAAATATTTTTCAGGCATCAATTGGAAAAGTAATCTAGTATTATCTGCATTATAGATGTCAGGTTGATACTTTTCAAGAATTTCTTTCATTTTTTTCACATTAAGAATTTGCTTCTTCAAGTGGAACTGATTTTTCCTCTCCCAAGGCAACCTTGAAGATAATGCCATGTCTTTGAAGTGATACAGCCATCTGTTGCTTACTTTAAATTCCATGTGTCCAATCATTCTGGCAACTTGTGTTGTTGCTTTTTGGCATAAGACTGGCCCGTTAATTGGTAAATTCTGTGCCTGCATCTCAGTAAGCCAGCGGAATGTTGCACTGTTGACATCATCACAATTAGATGTCTTCAGATATTTCTGAGAAGGATCTAATTTTTCACCTGTTGCACTGCACTCAATTTTCTTCTATTTTTTAAAAAATGTCACTAGGGTTGACTGAGAAAAGCCATACTTCTGTTTATTTCATTGATCTACAATTTGAAAAAATTGTAGACCTATAAATTCCCACTGTTGTCCATCTGGTCGGCGTTTCGACCATTTGGTTAAGAATTGTATCATTGTTTTTTGTTAAAGGACACCGATTCCTCAAATAAAAGGTCGGCGTTTTGATCAATTTTAACTTTTTTTTTTTTTAATTATGTGTCCTAGTGAAGTTTATTTAAGCCAATATACTGTTACTTCTGTGGTAGTGTTAAAAGAACGAAAGATAGAATCGAAAATTTTATAATTTTTGTAAATAGTCCTAATTCAATTTTTAATTGAAGATATCCTGGGTTATTATCATGTTATCATATAAATTTAAGATTTATGTAGCAAAATGAGTTGCACCCTTTCATGAAATTGGCAATTCAAATTTCCTGATCATAGCACTTTCGAAACCTATCAATAAAGAAATATTACAGGCAGAATCACAAAAATTTAGCAAGTACTTGAGAATTTGTGATAAATCTCAGTGTATTACAAGTAAACCTCATTAAAACCATTCATTGTCTAAAATGATTGCAAAAAAACAATGTGTAGGTTTTGCATGTGTTAAATGAAAAAAAAAAAACAAAAAAAAAACAAATTGGATTGAATGTCAAAGTGTATTGTACTATCAAATTATTATAAAACAAGAACCCAGCATTTTATATTTTAATCTAAAAAAGACTAAGTGAAAACTTTCATTTGGCTCAAAAAACTCCAATAACTTGAAGTTTTAGAGCAATAATTAGGATTTTAGCATCAAATCAATACCCACAATAACTCGAGAACTACATTAATCAAAACACAATAACCAGGGTTTTCCTTTATACACATATATAAGGTCAGGTAAAGTAATGGCATCTTTCTATAATATCTCATCAGCCAATCGAAACTAAGCTGATACCAATATGTTGATTTGTAGATTATAAGTACAGGTATTCAGGGCCCGGATCATCACATAGACAAATGAGACAAATGTCTAGGGCCTGGTCAAATAGTTTTGGAAGTGCATGCCGAAAGCTACAACTTTAATTTTAAAACAATGTTGCCATTCCCGAGTTTTTCAGTTACAACAGTGCATGTTAGTTATAATGAAGATGATATTTCTATATTTCTAAAGTGGTAAGGCAAGAAAGAATAATAAGCTAACTTAGTGTTGTAATTGTAAATGAAAATCATTCTCTGCTCTTTTAATATTTTGAACAATTAAATATGTTACAATTGTGACCATAAACAAGTAATAGTAAAACAAAACTGTTTTGGAGAAACTGGTGGCATTTCCAAAGCACAGGATTTTTAAAATATTAAACTTTTATATTCTATTGGATGTATTGTTTAAATACAAAGTGTAATTTGAAGAGTTTTCAAATGGGCAAAAACATTTGTTGTTTAAAATTTTTTGCTGGATATTAAATATTTTTTGGAATTTTTCATTTTATTTAAACTTTAAAATAGCAAATTAGTATTTCATTTACATTAATATGATTGAAATATTTGAGAAAACATTAAGAAATACAAAGACTTCTAACTGATTAAATGAAGAAAAGGTTTAGATTTCAATATTAGTTTAATTTACAAAATAAACAATAATAAAAAAGTAATTGTTTATCTTTGCTTTAAAATAAATAAAGCAGTATATGAACATTTTAAAGTATTGTTTTTAATATTCATTTAAATATTTATATCTGGCAATGATTTTGTTACTTGGTGTTAATAAATATGTTGAACAATTTGTTTTGAATATTCTTATTTTAGTAGTAATAAACACAATTTTACTCAGTGGAAATTGTTTAATATGTTAACATTTTTGACTAGCCTTTATCAGCCATCATCATGCTTCAAATACAAATTTAAATAGAAACAAACAGAAACAATGTTTGATGAATAGAATGTACAGTACACACTAATTACTTGAAATGAACAGAAAAGAATGTGCTGTTTTCAAATATTAAAAATTAATTAGAAGAAAGTAATTTCAAGAGAGAAGTTGGTAAATGCATATTTCCAAGTATTTTCCCAGATTCCACATTCCTGTAGTTGATGAACCTTATAAACTTTTTTTTTTTTTTTTTGAAAATTTTGAGTCAAGATTCATGCTTTCTCAAGAGAGTTAATTGGTTTAACAATATTGACTTTGTCTCACTATACACATATATTGTCTTGTGTTGCAAAGCAGGTTAGTGCTATTTTATGCTTGTTCTTTCTAATGTCTTGTTGACGTTCTGCCAGTCATGTTCTAAAATTTCAGCATGCATATGCCACATATAAAGTGCTAAAGGCCTATGGAGTCATTGCTGGTCAGTATCCCGAAAACATTTTGTTAAGAGGACTCTCACTATTGCGTAAGATACCATATATTTTAGGGTTTCTTTTAAGTACTAGCTCCTTTTCATTCCATCTAGTCAATCTCATATAAAGAGATCACAACACCTCTGAGTATGTAAATTTAGTATGTCCAGTCTTAGTGTTTCTGAGAATTGTAGCTGCTGTTGTTGGAAAGGACTTGTATCAGAACATGTATGTAACTATGCTTATGCAACTACAAACTCAGCTCAAATCATGAATGATCTAACTAAAGCAAATCATGCTGTTTGATGAAGAAATTGCAACCACCTTTGAGATCAAGTTACTGTTTTTGTCAGTTAAATTGGAGTACTGTTTTAGGTTTAAAGATTTTCTTCAGGAACATGTACAAAGGACACAACAGGACAGTGAATAGATTAAAGGAGCATATGATATTGTATGTTACCCTTTGTTCTTTTCCTGTAATGAACATAACTGTAAACAGAACTATGGAGTCCCAATAGGTAGTCCATTAGTAGGAGTGCTTTGTGAAATTTGATCAGATAGCTTGAACAGCAGTTCCTTTAGGCAATGGACATTATCTTTTACAAGATACAGAGATCACATTCTAATTATTCAACATAAATATATTTACTTTTGGCAGCTATTTTTGGAGTTGGCCAACTCTTACCTATATGGGCTCATTCTGGAGTTGGAGCAAGAAAGTAAGTAATAAAGTAATCCATTTTTGGATATCTTCCTGTTTCTTATGGAAAGTAGAATACACATACTGCAGTTTATGTAAAACTGACTGGTACTGACACTGTATGTACCGTATTTACTCACATATAAGATGACCTTACACATAGGACAAGGTGTGACTTTAAAGATCAAAATAAAGAAAATTAGATTTATTAATACAATTCTAATTTTATTTCATTTAATCACAAGTAAAATATCAAATGAACATAAATGTACACATTGTCCCACAAAAATTACTGGCATTTTAAACTTTAAGGAAAAATCTTGTAAAATCGACAACATAATTTGTTCATGTAAAGCTGGACAATTGGGAACCTTTTTTTGCCAATTCTTAACAGTTAAATCCACTCTCCATCGATTACACTTATGAGTTTCTCCAAATTCTGATTTCCGAATAATCATCTGTTTTCATGTGGGAATGGATTAAAACTTATATCAAACTCCCATGTGATTTTGGAATTTCAATCTGGAATTCAATTCAAAAGCTTTGCTTTTCCTATTGCTATTCATCTTTACTTCTGACAATATACAAGAACGATTCATATGACCCAGATAAAATACTTATGTTTTTAAATACAAGAGGGTAAGCATCCGGTAAAAATTGCAAATATGCTGTTCACAAAAATTATTTACAAAAACACAAAAGAATCTTTTACTCAAATTTCTAGGTCGTCCTATACGACGTATAGGACGACCTAGGAATTTGAAGCTGTAATAAATAAATAAAAACCTAGTCTTATATGCGAGTAAATACGGTACTCATAATTCTTGATCTTAGGAAGAACAAACTCTCTGCTTTCAAAGTACTAGTTAAACATGCTTTAACACATTCTTGTTGGTATTTGGATTTAAGTTCAGAGTTGAATAGAATTAAGGAAGTTACAGCTGCACTTGGGTTCACAGAATGACTCCATAGGCCTTAGCACTTCATACATGGGATATTTTCAAACAAAATTTCACTTATGCATAGGAATGTGGAATCTTTGGAGAATACTTGGAAATATACAGTTATCAACTTCTCTTGAAATTACTTTCTAATTAATTTTTAAGTTTTGTAGTTTTAACTTTATATTAAGATTTAACATTTGAAAACACACACATTCTTTTCTGTCCATTTCAAGTAATTAGTGTGTACATTCTATTCATCAAACATTGTTTCTATTGGTTTCTATTTAAATTTGTATTTAAAGGATTATGATAGCTGATAAAATGTTAACATATTAAAAAATTTTCACTGAGTAAAGGTGTGTTTCTTATTAGTTTTATCACACAGTGGCTCCTGACTTACTGTTTAATCTTAGTTTAGCTTTATATTTTTATTTTTTATTTTGATGAAGGAATATCAGTTTATTTTTATCAGAGAATGCTATGAAAGTTCTTCACTGGACACTTGCTTACTAAGTTATCATAATGAAGTATATCGTCATGGTTTTATTTGGCTGAGAGAACCAGGAAGGATGCTCCTTCCGTATTTAAAATTTAGCCCTTAGTGGACACAAAGTGAACTACTCGTGCCATTTTTTTGGTAACCACTAAAATGGAGTTTATAGATGAATAAACAAATTTATGTCTTTCTAATTCAACATTTACCAGAAGTCAAGAACCACTCAGAAGACAGTTTTAATTCACAAAATTGGTTGTCGAGAGGAAATGTCTTGACAAGGCTTTTTGAACTTTGAGATGAAGTATATCTTTTTTTCCAAAGATAAGGAAGGCACCTCTTGCAGAAAAGTTTGAAAATGTATCTTGGGTTTCCCGTCTTGCATACCTTTTGGACATATTCGAGAAACTAAACAAACTGAATCTGTCTCTGCACAGATATGGACACAACATTTTTACAATGGAAGAAAAAGTTTTGGCATTTCACAAGAAACTGTTTTTCTGGAAGAATCGTGAAACACATGCAAATCTAGACATGTTCCATATTTTGTCCAAATTTCTTGAGCTGAATTCAATCACTGTCATTTATAGGCAGGTAATACAAGCTGTTATTGTGGAACATTGCAGAGACTGCACTCTGAGTTTTTGTCATGTTTTTCATTCTTATGTAAGGGAAGTGACACCAAGAGTCACTGGGTTATGTTGATGTTTGTAATGGATAATGTGGTGCATGCAATCCAAGCTTTCTGTCCAGCAGCAAGAAACACTGATAGATATGGTATCAGATCATCATATATATGAACTTTTTCAAGAAAAATCACTAACACAATTTTGGAGTAAACCTAAAAAAATGTATTCTTTGGTTTCAAGCAAAGCAATACATCTCTTGTTCCATTTTGATCATCATACTTGTGTGAGAAAGCATTTTCCACCATGGCTAATATAAAGACTAAACCCAGGATCTGCCATCATCTTGAACTGGATTTAATTGTCTGTGAGCATGCTTTCACCAAGGATGTGGACCTTAATGTCAAAAAACAATCACACATTTCCCACTAAAATTGGCTAGCAGGGAAGTTATGTTTCAGCTGAAATGTATTATTTGCATCTTACGTGCATGTTACTTGCATGTTTGCTGAAACATTAGGGCTACTGTTGTTGTTATTTTATTGGACGGATGAGTATCGTGAAGTTAATGGTATACCAGGCTTTCTGTTTTCAGCAACTGGTACTTAAAAGAAAAAGTTCGAAAACCTTTATTCTAGCAGGTTAATTTTACTTGTTATTCAGGTTAGTTTAGTAACTAAAATTTTAAAAAATTACAAACATCAACCAAATGCCGAAATTCTATCTGGCTAGATTAAGGCTAATAACTAAATGAATTACGTAAGCAATTTGGCAATTCGGCATTTGGTTGATGTTTAGCTTTAATATGTCGGGTTTAGAGATGTTGTTTATATAATTTTAGTTACATCACTAAAGTATAAAAATTTGAATAAGTTTTGAAGATTTTGTGGTGGAATAATGGAATGACATATCTATACATTGACCATAATCTCTTGATATCAAAATGAAATGGGGATAAATACAGTCTCTTGTGTTAAAATTTTGTCAAGAAATATAGATGGGCATTATAAATAATTGGGTTGCAATTTGAAAAAATTGTAGACCTACTGTTGTCCATCCATTCGTCTTTCGTTAATCTTGAGAATGGAGTTAGTTAGATGAAATCTGAGACCAGATATGAAATACTTGGGGGCAGGAGGCCCTGATTAACTGTATACAAACTTTCAATGCAAGCCAGAAGTCATGTTATTTCAATTTAAAGATTTTTCCCTGTAAGCAGTTATATAGATGATGGCATGACTCTATTGCTAATGGGAGAGGTATGATGTACAAGGAAAAAACACTACTAATTTGAGGTGGAGAGCATATATTTTAAATTATTTATTACATTGTTACTGATATTGATTTGGTGGTGTAAAAAAGAATATGTAAATTTTTCTAAAAGATTTTAATTTTGAATATCTAATAACAAAAAAAGTGATATTTTTATCAACATGATATCAAATTTAATAGTTAGGTTGATATAGGTCTCCTAGAGTCAAACCAGGCATATTTTTCAAATGAACATATCAAGTTCTAGTCACTTACAGTTTTATCATAAAACTTATTACGTTGTAAGTTGCAGTTTTGCTTTATAATTAACATTACTTTCATGATTTCAATATTTAATTTTGACTTCTCTTTTGACCATAGGGAATTCACAAATGAAAATATTCTTTGTACTGAAGCTGTAATTCCCCCAAAAAACAAAAGACTAATTTTGTCAAATTATAAAAATCTTGAATTCAAGATTTTTTTTGTGCATTTCATTAAATATTTTGACCCAGCTGTCAGATACATTGGCTTTTTTCCCTCCATCTCTCTACATTTTTGGTTATTTTTATCTTTATTAACATTCATTAATCAAATTGTCAACTTTCACCAGTTTCTGTTTATGTAATATATTCCTTAAATTTGATGAAACTATTCCGTAAGCTATATTTTATGTCTTTCTTTCCTCAGTAATATTCATTCAAATGCTTGACCAGTTCAGAATACAATATACAAATGTGTTTAGTACATAAACTAGAGAGCTAAGCTTCTTGATTATTAAAAAATGGGACAAATTTTACTAAAATGGCCAGGACTGATTAAAAAATGGTGTCATCTGGTATGTATGGTTCACTACATTCATTTTACTGTAAATGATCAGGAATCTCATGCTGTACATAACTCAAAATTATGTCAGTAATGTTCTCAGCAGGCAATATAAAGTTTAAAACAAATATGCACTATGCAATAGAGCTGTTATGAACTAAGGACTGTTATGCATTACTCAGATTAAAATTATAAAACATATATCCTACAAAATATTGGGCAATGTAGATCACCTGTGAATGATGCATCTAGTGATTAAAAAAGTAATAGAAAATAGGATTTCCTACATATTAATATTTTGAAATAATATATAAAAGAAATTAAATAAAAAGTGGTTGATGTGATTGATGTCTGGGTGACTAGTTAAAAATGGATTATACATCATATAGGAGGATAGATTTGTTATAAACATGGGATTTATTTCATGTTTTTCTTTTCTGGATGATTCCTTTATGCATATATGGAAAGCAAAAGCTACTTATAATGAAGAATATCTACATCTAAATTATGGTCCCAAACTGAATATATTAAACATAAAGAATTGTGAATATGATGTCCATGAAGAAGTTTTTTTTTTGTATTATGTTTTATAGCTTTATATTTTATTAAGTTTTTAGCATATTGAAAATGAAGTTTTAATTCTTAAATTTATGAAAGCATCTTTATTATTTTCTTAAATTGTGATATCTTTACTAAATTTAATCTTAAATCTTCAGGATTTTCTATAAAGAGAAATATTTCCTTAATAAAGGATTTTTGTAAATTTTAAAGCTTTGAAAATGGAAATGGATGGATGCACTTCTGAAAATTGCACTTGTCGTGAACCATAGTATTACTACTCAAAACTTTAAAGTGCAGTACAATTTTAATTTTCAAACATGTTTGGTTGTCTTAAATGACCTGTTAAACCTTTTTCTCTTTAAATTGATATTTGTTTTTTTCTATGCTGAAGAAGGCCATTTAAGATGACCAAAAACATTTGAAAATTAAAATTATACTGCATTTTAAAGGTTTCAGAAGTAGTACTGTAGAAACAGATAGATATTGTAAGATTAATAATAATTTAATTCTATGTCTCTAAGCTGATTGTTTGTTAGTTTAAATTGTTGAAAAAAGAAGTAAAAAATTTAACCAGTGTCTTCTCCAAGCTATAGGATGGATATTCTGGTTTTTTTTAAGTTAATGCACTGCAATCTTGTTTAACTGTCTTGATATTAAAAAATAATCTATAGTAATAGATATTTGGGAAAGAGTCAATTATCGTTAATTCAATTACAGAATTTGAAATGTATTTATTGTGAACTAATTTTTAAACATTAGTTAATCAGAAAACAACAATTTTAACAGGTACAATTAAAAGAAAATATTTTACTCTCCCGTATTCAAAATCAACAAGTGCTTTGAAATTTTGAATGACAATATACTTTGTTTTTAAAAGATGTCATAAATGCAGGAATAATTTACACTCCAAGAAAGTAAGAAAGTTCATGGATGTGTGTGTTGCAATGTACATTAATTACTGACCCCTATTAATATTTTTGATTGTTAAAAATATGAAATAACTTTTAAATGATTACAGGAACTCTCCTACTTACAAACAGGTTAGGATCCCAAGTTTTGTCTTAAGTTGAAAACTGACCTAGAAAGTACATTTGTACACACAATAACTACTTATTGTTAGTGTTTGATCCTTCAATGTACTTAATAGAATACATTATGCTTGTTTACCCACTTGCTACTGCTTATTAGTGAGTGTTACAAATGTGATTTTTTCACCTTAATGCACTTAGTTTTATGTCCAGTTTAGTTTCTACAGTAATAGAATTTCCACTTCTTGCATTTATCTCCACTGCTAGAGTTACTATTATGTTTTGGAGGCATTTTTGAAGCATTAATCGTAAAAGTTTATAAAATTGCAAACAGAAGCAAAAAAATGTCATTACACTGACATTACCGACTTCGACATCACCTCGTGAACGGCTATGGAACCTCAGAATTCATGCAAAAATGAAAAATGACAATATGCAATAGAGATAAGCTCACATTAATTATTTATTAAAAACATATTTTACATTACTGGCCAAAGACTGACTGAAACGCCAAGAGAAGCAGCCTGTACTTTGATATGACTGCATGCCATATATTGCTGTAAGGGTCGTTAAAATTCAAACTTAATTTTGATCTATTATACAGTATATATATGTTTCAAAAAGTTTGCTTTTTTTATGGAATTTTTATAGAAGTTTTAGAAACTCATAGGGGTGATTGACCATCTGAAAATTTCTGTAAACTTTAATAAAATATATTTTTGATTCTTCATTATAAAAAAAGTACTGTCACATTGGTTTCATTTGAATTGGATTAGTGTTTCTGTATGAAGCTGTAAAAATCACTGCTTGGCAGACTAAACTTTGAGGACTGATTTCATCCATAAAAATATTTTCTGCCAATTGAAAAAAACTATCTCTCTCTTAGTTTTTGATATTCTACAGTTAAGAATTATCAAAATTGGAGAGGGACATTTATGTAATATTTCTTATTAGATTATTTTTAAAATTAAAATATATAAGCATGCTTGGTCATTACATCTGTTAGTTAATAAATAATCATATCCATCTTGTAATTTGGAAATGAATTTAACATTGGCTTAGTTATCCATTGCTGTTTTGAAAATTCTATTCTAGTAACAACATTTTTTCTTTGCATAAAAAAAATGCTGTTGTTACTAGACTAGAATTTTAAGTAGTTAATAAAATCTTTAACCCCTGTTAATGCTCTAAACTGATTTCCTTCAGTTCTCACTTTTAAAATCTGATGTTGCAAAGACACTTGTTAAGAAAAACTTTCTAAACAAATAAATTCAACTCTAAAATATTACTATACAATCAGTCAGCTGTTGCATTAAACGAAGCTTTAAAAGCTAATACTAAGTATTTTTGGGCCTATTTTAACTCATTCTATTCTCCTTCCAAAATTTACAAATAAAAAAAGCCTAGAAGAAAGAATAATTAGTAAGGAAGCTAGTACAAAGTTGACCAGTACATAGAAATGGCTAGTTAAAAGATAGAAAAAATAGATTGCAACTTTTTAAAAATATTGAAAATAATCTAAAAAACAAAAGAAGGTTGTTAGGAGAAGTAAAACTTAATGTACAATTTGTCATATTTTTAAAGTTTAAATTTTAATGTTTTGATTTTAATTTTGTTAGAAACTGTTGTAATTAAGTCACAAGAAGGTAAGATTGTCTGTTCATATTAAATATAGAAGTGTAAATTTGATATTTTAGAATTCAAAAGTTTTTTAGATGTTATGTGCCAAAAAATCTATATCCCCGATTTGCCAAAGCGGTAATAAGCAACCCACAGGCCACACACAGCCCTTGAAATCCTAATTTGTGGCTCTCGGAGCTTTGGCAATGTAATTTTATTTTCCCATTTTCTGCCTCATGCCGAATGCAAGCCTAATTAAACAGATATTTGTGACAAAGAACATTCAAACTAAACTTGACCAGTGAAAAGATGAGAATAAACTATATATTACTAGTTTGAATATCATTAATATATATTATTTTAGTACCTAGTGTACCAGGCATTATGGAGTATTTTATTGCTTGGCAGATTGCTAGCCTGCACTTCTACAAGAAAAAAATGCATGCAGTGTGCCAGGAGCTAGAGTTCACTTGTGACCTACATACAGAAAAGATTGCTCATCATTGAGCTAATGTAAGCTCAGAAATGTTTGAATATTTGAATTTTTAAAGATTTTTCTTTAAAACAAGTTCTATATAATAGTGATCAGTTAAACCAAAGATTTTCAACTTATTTTTGTCATACAACCCTTTTCACCTTAATAAAAAATGTTGGAACCCTGCATATATCAATGAATTAAAGCCATGGTTCCCAATTAATGGTACACGTACCCCTGGGGGTACGCGAAATTGCATGAAGAGGTTCGCGCGGCAATCTAAAATCGGTTGATTTAAAATTGAAATGCATGAGATGAAGCAATCAAAAAACTAATGGATGGACCATCAAAAATTCGGCAATTTACAACATGATGTCAAATGCAAAAATTTGTTTATTTATAACTAAAAATATTCTCGAAATTTCATCAAAAAAATGCATTTGTGACAATACCTAATTGAAATTCTTACGCAAGAAACAACAATTGTACAATTAACACAATTTGTGTTTGCGAAATTAATTTTAAAAATTTTTGTTGCTGTTATTTCTCGCGTGCGACAACGCGACTTCTCACAGGGTATAATGAGACTTCACAGAGTTTAATAATCAGTTGCAACATCTCGCTTCTAAATTGGACTAGAATCGATCTTTTTCTTGAAATAAAAAAAAATTATTGGGAGAAAAGAATTGATTCTCGTCGGAATAAGATATTTTCTTGCAGTAAAATGTAGCTTATGTCCATCTCCAACAGGTAAGCTATCTCTGTGCCAAATTTTATTAAAACCTGTTCAGCGATTTAGACGTGAAAAGGTGACAGACAGACAGGCAGAATTACCTTCGAATTTATAATATTAGTATAAATTAATATGAATTTCTGCTATAAGGGGTACGCAAGTTTGGGCTCTTTCTTGAAGTGGTACGCAGGAAAAACTAATTGGGAACCACTGAATTAAAGCATACTAGGTAGCCACTTTACGTTAAAACCGAAAACAAAACTACAATTAAAAATAAAATCAAAATTAATTAATTAAAACTGAAATCAAATCAATTGAAAATTAAAACATTGTTTTTAAAAATCTTTTAAAAAGTTGTTTTGAAATATTCAAATTGTAAATCAAATTTATTTTTAAATTTACATTAATTGCATGCAGTAGTGAAAGATCATTTTGCTTCAATATATATACAGATTTAATGATTGTATTTTTATTAATACGTTCGATCCTTTTTAAGGTTATGATTTTTTGAATGATTTTCTAGCTGTATTTTTACTGTTTTTATGGTTTCCATTACTTTGTCAAACATTATATCATGATTTCAATTTATTTTGTTACCAGTAAATTGTTTCCCACTGTTTATAAAGCTATAAATAACTTTAGCATGTATAGTCTTTGATCGAGTTCTTGCATCGTCATACAAGGACTTTATCCGAGACTACAACAATTACACCTCACATCCCAAATCTGCATTCATACATCACTAGACTCAACGGATTTTATTGTGGAACCCCAAGTTTTTATTGATTTGGGAACCTGTTGGGAATCCATGTTAAACAAATCTCATCTTATTGATATATTTTTTATTACGCTTTCTTGTAAAATTAAATGGTTTTATTTGCTCAATTGCTTCAGAAGATGGAATATTAATTCTGAAAACATTTAAGTCATAAATGAAACTGTTTTATGAAATGAAATGAAGTTTTATTTAGATATTTATTTTTATAAAAATAGCAGCATTTTTAAAATATTAATTGATATAACTAATTAATTTGTATTTCTTTCACAATGAAAATCGTAAATATAAACATTGCTCGAGTTTCATTCTGTTAGTTATATACAATTAATATTTAAGAATTAAATTGTTGTAATAATTCATTTCCCTCAAAAGAAAATGATTGAAAATTCATGCACAGTATGTGTAAATAATAGTTAAGAAAAAGTAAGTTGTAAACACCATGAAAAATTTTTAGCAGCAATAAACTATTTGTTTAGTTAATGCAAACATTTTTGGCCATTTTAAACCAAAAAACGTTTGCATTAACTAAAATGGCAGCCAACCAAAAATCAAATTCAACAAACTTGCTGATAAAAGGTCTTCACGGTATTTATTTTGTTGTATTTTTATATGGCAATTTAATACGATTCAATGAGCAAATTGTAATTTCTGCTGATTAAGAGCAATTTTTGTATAGCAGTTTATAACTTAATATAAAGACGGTTTAGACGAAGCAAAAAATATTAAATAACTACAGTTTTCCCTATCATTTAATCTCTGGTTTCACCAGAAAAATAAACTAAAATGATGATCTAATTATTTATAAATTTTTTTTCTAATATAAAAATTGACTAATTAAATCCATATTATTCTATAGAATTTTAATGTATGCTTAACCAAATAATAATACTACTAAATGCATATATATATGTTATATAGAAAGTAGGGTAGGCATTTGTTAGTCTAATTACTAACTACTTTGAAGAAAAATTTATCACATTAAAAATTTAATTTATTTTAATTTTAAATTATTAATTTAAAAATATGATTTATAATTAATAAGCCAAGAGAAAAATATTTAGTAATTTCTAATTTATCTCAGACAATTTTTTTTTGATAAAATATCAGAAATTCAAATTGAAAGCTGTATAAAATATCTTTTCATTTGTATTTTGGTAGAATCAGAAATTTTTAAAAGTAATCTAAACAATATTTTTATTAATAGAATAATTTTATAGAAGTTTAAAGAATAAATTTTATCATTTCTTATGTTGATTTTTTTTATAGATGCTTACAATTTAATTTATAGTGTAATAATAATAAAAAATATTCACATAGAATAGCAAAAAAGTTTCTATTTTATAACTTGAATAATATTTTTGAACTTTTTAAATTCTCTCTCGTTAAAGTGCTGTTATTGATTCGAACTTTTGATTCTATGATTAATGGGTGTAGTATGAAATGTAAATATTTGATAATATAACTGTGTAAAAATATTGTTTGGTGAATACTGTTGTTTCTATCTATATTTTATGCTTTCAGCGGTAATTATTACACCAGAATAAAGTAAATATTTTACAACTATCTACAAGTCTGAATAATAAGTATACAGTTCCAGGGATCAGGAGCGGAACTGGAAGCAGGAAACCCCAATAAATTTATGTTTTATCAGTTCACTTGGCAAGCTTATTAACTTGCTTTTGTAAAGTCCATTGAATATTTGTTCTCCTGATATTAATTTAGCTAGTAGATGTTTTTAGTTTTAATTTTCTTCATAATTGTGAATTTTCTTGTAGTTGTAATATCATCAGCTTAAAATTTGTATATTATATTTAGAAAAGTGACATTTTTTGTTAAGAAACTGAGTGGATTTACCCTTTGAACAGTAAATATTTCTCCATTTTTTCTTTCAAAAATTATAAATTTTTTAACATAGTGATATCATAAATATACATAATTAATAGCTATAAATTTATCTAGAAAAACATTTAATTAGTTAATTTATTTAATATGATAATTTATATATTAATTATAATGAAATAGATAATATAATTTACTTTTTATTGTGGCAATGTAACCTTATTAATGTTGATATTGTTAATATTTTTTTCTGTAAATTTAAATAATTATTATTAGTTTATTAATTACTGAACACTAAAATTTGTTTTATTAGGATATATTAAATTTTTTTGTTAATACATGGTGTAAAAATTATAAAAAAATAAATATATTTTAATTAAAATAATCATTTAAAACTCATTTATTTAAAAATTTTCAACAGTTCTGGAATGAAATTGTTTTGAATATTAAATGCAAAAATTCTAAAAATTGAATTAAATATTCAAATTAATTTAAAGCGAATTTTTGGGAAATATTTAATAAATAAATTCGAAGTTTATGTAAATACAATAAATTTTTGCAGTTATTAATATTTTTATGCATTTTTTTTCTTTACATTTGTAAAATTACATTTTTTTAAAAACAAATTCTGTTGATAAATTATTCATTTCAGATAAATTACGTGTTTAAATTTTTAAAAATTTGAATAAAATTTAATCTTTATTCTCTTAAGTGATATAGAACTAGAATATTCTTATGTTGATCAAATGTAGAACAAGCTCTGTATTCAATACTTATCTTTCTAATATATTGTGTTTCTATAAATGTATCATAATTTACACAGAAAGAATAATTGTAACATATTTGTTTGTTATGATATATAAATATATACTTTGAAATAAATAGTTGTATTTGAAAACATTTAATTCTTGTTAAAAAAATAATTCTTTTAAAAATAAATAGCTTTATTATAATGTCACTATCCCAATATAAGTGTAAATATCTGGATAAGATAGATGAAAATAGTTATTTGAGCAATATTATACAGGAGAAGGTTCATTTTTGTATGTAAAATGTATAGTTATATTGCTCAAATGCTGTAGAAATATATATATATATAAAGCATTTTAGTTTTAAGGATTTCCATACTGTTTTCCAGAATGTCTTAGAAACGAGCATATCATCTGGACGAATATAAAGTGACCAGATATTTATAATTACAGTAAGACCCCGCTAAGGCCGTGACTCCACTAGCCATAAAAGGGCCGTAAAACCCCTCGCCGTAAAAGCTAATCATGTGACCATGATATTTTACGCCTGAGCAGGTCGTAAAACCAACATAAAAGCGAGTTGAGCAGTGTTCAACTTTCGAAGTGAATACGACCGTAAACCGGTACCATCCACCAATCAGAAGTCAATTAAATCTAGGTCATCGTGACACGGTGCGAAAATGGCAGAAAACGAGCTTTTGTGTACGTTCTCTCGTGGCTACTCTAGAAGATCTGGAAAGATTTATCAAAAACATCCGAAAGTATTCATGTATCTACGACAAGAGGTATCCCGATTATAATAATGGATCCCTAAAACACGCGATATGAACGGCCAAAGGAAAATCCATCAATTTAGAGGAGTATATAATAAAAAAGCTAAGCTTATAAGTGCTGTATATTATCTTAATAATATAATAATAAAAGTCAATATATGAAAGTAAAGATATTACTTTTACTACATTTGTAATTATAGTACAGAAAAAACTCGTAGAATATAATTATTGTCTTTATATCGATATATCACGTATACACGGTAATAGTACCGTTGCCGTAAAAAAGCTTCGCTAGCCGGACCTCCATTGCAATCCGAGCGCAAACGCAAATAGGTCACGTGATTAAAAGCTTTTACGGCGAGGAGTTTTACGGCTGTTTTTGCGCTAGTGGAGTCGCGGCCTTAATGCTGATTTGATATAACACAGTCTGCTCAAAGCCTAAAAATAGCTCAAAATTTACACTGATTCAAATTATAATGGCATTTTATTTATTTGTATATAATACAATTATTTACAAACATGAACAAATCAGCAAAAGATGGCAATTTGTCATAGTGCTGTGCTTCCCTTAAATATATGTTTGTTTTGTGCAATTTTGGAAAAATATAACATCATGGATGCCATAGGAAATATCGACTTCTCTTCACAAGAATTAACTGACAAATGCATGAACGGAGTATGGAAGAAGGTATTGCCGGAGGTATTTAAGAATTCTCAACGAGAAGAGCCTATCGCTGTATCTTTAGGTTGACAAAATTGTCAACCTTATTGATACAGGACTAGGAGATGTAGACGAGCAGGATATTGAGGAGTTACTGCAGGTTTCTGGCAAGTGCCTTACCAATGACAACCTTCAAGAACTGGCAGAACAAGGAATTTGTGTAGATCTGAAAAATAGTGATTCTGAAAACGAAGAACCCAAAGAATTTCTCTACAGATTTCTTTAGTAAAAGTTTGGTAATGATAACCGAAATCGTTGATCAAATTGTAGCGAATGATCCAGATTTTGACAGGAGTACAAAAGCAAAATGATGCATTTTGGATGCAATCTTCTGCAACCGACATTTTCATTTCTAGTTAATAGTTAATTTAAGCAAACAGATGGAATAACTTTATTCCCAGGACCATAATCTGGTCATCGTCTCTCATCTCTGAGGAATGGTGTCTACATCATAAGCCAGTCACTGATTAGCCAATCAGCGATCGGCTCTTAAATACAGTATAATCTCTGAATAGCAGACACCATTTGGACCAAGATGTTGGGCTGCTATTTAGGGGTAAATGTAATAGATGTTCTGTTTGAAGGGTCTAGGGATTGTAAAAGTAGAGGTTAAGTAGAGATGTCCACTATTCAGGAGTGTCCTTTAATGGAGGTTTCATTGTAATTTGTAAAATAATAAAATAATCATTTATAAATTATTTTTCAATCATTATTTATAAATGTTTTAATTTTCTCAATTTCTGTAGTTTTTTATATTATTTTTAAGTTAAAAAAATGTTTTCTAAAATTCTAATTTATGTTTCTATGTTAATCAAATTTTATCAAGAAGTTTCTTATAAGTAATCATTATTTTAGTGCTGTTACTCCAATGGAATGTGATATTCCAGCAGAAAATGCTGAGCAAAGCAATAACAACACAGAAACAGAAGATTTTGTTTTAAACTTATCAGAAACTGCCACACAAAATGCAACAGATGAAAATAAAATTCCAGAAGATGACAAAGAATTATTTGAAGATGAACACAATAGTGATGTATCAATGCAAGCACAAGAAGTAAATTTTTATTTTCAAAATATATCATTTGAAAGTGCTTTTTTTATTAAGTCTTCTATTACAGGATGCCGAGAAAATGAAAGCTCCTATTTGTCCTGAATTATTACAACCTAATTATTCCTGTAAAGGTATTTTTTCAAATTTTTTTGCATTATATCCAGTGTTATGACATTATATTGAAAACTGTAATATACCTATTTTATAAAACTGAAAATTTAAAAGTTAAAGATTAATTTATAGGATTTACATATTCTCTGATCACTTATTTAAATACAGCAATAACAATATGAATTTTTCAAAAGAAACAGAAGAATAAATGACTAGAATAAAGTTACTAATAAGACAAAATATTTCAGAAAAATAATTTAATCCAAAATTTTTCTTAACAGGGTAGAAGTTTTATTCTATAATTTTATTTTAAAATTTAATCATAACATAATAAATTCTTACATTAGAATGCAGTATTCCTTGTATATCTCTGGTGATGCATTTCAAACTTCTCTGCAGATGGTTGAAATTGTGGCTAATATCGAACACTACATGTTCTCTAATATACATACATACATACAATACCTATTATATAGTTTAATTTAAAACTTACACAGTCATATTAAGCAAGCTTTATAAAGCACTGCACAGTATTTGTAGCAATACTGCAAGCATGGATATTGCTTACATTATGTTGTGGATGCTGTAGGATGACTGTAAGTGGGAGATTAGGGAGACAGTTGACAAAGGAAAATTCTTGACAATGTCCAGGTGGGCACAAGTGAAATTTATAAGTGTCTAATTTTTAAATTATATTTATTTAATATTTTCTTACTGTAGATAACTGAAACCACAGTTGATGAAACAGCAGTTAAGGGGATATATTTCATAAATAGTTTAAAGTAAATACAGGAAATTTGTTATTTATAAATCAAAATTATTAATGCTAAACAAACCACTGGATTATTTATTGGGCTGTAACAAGGCCTTGTACAGCCTGTGAAATAATTAGGTTGATGTATATGTTATCAAAATTATTTAAGTTACCTTGAAGTGGATTATTGTAATTTTTCATTAAAAATATTTATTTTATTTTATTTTTTTGCTATTTTTCTTTTTGTTAGTAATACAATTTTAATAATATGTTAATAACCAAAGTTTTTCCAATAAATTTGTTTATTGACATCTGTTGTTATTTCATTCAGTTTTATATCTTTTAAATAAAACAGTAGATATATATTTTCATATATAGCATGGTCATAAAATCTTTTTCTTATATAAAATTTTATTTTTCAAAATCTGTCAACTTTAACAGTGTTTCATTTGCATCAAAAGATAAAAGGAACATTTAAATTATTTTTTGTTTTTCTTTTCTGATGTTTACCTTTTTTCCCCATCACCTTTTACTTCTTTGCTGAATCAACAATAATAGTTAGTGTGTACCTGGATATGTTGGTGCTTTTTGTGGCATCTCAACTGAACAAGTTGGTGATTTTCTAACAAAATGGTGCATCATCACCTTGAGTTTGAGACTTCCTCAATGCCACATTTTCTGATAGACATGACAATCCAATATCCTTGCCACCATGACCACCAGACATAATAGATGCTATTGCTTCTTTCTGTCTCTGCAGAGATGTTGAAGGAAACTTGGGAAAAAATTGAATATCAGTTAGATGTACTCAGGGTTACAAAGGGTTTACATGAAGTTTATTAGCATGTCAATGAAAAACTTTATATTTGATATCTTGTCTTACATTTTGGTAAAATCTGTTTATTGTATCTGTGATAGTTGTTGTTTAATAAAATTTTATAATAAGGTAAAAACTCTATTCTTACTCTGTATATCAATATCTTAGATTTTTATCAAGTGGTAGTCTCTTTAATCCGAATAACGGTAGGCAGCCTTGTTAATGAAACCGTTGATCAGGATTTAATAGCTCTTATAGAATTCGCCTATAAAAACAATTATTTTGAAGTTTATAATGAATTTTACAGACAAACAGATGGGGTCAGTATGGGGTCAAAAATGGGGCCAAAGCTGGCTGAATTAGTAATAAAAGATATAGATAATAATATACAAAATATTCCAGGCGTGAAAAGAGTAATGAGATATGTAGATGATTACTTATTAATTTTTAACAACCAGATAACCAATGAAAAAATAATTTTTGATAAAATAAATAGCATAAACCAATATATAAAATTTGATATAGAATTAGAAAAATATAATAAAATTAACTTTTTAGATATAACTATAATAAAAGAAAAAGAAAATTTCTCATTTAAAACATACAAAAAACCATCGAACGTAAACAAAACAATCAGTTATTATTCCTGCATCCCAGATACCATTAAAAAGAATACATATATAATGGAAATATAATAGAATAATGGAAATATAATGGAAATATAAAGAAAATATATACAAGAACGAGTCAACAAAGCGAGTGTCAAACTGAATTAAAAAAATTAAATTATAAATACATACTTAATAACTACCCAAAACATCTATTAAATAGTTGGCAAACACAATATTACAAACATAGATTTAATATTAAAAACAAGAAAGACACCAACCATAAACCTTTCCCTTATATAACTAAACATATTTTTGAAAAGTGCTCTAAATCCCTAAAAAATGACAATATTACTTTGGCCCCATTGTTGACAAACAAAATATCGCAACAAATCTTTAGGGTTACAAAACAAAGTAATAGTAATATATGGAAAAAAACGGGGGTAGTTTACAAAATCAACTGCAATTGTCAACACCCGAAATATTACATAGGAGAAACAGGGCGTACGTTAGAATCACGGATCAAAGAACATGAGGCTGCAATCTGGTTGAAACATAATACCTCCCCATGGTTTAACCACATAATAAACAATAATTGCCAAATAGTTAAAAATAACACCAAAATTTTACATTCCAAAAAAAATATATATAAACGAAAATTTAAAGAACACGTAGAAATAATAAAACATAACAATAATAATGATTTAGTAAATCTGTCAAATGGGATGCAAATCGACCAGCAGTTGTATTACGTAATAGAGGGCGCAACAGGCTAATAGTTTATGAAAGTGTTATTGTAGAAGTATGAAAATTGTACTGTGGAATTGTAAAAAGTAGTGCTTGTTGAATTATTTTGAAAGTGTTTATGGAACTACTTTGAGAGAGTTTGGAATATTTTTAAAGAAAGCCAGTACGTACGTATTTTTATAAAAAACTTTGTATAAAATATATGGAATTTTTAAACTAGTTTTTAAAATAATTTTATACTTACTTGTAGTATTACTGTAGATACACTGGTGTAAGGGAAATAAACAATATTGTCAAAACGGATATGTAAACAGAACTCGGAGAGTGCTGTATGGGTGTTGGGGAGTATATGAAGAACTTAAAGGTACTGGGGAAAGTTTTTAAGAGTTTTATTGTTTCTTACTCGCGTCACTTATGTTAATAAAAAACCTCTGTTTTTTGTAGCACTGAGGAGGGATCAGGAGTGTTAACACTGATCCGAAATGCATATGTTAAAAAGCCAATAAAGGAGTTATTAAACCTGTTTAGCTGTGAGACAGTCTACCGTTATTCGGATTAAAGAGACTACCACTTGATAAACATAAAATACAGTTACTAAAGAAAATTATTTAATAATCTTAGATTTTTTTAAACATCTTTATTTATAGTAATTTGTCTTAAAATAACATTATGTTTACAGGCATTTATTACTACACACAAAAAATATTTATCTTGAATAAACTGCTGATTCAAGAAAATTGTATGGCCTCATGTGGTCTGTACACTCAAAGAAAATGTTTAGTAATATTTTTGTTATATGATCACATGATGTTGTTATCATCAATTACATAATTAGAAATAATTTTATTCTTTTACTTTTGCTTTTAGTACATTTGTTTAATGTCAAAATTGATCAAATCCCAAAATTATTAAATATGTTTTTCCTTACATCACTTGTATGACAAACAGACACATATGTATATACAGAAAAAATATTTCTATTCGACTATACATACATAGATGAGTCTAGCTGATTTGTCTATTCACACGCTGTATGAGGCAATAACAGTTCCACTGGTGAAGTCGACCTTTCTTTGTAGGCTACCATTCGTTGCATAATGTGAAATAGTTAAAAAGTTTTCTAGCGGTGGCACAGCATAATTAAAATTAAAAAATTACATTTAATAAAAATTGCTGGGACCAATATGACTTTACAGAAAAAATATTTCTATTCGACTATACGCTAGAGGACTTTTTAACTATTTTACATTATGTGGCGAATGGTAGCATACAAAGAAAGGTCGACTTCACCAGTGGAACTGTTATTGCCTCGTACAGTGTGTGAAGGGACAAATCAGCTAGACTCATTTATGTATGTATAGTCGAATAGAAATATTTTTTCTGTAAAGTCATATTGGTCCTGGCAATTTTTATTAGACACATATGTATGTTTGTGTGAGTGTTCTTTCTTATATTTATAAAATTGGATTTTCTCTTAGCTGTTTTCAAAACAAATTTAAGTACAAAATATTTTTGAAATATCTCAATGGATTAATTAGATTAATTACTTGTTATTTGCATTACAACAAATATATCAATGTCAAAGATATTAAAAATAAATAATAATATATGTTCTAATAGACTTTTGCCTAAGACAATATAAAGCAGGAATTACAAGTTTTTATTAAATTGTAAAATATGTTTGAAGAAGCTTGAAAAAAGATCAAGTGAAAATATTTAGATTTAGAATTAGTGTTTTTATTTCAGCAGCATTGCTATAACAAGTTGCTTTTAATAGACAAGAATCCAATGTTTTTATAATTTAGTTCAGATATATTGATTGATTTTATTTTATTTATTTATTTATTTTTTTTTGTATTTTGTTGGAAAGATTTTTTGGTTAAGTTTAAATAAAATTTGATTTCATCATTAAAATGAAAAACTTTTTAAAATATTTTATTTAAATGTTAGAATCTGACATCACTAAATTTTTGATGCATTACAAACAAAATGAATCAGTCTATCCTGCATGCTTATGTAAGATCTTTTCTATTTTCAGAAACTCAAACTGACATTGCAGTAAATAATAGCAGTAAATCTGTTGAAACTGAAACAACAAATCAGCAAGAAAAAGAAAAAGAAACAACTGAAGAAGTAACAAAGGAAAAAGTAGGTTATAATGAATATCTAATTAAAATTTGCAGAAATATTAGTGCAAACAAATCAGACTTACTGTATATAATATTATAAGAAGCTATATTTATTTAATTTATAAATGTTTTGAAATATTGTGATGATGGTGATCATCTTTGTACTTCAAATTAATTTGAATACCCTGCAGTTAAACATTTTCAAATACCAGTGTTTCTTCATTTGATTTAAGCTTATACCTAATGGAGAGCTATAGAATTAGCTTGAAAAAGTTAGTTGAAAAATATAATATGTTCTGGATTTAAAAGGTTTTATTTGTGTACTTTATAAAATAACAATTTCCTTTATTTTGAAAATATACAGTAACTTTATTTATATTAACTAGGACATTGTGTGACTTTGTCATATCATGACAGAATTGAGATGGAGTCAAAAAGAAAGAAGCAATCCTTGCAGTTGTTAGACACAGAAAAGACAATCCCTGTACCTGACAGTCACAAACAGGTGAACTTTACACTTGCTGCCACGAAAGAGGCATCTTTACATATGCTAGCCAAGAGAGAGGCAGTCCTTGTACTGACTAGCACACAGAGATGATCCTTGCCCATACCGACATGGATAAACAATTTAAGAACAAAGTAATTGATGGCAATGTTCACCAATGACGATGTGGATAAAACCACTGAACACTTGTAGTTGGTTGTGATTCCGTGCCTGCCAACAGGTTGGCTACATGGTGTTTTTCAGGTTTTATTCACATTAGTAACACCTTAATAGAGGGGACCAATTTCCCATAAAATACCTCCCAAGAGGTATTTCCTTTTGGAAAATTGCCCACATGTTGCAATAAAACCAAAACTAAAAGCAATCAATGCCAATTGCTTTGTTCTTGTATTCTGTTCATTTTTTGCATCTATTTTCTGTTAGGTGCATGTAATGCTGTTTTTTTATTTGACCCCTAAATTCTATTAGGTGTGCTCAAGGAGCATGGACATTGTCACTTTGACCTCGCTTTATATTGATAATGAAATCATGGACCATTGTTTTCTACTTCTACATTTATTTCATTTCTAGATTCTTCATCACAATCAATAGAAAATGGCAAAGTTTTATCGAAATTAGCTCATCAAATTTTGAGAAAAAACTCAGTTCTATAAGCCACATGTGTGTTTCAGACATCACACAACAAAGTTTCTCAATATTGCTTCGTCGTGCACGTTCGTGAAGAAACCTTATATCTCAAAAACAAAATTGTGGACCCCATTTTATTACATTTTTGGATTCCTCATCACAATTAATGGAAAATGGAAAAGTTTAATCAAAACCTATCGAACAGATTTTGAGAATGAACACAATTTTGTAAGCCACTTAGAAGAGGCTCTGCCACAAATATTTATTGCATTCAAAAGTATTTAATTTCTCAAACTTTAATTTGATATTGCTTACTTCATTTTGTTTATTTCTTTGTATTTTTCAAAATTTTCAAACATTTATTGCTATAATTTTTATTAGTTAGTTATTAGGATTGTTAATACATATATTGTAGTTTTCAAATTTAAAAATTTGATTTTTTTAAAACTATTATTTGTATCTTTTTGTTTGTTAAGATGTGTTTTGCTAATTTGTGTTTGTTAGGATTGTGTACAGTGAATTTAAAAGAATGGAACATTTTTTGATTTTGAAAACTTAGATTATGTTCTGAAAGAAACCACATGACATATTTTTAGAGTTTTGAATTCTTAAGGAGAGTAAATTTATGTTCTTTGGTTATTGTTGTCATACTCAACTCTGAAGAACATCACACATTCTTCTTGAATTTATAGTCATTTGTATAAAAACAGTAGCTAAAAATTTATTTACAGTCTTGCAGTCACTGAGATTCAAAAGTTCTAGTAGAAGAGGAAACAAGAGGAACAAAATGTTGCTAATAGAATTTTGCTTTGATTATTGCATGAAAATTTTGTTATATTTGTGCAGATGATCTGCCTAGTGTGAAGAAGATTTTTAGAACATGTTCTAACCATGAAGAGCTTTGTTCGTCTGCTAACTTTGTAGAACTTAGAAACTGAACAAATTGAATTTAACCTGAATTTTTCTAGAATAGCTGTGTTCAAGAAACTTAACTATGTCCAATTACAATAATAGTTAGAATATGTAATATGTCTGAAATATATCAGAATGCTAAAGGTGGTCTATTTGGCAGTAACTGAGAGTTGTAGATGTAGTATATAGCATGTGACCTAATATATTTGTTTCTAATGGTTCAGCAACCCAAATGTTTATAATATAAAATTATGCATTATTGATAATAACTTCTGTGTGTGAAATGTAACATTGAGTACATTTCTGTTAAGAGCAATTCAGACCAATTTCAATTTGTAACAAATAACTTACTTCAATTTCAGTTTTTATTATTGAAATTTAACTCTAAAGTTAAATTTCAATAATAAAAACTGAAATTGAATTATAAATATGTAAGACTGACGATTGTAAATAAAACAGACTGTTTCAGAATTATACAGGAATGTATTTTACTTTGAAAAATATTACAAATTTTTTTATGAACTTAATGAACCCTTTAATTATTATGCCTTTGTGTTCTTTCTATCATAATTTAAAATTTACTTTTGTATACTAGTACTTTTTTATATATTAACAGGTGAACTAAATAAAAAACATTATTTCTGATCTGTAAGACTAAATATCTGCATCCATAGTTTCCAGTATAATAAGTCCTGTTAATATATAAAAAAGTACTAGTATACAAAAATAAATTTTAAATTAATGTACCCTTTTTTGTACTTTTCAGATTGTAAGATTTTGTCAGTTTCATTTTGTATATATACAAGAAAAAAAATTTTTTTTAATTATTTATTGATCCACTTGTGCCAAAATTTATCTGTTATTTATTGTTACATATGATTATCAAGCTTTGAATAAACAAGGAAATATTTTTAAAACCATTTCAACTTAAATCACTATGACCTTATATAAAATATTTATTTTGATGTTATTAAAAATAGAAGAGAGAAATAAATTTCATATACACACATTCTTTAATCTTAATTTTATTATTGTATACAGGCACAATGAAGTGACATTTTTCTCAACACTAGGCTAGTTGAATCTTTTATTTAATTTTATTACTAAATGACAATAATAATTATAAGAGAAAAACTTGTTAAAAATTTTCAGTACTTAACAGATGCATCTATTGTGCCTAATTCTTAGAGAATATTTTAGTAATGCAAGTATTACAAGTATTTCTGTGGAAGGTAATATCATTGCACAACCCATTAAAATTTTAACATGACCCAATATTGGGTTGAAATTCATAGTTTGAGAAATGCTGGTATATAGTATAGATGTACATTTAGTAACTAAGAGTTGAATATAAATGACTAGATTGAATATAGGTATTTTATTAGAGGCTAGACTGAAAATGCATAATCAAATTTATTTGAACACTTTGTCAAAAATTTCATCTTAAAAACTTAAATGTAACCATCCAAGCTTTTATTACCAATGCTAAGTGAATCATAAAATTCTTATAATAATTTACACACATCTTCAGGTCCATGCAGTTGGAAGAGTATTATTCCATTTGTGTAACTATGTTTATTATAATTTAATGAATTTATTTAATATTGGTAATGAATACAAAGAATATCAAAAACATTATAAAAATAAAATTGATTGCTTTATTAAATTATTTTCCAGTGATGGAATGTATGATGTATCAAATGGATTATCCTATTGATATAAATTTCTGTTTAAAAAAAATAATAAAACTAAAAATTTGCTGTTATAAATTACATAAAATTTTTCAGATTAAATTTTTTCCATTATAATTCTTTTTATGTATATATATTTTCATAGTAATAATAGTAATTTTTAATTAATATATCTGTGAGATAAAACTTTTATTTTATTCAGTTGTTCCAGAAATAGTAATTAAAAACACAAATAATGGAAATTTATTATTTTGCAAACGTTTTTTACATACAAATTACATACGTACAAACATACATAAACATTTAAACCCGATAGTTAAATATTAAAGCCAAACAATTGCCAAATTATATCTGTCTATATTACTACTACTATTATTAATTTAATGCTAAGTAATTTGGCACTAGAGACAGGCATTAAACACCATCTATTGCTAAATTCAATAATTATAATTAAATTAATATTTCAATAATTAATTTAGAAGGTTCTGGAAGAAAATATTTTTGCATATAATAATCAACAAAAAATTTTTTAATATGTACAGAACAGAATAAAATAAATATCTTAACTAGTATTTTTTAAATCTATGAACAGTTATCTATATTTGCTTCATTCCAAGATGTAAAACTCATTACTGCTTTATAAAATTTTATTTTTTTTCTTCTATTTTTCAGGGGGATTCAACTGAAACAATGCTACTTGATAAATCATTTTTAACTGAAAAATTAGAATTTGGAATACAAGTAGATACACTCTGCTCAAAATGTGGTGGCCATCAAAATGTAAGAATTAAAATTACTTTTTTTTATGTCATTATAAAATATATTATTTATAAGTTTCTCTTATTTTTGATTACAAAATTGTAAATGGTTCTAAAAATAAAATTTTTTTATTACTTAATGTATGAACCAAGGAATAACAACTTTATTTTAAAATCTAACAACGTTTAAATTGTTAATTGTTTTATTTTGTATTAAAACATAATGAAATTTATTATTGGGCTTCAATTTGAAAAACTATAGACCTATAAATTCCTACTGTTGTTTGTCTGGTGTCAATCTTGAGAACAGTGTTAGATAGATGAAAGTCAGATATGGAAAGTTTAGGAGCAGGAGACCCTGATTAAATATATATGAACGTCTGCTTTGGGCTGGAACTCATGTTATTTCAATTTAAAACTTTTCTCCTGAATAAAGTTAGATACATAACTGGCATGACTTCATTGTTAACAGGAAAATTATGGTGTACAGAGGCAAGACACTACTAAACTTAAATGCATTGTGATGATGTCATAATAAATTACTCTTTTTTTATAAAACTTGTATGTATAATATAATTATAGATACAAGTTTTATAAAAAAGAGTAGTTATTAGTGATATAATATAAATAGCACAGAATTTTATTAAACTGTTAAAATTTGATACAGAAATCTGTATATCTATGTAAAATAAAAATGTACTATTTAATTAAGCCAGACAAATCTGTCAAAAAATGATATGATTCTGTAAAAGAATCATATTGAACTGGAAAAGGTTTAATATGTCATTTCACACATTTCTATTAGTTTGTTTTGCTGGATTTACATAATATTAAATTAAATATGATACTTGTGATTTTTTTTTTTTAATACAGAATGCATTATTTATTATTGAAAATTGTAAAAAATTTTCAGTTACAGGCATACCTCACTTTACAGCATTTTCCTAACATAACATTTTACAGTTACATTCATGTTTATTATTTTTAGTGCTATCTTTGCACTTAAAGAATGTTTTGAATATTTTATTTAGCATTTTTATTTTGTTTTTTTTTTTTAGGCCTAGCACTATTGCACATTTAATAAATGGTAGTATATGCTTTTGATCTTTTATTTGCATTAACAAGTGAAAAAGACTGTGCTTTGCTTTAATGTGTTATTTCTTTTATGATGTTAGTCTGATAGGCCGGTGTATTGATTTTAATAGTTTTAATTAAGCAAAATTTTGTTTTTTGTGTTTGTAAACACCATAAAATACATCAGAACAAAAATATTTAGTATAGAAATGAAGTGTTTAATTGGAAAGTTTAGGAACAGGAAACCCCAATTAACTATATATGAACTTCTGCTTTGAACTGGGAGTCACAAATTAGTTGATTTTTTTTATTATTATTTCTATTAATGCAAGTATCTGTCTTTTTGTAATAAAAAGATAAGCATTTAAATGAGTTAAAAATAAATACATTAAAAAACTTATTTAATGAAATAAAAAACCTATTAATTTACTTAAAATTTAATTGAATATTAACATAACAAAAATTAATTATTAAAAATAGATCAAACTTTTTAAACATTCAAATTTAATCAAAAAATAATAAGAGAATTTGCTTGATTCAATATTTGTAAATAAAAACGATATTTTTAATATTAATTAATTTTTGTAAAATGATATTAAGTTACATTGACGTATTTGTACATTCAATTTAAAGGTAAGAAAACTGAAAGACAGTGGAATCTGTAAAAAGATTGTCACTGTGGTACGACATATTACAACAAAACAAATTATAATTGACGGAAAAGTTGTCAAAACTCTAGTCGTTGAGGTAAGTCTATTTAAAAAACTGTAAAATTATTAAAATTAGAAAATATTTATATATATTATAATTGATATGAATTTTGTAAATAATTTAATTTAAATTAGATATTAAACTAAAATAATTTTAGTTCTGATTTTTCTTCTATTCTTGAAATATTCAGTTACAAAAAACTTGTTGATTTTTTTTCCTCAATAGCTGTTGTAAACAGGCTCTCCTTCTTTCAGTTAATAATGTTAGCTAAAATATAATGTAATTACTTATATACATTTTAATAAAGCAACAACCACTGCCATATGACATTGGGCTAAATATCTGGTTCAGGGTAGTGTAGTTGGTAATCTCCTCTTCCAGTATACTTAATATTACAATATAACCATTGTCAGTTATTACGGTGTTAACTGGGGATAAATTTACAGGACGAGGGCACTGAATGCATCCCCAGTCGGCACTGTAATAACTGACAATTGTTATATCATAATGTTAAATATACTGGAAGAGGAGATTGAACTGGAGGTCCAGATAGTGTAATTGGCAATGCATCCACACAGCAAGCAACAGTTGCAGGCTCAAGTCCCGCTCTGGGCTGATTCTTTTTTCTAGTTTAATCTAAAATTATTTAATTATTAAATTTAATACGATATGGCACCTAACACCTCCCTTTCTGGTCAAATTTATCAGTAATTTATAATTATTATAGCTGATATTTAGCCCGTAATAATGTGCAACTGGTTAAGTTGTGTTGTTATCATTTAATCAGTGTCTCTTCACTAATAAATATTGCTTATTCATAAATATAAATATAAACATTTTTTATTTTTTGATGTTTTTCCATATTTCTTTAAAAACTTTACATTTTATGACACAAAATTAATTTGTCATTCATAATCAAGGCACAAATTAGCCACATTTGTAGTATATTTATAATGAAAATGTTTGTATTTGGCAATCAAAACAGAAAACTCTTATTGCATTTTAAAATTCTGTATGGTTTGTTCTATAACACCCAATTGATGTGTTGTTCTTATTCCTGACGCCTGCTCGTCAGTTATAACGACTATGGTACTTACTATGGGTAAAGGCATATGAGGAAAAACCTGCCAGACAACATTATACAAGTTATCTTGTAGATAGCACTATGCAAACTACGAGATAATTCATTGTTGACAGTCACCATGTTAAAAGAAAATTGTTAATATTTACAAATAGCAATTCCATAATCATGTATCATAAGAAAAATAAACCAATATAAATCCAAAATTTTTTATTTCAGAATTCTAAAATATAAAAAAAAATGTTCAGGATTTTTTTCAGACTTTTCCTCTTTTCTATTTGAAGTTAGAAGTGGAGACTTTTATTTTATAAATATAAAACATTTCACAATTCCTCGTGATTGAAATAATAGCCATTTGTAGATTTTATATCAAAATGTAATGTTTAAAATGTCTACACAAAAAAACTTCAGTGTTTGGAAAAGACATCAAATTATTATACAGTGATAGTTTCTCATTTAAATTATTAATTTGTTAATGACCTTACAATATATTAAGTTTCTATTTTGTTCATTGTTAAATGCATTTTTGTAGAGAATTGCATTATCCTTTATAGCTTTATTACATTGTTTTTAGGTTTTTTGACATAATGGTTTGCATTATGGTTTTAAGTACAGAATGTAAACTGCAAACATTTTACTTTAGTTACGAGTAGTTTTTTTGCTTCAAGATGATAAAATTTTAATTCTTCTATATACATACAGCTATATCCTAGTATCGAAATTTCTACTACAAGAATGATGTTTGTTGATATTCATTAGGATATCCAAATTGAATAATTCTGATATTACAAATTTATTCAAAGCACATTTGTCAAAAATTTGAAAGTGGAAAGTATGGAATGACTTTGGTCCCAGCATCTGTTTCATTTGTTTTAAGAATGATATCTGTATGTTTCTGCAGTTGTCAAGTTTATTGATTTTTATAACAAAATTTCAGTACAGTTTTAAGAGCTTATTCTTAACAGTTCATTTCAGTAGATTCACTATCGCATTTGTTTATTTTCATTGTTGTTTCTTTTCATACAGTAATATTTAAAAATAGAATGAAAAGTGTTATTACAGTATTTTATTTCTGTGTATTGTTTCTTAAAGAAAACACAAACCAAAGTTTTTGTTTTCAGAAATATTTTCAGAATTTTTAATAGGGGATACTATAAAAACTTGTTCGTTATGTTACCATTAATAAAAATATCTTAATGATCTGATTAAATGTTTATTAAACAGGTAGTTGGAGTTTGTAATGTTTAATATCATGGTAAAATTGTGGATTGATAGGTAAATAAGTATTTTTGCAATGTTTTAGTGTCATTCAGGAAAATTTGTTGTCGTGTTCAAACGGACTAGTAACGAGTTAAAATTTTTCCTATAAAAAATAATAAGCTTTTTGGTATCTGATTTCCTGGTATTTAAAATATTTTTGGGAATGCATCAGATTTGGATAATGAACTTATTAATTTACCAGTTTTGATTTTATTATATTTTTTCTCAATTTTAAATAGTATTTAAACAAAATGTAAAATACCAAAAAATTCAGCAGCAAAGTAATACTTTTTGCTGGATTTTTTGTTACTTGTGTTGTTTGCATTTAGTTATTCAAGCTTTTTATTGAATAATATATATGATATAAACAAGCAGAATTAAAAAATAAATAAACTATTTGAGTATTTCAATGTTAAACGTTTTCTTGTGATACAAAATTATACTTTTTAGGAAGAAGATGATCCATGTGTAGAATTTATAGAAGGCACTGGGTCTCCAATTGCTTGTTCTAGTCATTCTCATAGTCCCACATTAATTTCTCATTCATCTCTAACATCAGGAGAATTAACAGATGTTAGTTCTCTTATTACTTCCAAATCAGCAAACAGCAGTAATTCTTCAACATTTTTTACATTACCAGCTCATTCTTCTGTAAGTATTGAATTCTTAATAAAAATCCTGATACTATTGTCTATACCAGTGGTTTTGAAAATTATTGATACATGGACCACTTAAACCAAATCATAGATAAACTGTGGACTACCTACCTCTTATCCTGTAAATATCACTCTAGATAATGCTAGATTGTGTCAAAGTATTTTGTCTATTTAATAGAATAATGTAAGAAATATGCAATGCATGAAAATGGTCTTTTTTCTGGCTAAACAGCATAAAATTGCATTTTGGAAAAATGACTACGTCAGTCTACAGACCATTTGGCACATGCTTACAGCCACATTTTGAGAATCACTGGTTTATACAAAACATCCATAAAGGAGAAAGTTAAAAAAAAGTACTGTTTACAGACTATATAAAATTTGATGGCTGGATCATTTACAGTATTCCAAAAAAATGTTTTCTGTAGAAACATAGGCTATTTTTTGGATTATCATTTATTTTTATTAATTATATTAATAATATATATTAGAAAGAATTGAAATACTAAAAAAAAAAGTCAAAAATGCATAATCGAAATAAATTACAAGATATACAGCATTTTCAACAAATTGAACAAAATAAATTATAATAAAATTAATGCAATAACAATATTATGAAAGTTTTCACTTGTTTTTCTATAACTGTATGTTGTATTAAGCAGGAAGTCCATTTAATTTTGGATGAAAATACTTGCTTAGTTTAAATATAACTCTTAAATTTTTATAAGTTTGTTATTTTATTATAATTTATATTGTATCATGTTTCAGTTGATTAAAATAAAAATCATGTTACTTCTTTAGTTTAATCTTAAATAAAAAAAAAGAGTTAATTTGAAATGCAGGTAAATATAAAGAAATTTTGTGAAATCAATTATGAATGATAATTGTCAGTTTAAGTTGTAAATTTTAAATCTGGAATTCTTACAACACTTGAGCAGTAGGGACTGTTTGTAATGAAAAAAAATTCTTCTTTATTCCTTAATTTTAAATCTAGTAATGCTCTAATGAACAAGAAAGTACCACTCACAAACAATACCCTGATTAAAAACTAAACAATAAAACAGCCAAACAATAACAAAGTAAAAAGTTGTTTAATTTGTGTGTTATAATGGCAGTCAAGCATCTAGTACATTTAATTTTGTTATGTTATTTTGATAAATGAGTTAATAGTTTGGAAATAAAATGCAACAAATAAATTGATATGGATGGATGTGTGAGGAAATCACCCAGCACTGAGGCCTATACCAGCATTGTGCCAAGATCAGCCAGAAGTTAAGAAGTAGAACCATATCCAGTACAACGTCCACCTGGGGATCTGCAAAGGCAGTTGCAGCCTCTCTAACCAGTTCATCAGCTGCCACGTGATGTAGAGTCTCATTGGGGCAATTGCCTTGTCTGCAGTTGAAGTTTTAGAATCATCATTTGTGAAAATACAAATGATTACAGCTTAGGCTTGATTCTAGGCCTTCAAAATGGCAAGCCAAAACAATCACTTAATTCATTGAACTATTGAAAATTGTACTGTTCAATAAAGTTAATGAAATTTGATACCATTATCATAAATAAAGTATTCACTACCTCTTTTTAAGGTAATATGTAATTTAAAAAAAAAAATTGTATTAAGTAGTAAGGTTATGTACTGTAGTTAAATATTTTGTTAAGTTTGAATATAACTGTCGATTTCATGCAAGCATTTAAAATTGTTCTTCTTATTTAGTGCATTTTTTCAGTTTTTAAAATATCATTGTTCAAAAATTCCTTTCCATAAGCTGTTTTTGGAATATAGGTGTCTAAACTTTGAAATGTTAAATTGATGATGGCTCAAGAGGAGTTGAAAATGATCTTTTAATTAAAGAACTGTGACAACTTTAAAAAGCAGTAGTGGATACTTTATTTATAATTTGCTAGTTTGATAATATTGAAAATTTCTTCTATTGCTGACATAGTACAAACTTTCCAAAATTAAAATTTATAGCCTATGTAGAAAGTAACCATTTATATGTCATTTTTGAGTTGTGGTTCACTTCTAGTTTTGATATTCAGTGTACAATTTGATTAAATTTTTTTATTATTATTTAAAGTCAAATTTACAACTAATATATATATATTTTGTGTTTATTTGAAAGAAGTAAATGATAAATTTGATGTTACAAGTTATAACATATTTCAATTAAAAGTACATATTTTTATTTTAACTGCATTTACAATTATTACAGTTTAACTAAATAAGTGATAATGTAAAAATATCTATGATAACAAAGAAAACATTTCTTTCCTTAGAGAAACTAATCTTCTCTTCAAATGTCATAAGCATGAATAAATATCTTCCAAATTTTACTTTCTCCCTTATTGAGTATTCAACTATATAATTTTTTACAATGTAAAAAAAATTATTGATTTATATAGATCAATTTTGTGTGTGTTTCAGCTAAGTAGAAATACTTTTGGTGATAAAAGTGTAATATCACCAAAGAGTGTACAATTTCAAGATCTTTCCAATATAGAAACAACACCAAAAAGAAAGTCGGCAAACACTTACGTCAGCTGTAATGAAGATCAATCAAAATTGTCCAGTTCAAACTTAACAAGCTCTTCACGGTGAAACAGAATTTCTTTTATTTATTACAATTTATTAAATATTTTCCAAAAAAATGAATTTATTTAATTTCTATTTTTTTTTTTTTTTTTTTTTTGTTTGTTTTAGTTCTTACAGTCCTGAAATCTCTTATCCTGAAACAGTTAGTTCAAATGTATCAAGATCTGTTTTGCCAGGCAAGTATAAGAAATTATAAAACAATTTTTAATGATTTCATTAATAATGAACAGATATATTTTAATCTAATTTTTATTTGTAGGACTCAGGGTTATGGCAAAATGGAAAGATGGTTACTATTATCCAGGAACAATTTGCTCACAGATCAGTGATACAAGGTACATCTTTATTTTAAAACTGGTTATTTTTATTTTTAGAAAATTTTAATAATTTAAATTCTTTAATTTCTTAGATGGACAGTATTGTTTGATGATGGAGATAGCAAACCTATTTGGGAAAAAGATTTGATTGCCATTTCACTCTTAAAAAAGGGACAAGCTGTGTATGCTTTATCAGAAGATGGTTGTTATGATCAAGGAATCATCAGAGACTATTACAGAGATGGAAAGGAAATTGGATATATTATTGAAAAGGAATTTAATGAATTTGAAAAGTAAAATATATAACAAAAATTTTTTGCATGTAATGAAAACAATTTTTATATAAAAATATAACATTTTAATAATTAAAAATTTCTTTGATATAGATATCCCAGATCATCTGTAACTTTATCAAGTGAACAAGCTAATTCTCTCATAAAATCAAATTCAGAAATCACCGAATCGCCTAGTGGAATAAATTTAGATAATATAATAGAAGGAAAGCGTAGGCATTCATCGAGATCAAATAGTTCACGTGAAAAGAAACAAAAGTCACCACGAAATTTAGATTATAACAAATATAGGAATATATTAGAAAGAAAGAGTAGTAGCGAAGAAATAAACAATATTGGTAAAAGTCTGAAACAAAGTGGTATGAAGCAAAATACTAGATCATCAAGAAGTTCTGACAGTAAAAGTGATATTATATCAGATTTTAAACAGGAAACTCCACAAAAAAAGAAAGTATCTGATTGTAAAAGAATTTTATCTTGGAAATCTTCAATGAATGAAGGATCTGATGAAAATATCAAAGTCTTGCAAAAATCTAGTTTTCTGTCAAATAATCAAAGTAGTAAGTCACATTTGTATATTTATAAAATTTTTTCATGTAAACTTAAAAAGTCATCAAATTTTTATGTAATATTTTTGAATAGGTCAATATTAAAAAATATATTTTCTTCCTATTTTTTCAAACTTATGAAGTTTGAAAATTTGTGAATTTTGGTGATCTATATGAGCTGTGACCGCAGGGTTGGCACCTCTTTGATGCCTGTCAGGACTGACACCACTGTGTCTTTTATGGACAGACAGAAACTGAGTTGGCTCAAATTTCGTTCTTGCATGAGCAGTCACGTATGTAGAAGCTTAGGCTCGGAATCGGAGAGGGAGAATTCTGGAAGAAGTACACTCCACAAGGTTATTCATTTAACAAATACCCTTTTATTCATAGAGGCTATTTACAGGGTGGCTTATCGCTACAATTAATAAGGAGTTAAGAGGAATCTTAGCAGCTTGTGAGAGAGAGTTTACAAAACTTTCGTGCAACAACAAATACCTGGAGTCCAAGTGGGTCTTCATTGACGGATCTTCGCTGAGGTTGAGTTCAGGAGCTAGTAAGATGAGAGTTCAAATGTTTGCATTCAGGTGTTAATCTAAGTTGTGTTCAGGTACAAATCCAGGTTGATTTCAGGTACAAATTCAGGTTGGTTTCAGGTACAAATTCAGGTTGGTTTCAGGTACAAATTCTGATGTAGGGTTAAGAAGCAGCAAGTGTGTGGTGGGACACACACATTAAAGGGTTCACAACCGATGACGAAAAAGGCCTGATCGTCATCATCCCCTCCTTTTTATATGGAGGTCTCTCCTGGGTTTTTTCCATTATTTCACTCGAAGTTTAGTATTTTGGGTCCAATCAACATGTTTCACCTGTTGAGTCAAAGTGACATTTGATGTGTCACTCTCAACATGGAACTACATTCATGGGAAACAGTTTAATCGCCGAGTTAATCAGTAATTTTTTGAAAAAAATTTATTTTGGTTTGAACAACAAAATATTACAATAATTTAAAATAATTTTTCCTAAAATCTTTCTTTGATAATAAATTTTTCTTCAAATTCGGCTCTCACATGAGCCAAATTACTGTTTTGGGCTCATGTAGATTTTCTTTATACTTTGATTCAGCTCACAGTTCATTGTTTTTAAAATAGAATTAAAAAATACTGAAAATTTTGTATATTGGCCTGGCTGTTGTCAAAACTATAAAAAATAAGATTTATTATAATAATATCATCTTTCATTTTCTATTACTCTGTAAAACAAAAATTAAAATTTATAATCCATACATGACATTTAAACAAATTTTTTTCATATTTTCAGAGATCAATTAACCATTCATTCATATTTTAATATATAAATTAAAACACCTATATAATCTCTTAGATCAGCGTTTCTCAAAGTGGGCGATAACGCCCCCTTGTGGGCGGTGAGTAAATCTAGGGGGGGTGCTAGAGGCAGTACTGAACAGTGACCAAAGGCAAAAGTCGGGGTCACTGACAGCCGTTCCGTTTCCTCTGTTAAACTGATAAGAGAAAACATTGCGTTTAATGGTTTCCAGATGTCGAGAACAATGTACGGTAAGGGCACAAAGTATGAGATTCATAGAAAAGTTTTCCTAAGAATATTTCCAATCCTTTCTCACACAAGAGAAAATGGGTTAGGGGCATTGGGTATAACTTTATGGAACAAAGGGGGCGGTGGATCAAAAAAGTTTGAGAATCACTGTCTTAGATTATATTTAAGAGATTAAATATCTAATATTTACTATATAATATATGTTACTTATACTTATTACATTATATGAGCGTTATATTATTAAAACTTTTTTATATAAAATGTCTTAAGTGGTATATTCATTTACCATCAATTGTGCCATTATTTTAATGTATAACGATTATATAATTATGAATATAAACCAGGTAAAACTTTCTTGTATGAAAATTTTTGTCAAATACTGTGTTATGTAGGTCTAATTGGCACAGTTTACAAAAGTACTGTTAATATATGTTTTATTTTGATTATCATAAAGATTTTTATTTATTTTAATCTGTAAATAAATTTCATTTAAATAATATATTTGATAATATCTAATTTAGTAGAGTTAACAAAAATATGTGAGGGTTTGGTTCTTGCAAAATGCAAATTAATTTTATTGATTACTAATAATATATTCCATAGAAAAATTAAATGGACTTCTGCAAATCCTTTATGAAATATATATAATATACTAGTTAATTATAAGTGAACCATCACCATTCAGTCTATTAGAAGCAAGCTCTAATGAATACTGTCTTATTGTAAAATTTTAAAGTTTTCTTACAAAACATGCAGAAAGCACATGTACTTAAAAAATCCTGTAACTGCCAATATTGGCATTATAGAACTATTATTTTTTATACAGTAAATTAACTGTTGTTTAAATCAGAACATGTGTATATGCAATTAATTTACTACATAAAAGACATTGTCAACTTCCTGGAAAACATGTCCATCAGGGCTGCCACTTTGTTCTTTTTTTAAAGAAAGTCCCTAAAAAGTATTTTTTGTATGCTGCAATTTTATTTGATTTATTTATTATATATTTCAAATGCAATTATTTAATATATTTCTTATATATACTGCAACTTTGAGATAATGAATGTGCACACATACATATACATACAAGTAGGCTGGTTTTTTTTTTTTTCAAGCTTCGATGGTCCATAAAAAAAAAAAAAAGACAAGGGTAAATAACAAAATGAATTATATTACCAAAAGTTAGGTACGAACATGGTTACTTTTTGACATAATCACCGTGAAGATTGAGGAATTTGTCATATCTGTGGATGAGCTTTTCCATACCCTTGTCGTAGAATGTTGCCGCCAGTGAATTGAGATGGCCTTAACATTGTTTGGAAGATCATTAGTCTCGAACTGCTGCCCTCCTAGCCTCTTTTCCTGTTTAGGAAAGAGGTGAAGTCGCTCGGCACTAAATCGGGGCTATACACTGGGTGTTTTAAGGTGGTGGAGACTTCCACCCAGCTTAAAACTTTTTAATGTGTGAAGACTTCCACCTCTTTCCTAAACTGAAAATGTGGCTAGCAGGGCAGAGGTTTGAGACTAATGAACTAATGACAATCTTCAAAACAAAGTTGTTAAGGCCATCTCAATTCACTGGCAGCAACATTCTATGACAAGGGGATGGAAAAGCTCATCCACAGATATGACAAATTCCTCAATCTTCACGGTGATTATGTCAAAAAGTAACCATGTTTGTACCTAACTTTTGATAATATAATTCATTTTGTTATTTACACTTGTTTTTTTTTTTTATGGATCATTGGAGCTTTGGAAAAAAATAGCCCTTGTATGTATGTATGTATGTATGTATGTATGTATATAATATATATATGTTTAACTAGTTGAAACTAGTTTTTACTGGATGTCATTGTTATAACTAGAATTTACTGCTAGTCAAAAATGAATTTGAGTTAAAACGGGTTTTAACAAAATGGCTTAGTAAAAACTGTTTCGACCAAGGTCATTCAGCTAACACGTTCCTATAGTGTATGATGAATTTCGTATCGCTTTAACCCTTTTCCCCCGACATCTTGTTTACGTTTATTTTGCGATCCCTCCTAAGGCAATATAGGACAGTCAGGCAATATTATTTTAAAAATTCACCAAAAATCAAATTATCATTATATCTATATGAAAAAAGTCACTTACATTTATTAATATCTTTAGTTTTAAATACGATATTTTCCAATACATTTTATTAGAAAAATTTATAAGAAAAAAAATAATATATATCAGAACTGACACAAACTTGATAATTTGTAACATTTTGTGAAAATTAACATTGTCTAGTTACATAGTTGTTTGCTGGCACTGAGCCAGAAAGATGTAGAATATTGTTTTGTTTAATTCGATATAACACTTATGCATGTATGTTTATTCGTTGTGAAATTATCACACATTATATCAAACATTTGTTTGAAATCAAAATTTTATACTGCTATCAACTAATATAATGAATTATTATACTTTGTTCACTTCATATCGAATGAGATTATATCTGTTGTTAATAAATTTTACAAAACTCCGAATTTTACAAAAATCGGTACCCTCGAAATTTTGCTTAAAAAGCCAGGGTATCGATCGATCGGTGCCTTCAGGGACAAAGGGTTAATTAATGTTAATAACACAGATATGTGACCAATATTTTCAATAAATATCATATTAAATAATACAAATGTTTTAATCCCAATCATCACTTTACTTATTTTTCCCAAACATATTTATGTAGCTAAAATTAGTTTTAACTAATGTTAAAAGTTAAAAAGTTAATGTTTGATTTTAGTTTTATCTAAAATCAAAACATGTACAGCAGTAAATTCTAGTTTTAACTAGACAAAACGGGTTTTAACAATGACATCCAGTAAAAACTAGTCTCAACTAGTTAAAACGGGTTTTTACTGTAACATATATATATATATATATAAGTCGAAACTATGACTTACATCATAACTACACAAGTGAATTCGACTTATGTCCTTTTTCGACTTATGTCACCTCTCCTGGAACCAATTACCGACGTAAGATGAGGTTACCTGTAGTAGTAAGTGTAGAATGAAATTTTTACAGGTTAATCATAAAATTTACTTAACTAATAGTTAAATATTAATTTAATGACTTTTTTAGTAAAAATGACAATTTTAATTAACTGTTTTTATATATATAGACGATCAACCAACTCATACTTTTAAATCTCCTAGAATACAAAAAGCTGAGAAATGCAAATTATCAAAATTGACAGGTATGTATGAAGGTTTAAAAAATTTAAGTAAATATTAATATATACAATATATCATGGTGTAGAACCATCCGTAGCTAATTACGAAACTATAATTTTTAGCTGACAGATTTGAAAATTGGATTAACCAAAAATATCAAATTTTTGGTGACAATTACCAAAAATTTGCTATTTTATATAACTGTTTGTAAAAGCAGATATGTAAAATTCCAGTCTTAAATAGAATGTGTTGAATATAATAGAATACTCTACTATTGAAAAACTGCAAAATTTAGAATTAGTCACTTATGGTTCTATACCAATAATATACAGTGGTGCCTCGTATAACGTACGCCTCGAATAACGGACGCTGCGAATAATGGACTTTCTGTTTGGCCGTTACGTGACTCGAGCAATGGACTGGCTGCGAACAACGGACTTTCCAGCATAATTGGTGACTGCTCCATGGGTGCGTTCTTTAATAGCGGTCGCTCTGCTTCTCCGCTACTACGGGAGTGCGCTGCTGTTTGTAGGCATTTAGGAACGACGGTGAAAGAAAGATAGATGGCGGCGCCCGCACTATCGATAGTATCGTGATGGAGGAATGCATAATTTTAAAATATAAGCTTTTAAAGGCAAAAGAAGAGTCCCAATTGTAAAATTAAACCATAAAAATGGATTATTTGTTGAAAGAGCATTCAAAATAGCCACAAAAAAAAATTAGAATGCCGGCTACCATTCGAAAAAATTTGTAAAGACACTTACATTACCGCATGCGCTAACTCGCGCTTTCACAATTTCTAAATTTTTATTCATAAAACCACATAATGGACCCGGAAACGAAACTATCTGAGCCATGGAGGACGCCATGTTGCTTTCCATCGTAAACTACTGCTACAAGCGGCCGTTTTTGCCGTTCGACGACACGCGCTCCCACCGGAATTTAGGAACGCGTTCCGCAGGAATTTTTAAACGGATGTCACTCGCGCTGAGTTACGCGGAGGAATAAAAGAACGCACCCCATGTTCATTTTTTTATGATACAGCACAGTTATTTTATGCTGCGGAACGAATTAGATGTTTTAACATGTATTTATATGGGAAAATGCGTTTCATATAACGGACGTTTCACTTAACGGACGTGCACCTGGAACGGATTAAGTACGTTATATGAGGCACCACTGTATATAAAATATTCATTTTAATATACAGGTCATTTCATTTACTGTAAGTGTGTAAACTGAGAATCTAGAATATGAAAATGAATTGATTTTAGAAATTGTGGTGTTACAAAATAAACAATGCACATAAAATAAAGAAAATATGTTTGAGCTTTCTGTTGTTGTAACAAAATCAAATCTCCATGGTCTGCTGCCTTTGAAATTTTTTTTTCACACATGTTAAAAGGTTCTGGAAGCCTTCGTTCATAAATTGGTAAAGCTTGTTTTGAATTCTTTTGTGAAGTCCTGTGGTAAAATTGGCCTCCCATCCACTGTCACTTTCTGTTTTAATTGATACTAAAATCATTCAATTGGTCTCAGTTGTGGCACACTAGACACGTTGTTTTTGTGAGAATGCCAGGGGTAGAGGCAGTAACTTTTTTCTCACTAACGCCACATCTATTCAGGATGGTTTATATCTTAAGTAAAAAACTGAGAGATTGCAAAATCTCCATCTATGTCAGGTCCTGACACTAGTTAGGATTATTGTTGATTTTGCATCCTAACTTGCGAGTAAACATTAGTTTGTGATCTGAATAGTATTAAGTAAGTATCTAGGAGGGTATATGCTTTTATGTTGGTAGTCAACGGAAGTAGGTTAAAGACGAATTATAATAAATCAAACACATTTATTTATATGTAAAGAAAAGGATTAAATTACAATTAAAATATTATTTGAATGATTAATATGAACTGATTATTGAGGGATTAAGAATACAATGAATTAAATATATAATGATCCAAATGATTCTAACTCGAATTACAAAAATCTTCACAAGCAAGAGAGCTTACATGACAAAATTATATTTGTTTCCTGTTTGACTGTGGAGGCGACTAGAGAATCTTTTACATTTGGGAGACGGTGAGTAAAGTTCAGTTGACATATAATCTAGTACTTGGTGAAGGCACCAAACATATATCAGGAACTTTATCCAATATTTAAGGCTAACTATTCTCCGTGGCTAGTAGCATATTGAACTATGACTAAAAGCATTCATTCAAGGTGATCTTCACCTTATATATGAATTTGATGGCCCAATGAGAATGTCTACAGTTTCTTTCTTACATTCTGTTACTAAGAGAACTATGAAGTGAGACTTTCACTTCTAAAGGAACTACAGTATTCCCTTCTCTCTTGACTCAAAGGAAGTTGAAGATGGCAGACATTGATAAAATTTCTATCTTTTCAAAATGAAATAATATTTTAAACAATATTAATTTTAAAACAATTTTAAAATACTAAAACATTCCCTAATAAACTCCTAGTTATCAAATTTTCACAAAGAATGTACTGTATCCCATGTTGGTCAAAGGCAGCAATTGTACAGTACCTTGAGCATAATGAGATGATGACATATCTGGCAAAAATACATTATCTTCATTTGGATAGTGCTTTTTCAAGAATGAGACTAATCTCTTCTTCATACACTCTGTACCATATTCATATTTGATATATCCATGTTAATGAAAAATTTAGATGGTGTGATGAAGGTCTGAGACTGCTCAAGAGGGTTTATGCCATACCAAAATCTTCACAGGAGCTTTGTGTGATATTTTAATTTCACTTCTGGTATGACAGCCTTTTCTTAATTTATCATATATTATGCATTTGGAATGTCTGTACATTTAAAATGTTTTATTGAAAAGTTTATTCACTATCAGATTTCTAGTATAAAAATTTTCAATGATTTTTTGCATTTGTCTTCTTTTAGGCCTTCCATTCCTAAAAGTTGAACAATTCTTACAGAAAGAACATGGGAATTGAATTAGCAATTCATATGCAACAGAAAATTTTCACATTCAATTTCTTTTCATATGCACATGTGTCAAGTAAAAATCTCAAGAAACAAAGTTATTTTGGATTTTTACTTTGTATACTTATAAATTAATCAACATTTTACTTTATTTTAAAGTATTTGTTCAAATTTAATGTAAATAATTAAAATTGAGTATTTGTACAAAAGTGATACAAGGATCCAGGATTTTATATAGGTCTCCCTAGCATTTTAAATTATTATAATTTATATTAATTATTAGCAGATGAGCCCAGTGTTGCTCAGGCAAAAAATAACAACAGCAAAGATTAAGATTATTAGATTATTTCATACTTCTAACTCTTTTATTATATTATATAATAGTATTTGATTTATATCTACAAAGATTATCTTACGTAAGGATTTATCACACAAAGTGACCAATCTAATACATTTTAAAAATTTTTTAAATTGTGTACAGTAGAGGAATAAAGAATTTTTAAAATGTATTAGATTGGTCACTTTGTGTGATAAATCCTTACGTAAGATAATCTTTGTAGTTATATAAATCAAATACTATTATATAACAAACATTAAAATGAAAACCATATAAAGAATTTGGTTATTTTGGCCTGCCACTGTCACGTTTATCGCGATACTTGGATGGTACAATTTCATTGGTCAAGTAGATATACTTGACCAATGAAAATATTATATATTAAAAATTTAAGATATATTTTTTCCTAATGTTAACTCTAAGAAACTGTACCATTCACAGCCAAATATCAAACGGTAATTGCCAACCAATCAAATTTCGCAAAAAAAAAAAAAAAAAAAAAAACAAAAGAGGACCAAATATATAAACTCGGCACCCTGGAAAACCACTTAAAACATGTTTTGTGCTTGTTGGTAACCTCATATTATGCAATTTTCCTATTTGAATGCCATCATACTGCTGTTCCAATAGAAAGGGCTGTTGTGGAAGAGGGTTGAAGTAATTCGACCACCAGGAGGAAGTCAATGGCTACTTTTAGTTGTTGACTTCTTCCTAGAAGAGAGGATGGTCAGCGACTACTAATTAATACTTGTCTACTGTTAACATTTGAAAAGCGATTCATGTTAGACAGGTTGTGATGGCCCTGTATGTGATTGAAGTTGCTAACCTTAACATCTGAAAGGCTTCATATAAAACTTGTTTAAAAAAAAAAAAAAAAAAAAAACTGATAAAAATGCTAGAATAATTCCTTTTATGTGTTGATAGCATTTAAATTTTGGCAACAGATTGTATAAACTACGTGGGAAGTATGTTCTCATAACTATTGCATTTATAGAAAAATTATTGGGCTGCAATTTGAAAGAAGTTAGACTTATAAATTTCAACTGTCATCTCCTGTCTGCTTGTCTGTCTGTCTTTCCTTAATCTTAAGAAAACAGATAGATGAAAGTTGAGACCAGGTGTGGAAAGCTTAGGGGCAAGGAGGCCCAGTTTATATACAAACTTCTGGTTTAAACCAGAAGTCACATTACTTTAATTCAAAATTTTCCTCAAACGGAGTTACATAGATGACCAACACGATTCTATTGATAACAAGAATAGTATGATGTGCAGGAGCAAGACACCACTAAAAGAATTGAGAACATTGTGACAAAAAGTTGCAGCCTGGCATTGTGATGAAGTTGCAATAAATAATCACTTGTTAGAATTAATTTGATTTATTTGGTTACGGCAATGCAACATGTGAGCGATCCGCTGAGGGGAGTGCATCCCAGGAAGGCTTATGGGGAGTGGACTCTATTTAGGTGTTACTAATATGAAAAAATCCCAGAAAACTCCACATGGCCAACCCATTGGCTATGCCTGAACCTACAAGTAACTAACTACCAGAGTTTGGTGGTTTTATGCACTCAGCTACTGGAGGACACTTATTAGAATTAAGAAAGTGCTGTTCAGAAATGAAAAACCCAAGTCGTTAGATGACAAAAATTAAATACTCATAGACTTTCAAGGGGTAACACTTTCAATTCCATGCAGGCAAGTGCTATATGCTACTGTCTCAGTAACGATATAGTTTGAGATAGATGCACTGTATTATTGTCACAGTGATTAAGTGAATGTAATATATATATTTTAAAATTAAATCCTTTTTTAAGAATTATATTTAGTTTATTATTTTGTTAGATTCTTTGCCAATAGATAGCACTACATGTAAATCAGCAAATCAAATGTAGATAGAAATTAATTGATTTACAGAAATCCCATAGATATTTTGGGATGGAATGTATGACATTATCTAAGTTGGAAGTATGTAGGTGTAACTGCTGAGTTTTGTAGCAATCAGTTGAACAGCCTAGGAATCAGGGCTGCGGAGTCGGAGTCTGGAGGAATTTCTGACCAGAGGAGTCAGGAAAAATGTGTCGACTCCAACTCTGACATTTTAAATTTAATTTAGTTTTTTTTTTTTTTTTCTTTTTGTTTAAATGAAAGAAAATTTATTTTATATTTAATAATTTTTTAAAAGTTTTTGTATTTTGTTATAATTTATTTATTTTAAATACAAAATGCAACAATTTAATTTATTAAATATGTATCAATAGTTTTCTTTGTAGTTTTTGTGTTTAGTAGTTAAATTATTTTGACTCAATTGAATTTGAATATTTTTGATTTATCCCCGCTCTAAATAAGTACTCTATTTTCTTTCATTGTTAAGTTTAGCAATAAAAGCAATATTTAAAATATTTACTATTATAATGACATTAATGTTTGTGCTTAAAATCAAAATGATTTAACAGAAAGGGAAATCTTTCTGTACAACTATAAAGCTTTTGAATGAGCCAGACTAATTGATCAAAGTATATATTTTTCTTTTCTGAACAAGGGGCTGAAGTAGCTAGGTCGCACACTTTTTTTAGTTGGACTAACTTTTCTGGAAAGGTGAAATTGAAATGCAAAAGCTGTAGAATAAAGATATGTAGATGTAGAATTTTATCGCTCCCCCTTTTTTCTCTTATTAAATATTTGTTGAAAATTAATCTTTTTATACACTCAAACCTGTTTTTGTGTGATTTGTTTTGTGCAATTTTTTTGTGCGGTATACCAATTTGATTGAAATTCATATACCACACAAAAAAAATCGCACAAAAAAAGACTGCACAAAAACAGGTTTGAGTGTGTGTACAAATAAATATTAACGTAAGTTAAATATTAAAATTACTAACTATAAAAGTATTTTGGTAAATGCTTGGGGCTCTTTTTAAAGTTCACAGTAGAGTAACCCCTATGAGTGCCTCTGTCCCCCATAAAATGACTTGGTATTTAATTTTGCCGGAGTCGGAGTCAAGTGTTTTTTTACCAACTCCGCAGCCCTACTAGGAATACTCCTAGGTCATTTGACTGATTGCTATGAAACTTGATAGTAAATAAACAAACAAACATTATCATTTATATATACATATTATCTGAGAATGTTTTATATTTAATGTAATGTACATTAAAACATTAGAAAACTGTTCCCAAGTTTCATATTTTCCATTATAATTTCTCAATGTGTGCATTTGTGTCATAGACAGTTAATATCACTTAATATTCACATTGACCAATATATCACTACACTTGAGCATCAGCTTATTTAAATGATTTAAATGAGCTGAAGCTGGACCAAGGAAAGGACCAGAAACATTTTTATTAAACTTTTGCTTTCTCTCTTATTAAACTTTAACACAGTTATGTTTAAAGCCTTAAATGTAGTTGTGCTTTACTCTTCTTTTCAGTGTTTAATGTCAGAAACAAATTTTTTTTAGATTTCATAAAATTAACATTTATGTTGCTTAAGTAACACATATGTTATAATAAAGTGTATATTCAACAGGAGAGATTGGAAAGGTAGAAAAGAAAAGACTATTTGTAGGATATGCATTCCTACTTACTTCTGCAGAAAAGAAAACAGATAATAAGGAGTTTCTTTCTTCAGATTCTTGTGTAGATATATCAGAAGGTAGGTATCAAATAGTTTAGTAGTTAGTACTTTGATTTACTAGTTAATCCATATAAAACAATTCCTAAAATCATTATGTAAAGTTTAACTTTAAAACATTTTTTTTGTATAATTTATTTTAAATTGTTTTTAGAAACAATCTTTTTAAAATTTTGTAATAATACAATTATAAATACATTTTTTTGATAATTGTAAAATAAAAACATTGACTTACAAATTAATATTTTAACACTTTAGGAGTTGAATTATATATAATATAATATAATAATGTGTAAATTTCTGAAATCTTCAACACTGTTTGATGATTCAAAATACAATATCTTTTTTCAAAATCTTTGTGACATTCAGTAATTGCTTACAGAAATGAAGAAGCCATAATATCATTGAATATTGATATTGCCAGAATATATTCATTAATTTTTTAAAAATTATTACTTTTTACACACTTTCTGTTCTGTGGGCACTGTGGGCTTTTTTAGCAAGCCCATTATGGGTTCAGTCAGTCCCAAAATGGCATGGCTGGGTGGTAAGGAGAAGAAAAATTCCTGGTGTATTTTGACCTGTCTGAATTTAGTCCTGGTCCCCCAGTGGTAGGCTGCCATCTTAACCGCTTAGCCATCCATTTGTCGTAATATATTCATTATAAGTAACTAGATTTGTCATGAAAATGGTTGGTCACAAATGCGATAATGAAGCAAGAAATAGACTCAAGGTTGTTTTAATCAAAAATATTTTTGGAATCTCAAAATTGAAATCAAAGAAATTGAGAAATTGAAATGCTTCAAGTGTTATTCTTTTTTTCTTTCTTTCTTTCTTTCTTTTTAAGATTCTCATTCTGTAGGCACTGTGAAAGTTATTTTAGAGATTCCTTTCATTGTCACTGGATTATCATTTTTTTGGTTAAAAGCTTCATGTGTTCATTTAACTCATCATGATGATTTTCATCTTTCTTACTGTGGAAAATTCAACAGAATAACTGAATGATGAATTCAACATCTCCATGGTTACTAGAAGAAAAATAATCTTGTACCGAGTTAAACCATTTCACTGATACAACTCATAATTTGTCTGTGTAATTTGCTTTCACCCTGTAGAGTCTTTATCATGAACTAAATATTAAAACTCTTACAAATAAATTTCAATAAATTAATTAGTGGGTAAGTTTCTAACATGTAACAAGACATTTTTAAACAAATAGTTTAACTCTTGTCAACTTTAAAGCTGACAAAGCAGAAAGCTTTGACTTTTTCTTATCAGTTTATAAAGTTGTTATTTTTGTTTTTTTTAATAATTAATTTGTATCCCGAAGTCTCAAGATCCCTGTACTTTTGTATCTTTATTTAAAGGAAACCTTACCAGTTTATTTAATATTAAAAATTTTTTCCTTATATTTTTAGTAATTTAAAAGATTGTTCTGGATTGAATCTTTCTTGATTGTCGTCATAGTGACGAGATTTTTAGTGTGCATGTGCTTTGTGTTTGGGCCGTGGGATTATGCAAATTGTTTTTCTTTTTTAAGATGAAGCTAGAGTTGTACATGCCAGCAAGGAGCTAGAATGTTGTAGTTTTCTGAGGACCTCATGATCAAATAAATTTTGAATGTTTTATTTAAATCATTTAAATTTCTGACTAGAGTATGAGGTTTCATTAGAATGTTTAGATTTAAATAGATTGAGTATTAGGATAACTGAAACTGAACCATCTTAGAATTTATTTAAAACTACAAACTGAGAATCGGCACAAATAAAGATTATAATATTACTTGAATGTTTAAAAATTTTCAGGATTGATAGTTAAGAAACATATTGTTACATTTGCTTTGATTTAATTATTAATTTTTTTTTTATTATAGAAGAAGTTATAGATGAATATCCATTTGAAAAATCAGTAGTGCAAAATCAGATAGAGGCTAGAGGTGGAATAGTATTAGAATCAATAGAAGAAATACAGGTATCTAAATATTTCATTTGCTCAAAGAATTTCTAACAATAATTCATATACTTTATGAAAATGTTGTAATTAAAACTATTTAATTATTGATAAAGAAAATTGATAATTTACAAATATGATAACAAGATGTTTCTAGCTTATTACCTTTTTCTCCTTTTTACTTAAAATTAATAAGAGGAAAAAAATATAATGTGTCTATATCATATGACATAGCATACATACAAAGATGTTACAATCTTAATTATTTAAAAATCATTTTAAATATTATGTTCATAATTATTACTTTTTAAAATTATTTGATTAATAATCTGTTTTACTATTATAGAGTAAGTGCTATAAGTTGTGGTACAAAGTGTGGTACAAATTCATAAATAAATTACACCTTCAGTCATAATCAGAATTGTATATTATTACTATTGAATAATTGAAAAATCCTAAAAAAGCAAAAGTTTTCTGTGGATGATCATCTGATTATGGTTATTTTTGAGATTTAGGGACAGTCTTTTAACCCTGATTTATAATGACAACTCTTGAAAGCATTTAATGATCAATGTACACTGAAGAGCAATTGAATTAGGGATACCTGTCTAGAAGTGTGTAGCATCACCTTTCGCCTTGATGACTGCTGCAATTTGTCTTGGCATGGACTCCACAAGACACTGGAAGCGATGGGAAGCCATATGTATCCACGAGTCCTGAATAATCTCCCACAAATCAAGATTAGATGGAAGGTGGTCAGAGCCTTGAACATCTCTCTCAATTGTATCCCAGACGTGCTCAATTGGATTGAGATCAGGTGACCATGATGGTGAGGAAAGCGCGTGCAGGTCTGTGGAATGTTCATCCAACCATTCCAATACAATTCAGGAGCATGATGCATTGTCTTGTTGAAAGACAATCTCTGTAGTGGACTGTCAAGAACGAACAAACGGGAGCAGATGGCCGTCAAGAATATCCCGGTAATGTTCACCTGTCAGTGACGATGTCACATGTACCAGGGGTCCCATTTCAGTCCATGTGAACAGTCCCCACACAAGAATGACACCTCTGCCAGCTTGAAGAGTCTCCTGCTGGCAGGAAGGATTCATTGCTTCATGTGGTTTATGGCGTACACGTACTCTGCCATCAGCACGTACCAAAGTGAATCTTGACTTATCACTCCAGGCAACATTTTTCCACATCTCAATGGTCCATTAGCAATGTTTCCATGCCCATGCTAATCGTTTCGCCCTGTTTTGTGCAGTCAGCAGGGGGACTCTCGTAGGACGATGACTCCTGTACCCCATTGAGAGGAGATGGTTTTGTATGGTGTGGCAGCTTACACCTTGCTGTGCACCAGCGTTAAATCAACGGGTGATCTGTTGCAATGTGGCCTGTCTATCGCTATTACAATGTGGGCTAGCCACCGATGACCTCGCTCATCCACACACTGTTGTCCATGACAGTTGACCCTGGCAGCGATGGTTTTACCATAATCAATGTACTCACGGTACACCCTTGACACAGTGGTGCATGAAAATCCCAGTGTTTCCACTACTTCCGAAATGGAGTGACCCATTTGTCAGGCCCTGACAATTTGTCCATGATCAAATGCGCTTAGATCTTTACTCTTACCCATTTTGCTTCTGACTATTATTGATACCATTAGCAGCACTCCTTATCTTGTCAAACTGCTGCTTACCTCATCTGCAAATCACTTTCATGCTTATGCATAACTCAAAATTTGTGTAACGCCAGCTATCCCTAATTCAATTGCTCTTCAGTGTGTATTGGATATAAAATCTACAATATAATAAATAAGAGATTTAAATAATAATCTAATTATAAATAATAGTTAAGCAATTTTGACTGTTAAAAGAATTACTAAAATTAATTTATCTAGCCCAAATTCGTTAATCAAAAACATATGATATAATGTAGTAATTATAGTGATAGTTATTAGTACACAGTATATTTCATCTATCTAAACTTAAATATCTGTTGTTATCATTAGCACATTGCTTTAGAAATTTTACTTCTTTTTATTTGCTTGATTCTAAGCAAATTTTCTTTTTATCCAATACTTTTAATGCTAGCATATTTTACGTAATAAAACCTACATAAATTGAAAGTTAATTGGATAATACATATCTGAAAGTATATGTAATAGAATATACATTTAAAAAATATATATACAGTCAGACTCATTTACCCAAATCAGACAGGACTGGACCCAGTCTAGATTAACTGGAGTATTGAAATAAAAGTCTAAAATTCCATACTGAAAATACTTTTTAATGATTGAAAATAAATTTACATGCTTTACTGTCTTGAAAATAATAGGAACATAAAAATTACTTCATACATACAAACAGTATGTATTTTTATCCTTGCAAACATAAGATTGCTACATGGATAGTATTAAGGTCGTAAATAGTGCTTCAGTGATGTCACAAACATAACAAAGATAATAATTTTTCCACAAAACATGTAAAAATTTAAAAAGAAATAACTATTCAAACCAATCTGGAATTCCAGAAATTTGGATGAACAGGGTTTGATTGTGTGTTTCTACTATATTAGTTATTTGTTAAAATTACATTATTAGTTTTTAATTATTTCAATGTTTTAATTATTATATATAATTATTTTGTAATTATTACAGACAGTAAAGGCAAATCAAATTTTCCTTTTATCCAATACTTATCTCAGAACAATTAAGTATATCCATTGTTTGGCAGCAAGCATTCCTTGTATATCACATTTGTGGGTTCGGGATTGTTGCAAAACTGTAAGTATTTATATTTCTTCTATTTTTTTTTTTTTTTTTTTTTTTTTTATTTATGAAACTAAAATGTACATTGTTTTAACTTTAGAATAAAATTCAAAGTTTTAAAACTTACTTATTACCTGCTGGATTCAACATTATTGAAAAGTGTGAAATTGAATGGTAAGTTGGCTTTATAAAATTAATTTCCATATGTTTATGTAATAGTTATTTAATTTTTTTTCATTACAAAAATATTGAAATCATTAATTTTTGTATTAATATAATTTCTGTATTATGTTTGAGTATATTTTGCTTATTACTTTAAATTTCTATAAGTTGAACATCCTTAACTCAAATTTAATCTTTGTCTCAACTTAACTCCCAGAGACAGAGGAATTCTGTGTTTCCATGAGTTAAAATAGTTTTGAAATCACATCTTGCTAACTTTAAATTTAAGATCTGGAGACTTTATTTTAGATCTATTTTTGTGTCTGTTTTTTAAGAGGATGGACAATATTATCAAAAAGTTGAAGGTTAATATTGTATAGAATTGTGCCTTGATTGTTAAAATTTTGATTTTATGTTATGCAATGTTTTGTGCCAAAAGTAGTGATCTTTATTCTTAAACACAAATTGACCAATCAAATCTTAGCATTTTAAAATCATTGTTTTTAAAATTTTTAAATACAGCAATTTCAAAACATAACAAACACATCTGTGATTTGACAATTTACTGAGTTATTGGTTAACCAAATTTAGGAATTTGTCTATGTACATCTAATTTGGAACTAAACATTCATAGTGTATAAATTTATAAAGTTTGAACTGTATGTTGACATTGTCATCACTGATACAACAAGTACATTGACCATTTTCATTTTGAAGTAGATTGAAATGGCAAACAAGAGGAAACTAAAGATTTTGTCAATAGCTGAAAAAAGTATCCATCATAAAACTGGAGGAAAGCAGAAAGAAAAAATTAGAAATTGCAAAAGAAGTTGGCATTTCATCAAGTACTCCCTCTACATATTTGAAAAACAAGGAGAGGATTTTGGAGAGCTTTAATGAATGACAGAATCAGACAGAACAGAAATCATAAATGTAATTATTCAAATACTGAAAAATACATGCTGAAATGTACAGTGTAGAGACAAGAATATTCTTGTAAATGGAAATTTAGAGAAAAACCTGAAAAATTTTTACAACAGTTACATACCAGATTCAAAACGAGTACTAAAAGCACCAGGCATGGTATAGTTTTCAATAAATTCTGCAGTATAAGAGAAAGATTGGATGAAGTGATTTGAAAAGTTTACCAGAAATTATACAGAACTATAACTTTGATGACATTTTCAACCTGACAAAATAGGTTTATTTTTGAAATGGTGTTCAAAGCTAATTGATGTCATGGAGGTAAAATCAAAGAACATGTAATTTTTCTTTTGGAAACAAACATTACAAGTAATTGAAAACTGCCATCATTATTAATTAGAAAATCTTTAAAATTATGAGTTTCTGCAATGCCAAGTCATTGCCTATACAATATGCAGCAAATAAGAAAATGTGAATGGCATCAGAGCTTTTTTCTTAACAAGATAGAAAGTTAGACACAAAAATGACTGTAAAAAGCAAAAATTATTCTTTTTATCAACAATTGCCATGCATGTTTGGTGATTCTCATTGTGAAAGCTATAATAGTGCAATTTTTACCATCAAATATAACTTATAGATTTGCAACCTTTAGATCAGGGAATCATTCAAAACCCTTTAAATTATGAAATATAGAAAGCTTATCATATGAGAGATGTTGCATGTTATTGGAAACAACCTTGCTAAATGTAATGCAAATGAATAACAAAGATTAAAGTTCCACAAAATACCATTGCAAATAGCTTTACAAAAGCAGTTTTGGTTAACAGTTTGTTGATGCTTTGAATAAGTTTGAATTTTTGTCAGAATTCTTTGACTATATTGAAGACTGGGCTGATTTTATTACAGAATAAATGATGAATAAATGTTATTCAAAGATTTTTTTTTTGTCAACATTTACAATGAACTAGCTGTCTGCACACACTTATGTGAAGACTACATTATTGCTTAAATAAAGAACCAAGCTTAAGAAACAAGCAATGAGGATGAGAAAGAACTAAATCCTCTCAATGGAAAATATCCTGGTTTCTCTAAAAGTTGGAAAGTCATAAAAGCTCTCAGGCTTTGAAGGAGGCTTTCTAAAAACTACGTCATTCATAAAACTATGTTTTCAAGCAGCCAACCATATCAAAAATATTGTTGGAAGGAAGCAATGAATCATCAATGACAAACTCATGTAATAGACTTTCTTCACTAATAGTGTTAATGTTTTGTTATTTTATACATATTTAAAAAGTAATAAAATATAAAATATTTAATTCTAACTATATTGTTTATATTATGATATTTGTGATGTAATTAAAATAACAGTTTCTTTCACTCAAAATTTTGTTAACTTGAAATTTTTCCCTGCTCCTTCCATATTGAGTTTTGAGAGTCCTTACTGTTTTAGGAATTTTGTAAACTATAATGCAAATTCACACTTCTGATAAGTTCCTTAATAATGAAAATGTATCAATTCACAGCAGTAATTTCATATTAAGGGATTATTTTATTAAAAGTGTGAACTTATGTTTTATGGTTCACTAAATTCTTAGAATTTTAAAATTAAAAATATTAATGTCAATTTTTACAATTTTGTGAATATTTATTTATTATTATTATGTTTCATTAGGCACGGGAAGAAAGGAGTTTTGAAAGATATACATATTTTACTAGCTTCTTCAAAAGAAAATTTTGCAGAAGTTTGGACACCTGTTTTATTGGCTGCACAAGCTGAAATTGTACATAGATTTCCTCCACCTAGAAATACTTCAGGTACATTTTAATAATTTAAATATAGAAAACAAATTATACAAATTACATTGTCAGTGATTTTTATCTTATTATTTCTAATAAAAATGAATTGTGTTATTTTATATTAATTGTTTATTTAATTTTTATTTTTGTTTCAAGTTTTATATTTGTAGCTATAGTATTTAGATTGAAAAACTATTAATTTATATCATTAACTAATTTCTTAAATATTATATTTATATATACACAAATTAAGAAATTTTGTATGACTTTAGGTTCTGTCTGTAACATAGACATCGTTCTGACAGACCCTTCCTGTCCTCAGAGTATTGTGCGGCGGGCCAATCAAATGAAAGTTCCATTAGTTTCAATTGAATGGGTTGTCCAGTGTCTTATCTCAGGCTATAAACTTCCAATTGATTTACATCCCAAGTTCAGTTATGACGCATAAAAGATGTATGCATTCGAATTGCATCAAAATGTTGACATTTTGTGATTTTCTTGATGTAGAATGTTACACATGTAATGTCTTCTTAGAGACGTGGCTATAATGGCTTGTGAAAATATGAAATTTTGTAATTATTTGTTTTTGTTATTTTCATGTCATTGTATATTTTAATTTTTGGGGGTATATAATTATTTTAAAAATCTTTATATATATATATATATATATAAAAATGAAATTGGGTATTTTTAAATTGGTTTGATTTTGTATAAATTTTACAGTTTTTAAAAAATCTCCAGACAATAATTGAGAATATTTACATTTTAATAAGAGATGGAGAAGAGATTTTAATTATTGAAATTGTCAACTTACACAAAAATTTCAAAATATGTAAGTGGTATTTCTGGTAATTAAAATTGCATAATGATTATTGACAATTTCAAATTAATGAATTCTTATTATAAGTATGATGGCAGTGATTTTACACAGTCTAACTTTTTTTATTCATTTGGATACGAATCCAAAAAATTTTTGCTTAGAAATCGAATAAGTACATTTGTAATAGGCATTGCCCTCTATCTATAAAAAGTAAACAGATTACATACTTTACAAGATATGTAACAATTGTAAAGAGACCATTTCATTTTGTAACATACTTATGTTATATATTAAAGAGGAAAAAAAGGAAAGAATTTCTAATTTAATATTTTATTTCCATCAGCTCGATTTTATATGAAGTCACACAAAGTCAAGCACTAAATTATTTTTTGTAGGTGCTTTCATGTCTTTAATATTGTTCCATTGATATAATTGATGTATAAATGTATTCGTACAAATATGCTAGCAATATAGAATCATCATGTAATTCCATTATCTTGTCTTGTTTTAGGAAGGAATTGTCATTCTCTGATTTGTCATGTATAATATCATATTTTAATAAAGTAGTGAATTGTCAAATTTGGTAATAAACATCTTTACATATCATTCTACTTCTTTTTTTTTGTCTCCAATTAAAGATTCACGTTTAAAATTCATTAATTTTCATATTATAATAAACAAATTTCTCTTTTCTAGTAATAAAATTACTTTAAATAAATCTATTTTAATGCCAAACATATTTTACATGTTTCAGTATAAAACTAAATCATCACAGTATGTAAATGTTGTTACAGGCCTTATATCTGGAGTAACACATTGATTAAAGCTATAACGTAACAGTAAATGATATTGTTATTCTTTATTTTAAGGGGTAACACACAATATTTACTAAAAATTTCTATTCATTAGACTGATCATTTTCATATACAGTGGAAAATAGAAGTGAAGAATATTAACTATGTAATTGATATTCCAATACAAATTCAAGTGAGTAAATATGTTGTACTTGCAATTCTTAATTAATAACGCAACAAAACTATGCCATAGTTTTGTACCTAAAACAATAAAGTACTACACCATAGCTGAAAATTAAGCAATACTGATTTCATCGTTAGTGCACAACCCCACTGTTTTTATGGATCGTACCCGGTAATGCAGTAAGAGATGCTAATTGTTCACTTTATGTAACGGTAGGGTAACCAGATTTTTTTCGGAAAATCCGGGGACACACGTCAAACATCACTTTTTAGGGTACACAGTAGCAGCCTATATGTATAAGTATTGTCAAATGGGTACTGTACAAATAAGCATGATAGATTGAGCATGTTCACTTCAATTAAATAGCTTCCCTTAAATAAGGTTTATAGCTATTTACTATTGGCTATATTTTTTATTCGCGTATTAAAATTTGACCCCTTTTTGAAATTTTCTCAAAAAGTTAGTTGTTTCATTAAAAAATTATATGGCAACTGTGAAGACATTGGACATGTCCTCTGGCGGAAAAACTATGGCAGCGATAATATTACAGTAACCACAATTTTTAATTAAATTGATAGAAGAGTAGGGTAAACTATTTTGAAGGTCAAGATGACCTTCAAAAGAAACTTGAAAATTGTGGTATGAGATATCTTATCTCATACCACAATTTTCAAGTTTCTAAACATCTAAATAAAATATTTAGATGTTTTTCACTGAGCTTTACTGAATACTTTTTAAGCTGGTTCTGCCATTTTTATGGCATTATAATGGGTTGTTCGGAAAGTAATTTGGTTTTTTCCATACAAAAATAAACGCAATGTTCTTATAATAAATAAATATTTTATTGAATTATATATTGACCATTTTGATCAAATACCTGTTGTCATTGTTTCTGGTAGTAGCAAGATTTCATATTCATAGAAATTTTGATCGTTATTTACAAAAAACTGATCCAAGTGATTTTTGACATTGTCATTTCAAGTAAATGTTTTACAGTTAAAAAAAAATTTGTATAGACCGGAACAAGTAATAATCTGAGTGTGCCCGATCTGGCGAATATGGTTGGTGTAATAACACATCCCATCTAAGCTATAACAGTTTCTGACAAGTTACCAAACTTGTGTGAAATTTGGCATTATGATGGTAAAACATACTTTGTTTGTTGATCAATTCTGGCCTTTTCTGTTTGATGATATTACTCAATTTGTTTACTCCATGGCAGTACATTTTCGAATCAATTGTTAAATTGTCTGGTAAAAGCTCAAAAAAAAATTTCTTTATTAAAATCCCACCATAGAGAGCTTCTCTCTTTAATAACATGTGGAACCCATACATCGAGCATTGAAACGAAACCAATTCGTTTTAAGTAATAATAAACGGTTCAATTTAACAGATTTAGTCTTGTAGTGATTTCACGTGTACGCAGTGGTGATATTCAGCGGGTGATATTTTAACAACGGCCGAACCCGTTGTTAAAATTTTCAGTTTTCCGAACCTTGTTAAACACACGGAACATTTCTCAGTGGTTTTGTTTTTTTTAATATATTAAAATATACGTATTATACTCTGTAATACTACTAAACTAGAGCCTTATACCCCGTTCGCACCGAGCATTTCAATCTAGATTGTGAGCAAGGTCGGGGACTATGTCTTGGTGCGATCTCTCTCGATCTTTTCAATCTCGACCGAAACGAGGTTTAATCGCGATCGATTCAAGAGAGTTCTTGAAACTAGATCCAGTCATAAGAGAGATCCCACAATCTCACGCGCGCGAGATAATACAAGATGGCTGTGGAAGACGTGTCGGGCTATAGACTACGAAATAAAAAGGATATTGTATTACGAGAGATGATGACATCTGTCTGCTATGAGTAGTGCGATTCGGGGTGAAAAATTTCTCTGCCTAAAAAAAATAAAAGGTCGACAGCACTAATATACTATTGTTACCTGGTCTTCGCCCAGGGCTCGTTACGTTCCAAATACGCCACTGATTATTAAATATTTCCCAAGAAAAGGTATTGTATTTATTTCTAGCCAAAACTTCCATTTCGTTTGTCGGTGATTGTCAGGGAAAAATTTTCTGCTAGCGAACCCTTTGTTAACTATTTCGAATATCACCACTGCGTGTACGGCAGATTGCTTCAATCAGTACCTTTGTTTTCATTGGCTTCAAATGGTCATCCAGAATGTGGTGTATCTTCGATATTAAAATTGCCAATTTTGTAAACCAGTTTTGGCACTGTCTTTCTCTCAACACATCTTCTCCAAACATGTACCAAAATTTTTTTCTTGTTTGAACAGCATTTTGATTTTTTAGTTATAAAAAAGCAAAATATGCCGAAAATGATGCTTTCGATTTTCCATATTTGATGGGTCACCAAAAAAAAAAAAACAATTGTACAGAATGAAACAAAATTTTTTACGAATAAGCCTTAAAATGTCAGCTGTCGAAGTATATAATGAAAATGTGGTTTAAAATAAAATTGGTAAAAATACATCTAATTCCGCTAGTAATAAAAAAACGAAATTACTTTCCGAACAACCCAATAATTTAATGCTTAACTACAGTTAAATACATTAAGACAACACAAACTCGTCAAAACATAAATTGTCCTACTTGTCTGATATTAAATGAATCAAACATCTAATGTAATTATGAGAATACTTTGTATATAGTCGCAATCGTTATTCATTGAGATTGTTTTTCTCAATAATTATTAAGGTAATCCATTTTTCTAAGTAACTCTCTGATATATATATTTTTTATTTTTTCTATTTGTTTTCCTTTTTACAAGCACCAAGGAACTCTGTGGAAAAGACTTAGAAGAAACTACTATAACTGACTAAGAAAAAGAGAACGGGATAACACAGTGAAAAAGTAATTTAAATTACTTTGCCATTCTTTTCGACCCCCCTTAAATATTAGAATATCAAAAACAATTTTTAATTAAAATGATAGAAAAGTAGAGAAAACTATTTTAAAGTTTACACTCTACAAAAGAATAAATTATAAAAATGTTAAGACGAAGCATGTTGAATTGCCAACAACAAAAGGCAAGTCGGAAACTACATACGACGCAGGAAAAGAAAAATTCAAAAGATGCATAAGAATTAATTATTAAAACGAAAATGATTTTGAAAAATCCAAAAAGAATCGCAAAATTATTTGCAAAAGTTGATTTTATCACAATTCGAACAAATCACAAATTGTATTTACATTTATCAATCAGAATCAAAGAAATCTAATCAAATTAAAATGTGCTTGGATCTCTTTGATTCTGATTGATCCAGTTTATACTTTGATATTCGTAATTATTATCGCTAATAAATGATTCAGAATATTAATTTTTCAGAACTTATATTTCTTAAATTAAAATACAAATAAAATGTTAAATGAATATAAACATTAAAATATGCGCAAGTCACAATTATGATTCGCATAAATTCCAGTCCGTTTCTGAAGAGTTTGAAACTAAGACCATGGATGGAATCACGAGCACAAGCACAATGTAGCAAATGACTATTCACAGTTAAAACACAAAAACCGGGTTATAGCGTCAAGTTTGGGAGAAAGGTCTCAAATTGGTAAAATTTGTCGCACTTTCGTCCTAATGAACTGGAGGACTGTAGATTGACTTTGTTCTAAATTCCATCTCCAACTGCTAAATTCTCACAATCGACTTCCGTGAGACAAGGCCTGCAATATAAAATTCAAGATTAAATATATAGAGCAGGAATTCAGTTAAAACAACATTTATTCTACGAGAATTGCGCTTACCCGAAACAGCAGCAAGATAATTCCTTGTCTTTCTTCAATTGTGGAGGTGGACCTCCGACGAAATGACCCGGATGAAGCCGATTGCGGTTGAATTCGAAATCTTCCGGCCACATTTCGGCCTCGAGCTGCTCGTGGCTGATATAAGCCAGTCTCAATCTGAATCTGGTTGCCTCGTTAATATAAATGTTCGGTTGCACCCATTCGATGCGTCTGCGATGCTCCGAAAAATCGGGCAAAGATGGACTAGCTTCGGGACCCTCTGGATGTTGAAGATGCTCCGGGAATTCGGGCCCAGATCCAATGATCTGAGGATCTTCTGGATGTACTACGGGACGATGGTGCAATTCTTCACCTTTCTCCTCCATCTCCATACACTTCTCTCCGCTTGTAGGTCTTCGTCTAAAAATCGCACTCCAAAATCTCTTTTTCACTTCGCCCATCTCCTAACTGGAAAATATCAGAATAACTCAGAAAATCAAACGAACTCGCTTCGAACTTCCTAGTCTTAAATGGTTCTGTGAAATCCATTTGTTCAGATGTGTGAATAAAATGTGTCGGAATAAAATGTCGGTCAGTATTCCAAGTTTCACGTGAATAGGATTGAAAGGGACGCTGTTGCCACGCGGTGGCGATCATCGACTGCCGCACTATCTACATCGCTGGGGCTCCATTTCTTGGTCCGCCCGATCACCCGACATCATTTCTTTGAGTTTTTTTTTCTTTGTCAGCATGTCATGTGTATGCTACAAAAGTGCTCCGTGGATGCCATTAAGAGCATGACTCCCAACGTGTCAAAATCAAGTACAAACTGGATATTAATTCAAATGCCCTTGTGTTCTTATTTCATACTATTTTCATTATATTCGTTTCATTTATATATAAAAACATATACAGGTGAAACGAAAAGGAAATTAAAAATACGTATAAAAGAACATATCAGAGCCATCAAAGTAAATTATGCAAATTCGGCAGTGCAAATAAAGAAGGATGTGAAATAGATTTAAACACGATAAAAATAAAGAAAAAGGAAAGAAATAATTTTAAAAGACCTATACGAACATATCTATATAAAAAGACAAAATAAAAACAACAATAACTTGGGACGGGAAATCCACCAATCATGGAACAATATAATCGATAGAGGGAGTAAAGGGTTGAGGCAGTGGTTTCCAACCTGTGGGGCGCGCCCCCTAGGGGGGCGAAGCTGTTGCAAGGGGGGCATGCTGCTCAACCATCGCATTAAATTTTTATAATGTTGTATTAATTATATATTCTTTTTTTGTATTTTTGTAAGATTTGTTTTTATTACATTTAAAATTATTATTTCTTATAATAAATAATTATTTTTTTATATATATATATTTTTACATAATATTGTATATTATTTTGTAGCCCATTAAATAAATTATAATATCAGTTGAGTATTTATGAAATTAGATTGTTAGAAAAATTAGGGGGGCGCAACAATTTTTTTTGTTTAAAGGGGGCGAAGGTACAAAAAGGTTGGAAACCACTGGGTTGAGGGGTTTATAAAAGGAAACCGTTAAGTGAAAAATGTAATTGTACAGTACATACAACGGAAAATAGTGGATATGTAAGTAATAACTGTTTTAACAAACCTTTTTTGTAATTTTAAATGCGTGTTCGTTAATTTTTATACAGGAATAATTATACACTAGAAATCCTCCTGGAAATAATTTATATATATTTTGATGTAATTAATTACAATGAAACCGTAAGTTGCTCAAATGTATACATTATTTTTTATAAAGTATTGTTGTAATTTTATAAATCTTGTGTTTAGCACCTTGTTGATGTAAACCTGCTGAAGGTTTACATTAACAAGGGACCTTTTAGAGCCCGAAACAAATCTTGTGTGTACAGGTGAAATACCAGGTGAACAATAAAGATTTGTTTTTTTCTGAATAAGATTTCCTCCTTTTTGCAGAAACGGAACACCGGTATAATAAGTCCTAATAATATGCTAAATCCTAAGTAAACAAAATATAATGAAAAACAAACCGGATATCTTCAGGATCATAAGTGGAAATGTGCTGATTTAAGGTAACGACCGGCGACTCCATATTTCAGAAGATATTGAAAGCATTTCCTGAGATCAGCACGTCCTAATCAACCAGTGAAACACAACGTTGTGTGGCATATAGAAATCCTCGGTCTGCCCGTAACTGCGAAACCATGTCGCCTTGTACCCGACAGGCTTAAAATCGCCGACTGAATTCGACAAGATGATAGCTCTTGACCATATGCGAACATCAAAAAGTAATTACCCATCATCACTCCACATGGTCACCAAGAAAGACAGTTCAGATTGGCGACCCGTGGGCGATTATCGCGCCCTAACCGCATAAACCATAAAGGGCAGATACGGCGCGCCGTATCTGTCCTTTATGGTTGTAGTGATAGTAGTAGGTCATCCGAATCTTGCGATCCAATCCGAGAAAAAAGTTCGGCATACCGTCTCTGCAGATATGTAGGAAATTGAAATGACCTCTGGCCATCTGGTGAAACGGTCGATCACTGTAAGGCAGTAGTGTTTCCCGTCAGCTGGCGGAAGTGGTCCTATCAGATTCATGTGAGATTCCATCTTCACATTGGTGCGATGTTTGGAACGCCGCGGTGTTCCAAACATCTCAGATTTCACATCAAAACTGCACGGAACACAAATCTTCTCGCACATAGATTTAATCAAGGCCTATCATCAAATACCCGTTTATCCGCCGAACGTGCACAAAACAGCTATGACGACACCGTTTGTTCTTTTCGAGCACCAGGATGTAATTCGGATTGTGCAACGCATCCCCAACCTCTCAACGGTTTATTGACGAGAGGATACTCCTTCGTACATGCTTTTGTCGATGATATATTAATAGCATCACGCTCCCAGGAAGAACACGTCTCGCATCTCCGCGCCATTATACTAACGCCTACAAGAGTATGGGTTGACCATAAATCCTTCGAAATGCAGCTTTGGCGTACCATTAATCGAATTTCTCTGATTCAAGGTTTTGGTCATCCGAGAATTTACTAAACCCCCGTCTCTCATCCAACTTTAGACGGTTCTTAGGCATAATGAATTTCTACAGGAGATGTATTCCTTGAGCGGCACACATCCTCGCCTGTTAGTGCAGCTGTTAAAAGGATAAAAAGAACGGAAAACGTACGTCACTCACTCGGAAAACAGAATCACATCTCTGCAATAATCTGAAGCGACACAACAATCCTTCGTATCAGCTAAGGCCACACTCCTCCATCATCCCAATATCCGGAGCTAAACTATGCGTATGGGTAGATGCGTCAGAGGCAGCGGTTGGTGGAGCACTGATACAACACAACAGGAAATGGGAATCCATCATCTTCATCTCAGCAAAATTGACATCAAATCAACGCAACTGGTCAGCTTACGACAGAGAGCTTGTTGGCAATATACACATCAATAAAACGATTTCGCCATAAGTTAGAAGCCCGAGAATTCGCGATCTATACGGATTAAAAACCCCTTATATACACCTTCAAACAGAAACCAGATAAGTGTTCACCACGACAAATGCGGCATCTCGATTTTCTATCCCAATTTTCTACGGACATATGTCATATTCCGCGCACAGCCAACACGATAGCAGATGCTCTCTCCCGCATCGAGATAGATTCTATTACCTCTGCTTCTCCTCTAGACTTCCGAGAGTTAGCTACAACGCAATCTAGATTCGGAGCTTCATCAATTGTTAAAGGCTCCTATGTTGCTCAGACTAGAGTTGAAATTCTTTCCACCTAACGAAATCGACGTATATTGCGAAACATCATCCGAAATCGCTCGCCCTTTCGGGCCACACAATCTCCGACGAACCATATTCGATCACCTACATGGACTTTCGCATCCAGGAGCGACAGCAACCACTAAGCTAATTTCGAGCCGTTATGTTTGGCCGGGCATGCGGAAGAACACCCGTCAGTGGAGATGAACTTGCATCCCCTACCAGAAATCAAACCCGGACACCAATAGGAAAGTTTACACTTCCGGAAGAAACATTTTTCCATCTTCACATGAATCTGACGGGAAACACCACTGCCTTACAGTGATCGACCGTTTTACCAGATGGCCAGAGGTCATCCCAATTTCCTACATATCTGCAGAAACTGTATGCCGAACTTTTTTCTCGGATTGGATCGCAAGATTCGGATGCCCTACTACCATCGCCAATGATCAAGGACACCAGTTCGAGTCAAACCTTTTCCAAGAACTGACCGGACTTCTCGGCACCAATCACATCCATTCAGCAGCATGTAATTCCCGATCAAACGGATTAATAGAACGATTACACAGATACCTGAAGCATCGCTAATGGCACACGAATCCTCCAAATGGACCGATGCTCTTTCGGTAGTCTTCCTGGGTATTCGTTCAGCACTTAAAGCCGATATAGGCACAATAGCAACCGAACTGTTATATGGCACCCCGTTAAAATTATCGTCTGATATCATCAGCCCCGATACCCCCACCGATTCCTTGCGGATCTTTCGTCAGTCAACTGAAACATCACATGGCCAATCTGAAACCGCTAGCAACCGTCTCCAATTCCACAGAAAAAATTTTCATTTGTCCTGAGCTGAAAGAATGTACACATGTTTTGTTAAAATTCGACGCAAACCGACCACCTCTTCGCCAGCCTTATCTTACAGCATATATCTTACAGGATGAATTACCCCAGAAATCCAATATCGAATACATTCAGTCAAAACCATCACAGACAACATTGTCATCTGCAATAGCAGACAACAAAAACTGGAAACGTCCTCCAAAGAAGATTGGACCGTAAACTCAAGATAAGGCCGTCATGTTCATTTTCCTAAAAGACTAGCGACAAAAGTTTCAATCAAAAAATTTAATATATTTAATCTAAACATTTCAAAGAAATATTTGAGCTTTTGAGTTAAGAATTTAGACTAAATACTGCTTTTTTGTCTGTTTAAAATCAACATTGTAACAAAATTCGAATTAAAATTTCTAATATACATATGCTTATTGTAAATTCAAACACGAACATAATATTTTCTTATCTAAAAAAACTAGCAACGAGTTGCTTACCTTTCCCGACAACATTTGGTGACGCCATCTGTTATCATATTTTATTTTAAAAACTTTTATATTTTTAACTATTATAGAATGGTAAAAAGCTTAATTTTGAGGATCGGGTGGGTTTTATAAAAAAATCTTTCGGTCGCCTTTCTTCATCTCACTTTCCTAGAAATGGCAAAACCAAAAACTACAGACAAGAAGAACCCAAATCAAACTGGCTGTCCGGTAACCGTCAGAATTACCAAAAAGATGACTTTTCTCGGCTGTCCAGTCTCAAATCTGCCAACACATTTGCCTGGTATTGGACGAGTCTACGGAGCACTTCTTGCAGAAACAAGCTATGGATTGGTCCACGAACCATCATGAGAATTTTGAGGCTGAGAGGTAACGAAGCTAAATTTGTGACTCGACTTCGTTGCAAAACTAGAGCCATTAGATACCATGCGTATCAATTCTATGACAGCCTACTGCAATGGTGTCAAGAACACAACTTCTTGTAAATTGCTATTTAAGAAGAGAGAGTGATCGGCAAAATTCACTCATCAATTAAAGAACGTATCGACGATTTAAAAAATTTTAATTTAAATTATTATGATGCCACTATTGAAGATAATAATTATTCTACTGTAAAATTAACGAATTACTGTGTTTAAATTCTGAGATTTATTGTTTTAATTTTTTATAAGTATTTGTTTATTTGGTAAGTTTTGGCAACGCGCAATACTTGGGCGATGCCTTCCGGGAGGTCTTTTTAAGGGAAACTGGCCCCTATTTAGGCGTTACAGACGTGGAGAACACCCGGAAAACTCCACGTAGCCAGCCCGCCCGTCCGTGCGAGGTGCGAACCCACGACCGAACTACCAGTGTTCAGGGTACGAAGACCACTTGGCCATTGATGTGTCTTAAAAACATTTGCTTTATTGTCGTTCTCTTTTCGATAAATGACCTAAATTTTCAATTTGGCATTTAATAAATTGAAATATATTCAGTAAATATAAATGTCCGTATTTAATCAATCATTTAACATTATGTAAGTAACTGGAATATTTTTCGTGTAGCAAAATTACGGCCCAAAATGGTCAAGCTGAACACTGGGAGTTCGGTCGTGGGTTTGCGTCTGGACAACGGGCTGGCCACATGAAGTTTTCTGGGCATGTTAATAACACCTAAATAGAGTTCAGTTTACAATAAAAGACTTCCCGAGAGTCATTCCCCTCGGCAGATCGTCACGTGTCGCGTTGCCGTATATGAATAAAACAAAACAAAACAAAACCATTTATTAGTAACTAGTAGACATGTCCGGCATTTCCTTACCAAAAAGTAAGAAGACTAAACGTTAAAATGAAAACCACGTTACAAGTTTTGTTATTTTAGCCTACGGTTACGTCTATCACGAAGTGTTGAGATCAAATCGGAGGAAGAGCGGAGTGTCCGGATTTCATGAAAGTCTATATTTTTCTCATGGTTCCAGAGAATAAGTACGAAAAATTTGGCGCAGTTCGGACAAAGGGTTTAGGAGTTAATAAGGCGGGATAAAATCTGGGTTTTTTAACTCTCCACCGTGTGGGCATTAAGAGGGCCTCTTTTAGCAAGCCCATCATGGATTCGGCCAGGTGGTGAGGGATGGAGCCCAACATATCCGGACCACCACCTGAAAAATTCCTTAGGCTTTTTCAATCCGTTCTGATTTGATCCCGGATCCCCACAGCGGTGGGTTACCACCTTGGGCGCTCGGCCATCCGGTCATCTATATCAGGGGTGGCCAACTTTTGTGCACGTAAGATCTACTTTTTATCGTAAAAATGTGTCACGATCGACTTGTTGTCATAGGCATAGTCTAAGTGGGGAGGGGGAAGTGTGAAATACATACTAAGTTTATGCACTGTTTCAGTACGAAGTGCACTCACTGCTTATAAGTCGAGTCATAACTGCATGCACACAGTTGCGTTTGGTTACAAATATAATACATTAAGTCAAGACATCGCTAGCGATCGACCAAAATTGGCTTGGCGATCGACTTGTTGGCCACCCCTGATCTATATCGAGGGATAGTGTCCAGGTTTCGTGATAGTCTATATTTCCTCACAGTCTGAGTGAAGCAAGAATATTTTGGAGCAGATTGACCAAAAACCTAAGAACAGAGAAGCAAACATTCTATATCCTATATAAAACCGACGGGGGTCCGTCTACTCCAACTGTTCCGAGGAACCATCTAGCTTAACAGTTCCTCATTCGGGTCAGTTCCAACAGTTCCAGTTCCAGAAGCGAAACTGGATTTCCCACCTCTAATAATTACGTAGACGCCGAACGGTCGAAGCGGTTAAGGCATCGACCTATCGCCCCACGACAATAACAAGCTTAAGCAATAGCGTCTCGAACGGGGTACAATCGATACGAGTTTTTATTTATAGTACTTTATATGCGGTTGGCCCGGAAAAACAAGTCCGTATATTTTGGAAATATCTATTAAATACGCCTCTTTTTAAAATAAATTAAATAAACACACGTCGCGGTGGTCATAATAGAAAAAATTACCTTAATTTGAATTTTCTTATAAATTTTTAAATAAAATTCTATAATTCGAAAAAGAAAAATCGTCACATCTGGCAACGTTCGAAATGTTGTCGTGACTTCCGGTTCCGTATAGCATATAAGATGTTTAAATGGCTAAGTAATTTCTTTCGGTAAAATGATGAATTTTAATTACGTCAAAGACGTAGATCCTGGAATTATTTATAGAATACAACGTCTTTTATCGGTAGGCGACAAATGGAAGAAATTATTGAATGTTTCCTCTATAGACAGGTTAGTCACGTGTGAAGATATTCTTCCAAACATCTGATAGCCTGAGTAATTTTATCAACGTGACACTTAATATATATTATTTATTCACTTCTTACTTAACTGAAATTCAAAGACAGGCCTTCGTTCTCTGAGGTTAAAATTTAAAAATCCTTAAGAGTCCTGTAAGTAGAATTATTTGGCGAACTTCCGTTTTGTTATCCACGAGGTTGCAACCGTCGCATGCGCCGCGCGATGCCAGGGTGACGGCGCGCGCTAAATGCTGATTTCGGTACTTACGGGAACACCGTTCGCTCCAGTATGGACTCTTGCGAAAGGGATTTCTATTTGGGGATTTAACAGAAAAAAAGACCAAATAAAACTAAACAGCAAATTAAAGAAAAAATGGAGAAAATGTATGCAATATGGTACAATTACATCTCTGAATGAGACAGTTGGGATCTTGCCAGAGCTGTAGACTGTATCCGTAGGAGCAAAAATCAAAGGAACAGTATCTCTACGTGTGACCTTGGCGAAATACAGCCTCCCAAAATCAGCCTACGTCTAAGATTTGTGTTGCGTGCTCTGCTAAGACTATCACATTTAACTATTTAGCCATACAACTATGTTGGCTTTGTGTATCTTGCAAAGGATTGCATGTACAGATATGGTTTCATTTGCTTGTATAAGGGGGACAATAATTCTGGGGATGGCAAATTCTTCATTCAGCATTCACATCTTACCAAATTTTAACAGAATGGATAACAAGATAGAGATTAAAAAGCCTGTTTTGTTACTCATTGTATTTGCATGATACTTTTATTGCTAAACATAATGATTAACCAAAACAGACATTGCTATGACTTTCCTGTTTTCAGTCTTTAAAAATTAGCCAGAATGATTAATTATAAAATCAGTCAAGAAAACAGATGATTTTATACACGTTTTGCTTTTTTCACTCCAGGTGAGAAGGAATAAAAAAATATAACGGCTAACAGAAAGGATGCTTTTGTGTATTGCTGTGCTTAAGTATTTTGACCTTGTGGTCTAAATACTTAAGCATAGCATATCAGAGCAAAAGGGTCTAAGTGGATTATGAAAAAACACCCTAATTGTCAGAATAATAATGATAAATACAATCAAGTTAAAAAGTATTTTTAAAAAAATAGAAAAATAAGTTTCATAAAAGAGTAATGGATTTAAAAACAATTTTCCCAACTTGCACATTGTGAGCTCCTATTTTTATTTAATCAGAAAACACACAAAAACTTACTTACTCCAAAAACTTTTATTACTTCCATTTTGTTCTGCCCTCCTTCTTGATCATGCTCACCATCAATGAGATAAGAAATAATTTATCTAAAATTTTGCAATAACTTAACATGGTATTATATTTCCATAATTTGTTTACCCTTTTGAAAGTGTTGTCACTTTGCTAAAAAAAAAAGCAAGAAAATCTAAAAAATGGCAGAAATAATTGACAAAGATATTAAGCATGATTCCCAAAAAATAACTTTTTAACCGAAACAGACTTTAATAAAAGTCTGTTTTGTTATCTATTTAGGTATTTAGGTAGTTTTAGTAAATTTTCTAAATTTTATTTCATCAGATGTGCAGATTTTTATTTAATACACTTTCCAAAAATTTGAGCTTTTTATTTCACTAAATTCCCAAAAGGAAACCCTGTTTCCAAAGATTCCATACCAAGGCAAATAGCTTATATACCTTTGCTTCTATAATTACAATTAAAATGCCATTGCACACATGCCATTTACTCTTGTGTCATGTGACATGCATGGCAGCCACAAACATTGTCATATTGCATGTAGATAGAAGAGTACTAAATGGTTTTATGCAAAGAAACACAAATTATTAGACATCCATGAACCATACTACAAGTATATTCCACAGACAGTATTGGAAAACAACACACGCAAAATGTACTACGACAGAGCCATAATCACAGATAAAACAATTTATCACAACAGATCAGACATCACACTCACTGACAAACACAATAAAATCACATACATTATAGACATATTCATTCCAAACACTGACAATGTACAAAACAAATGCACTGAAAAAAATCAGCAAGTATGCAGGAAATCAGGCATCTGTGGAGGATGGATAAAGTGCTTATTGTACCTGTACCCAGTGGTGATATTCAGCGGGTTCGCACAGGTTCGGCCGAACCCGTTGGTAAAATTTTCAGTTTTCCGAACCTTGTTAAACACATGTAACATTTCTCAGTGGTTTTGTTTCTTTTAAAAAATATATTAAAATATACGTATTATACTCTGTAACACTACTAAACTAGAGCCTTATACTCCGTTCGCACTGAGCATTTCAATCTAGATTGTGAACAAGGTTGGGGACTATGCCTTGGTGCAATCTCTCTTGACCGAAACGAGGTTTAATCGCGATCGATTCAAGAGAGTTCTTGAAACTAGATCCAGTCATAAGAGAGACCCCACAATCTCACGCGCGTGAGATAATACAAGATAGCTGTGGAACACGGGCTATGGACAGCGAAATAAAAAGGATATTGTATTTCGAGAGATGATGACATCTGTCTATTATCAGCAGTGCCATTCGGGGTGAAAAATTTCTGCTAGTGAACCCTTTGTTAAATATTTCGAATATCACCACTGCCTGTACCTGTTGTTCTCTTCTCTACAGGTGTGATACCACACACACTACACAAAAGTTTGGGAACATTACAATTGAATAGAAATGCATACATCACACTACAAAAAGCCACTATATTGAATACGTGTCATATTGTTAGGAAATTCCAGAATACAGACAATGACACACTTATTTAATTTTAGTTTTGTTTTGGTTGCTATGCCTTGACTCTGGTCCAGCATAGTACACATAATCAGTTGACACTGGTGGCTAACCCACTAAACCAGGGGTGCCCAACAGTTTTTGCCCCCGGGCTGAATTGGAAAGAAAAATTTTTTCACAGGCCGAACGAAATATTAAAATTAAATCACGTTAAATACAAATACACTGACCCAGGCGGCAGGTCAGGTTTGTTTGAACAGAAGTTCCTGATGCATGCGCAATGTCATTTTACAATGCGAAGAAACATACAAGCAAAAAAAAAGTTGACAGGCAGGCGGCACTGTGCGTCACACGTCAGCATAAACAGAGTGACATGGCGGAATGACAGATCAGTTTCAGTGAATGTGGGGTCTTTTGTTCTTCAAATAGTGTAAATTTATAACAGACAAATACAAAAGTTGTAAATCTCTACAATGGAATTTTTTTTAAAAATGAAGAAGTATCGTGAATCATCCATTCGACCAATTATTGGAAGTTAAGTAGCTAATATTGAAAGATTAATCATGGGCCGCATAAACTCATTAGGCAGGCCAGATCCGGCCGCGGGCCATATGTTGGCCACCCCTGCACTAAACCCAACATAATAATAATGGTTAGTGGCATTATGTAATTCTGTTAATAGTATCATATCGTACGTTTTTGAGGGGAATAACATTTTGGTGTGCTGCAAGTAGAAAAAGGTTGCTGAACACTGCTCTAAAGAATGGTGGATACAGGTAAGGGCTACAGGGGCTTATGTCTTTCCTATTGACACAAAATAATTAAAATTTGAACTTCAAAACATTTTTAAAAACATTTAGGATAGTAAATGTGATTAATTGGACCAGCCACAAATCAATTGTTGTGCACATGTTAATAAAAGGTACTGTACCTATTAATTAAATATTTTTAATGTTTGAATTAGATCCGTCTTTGGGTACTTGTGAATGTTACTGGATCCAAATCCCATTATTAATCAAGGATATTGTATATCCAGAGTTGCCAGATGTCCCAATTTTAGCAGGGTTGTTCTGTTACATAACAGTATGTTACCATTTCACATTAAAGTAGAAAGGTTGTTAATCCAACACCTATGGGACCAGAATGGTGCCAGATTATCAAAATATGTCACATTACCAGATGTTTTTGTATTTATGAAAAAAAATCTAATAAGTTACAGACAATCTGATTATTACAGCATTGTTGTACATTTTGTACCAGTACATACTGCTTCTAATTTGTTTATGCATTTTCTTTAATAAGTTTAATTAAAGGTGTTACAGTGCCTGATTGTACTGTTACAATTGATTGAAAACCTGCAAAAACATTAATGAACATGTTAATGCACAAAATAAACATGTATAATTATTCATTTGCATATATCCTAATAATTATTTTCCAGTTCACTTATGATTTACAAAACCTACACGTGCATAGAATAATGGTATATTGGATTATCATCGGATAATTTCAGATGATCAACTACTTTTCAGAGGGTGTTGGACTAACAAACGTGTACTTATAACAATTACTATCATCTACTTTCATTTTGAAAACTAGAAAATTTAGAAAGGATGTAATTTTCATATAACTTTTGTTACATATAAATGCTAAACATTAACTATAACTAAATATTTTTTTTATTGCTAGGATATATAATGATGACCATTTATTCATTAATTGATTAATTCTCATTTCAGTGAAAAATTTAATAATTATGTTGAAAAACTTAAATACAAGGAAGATATGCTTTTTGCAAGAACAGTTTTAGATTTTTGTGAAGATATTCCTATTGATGATTTCATATTTTGGTTAGAAGAGATATCTCTTGAAGAAGCTCTTTTAATGCTAAAGAAAGATGGTAAATATATTTAAAATTATACTACTTAATAATGAAAAACATAAGCATTGAGTTAAATATTTCAAAACACATTCTGGAAAATTTAAGAATCTATTATAAATTAAATCAATAAATAACAATTGCAGCTAAAATTTAATTGTAATTTTTGTGTATTAAATTGCATAATTTATAAAAATAAACCTTATACCATTGAATCTCCATTAACAGCCACTTCTAAATGACCCATTTTTTCAGGAACATTTCTGTTTGAACAAAAATATATCAACACAATCTCCAAACAGTGTTTGCTTCAAAACATGCAGAAAACAACATGCAAAAAATAATGCACTATACAAAATTAGTCATTACCAAGGTCAACACCGAGGTCTAACTACATTTTAAATGTTTTCTAAGAATCTGAAGAAAGTTTTAATTATTACTGCTAGCTGAGGACAGTTTCATTTTATACATATTTAGATGTAGATTGAAACCTACAATAAAAGATTAATCTAAGTGAGTTTTTTAAGGGTTCTCTTTACATTAGAGAAGAACTTTTGTACAAAAACTCTTTTCTGATTTTCTACAATGTTAAAAGTAATAAATTAAGTTTTCCTTCAATTTATATGATCTGTGCAATTTTCATCTCACTTCCCAACAATGGCAAATTTTTGTTCACATTCAAACATGATAATTATATATTAAATCCAAATGATTGCCAGATTATATCGGGTGATATTACTATTATTAATTAAATGCTAGGTAATTTGGCACTAGAAGCAGGTGTTAGGCATTAGGCAAATTACTTAGCATTTAATTAATAATAATAATAGTAATATTATTCCAATATAATTTGGAATTGTTTGGCTTTATTATATCTTTATTCAGTATGCATTATTTATCATATAGTACTGAGCACACTATAGACTCAATGGCCAGGCTCAATTTTTTTCTGTTTTGAACTAGTCAAACTTGCAGTAAGACTGATCAGCATGGATGAAGAATGGAAATTATACTCTGATCTTGAATTATCAGGACAGATTATGCATATTCTCCTGAGAGTTAGGGTAATTGTATATTTTGAGAAACCTGAATAACATAAATCAGTTAAAGTTTTCATTATAATTAAATTATCCTTAATTATAATTGATTTTGTTTAATAAACAAACATTTGATATGGAAAAGTGAAGACAATAAATACTATTGCTCAATTCAACTCATCATAACAGAATTTTTGATGATGATATTAAATTTATTAAGAAGTTTACCAGAATAATTAATAATAGGATATTTATGTAGTAGTATTAAGCAGTAATTTCAGTAGAAATATAATTAAAACTGTCACAAGATATAGTTCTCTTATGTAGTCCTACCTTTCCTACATTCTCTATAAGTATACTAGGACATCATGCAACTTTGTCATATCATAATAGAATTGAGGTGGAGCCAGAAGAAGCAATCCCTGCACCTGTTAGGCATAGGAAGAGGCAATCCTTGTGCTTGCTGGCCATGGGAGACATGATCCTTGCACTGGCCAAGTACGGAGAGACGATCCAAGAACAAATCAATCACCATTGATTGCTATGTTGTTGTATTTTGTTCATTTTTGTGCCTATTTTCCATTAGGCGTATGCTTTGTTGTTTTTAATTTTGGCCCCTAGGCCAAAATTCCATTAGGTGTGCTTAGTCATTTCAGGAAGCACTGATATTGAACCCACTTTGACTTCACTGTATATTGAAAACGAAGTCATAGACCTGTATTTTTTATATTTTAACCTCATTACATTTTTGGATTCCCCATTGCAATTAATTGAAAATGGCAAAGTTTAATCAAAATTGATCAAACAGATTTTGAGAACAAACACAATTTTGTAAGCCCTATAGAAGAGATTTTGCTAACACTTTGCCTCAATAAAATTGTACCAATATGTTTAGGTACTGTTCCTTTTTTATATTTATATTTTGATGCATAATAGATTGTTTAGGTCATTAATGACTAGCAGATAAGCCCAGCATTGCTCAGGCAAAAAATAACAATAGCAAATATTAAGATTATTACATTATAGCCAATCTTACCCGTTTTCACAGAATGCAAGAATTAGGTTCCCCTGTTCCAGACTAATTAGAAAATTTTTAGATGGGTCTAAAAATATGTTTGATTTCTGGCAAAAATGCAAAAAACCGCATTTGCACCTGTAAATCTTGCACATCGCTTTCTCTTAACACTTCCATCGTTAATACGTCCCCTGTGGGGGGAAGTGAAAATAAATTGACACTTTAAGAACATATTAATAAAATAATAAAAGATCTTTCTATATGCAGGATATGAAGAGATTCTATAACTCTACATAACTCCTAATCTTTGTACTCTCTACCTTTATCTTCAACTTTTTTATTTAAACTTTGTAAAAATTATCAATAACAAGCAATTTATTGTGACATTGTCAAAATTCCAGGCTGCAATTTTTTGTCACAATACTTTCAAGTTTAGCAGAGTCTTGCCCCTGTACATCATACTTTTCCTGTCAACAATGAAGTCATGCCAGTCATCTGACTAATTCCATTCAAGAGAAAATTTTTGTATTGAAATAACATGACTTCTGGTCCAAATTGGAAGTTTGTATATAGTTAATCAGGGTCTCCTGCCCTAAGTTTTTCATGTCTTATCTCAACTTTCATCTATCTGTTCTGTTCTCGAGATTAAAGGAGGAGATACAGATGGACACCAATGGGAATTTATAGGTGTACAATTTTCGAAAATTGCAGCCCAGAAATAAATTTTATTTAAAGTGCATATCATTCTGAAAGCTGGTTTACACAATACAGCTACTGCTGACATTTTTTCACATCTAAAAACGTGGTCAAGATTTGCTGGCAATTCAGATGCATTGAAATGCAACTTACATGTCATTTTGAACATGCGTAGTTGCATCCATTTCTTTTGGTTAGAATATTTGGTTCGACAATGTGACAATGAGTCAAAAATCTGCCAGAATGGATTTTCTGCAACACTATTGCAACTTGTCAAACCAAGGCTGCCAACAAGCCAAGTTTGTTCAAATGAGTAAATCTGTAAATGTTGGAGTTTTGAGCAACAAAATATTGACAATAGTCATATCATGTAAACTAAGCACACTAGTTTCAATAAAGTGTTTAAATAACAATATAGTAAATTAACAGATGTAAAAAAATGATTATTATTTTTTATTCTGATTAATCTTTTGATATCAAAATGTATATATATGTTGATAGTTTTACAAATAATTAATAAATTTGGGTAGAAAGAAAAATTTCAAATGTATTTGCTTTAAAATTTAAACATATATAAAAATTTTAAGGTTTAACTTTGAAATTTTAGCAGTAGCTTTGTATAAAATTTAAATTCTTATTGCAGTTATTTATATTTGTATTTTGTTGTTATAGAGCCATTGGAAATCATTGAAAGACCAAAAAAATTAATAACTGTAGATGCTGATCAGGAAAAAGAGATAATTCTGTCATGTAAAGCAAAAGGGTTTCCTACGCCAAAATATCGGTGGTATCACAATAATGTTCCAGTATCAGAAGGTTCAGTTTTAAAATTATCAGCAGAGTATGTATATTATATATAATTTTTATTAATTTAATAATAATCTTGCTAATTTTTTCTAAGTAAACTTTTCATTTATATTTTTATTATTTAGAAAATATATTAACATTTTCAGATTAAAAAACAATGGATGCTATTATTGTGAGGTATACAATACCAGTCGTTCAAGAATAAAAACTTTTCTTAGGACTTCTAAAACAAAAGTTATAATTTCTAAGAGTAAGAATATAAATTTGTTTTATTTTTTAAATTTGACTTAATAATTTATGTTAATGTGAAGAATGATCCAAACACTTACACACAAAAACAAAATCAAAATGTGTTTAAATAATAATGTATATAAGAGACTGTCCTTACACTGTATAATGGGTGCAACCAGGGTTGGTTCATTTTTGTGTCTTTAAGGGGTGATGAGAATTGTTTACAAATGCATGTGTACTCTCTTGGGCTTCATTTAGCCTCGAAAAGGAGTCAGTTGCATGTGGACTGTAAATAGTGGTTCGGGGAGGTTCTTAGAACGATACGTCTTTTGTTAATTTGTAATCAAGAATTTTAATAAATGTAAATATTTCATAGAAAATGAAAATGCTGATGTAATTAACTATATTAACCAAATTATTCAATTCATGCAAATACAGTCAAACCTGTTTTTATGCGGGGGATAGGGACCGCATTAAAAAAAACGCATAAAAAAAATCACACGAAACTTCACGAGTGGCTATAAAAAATAGTTTTCGCAACACAATTAAAAAAAATATTTTTTTTATGCGGTCAATAGGGACCGCATAAAAGAAGTCTCACATAGAAAATAACTCAAAACCGTACGAAATAGAATTTATTGACAACAGATGTCAGCACTTGACTGCATCGTCTGGTCTATCGTCTGTTTTACATATTTTTGTCCAGGTGGTGTTTTGTTGACTTAAAAAGTAAATTATTTCATTTTTCGCATATTCATGCAATAATATTACTATAATAAGTTCGTTTATGCTATAATAAGTTTATTTAGCTATAATAAGTCAACGTGAGACATGACAAATCGCACGAGACTAGTCGCCAACTATACCGCACAAAAAAAACCGCACAAATTAAAAATTCGCATTAAAAAAATCGCACATAAAAAGAGCGCATAAAAACAGGTTTGACTGTATATAGAAAAGCTAGTCAAATACAAAGAAAAGGGAGAAATGACACGGTTTTAACTTGTTGTCATTTCAAGGTTGACAACTGAAAAAAATTTTTTTTTTTAACATTATAAGGAAAAAAATGCATTTCTGATCTGTTAACTACTCTGCATATTGCAATAGCCTTGTTAATTGGCATAAAACAATAGATAGCAGATTAGTTTGTTTCACCAATAAACAATTGAAGAGCAACAAGTAAAATATTGTTGTATCAATTGAAAGTTGACAACAAAGAAAACATTGTAAATACAGTAAGAAATTAATTTCAAATTAGTTATAACATAAAATTCAATTCTAGAGTTGTCAATTAAATAGTTTTTTTAGTATCAATAAGAAAGTATGTTAAAGAAGAGAAAATTGAGTCTTGAAGAAAGAGCACAGATTGTACATAAGCAGAAAAAATGGCAAATCTTCTATTATTGTAAAAAAGCATCAAATATCACAAGAAGGAGTCAGAAAAATAGTGGTCAAATATTTAAATAACAATACAGTGAGAAATTTACAATGGGGACACTGCCCTAAGGCCACAACATCAAGAGAAAATGCAATGATTTTCTGTGAGACCACCAAAAACTCTTTTATAACAGCTAAAGAAATAAAAGAAGAGCTTATGCTTGAAGCCAGTCTTTCAACTATTAAGAGAAGAATAAATAAAAGTTTCCATGGAAGGGTGGCTTGTAGAAAACCAATGATTTCAGCAGTGAATCAGAGAAAAAGATTATAGCTTTTACCAAAAAATTTGTGGACAAGCTCCTAGAGTTTTGGAAGCATGTTATTTGGAGTGATGAGTTAAAACAAGAGTTGCAGGATGCTAAAGGATGGAAGTTTGTTTCGAGAAAGAAAAATCAAGCATTCGATAAAAATAAAACTGTGGGAACAATAAAACACTTGCCTTACGTAATGGTTTGGGGGTGTTTTTCAGGGTTCAAAATGGGCAATATTGTTCAAAATCATGATCGCATGAAAGCAGTAGATTACAAACAGATACTTAAAGACAATTTAATAGCATCAGCAAGGAAAATGGGGATTGAAAATAAATTTGTCTTTCAGCAAGACAATGATCCCAAACATACAGCATTGCTTCTCAGAAAATATTTTAATGAAAATGATATCAAAGTTCTTGAATGACCACCGCAGTCACCAGACTTAAATTTAATAGAACATCTGTGGGACAAATTAGACTGCTGTATTCCTCTTAGCCATAAATAATCTTTATCATTGTACAGTACAAAGAAGAATTATTTAAGATTTGGTCAGAAATTGGGCAGGATATCATTTGTAAATTAATTAACAGTATGCAAAGAGACTTCTTCGTGTAATTCAAATCAAAGGTGGTCCAACAAAGTTCTGATTCGATTCTTTCTGAATGTTTTATTTTGCGTCAACTTTGAAATGGTTTTACCATATGACACAAATTTACAATTTGTAAAACATACATATTTTCTTCAAAATTTTTTGATGGATATGGTAAAAAAATTAAGTCTTAAAAGTAAAATTAAGGTTAATTTAATTTTTACATATTGATAAGATGATGATAAACTCAAAAGTTCAAAAAACAGGCTATGTCAACTTTGAAATGATCTTGACTGTATCTGGACTGTTGGCAGGTTATTCTAAATGCTGTATGTTCTGTTTTTGAAATCATTGCTTAATTTGTCTAGCTCTATGGCATGATGTGTTGTCATCCTGGTAGATGAAATCCTCATCACCAAAATGATCTTTGGATGTTTTAATGACCAAAGATTCTAATAACTCCAAATAACCATCAGCATTCAATGTACTATTAAGGATTGCCTTCTAATCAACTCCTTTACAGGTTATACATTACACTTTTAGGAAATTTTATTGATGAATTTAAACAGTCAGAATGAAATTTTTTTCTGATCTTCTGTATACTGATCTACTATCTCATCACCATAGTCAATACATATTTTTGATTCACCTGTGAATATAAATCATTGCCACTCATTAACATTCCAGTCTTTATGACTTTTGGACCATTTCAAATTATCTTGTTCTTTTTTATTTTGTCTTATAGGGCTTTGTTTTAGCTTTAGTTTTAGTGGAAACATTATTCTGTTAGCCTCCTCCATATTGTCATATCCGATACATTAACACCTGTTGAAAATGTTTGAAATATTCTGAAGAAAATTGCAGCTCTTTTTTAGATACTATCATAGAAGAATTAAAGAAGACAGTCAAAGAATCATGGTCAGAAATTGATCCAGAAATATGTAAAAATACTTATTTTTATAATACCACAAAAAATTATGGCTGTAATTAGAGCCCTGCAAAATACTAATCATCAGTATTCCATACTTTTGTTCAACTCTTACTTTGAAATGCTGTAACTCTGTAATTTAAAGAATATCTTTACAACATTTGGTGCATAAATCCTTTAATATGTCTACAACATTTGTCCATTGTTAAAAGTTCAACAATATTTTTGTGTATTTGATTATTTCAAGATAAAAATAATTTTCCCACAACAATTACAAAAATATTCCATACTTTTGTTCAGGGATTATAGTAGTACTTTATCATTTTGTATAATGATAATGTACTACTACATTTTTTGCTAGCAAGTTAGACATTATAAAGCTAAAGAAATAGTGTGTAAGTGGCTTATGAAATAACCAAAAACTTTATTGATAGCATTAGGATAGTTATGAACCAATGTGATAAATGTTTAGAGAATCAAGAGGGTACAGTACAGTACATATTAAGGATAATTGAAAATATTTTACACGTGTCCTTAATTTAATAAAACAAATAGGTTTTATTTTTGGTTTAACTTTGTATATTAATGTTTTAAAAAAAAATAAATTTAATAATATTGATCATAAAATTTAGTATAATATATTCACTTTTAGATGAAAAAGCTTACAATGGAAATACAGATGAGGTAGATCATCAAAACTGGGATGAGAAATGTTCAGCAAGTGATAAATATGATTCTGCTACATCAAGTAGAAATGAAGAAATGGAATGTGAAAATGTAACATATTTTGGTAAAGTTATGAACTTTTTCATTATATTTAAGTTTTAAAGGATTTTCCAAACTTCATATCTTTTGTTTTTTTTTTTTTTTTTTTTTTTTTTTTTAGCAACAGATAAATTTGCCCTTTTAATTGGCATCAATCAATATGAACACTTTACCAATTTAAATCAGGCAACTCAAGATGTATATGAGTTATCAAAATTATTAAAAGAAGTTGGTTTTAAAACATTCTTATTTCAAAATCTGACCCGAAAAGAAATTATAGAAGCTGTTAATTTATTTTGTACATTTTTAAGACCTGGCACCTATAGTAAGTATGTTGAATATAAAAACAAATTATAACAAAATGCATTAATTCAATTTTTAATTCTGTACTTAACTAATTTCAGGTTTATTTTATTTTGCTGGACATGGCTTTGAACAGTACAAACAATGTTATTTATTACCAAAAGATGCTAAAATGGCTCTACCAAAAGAAAGTATAAATGTTGATTTTGTTGTGAAATGCCTACAAGAACGCATTACAGCTATGAATTTAATTCTTTTCGATATTTGCCGTTCACCTCCAGAGTAAGAAAATTAGATACAAACTTATTTTATTATCTAAATTAGTATTTTTCAACCTTTTCCTCATAGCAGACCAGTAAAATTATTGATAATTTGAATAGACCAAGTAATTACATGAAATTATGAATTATGCTTATTTATTAAGCTTATACAGTAAGACCCCAATTAATGCAGAGGATGCATTCCTAGACGACAAAGCACTAAATGAAACAGCGTTAAAATGAGGTCATTTTAACATAGAGTAAATAGGGAAAGGGGAACATGTGACCAAAAATAAACAGATTTTACTTTAATTTTAAGTTATATTAGTATTCAAATTAATATAAAAATGTTAAATAACACCCAAGCATATGCACACAGAAATGTAAAGTTCATTTTTTGTGATGAAGGTTCTGGATTTTCTGAAATTCTTGTTTTTTGCGATAAAGTTGTGTAGTTTTATTTGTCGCTTTTTCCCCCTTTCCTTAAGCAAATGTCGGTAGCAGGAGATTGCATCTAAAATGCCTCGTTTTGCTTTTTAACTCCTTTCAAAATTTGGATCATTCACTACAGTTTGATCAATGATTTTGGTTATTGTTACCAAACTTTTACTAAGGATATCTGTAGCAAGTTCTTTGGAGTTTTTTTTTTTTTTTTAGGATTACTGTTTTCAAGTTCTACATGAATTCCTTGTTCTTCCAGTTCTTGAAGGTTGTCATTGGTAAGGCTCTCACCAGAAACCTGCAGTAACTCCTCAATATTCTGCTCGTCTACATCTCCTAGTCCTGCTGTATCAATTAGGTTGACAATTTGGTGAATGATAGGCTCTTCTGATTTGAGAGTTCTTGGATACCTTCAGCCATAACTTCTTCCACACACTGTTCATGCATTTATCAGTTAATTCTTGCCAAGGGAAATCGATATTGCCTATGGCATCCATGATGTTATATTTTTTCCAAAATTGCACAAAGCAAACATAGATTTAAGGAAAGTACAGCGCTACAACAAATTGCCACCTTTTGCTGATTGGTTGGTGTTCGTAAATAATCATATTATATACAAATCAATGAAATTTCATGATAATTTGAATTAGCATAAATCTTAAGCTCTATTTTTTTAGGCTTCAAGCAGACCGCATTATATTGAATCAGTGTTAATTGAGGCAGTGTTAAGCAGAGTCTTACTGTATATGCTAATACAGGGTTATTGTACATAACAAAGTATGTACAGTAACTCTAGCTTACTATTTAAATGTCACCCATAATCAACTATCAGTTTCAATAGTCAAATATTTTTTCACAGATTGGCAGTTGAAGAACACTGGTCTAAATGATAACATGGTATTATATACATTACCTTATTAAAAGTACCTGATCATCTACTTGTTTACTATCTATTAAATATAACACACAAATTATTCTAACACACAAGGAATACAGGCTCCATCCTTTCTTACTATTGCAGCCTGTACTCTTCTTAGATTTTCACTAAATGTTTCAGTTGGCATTGTTTTCCATTCCATCTTCTATGAGAGCATTAGTGAAGTTGAATCAATTTATAATTCATTCTAAAGATTAAGTGGGATTTAGGTCAGGATTTTATGAAGATCAATTAATTTCTTCTATATTCATCTCGTTGCTGTAATCCAAAAAACTCATCTCTTGGCCTGAGCTTCACAGCAAAATGTTTATGGGTTTTGTAGATAGATGTTAGGTGAAAATTTCTTTATATAGACACAAAATTTGAGAATGTTGTCTGCAATAGGCATACCTTTAATCTGTAATAATATCAATTTTGGAATAATCTTAATTTTGCAACAGCTTAGGAATTGCAATCAGTTTAGACCAGTGTTTTTCAATCTTCTTCTCATTGTGGACCAGTATAAATTACTTAAGTAATTCCTCTGTCTTTTTTCACTTGAACCTAATTTGATTCCAGAGAGCTACGTATGATTGTAAAAAAAACTAGTGAATGACTTCTCAAACACAATGAAATTGATACTAACAAGAGGTTGCCATTTCTAAAATAATATTAATACAAAGTGTATTTGCTTTGGCTGATTTACTTTTAGCATATTTTTCATGATTGTTTCAGAAAGGTATGCTTCAGGACAAAAAGTCAAGAAATTTCTTCACAAAAACAAAGATGTTGGTAATAAAATGAAGCTGTCATTTACAATATATTAATACTGCACTAAAAATGTTTATTTTACTCTAACTGGCTGATTTATTTTTTAGTTTGACATTTAAAAGCAGGGTTTCTCATTTTCCCTGTATTGGGAATTTGGTTGAGTCAAGTCTGAAATCCCCTGTAATTTGAGAATATGATCTGACAAGTAGTGCTCATTTGGTTGACTCTCATTTTTATGATTTTTATGCATTGTTTTAGAGATCACTGATGACATAACAGATGCCACATACAGAGTATAATTTTAGCAGTAGAGAGGGCAATTACAAGAATCTGTAAGTTATTGCATGTAAAAGTTAATGTTTATTATTTTATATTATTTTACATCTATCTATAATTATCTTTTTATTATAAATATTTAGTAATATATTTATTTATTTAATAATAATTAATAATGATGATAATTTTTGGCTGCAAGAGGACCAGAAGAAAAGAGCCTCAAAAAGATAACTGCTTCAAAAAGAAAACTCGAATGCACTGAACATTGATTTTTTTTCCACATTCAGGGCATTTACACTAAAGCATAAATTTTCCCTTCAAGCATGATGGACTACTATTTACAAGAAAGTAGATATTGAAGAATTGAGAAGAGTAGAGATTTCAGGAAATTTAAGAAGAGTAGCTAATATTTCTACAAATTAAATAGCCTATACTGTCTACCAGAACAGAATTATTGTGCAATAATAAATTTTAAACAACAGGCTTGTAGGATCATTCCTTCCAATTGAATAATTGTATGCAAGTGGTCATCACAAAGTTTTTAAAAAAATTTGTTGTAAAAGTGACATGATATGGCTATTTTTTTTTTTTAATTAAATAAAGTAACTTTAAAATTATGCCATTTGACAAAATATTTAAAAATACAACTTAAAGTAAATGGTGTCACTGAGCTGAAATAAATAAATAAATCTTTTTTTAATAGATAATAGCTAATATTTCCACAAAATTAGTAGTCCGTACTTTCTATTAGAACATAAAAAGAATGTAATCAAAATTTCGTTTGGATTGGACAAAAATAGCAGGAGTTTTAGGGAATTTGCATGCATGAAAACACAAACACGCAAACATGTGCGTGACAGCTTCTTTTATTATTAATATTTTCACATCTTAAAATTTTTGAAAATCATAAAGAATTTATTTTCTTAATATTACTGAGAAGATCAAGAATAAAAAATATTTTTTATTATAATCTCTACTAAAGTTTATTTTGTATCTTGGAAATGAATTGTAATGTATTTACAGTTACTATTAAAGAAAAGAAGATTGTTATACTAATTTACATAATAACAGTATTTAATGTTTAATTTAATACCAATAATTCTCTAATTTATTTTTGTATATTATAATGTATAATTTTTTTACATAAATCTTAAAAGATTAACAATATGAATTATGTTATCAGACATATTTAATATATTTTTAGTGAATATTTTGAAGGAAAATCAAATCTTGGAAGAATGTTTAATCTACAACCCTCAAGAAATACAGTTATTGGATATGCAACGTAAGTGTTATTTAGTGGTAATAATTGTATATTTTTACAATTTAATAATTTTTTCTTTATAATTTTATATAGCTCATTTGCTTGTTCTTGCATTGAAGTTAAAAACAGAAGTAGTGTGTATGTACAGTATCTTAAAAAATACATTAGGAAGCCTTTATCAGTTTGGGAATTGTTAAGAAAAGTAAATGAAGGTGAGATTTTTTTACACTAATCATTATATTTCATTGATTACATTAAATTTTCACATCATTATATATAAATATATGAATTTCTTTGTTTAAAGGATATTGATAACATACTACTCTTTCCTTGAAACTTCAGTTAAAATTAATTAATTTCTTGGGAAATTATTATTTTCATGTGGCAAATATTTGATTTGAAAATAAATTAAATGTTTGTCACAAAATTTCTGTTTACTTTTTATACGGTATGTATGATCAGTGTGAGAAACTTACCACTATTTCAGAAAGAAAAGATAAATATTTAACTATAATTAAAATAAATTTATTCCTATATGACTTGTAATGAAATAAACTTCTGTTTACCATACACTTTTCTTTAATACATACACATTTACTTTAGTTTTTAAGAAAAATTCCTAATTGTTTGTTATAGTTAATTCTCAAGTAACCCAATAGTTAGATTCCTATAAAATCTTGTGTACTACAAAACCACATTATTATACAGGGCTATGAACCAAAGGGGGATTGCTAAAGTTAATAAAAATAAAATGGGTGTGCTTTTGTTAAAAATAGCAATAATCTGAACAAATATCAGATAATGTACAGTACATTCAGTTAATTTTCTTTCAGGAATATTTTCTCTGCTGTAGAATATCTGCTCCTCCTATATTTTCCATATTTCTGCTTTTAAACAAAAGCATTATTACTAATTTTTTTAACAGTTCTCTTTAAATTTCATGCTGTGGAGTGGAGCACTTTTTTTCTTTTGTCAAAGTTCAAAAAGTAAGATTCTAATTACTTGGCTAAGTAATATATCTTCCATATACTTTTTAATATAAAATTTAGAAACAATCTTCACCTGTGCCTTCATCCTCTGAATTGATTTGATTTACCTCCAATGAATTTTTACCAAATCTGTTTGTCATTTTCATTTCTCTCACTAACTGTTGATTATCTTCAAAATCTTCCAACTTAACGAGTTCAACTATTATTCTGATTTCATTTTCTGCCAGGTTAACCATGTTTCCTAAATAAATTGACTCTGACCACACAGTTTTCCATTTACGGTTATGACTACTCGGAAAGTCTGTAACATTCATAGATAACTGTCACGAATTTTAAATATGAAATCTATAATGGGTAAAAAATAACTGTCTGGATGCTTTTAAATTCCAGTATATAAAAGATAATACAAGAAAATCATAAAAGCATATATAAATGTTATATATTTAATTGCTTTTCAGTCTTCAATAGCTTTGTGACAATGTGCAAAGTGCTTCCTATGCTTCAGCACCACTTGACTGAAGGGTCAACATTGCCTTGGCAATGACTATGTCAGGATAGAAGACACTGCATGGCAACTAGGGCTATTTTTGTTTGCTGTCAGGGTGGTTGTGAGGTCATACAAGCAATCAGATCCGGGATGGGGGAGATCTGAGAGACAGCGTGCCTGAAGTGAATCACTCGGAGGCCAGGTTAACAACTAATAACGGTTTAATTTTAAAGAAAAACATGATACAATTTACAATTTAGTAAGACATTAAATTTAAGGGATCTACATACGTAAGTGATGGGAGAGAGACAGAGTTTACGAGATTCTCTTGGCAATAGATACCTGTAGTTTGAAGGATTTGTTTATAGACCTGATGCAGGAGAGGATTTGGTTTGTCCCTTAGGAAGGTTGAATAAACCAGGAGGTTGCAGATTAGAAGAGTTCTTGATAATGTTCCGGGTCAGAGTTGATTGTATCTTCTTTTTGGAGGCACAAAGTTAATGGTATCAGTCGAAGAATTGGTGGCAACTTCCATTATAGGACTGGGTGATGACTGTAACCATTGGAAGAACGAGTGGCAACCTTTTATCCTGTAGGGACTGGTATCAACTGCCCTCTTGGACTGTCACTTCCGATGTTAAAACAGTAGTGCACAGCCAGGAGATCAAGGGATCACGGGAAAGCGTTGGTTTTTGCTGCCGAGAATATGTTAACTGAGAAGTTCTCAGATGGTAAAAGACAATATATAAATTTAATCAAAATGTAGATGACAAAATAGTGTTAAAGTTTTTCATTAAAGTCCAGATTCTCACAGCTTCTTCGGCATCCATAAATCACACAAACCGATCTTTGATTTTTTAGCATTAGATCTTATTGACTCACCAGCTTCACTTAAAACACTTATTTTATCCTTTTCAAAATCTGAAAATATTTTGCCCTTTCCAAAATAACAATGTCATTTGCCATATCAATAGTTAGATGACTCGGTTTCACAGATACATAGTGAAACATATAAGTTAAAAATTTAGAGTATTCTTTTATCATTGTTGAACACTAAAAAAATCCTTTTCTTATGAATAATTAGCCTGTTAATTTATTGTATGAATTTCATTTATCATTTAGTTTATCATTATCCTTTCTTCAGTCAGATATTCTGAATTTATTGTAATTAAAGTATATTTGCCTTATTTCTTAATGAAGCATTTTGAGCAAATATTTTTAATCATTTTGCTTTATTAGTTAGGTCTTTTAATTCATGTAATTTCCACATCTAATAAACTTTAATTATCATTAAAATATAATGAGCCCCACCATACATGGACTCCCCACATGCAGTTTCAGGCTTACAGTTTTTTTAGATTGACAATAATGTCAGTTTTAAAATGAAGTTCAAATAATAGTGTCTAATAATGTCAATTTAGATGTGGATTGACACACAAAATGAGTGGAAAGACTAAAGGTGAGGCATATGTAATATGCAATGGATGGTTTTGGGAAAAATCACAATGGTAGATGAATATGCCTGCAATGTGCAAGGATTTTTTTTTTTTTTGCAGTTTTTAAAGACACACTCAGTAAGCTTAGACAAAGGAAAAACAGACAAATTTGTAATTTAAGTTAAAACACTAATTTCGTGTGGATTATTTCATACATTTTTGCTGAAACTTTTGCTCATAATTCTCTATTCTAATTGCAGGATATATTTTGATTTTAGACAGTATTTGCATGTTGTTTTATGCATAATTTTTGATGAATATATATCTTATAATAATAATTTTTCAATTAATAGTAACAACTAAAATTTCCCATGTTTTAATGTCAGAATAAATTTTTTTTAAATATTCCACAGTCCCATTCGGGCAATGTCTAGCTCACGGCTAAGAATCGTGAATTGACCTGTATAAATCATTGCACGTTTTAATATTTGTATGAAAATTCAATTCTCATTCTTACTGCATTTGTACTTCCTGTAATATGATTCATCTTTAATGTGGAACAGAGAATTTATAAATAAAATATCGAATACAGATATAACAAGGTAGTTACGTTGCAAAAAAAGTGCCATGTTATGCAAATCTGTGCTATACAAAACAAAGGACTAATATAAAACATGGGGTTAGGTTCCAAAAGTTATTAACAAAAGCATACTATTTTTTTTTATTAACAGAAGTATGTTTGTAAATGAATTATTGATTGCTTTAAAAGTACTGTATTATGCACTTGTAAAAAGAAAATGTCCTCGTTTGACAAAAAACTCTGATGACGACAATACTTTAATCAATCTTGATCAGAAATATCAGCACCAACATTCTTTTTTTATTTTTATGGATGACAAAAAAAATGTTATTAATTGAAAACTTGTTCTAGAGGATTGCATTTGTTCGGTCAAGTACCAAGCAATTTTTTCCAGAATTTGTGTTTAACACCAAGATACTGCTGTATTTCATCCATCATTTTTACGAATTAAGTAATACCTACGGTTAAAAAAGTTTAATAACAATTACCTAAAAAGGTTTAAATAAATTTTACTAAATACGAAGATTAATCTATAAAAATAAAACTTAGTGACAGTCTTAAGGGCTAAAGTCTGAAAGCAACAACAACACCTGGTTGATGGTACAATTTTTTTCTTCCTTATCCTAGTTTTCATTAAAGTAAACCTGATTAAAGGCACAAAACAAATTGAAAATTTCAATATTCTAAAATCTAAGGGAAAGTTTGAGAGGACAACACTTTTTTTATTCAAGCAAGCATATCATATAATGAAATTTACACTTAAAAATTGTGAATTTTGTATGGCAGTTTTCCAAAACAGTGTTAGAGTGAAACCGAAAATCATGTTGTTCTGGGGATTTCCCCAATTTTCTAACCATGTTAGAGCAAAACAGTGTTGTACAAGGGATACCTGTATAAATGCATAAAATTTTTAATCCATATAATAACTTGCAATTTATATATAACAAAATTGTTCTGCACTTTGAGAATTTAAATACCACAAAAAACAAAAATTTCATGTTTACTGCATTAAAATTTTTAACTAACAAAAATTATATATTTGTTATTTTATTACTCGCAGAATAGATGATTTGTGAAATTTTAATTGATAAATACACCATTAATTGTGAAGAAAGCAAATATGATAATTATAAATACAAATCATAGTTTAAATTATTGATATCCAAGAAGTCATTTGTTTCATTTATACAGGGTCTTCCAAAAAGAAAGTTACTGTAATTTAAAATGGTAGCAATGTATTGTACATCAATTGATAGCATAACTCCAAGCATTTTTATCTCCCATCTGCAGTCAAACGTCTTGTTGTCTATTACCTCTAGAAAGTACCGTAAACCAAAATGGCAACTCCACAATAGAGGTGTTTTGTGTTCTGCAGTTCACAAGGCTAAAATTAAACATCATTGTCCAACATGAGTAATCTGCAGGAGCTGCAGAATTGAGTTGCTGTGGGAGGGTGACAATAGATATGCTGTAGTAAGCATAGGAAGGGTTTGAGTATTGGTTGGATGTGTGCTGTGTGACATGAGGTGCACACAAATGAGAAATTGGAAAACTAACAGGCAAATGTGAAACTTGGGCAATGTTTTAATGTACATTGCAACCATTTTAAAATAGTGATACCTTGGTTGTCGATAATTCATTTGAAAACAATCGAAGAAATCCGAAACCAACAAAAACCGAGGCAATTATTTCCATATGAATCAATGTAAATCCAATTAATTCATTCTAGACAGTCCAAAATATATACCAAAAATACATTTTATAGAGAATTAATATAATGTTAAATACTAAAAGCAATAAGAAATTAATATAAAAAATCTAATCTAAAGGAAAGCAATGGAATTGTTTGGCTAGATGTGCGGGGTAATGTCTTGTCTTGTAGAAGTTAGTTGGACACGAGCTTCTAGCCTATATCGCCCCATGGTAAAGTGTGACGTAATTGTCATGTAATAGCAGTTGTATGCAGTGGTGATATTCGAAATAGTTAACAAAGGGTTCGCTAGCAGAAAATTTTTCCCCGACAATCACCGACAAACGAAATGGAAGTTTTGGCTAGAAATAAATACAATACCTTTTCTTGGGAAATATCTAATAATCAGTGGCGTATTTGGAACGTAACGAGCCCTGGGCGAAGACCAGGTAACAATAGTATATTAGTGCTGTTGACCTTTTATTTTTTTTAGGCAGAGAAATTTTTCACCCCAAATCGCACTACTCATAGCAGACAGATGTCATCATCTCTCGTAATACAATATCCTTTTTATTTCGCAGTCCATAGCCCGACACGTCTTCCACAGCCATCTTGTATTATCTCGCGCACGAGATTGTGGGATCTCTCTTATGACTGGATCTAGTTTCAAGAACTCTCTTGAATCTATTGTGATTGAACCTCGTTTCGGTCGAGATTGAAACAGTCGAGAGAAATCTCACCAAGACATAGTTTCCGACCTTGCTCACAATCTAGATTGAAATGCTCTGTGCGAACGGGGTATAAGGCTCTAGTTTAATAGTATTACAGAGTATAATAAGTATATTTTAATATATTAAAAAAAACAAAACCACTGAGAAATGTTCCATGTGTTTAACAAGGTTCGGAAAAGTGTAAATTTTACCAACGGGTTCGGGCGAACCCATTCAAAAAAACTGAAAATTTTAACAACGGATTCGGCCGAACCTGTGCAAACCCGCTGAATATCACCACTGGTTGTATGAGTTTATGATGGTCGTATCCCGGAATAATACCTTCCGGGAGGTCTGTTTAAGGGTAACTGGCCCCTTTTCAGGCATTACAGATGTGGAGAAAACCCAGAAAACTCCACATGACCAGCCGGTCCTGGCAAAGCACGAACTCACAACTGAACTCCCAGTGTTCAGGGAATGAAACTGTTGGCCAATGGTGGGTTGTCGTGGGGTAATGCTCACACAACGAGAAATAATGCCACACTGAGTTGGAAAATGCATAGGTTGCCCTTTCTTTTCGAAAAATTAGCAGCAAGGTTACTTAAGCACGTCGACGAAATCCGAGGCAATTGACGCAAACTGAGACAAATTTTTTGCAAAAAAAAATTGACGAAAACCAAAACCAATGAAAACTGAGGTATTACTGTATTGTAATTTTCTTTTTTGGAAGACCCTGTATATAAAGGCTTATTTTCAATGCTATAATTTTAATAAATTATTTTGCACTAATGGTAGGTCATTGTCTTACAGTAAAATTTAAATAATCAAGAAATATTTTAATTATAAATTAAATTTCAAAGTAAGTTGATGACACCTACTTGTATTAGTAATTATCAGTTGTATAAAAGGTGGATAATTTATTCAATACAATAGCATAATTTTGGGATGTTGGAAGAAATAATGCAACCTCAGCAAATTAACCAACAGTTATTTATTGTGACATCGTCACAATGCCAGGCCGCAATTTTTAATCATATTTTAAATTAAATAAATTTAAAATATACTCTCCACTCAAATTAGTAGTGGCTTTCCCTGTACATCATACTTCTTTGTTTAACAGATAATGCCCTGCACGACTCTATTAACTCCTTTCAGAGGAAAATTTTGAATTGAAATAACATGACTTCCAGTTTGCATCTGAAGTTCGTATACAGTTAGTTGGGACCTCCTGCCCCTAAGGTTTCCACATTTGGCCTTGTCTTTCATCTACCTAACTCTGTTCTCGAGATTAGGGAAAGACAAAGACGACAGTGGGAATTTACAGATCTACAATTTTTTCAAATTGCAGTCCAACTAGACAATGCATCCATTAAGCGATTTTTGCTTTTAAAGGAAATGAACATAAAACACAATATCTAGTTGCATACTTAAATATAAACGAGGAAATCATCATCAATGATCATCCAGAAAATTTAATCATATCACAGGACAGATAGTATTTCTTTTATTATGCTCCGAAGTAGCATAATAAAATGATAAAATACTAGACAGATGTAATCATTTTTAGCCAGCCTGGCTATTAAAGTAAGCTTAGTGAATTATAAAGTAACACTAAAATTTTAATGGTTAATATATTAAATATTTAAACAGATTTCTGAAGTGATCTTCAGAAAAATTGGTTAATTTTTCAATTGTTTAGTTTTGTATTTTGAATTTGTAGATGTATTTATGTTTAATATACCATGTAAATGATATTTTTTTTTTTTTTTTTTTGATAGATATAGAAATGGATTCAACTGTTAATAGTAAACAATATCCGATGAAAACTGGCAATTTAACTCGGCCGTTGAAGCTCACAGACGAGATAAATGGCCAGGGAGAATTATTTGAAATGGAATCAATGCGTTGGAAAAGCCTTACTGGTAATAAAACTATGATGGTAGTAATGACAACAACGTTTTTAATTATTTGAATTGTATTTAGGTGCACCAGAAGATCTGATCTTTAAATGTGGAAAATTTAATATCATTCTGAAGTTTGTTAATTATCAAGATTTCTCCAATGTGTTACAGGCATGTTTTTACATGCAGGTACTTAGCAATGAGGCAATTGAGGACTATGAAGGTGTTTTAGAATTTCCTGATGTATGTATGCATGATGAAATTTTAAATAAATCTAAGATTAGATTATTGAAAATTTACAATTAAAATGTCAATGGATAATATAGGAAAATTCTGTAGATCTGTCATCTAAGTCTGGATAGGAGTTCATAGTCATAGGAGTTATGTTGATCTATGTTTATTTTTTTACAAGTGAAGTGTGGTGCTGAGTGAGAAGGAACAAATTTAACTTATTTTAATGACAGCAACCATATTCAGCATGAAATTGCCAAAGAATTTAATGAGTTTTCCACTAATCGTGTATGGCATTCTTGATTCAGCCCAATAAATTCTTTTGCAACTTCTCACAGCCTGTGGTTCCCCACCATCAAAATAACTTAAATTTGTTTCTCCTCTTTCAGCACCATGCTTTACTTGTAAAAAGAGTAAACAAAGTTCAATGTATAATACTTACAGGGAGGGATGTCCCAATACTGCCGATACCAATACCGTATCAATACTTTCCTTCGATACTTTTGGTCTGATACTGATACTTTACATTGTGGAAAATGTAATGATACCAGATCCAACACTCAAACAGGTAAGGTCTGACAAAACTGGATTTTGCAGCCAAATCGGAAACCAAAATGGAATTTTACACTATTTTTAGTTAAATTAAATTTATATAAATAATATTAATGACCAAAAATTAATAAATGTTTTTGTTAGTTATGGCAATGCAACACTTGGGTGATCTGTCTAGGGAATGCCTTCTGGGAGGGCTTTTAAGGTAACTGGCCCTTATTTAGGTGTTAAAGATGTGGAGAAAACCCAAAAAATTCCACATGGTCAGGTGTGAACCCATGACAGAACTACCAGTGTTTAGAGAACGGAACCACATGGCCACTGGTGGACCCTATCAATAAATGTATTATGTCAAATTTCATTTCCACAATCTATATATGCTTAGAGTCTGATTACTATATATATATATATTTGCACTGATATTTGTAAAATTTGAACAACATACACTGTTTTATCTCTTCACCAATGATTCTTATTCATCCCTATCCCACATATATAGTAGTACCCATAGAGCCCATTAGCAAGACTGTAAATCTGGGACTTCTTTTGTGTACATCAGTTTGCATTCATATGATGTCTTAAGTACTGACTGATGCACTGATTTCTGAACCAGATAGCTGCAATTACCCAGAGTAAGCCACAAATTATTAATTGCTACTCTGGGACCTACTCAGCCATCATTGTAATGAGTATAGTATCTTCTCAGTGATGGCTGAGCAGTCGAGGTGGCAGCTCTGGGGATCCAGTATTGAATCCGTTCGGGTCAAAAAATCCCCAGCAATTTTTAGGTGGTGGTCTGTCCAAATATGTTGGGCCCTGATCCCCACCACCCGCCACCCATTGTGGGCTTGGCCAAACCCGTAATAGGCTTGCTAAAAGAGGCCCTCTTAGTGTCCACAGGGGAAAAGAGTTTCAACATTAAAAACTGGAAGACAATGCCACAAACTGAACAGCGACAGCCAGCAAGATTTCCAGTTTCAATATCTGATGCCAAAACTGACCAGTATCGGGACATCCCTACTTATAGGACGCCCTATATATTAACCACTTTGCACTAAACTTATTTAATCATTAGTTTAGAAATGCTTCTTATCAGTAAATTTATGTTTTATAGAGGGAGACTAAACTTGATCAGAAAAATGACAAATTAAATGACACACTCAAGTTATGTTGCAGCGTGATTATTTTCAATATACAGCAACAGGTAACATTTTTTAAAAAATATCTTAATTTTGTTAAAATTCCTGTATAATTCTTGATTTTTACTTTTAGGTGCTTCTCAAAGGAAGCTTAAAAGTGATTAAGAAAAATGAAAATTGTTGCTTTGAAGAAAGCATTTGCATTCCATTACCTTTAGCCCAATATATGAGGAAACATTTGTATAAAAAGCATTAAGTGTAAATATTGTTTATTTTATATTAAATTTTTTAAAAATTTAAAAAATTTCTGCACTTTTTAATTTATTGGTACTAAAAAAATTTATTTAGGATTAAAGGACATCTTTTAAGAAGTATAAGAAATGTTTCAGCAAAAAATAGTATAAATAAAACATGGCCAATGGTAGTTTACACTTAATAAATATACAAAACATATAAATACATTTTTCACAAAGATCACAAAGAGTAAAAACCTTTGCCATCATTTGTCTTCCTGTCGTTCACACCATCAATAGTCCATTAAAATTTACAAACAGTACGGAGACAATCTTCCTTTTTAGGCTACTGCCTCTGCAATAAAATATGCAAAGTATGGTAAAGTGTCCTCTGGTGCTCTGCCATACTTTGCATTTATTAAATAGAAGTAATGTTGTTTGGATCATTTTTTTAAAAGAATACATTTTGGTTTCTGAGGATTTATTGTTCATTAACTAAAAGACCAGTCTTAAAATATTATTAGTTATGGTTAGTTCTATATAACAAAAACATCTTAAGTTACAATCTGATAAATTGATTTTTCCAAAGGTCTTCAATTATGACCACCTACCTAATATCTATATCCTTGGTAGATTACAGTCTGATGTCCATATCTATCTCATAATTCCCAGATGTTATGATAATGTTGCTCAAGTTGTCTTAACCACCAGTCCAAATGGTCCCATATATTCAACAGGCAACAAATCAAAGTTTGAGGGGTAGAATAACATTTGAAAGTCAATATTGTATTTACAAACCATTCTCAGATCACATGAGCCATGTGGCAACAAGCATTATCCTGTTGAAAAATGCCATTACTATTTTCAAAGACAGTAACCGTAAAGTGCAATATCTGATCTGATAGAATGGTAAGATAACTAATAGCATTCGGAGAGTCTTCTATATCAACTAAGGCCATAAAGCTCACAATCCTCCATATGATAACTGACCTCCAAGCCCAGCACAGCAAGATTAACTTGCTGTGCTGGGATTTGGGTATCAGGATGGTCTATTTCAGCAGCTGTGCACCCCCACTCTCCAATGCCCATCAACCTGATGCAACAGAAATCTTGATTTGTCCAAAAAACAAGTTTTCCACTCATCAATGATTTTTATTGAGATGTCAAACTGGAGGCACAAGTTCCAATGTCAGGGAATTGACAAAATAGTCTTGATGGGTTTTATTGGCTGCATAATCTCTTACCTAGCAGTGTCTGTTAAATAGTTATATCTGGCATCGGTCATGGATTATTGTAAAGAGTCTATTGCTCTTAATAAAGCAGGTTAAAGTTTCTGCTGGTCTTGGACAATGATAATTCTTGACTGCCCACAATACAATTGCTTGGTGGAAACTTTTGTGTGGCTTTGCCATTATTTGAAGACTGTCATCACTATTAGAGCAGCAGTGGATGGAACAATACACAAAGTCATTGGTTATAGAGATGCTTGCACCCTTCCATCTGGCCCTTATAATCATCTCCTTCAGAACTCTTCAGATCCTTGCCTTTGTTCATTTTCTGTGTAAAAATAGATGCAGTATTCCTGTATTTATCTGCTTATGACTAATACCTGTTAATCATGTGGCTACTTCTCCCAAAAAGTGCAATTTACTTCATTTGCATAGGTGGTCATAATAAATCTAAACAACAATGCATATTGGAAATCAATCCTACTGCAGAAAGATAAGCAAAAGTAAGTTTTTCATGCCAGCATAGTTTTGCATTACTTCTGAATTCTTAAAGCCCTCTTCTCACTTAAAAGATCAGATAACTACCAACCTGTGAAGATGGAATTAGTTTCCTAATTGATCCCTAGTCACACTTTAAGAACAGGTTCAATCTGTATTTGAGTGAGTGATTGGGTATACTGATGCAAGGTTAACTGATTTGTAAAATTTTAAGAAATTTAAATAATAAAATGAATAAATAATATAATTGTAAGGAACTGAGTCCGAGCATTATTTTTATTTTATTATTATTTCCGTTTTATTATCTTTTGTTTGGGGCTTATGTTTATTTAGGACAAAGGTTCCCCACCACTCTCTTGTTAATAATGAAAAATGAAGATAAAACAACTCATGGAGAAATAAGCGCCGTAGGAAAAATCTTGCGCACTTGCGCTGCCCGGCGGAAGTAACAGTCCGCAGAAAAAAAATGGAGGGGGGAGTCCCCACAATCACTAGTAGAGAAATACTTGATAAACCGTCTTAACATCCCAGAAAATTATGATAAATATTTTGTAAACGGTTTATAAGCTTTGTCGGAAACTTAAAGCTGCCAGAAAAGAAAATTAATGTTAGCAACTAAGTATGTAAATAAGGGGAGTAACTCAGCTCAAGTGTGACGTCACCTCACAGTATAAAACCCGTACGTTAACCGAAGAAGAGAGAGGTGAATTCCAAATCAAGGCGACTTTGAGAGCGAGGTTAATTCGAAAGCGAAGTATTTTCTGATAGAAGTCCAGATTGATAATTGGACGATCCAAGGTGTTAAAGAGGAGTGTCGATTGACGATATCGAAAGGATTGAGGAAATAGTTTCTTCGTATAGTGAGGTGACGGATAGACGTTTAATTAGTAAGAGATTTTGTTCATAGTTTCTAAGTATTTGATTGTCGAATATTCAAAGGGGAATTACTATTAAGTTAAGCTAAGTAGCTGAGTTTATTGTCGGGTTGACTTGTTGAATTTCGTTAATAAATTTTGTTTGGATTATTGACATTTGTACGTAGTACATTCTAGTTGCCAATTAAATATATTTGAACTTTTGATCTGACTTGATATTTATCGTTATTATTACTAATTTTTCGGTGCACGCTTAAAAGCCCAGGCCTGGCAAACTAATCTCGAATCCGCGTAAAGTACCTGTTAGGTTAACGGAAGTTTTACTGACCGCAATTATAGTCGGTTTCCTAAGATACTAAAAATAGTACTTTACATAATTTAAACAAGATGTAACGATGAACATGAAATACACAAAGCAATATTAAATTTTAGCAAATAAAGAAAAAGATTATAAAATAATTTTAAAATGAAAACCAACACACAGTGGAACCTCGCTTAACAAGCATAATTCGTTCCAGAACCTTACTCATAATGCAAAACACTTGTTAACCAGCGAAACAATTTTTTCCACAGAAATTAACGTAAAATACAATAATGTGTTCCATGCCAAAAAAAAATACTCAAATACCGTATTTACTTGCATATAAGATGAGGTTTTCATACATTTTTCACTGCTTCAAAAACCTAGGTCATCTTATATGTGCGAGCAAAGGATCCTTTGTGTTTTTGCAATAATTTTTGTGAACTGTGTATAGTTCATGCTGCCGTTATAGCAGAGTGTTATCAAGGTCAAGGTGAATGTAGCTTTTAAAGAGATGATCCGAAAATAGCTGGTCACTTAGCAATGATTATAAATGTAGTTATTTCATATTTCTTAAATTGGTATTTTTAATGAATATTTGTACATTCTGCATCATTAAAAATAAACTTTTTCCTGTCATGTGCATTATATTTTGGTTTTGCTACATAGGTATCAGGTGCGTGGAAAAGCATTATTCAAAATCTGATAGCAGTCGTTCGGGAAATACTGCATTTTAAATTCACTCGACGGATCAGAGGACGATGCTTTGTGGAGTAAGAGTGGAAAAGAGGAGAATTGTAATGAAGCTTTGGAGGGTGAGTCCGAGTAGACAAAAGATGATAGCATCAAGAAAACATGGTTGTTTGCCTTAATACATGCATTTGATGATAAGTTATTTGTGATTAAATGTATTAATACAATTCTTTCATTTAATTTTCTTTATTTTGATCTTTAAAGTCACACCTCGTCCTATATGCAAGATTGTCTTATACGTGAGTAAATACGGTATTTTACATATAATGTTTATTCAAAGAAAATTATACAATGTACAGTACATTGTTAAGGAGCGTGAATCATCATCATCATTCCTTCTAGCACGGAATGAGCCAACCTGGAATGCGAATTCAATTTGCAGAAAATAAAAAAAATCACAGATAATAGCATGATTGAACATGCGCATGATCTGGGACTTCCCCTCTCCTCATCACTCGTTATGCGAAACTTTGCTCATTAACACGTTGACTGCCAACTACGAGATGACTCGTAGTTACCGTTCCTGCCTAGGACGCTACTTACGAGTTATATTGTAGTTTGTTTCCTTGCCATATTTGTGCAGCTACGATATAATTTGTAGTATATCAGTGTAAATATGAATAGGTAGCTTCAGGGGCAAGAACAAAAAAATCAAGTTTGGCTTACAGGAACAGAAAATATCAAAAAGTTTATTCAAAATCGAAAGCAAAACAATATTTTTATTGTTTGTGATAATTTTTAAAACAATCTTCTACGCAAAGGGGCTGGCTTCTCTGAACAGATTGGACAGAAATAACGCATTTCTCGGCGTTTTTTAGCTTTGGTACAAATTTGACATGGCTTTGTCGGATGTTGTTTTTCCTGAGTAGGTGGGATACTCTGTAAATAGTGAAGCTGTCGCAATCTAATTTTTTTTGAAACTGGTTGAATCTCTTCTCCAATCAACGCTTTGACGAATGCTTCTCTAAACTTTATAAGTTTTATTTTAGAAGTTGCTTTTTGAAAGAGTTTGTGCGCATTATGTATATATATATCTATAATATGTAATGCAACCTTTTTGGGCCATCTAAGTCTTTCTTAGAGCTGTGTAGTACGATAGCATTTGATCTGATCGGTCAATGCCAGACATTTCATGATTATAATCTCGAATTATATTCGGTTTCATTGAACATTTTCCATTGTGATTGAACACCTCTACCATTTCGACAACGTGCATGTTTGAAATGGTAAGGACTTCTCGTTTCTCTTTCCATTTACATACAGTAACAGGACCATTTTGCTGCCAAATAAACTCCCCCTTTTTCAGTTTTTGATTTACCACATCTCTGGGATTCCCCTTTCTGTTATTTCGCAGAGTTCCACACACACAAGTTTTTCGTGTAGTCAGTAATTTCGTAAGAGAAACAGAATTATAAAAATTATCCATGTATACTTTATATCCCTTATCAAGATAGTCTTCAAGTAAGTGTAAGACAACATCAGTAGTGTGGCCTAAATTACTGTCAATTCCTTCAGATTTTCCGCTGTAAATTGATATTTTCATAACAATACCATCGGATTCACATAGTTCATACAGTTTGACACCGTATTTGTTTTTTTTATTTTTTATGTACTGGCGAAAATGCAATCTTCCATGCCACAACATCATTGATTCATAGATACACACATTTTTATCAGGCGCACAGTTTTGGTGCGTATTATTATTGAAATGATTTAGTATAGGTCTTACCTTATATAATCTGTCAGAAGATGGTATTGAGCTATCAACTAAATGAAAATAATGCAGTAACAATTGGAATTTATTTTGACTCTCATGTGATTGCCAAAACATTATATTATACAATTTGTTTGTGCTCCAGTAATGTTCTATTGAAGGAAAAGAACAAGGGCCCATTTGTAATACAAGTCCAATAAAAACTTTCATTTCTGCAGTGCTGACATCTTTCCAGTGTGATACCCTTTTAGATTTTTTTATTTCTTTATGTTTTACAATTTCTTGTGCAGCATACAAATTGGTTTGTTCGACCAGTAATGCAAGAAATTCTTCCGAAAAAATAAGTCTACCAGCATTTGCACTGTAAGATTTGTCATATCCAATTTCAAACCAACATTTTCTTGGAAAATAAATAGTTCAGGATTTTGTTGAGTTCCTGTCCACAAATTATCGTTTGGATTTGATGTGGTTGCTTGAGACGCATCGTCATTGCCTTCAGGTTCGAGAATAGTCTCATCTTCAGGTTCGGAGACGACATCATAATCACTGTCCTCACTTGAATCCTCAGATGATACATAATCGCTACTGTCGTTACCATCCTCACCAAAAATTTTGTTGGATTCTGAATCACTTAGATTAGTGTAGTAATCAAGTTGTTTTTTAGTCAGTGGTCTTTTCTTATCCATATTGGGATATTTATAATTTGATTATAAAAATAAATAAAAAATAACACACTCAAAAAAGACGTAAACGTGATGTGCTCGCCTCTATATCCGATTTATTACTAATGAATTTAGATGCACATCTCTGATTGGCTGTAGCGAAGTGACAAAACAAATCGTGTCTGTGCACAAATTAACTCATAGTTTGGCTTTAGCGAAGAGCTTTCTGTTACATAAGCCAACTACGAGATAATTCATACCACCTTTATTTTAAGAAAAACGCATTCTATATGCTTTTTGATTATTACTATGTACTCTGAGTAGAGTTTTTAATAATATAATATAATTAAATTAAGTTGGTGTTTTACAACAGAATCCTGAAAAGTCACGTGGCAGTCAACATGTTAAGTGAGGTTCCACTGTATGGTGATTTTAAAATATTCCTAAATAGTAATTGAAGAATAATGTAATAGATAAAAATTATGAAAGAATGCTGAAAGAAAAATCAAAAATATTAATAAATATTAGCAAAAAATAAAATAATACAGAACAAAGATACAGAACCATATTTATAGTCCTTAAAAATCAGTCCATCCAAAGAATTTAAACTGGACACTAGGATTAAGAAAATCAGGTTTCTCGAGACATGTACTTCTTGTTCGCTATCAATTCAAAACATCTGGAGACAGTCCATAGAGAGTTAAGGGATAATATACCATTAACATATTGAAAAATAAACTACCAACAATCAGGTTTTTGAATTTCATATTCTAATCATTTTAATTTGAAATCGATTTACATATTTACTAATAAAAATGACTCAAACCATATGTAGAAAAACACACAATTATTATTTGGCATGCAAGTACAAATAAATTAATCTCATTATATATCCATATGAAATGACATTTCAGTATGTAATATGATTTCCTCAGATAGAAATGCAACACTTAATGCCGAGCAAGCCCCAGTAGCATATTTTTTCAGGCTGTCAGATACAGATACAGTGACGAAAAAGTTTAAGGAAAAATTATAAATTTGTACAATTACATAAAGTTTTAATCAATTTATGTCATATTTATAGATAAAGTAGCACTTAAAATTACAAAACATTAAAATATCTTTAATGTCAAATTATAACAATAGTAATACAGTGCCGTTTCACAAAATTGTGTATGGAACGAAACTTAAGAAAAAGCATGACAACTTCAATTACATTCCGTAAACATGTTAATAATTAAGAAAATCACCCTTTTCGATTATCTTAATCATTTGTGCAGTCATGGATTGAGAAAGTCTAGTTACAGTTTGATTGGGGATTTTCTCCCAGACAAATTTTATCAGATTGTGCTTGTTTTCATATTATGTGCCATTTTTAATGTTTCATGGATGAGAATGCCCCACAGGTTTCCACGGAGTTTAAATCAGGACTTCTGGCTGGCCGCTCAAGCAATTTCACTGAACTGGCTTGAAATCATGATTTTGATGTAGCAGACACGTGGATTGAGGCATTCTCCTGCTGAAGCAAATAGTCTCCAGAGACAGCAATAGTGCCTCTTAAGTTTTCGGCTAGGATACTGAGATAAGTCTGTGAAATGGTTTTACACTGTATGAAAATAATTGGGGTGGTTTCTTTTGCTGCAAAACAACTCAATTTCATCACAGAGCCACCTTCAAATTCATGCTTCCAAAAAGGCTTTGTCTTTATGAATGCCAATGGAAACCATCTAGTCAATCTAAGTTGAATTTATTTTCATCCAAAAACACATCTTTCCACTGAGGTCTAAAAGCAATGTGTTTCTTGGCAAATTTTTCTCTCTCATGCTGTTTTGCAAGAGAAAGATGCGACTTCACTTTTGCATACTGAACATTCTTTTGTAAAATATTACACACAATTTGACTAGTGCCAAGATTTCCTTTCTAATTTGATAACTTGATTGTTTCTTTTTTAGAAATAAGCTCCATGAACAACTGCTCTTTTTTTGATGAGCGGTAAGTAGTGTTAATGCTGTCAAACAAAAATCAATAAATCTTTACAATGTTGACATCAATATTCTAGAAATTTATAAATTATTGATATGTTGAATGAATCTTGGTTTCAAGCCCAATATCAAAATTTTGGTTTAGCAAAGCCCAAATGATAAGAGAAGATGGTCTATCTCTGCATTTTTGCTGGCCATATTTTTAATTCTTCAGATAATTATACACTACAGTCTTAGATTTTAATTTTAAAATTTCATGTCCAGTCATTCTGCAATTTCTAAAAGCAAGTATTTTGCCCCTTTCAGTCTCAAAGCTTTTTAGCATTTTGAAAATTCAAAGAACACAGCATAAAAGTTTGTAAGATACTCAAAGCTCCCAAACAGATAATAAAAGATGCAAATTTTTTTATGACATCAGAAAAAACATTTGACTTTATACTTCTTCCCAAGCTGTATTCTATTAATTAAATAGTTATTAAACAACATATCTAAATAGTTTTAAAATTATTAAAATGAATTCCACCAAAAAGTGTTGATTTTCTCCTCTAGTTACTGATTTGAATTTTCTACAATTGGTCAGGTTTTTGCCTATCCTTAAACTTTTTTCCATTGCTGTAATTTTCCCACTCTTCTTGTAGAGATATTTTTGAGATCTCCTGAGATATACTAGGAATGTCTTAAGATTTCCCCTATAGCATGTGTGGATTGCTCTTGTACATCTCATTCTCTACAGACTTATCTGATAAATATCCTCATTTTCCACACTGAACTGCTATTGTTGAATGTGGAAAGACATTGTTGTTTATAAAACAAAAAGAAGTTTGGTTCAAAAGTACCAAAGAACAGGCAAATATAACCTCTGATGACCTCCTTGCAATATCTTCCTGTGGTAACTGACATTATGTTATATATGGTCCTAGATCAAATCTCAAATTATTTTCTGGAATTACCTTTAGACCTATTTCACCAACAGATGATGATACAAATTGCAGAATTGACAACTTACTATATTAAATCCAAGATTAGTGACTTTGTGTTCCATCATTTTAAGAGTAGACATGATTAGTGCTTTAATTATTTTCAAGTCATAAATCAAAGTCACTGTTAATGCATTCAAGTTTCAAGTCAAGTCACCTTGGCAACTTAAAGACTTCCTGGAATTTAAGCCAATCTACTAAAGTCAACAACACTGGGTCCTAGTACAAACCATAATACTTTCATCTCTCAATTTTGTCTGTTTTTTAATTTATATCAAATGACAACCAGAATCCAACATCAAAGAAAAGCAGCACTGCTCAAAACATGAACATCTTTGTGCTGCTAACATGAATCATACCCGGTTTATTTACAGGACAGTATAAGATTTTTGATTAAACATTCCTGCTTTGTTCAGATTTAATTTTGACAGTTTAATACAGCATTCATGTCCTGTGATATCAACAATTTGCTGCTGTCGCACCATCAGAGACAGAAAGTAACATTCCTTAGTACAGCATATCTTGTGCATCTGTTAGAGAGAGAGAGATAAAGCTGCACAAGTTTCTTTCATGGATAACAAAACTATTTTTCTATTTTTAGAATCTGCAGCTTCCTAACAATCTGTCTGTGTATAAATTTTAAATTATAATTTCAATGTTAATGATTTATCCAGATGACATCTGTACATTTACATACATTGAACAAGTATAGTATATCTTACAAATGTCAGCTGCCATTTGTAAGATGTACTGCAACATCATGAACTGATTTTATTATATGGAGTGGAAAGGTTAGATATACGTGGTACGATCCAAAAGTTCGGGGAATGCAGTAATCTACGACAACAAAAGCATGTATTTGAAGTTACAGCATATGAAATGGATTCTACCAAACCATTTCTACGTGTTCAGGTTAATTTCACCCATGTCATGTGATTAAACCGCAAGCACTGCTGTTTTTTTCCGGAGATAGTTACCTTTGTCCTGCGACGTAATCAAAGTGGAGTTTCAAGAACAACCTCCAACATTTCGACTTCACCGTGACCTTTCATCGTAGAATCACCATACACTTTTCTTAGCAATTTTGAAATCTCCATAGGTGTTTTACCTAAACGCTGACAAAATTTAATATTGGAGGTTGTTCTTGAAACTCCACTTTGATTACGTTGCAGGACAAAGGTAACTATCTCCGGAAAAAAACAGCAGCGCTCGCGGTTTAATCACATGACATGGGTGAAATTAACCTGAACATGTAGAAATGGTTTGGTAGAATCCATTTCATACACTGTAACTTCAAATACATACTTTTGTTGTCGTAGATTACTGCATTCCCCGAACTTTTGGATCGTACCACGTATAAGTGGCTCTTGTGGTGATGTAATTTTTTTTGAAGATCTGATATTATAAATTCAAATAATGTAAGGGTAAGATAATTCTATAATATATGTATTTGAATAAAAAAAAATATGAACAAACATTAGATTAAAAGAGCTGAAATTTATTTACTCAACAAGCAAATTTCTTGAAATATACCAATTACAATTTTGACGGTAATTATCACATTACTCTTTTGTCCAGATAGAAACTGGAAATTTAAAACTTTTGACAACATAATGGACAGATTTTAAAAATCTAAAGTATTTTCATACAAAGGGGGTTGTTTAACAAGTAATATTGTGTTATTTCTGTGAAAATCTCTCTCAAATTTATTGTTAACTTCTTATAAACAATATGTACAAAAGTATACAAATAGTATTCCATTAATAAATTAGTCACGAATTCTTGTAGTCAATCAAAGCTTAGAGATGATCTAAATAAAGTATTTTTCGAACTTCTGAAGTTACATCTATGACATTTTTATGACTATACGAAATTACACAATAATTTTTAAAATTAGTCAATTAAAACTAATTAGCTGCAATTATATAAATCTACAATTTTAAATACATGATAAAAATCTAATAATTTTTATATACTTACATTTGTATATTATTTACAACAAAAATTATTTTTGTGATTAATGTAAATCACTTGCATTTTATTCAGTTATTATACACAAATATATGTTGGAAAATGCTAAGTGCAGATTAACGAAACGAATGACACTCCAATGACGTAAAAAGAATTGTGACAAATAAGATACCGAGGAGTGTCGTATCAAAATGCTTGGCGGAGAGCATTTGGAAGAATTACTATCATCAAAATACAACTTGTATAAAGTGCATACATATTTAGTTATACATATGTATATATAAAAAAAAATCCATTAGAAAGAATTGTCTATGTTTGTGGAGAAATCTGCAGCTATTGCATAGCTCTTAAAATAGAAGAATCTGTATTAGAGAATACAAAAGATCATCATTGGGCTTCTGTACTCCTTAATGTGACTGTCAAAAAAATGTTAGACAATTACCTGTTGGCCTTTGGCAGCATCGATTGGAATTTAACTTTTGCATCATGAATTTTGAAGATATGGCAATGGTGCAAAAATAGTAAATTACATTTGTAATTTAATTATCTCAAATCACTGTTCAAAGAATGGCAAAATGCTACAATCAGCATTAAAATTGACATAATCTTAAAATTCTATTAAATAGTTTATGCAAAATGATAGAAATTAACAAATAAATTACATTTTTGTGATAACTTTGTTAATCCTTATAATTACGATATTTATAATGTTAAAAGTTTTAAACTTAAGTCTCAGGAAGGTGTGGAAGTGTTTCTTCCTCTATTCTTGGACACCACTTAACAACATATACATTATTATCATCTAATCCGGCCGCTAGCAAGACACCTTGATCGTTCTTGCCATCCAAACCATCTAACCATCTGCAATCTCCCAATGTCATTTGAGAACAATCTGGTGTAGACGGACTGAAAAAAAATAAAAACAGAAATGCAAAAAGATTTTTAATCTTTCTAAACAATAATTTTCTACTTACCGTGAAGGTGGCAGATGCCATAAGGCTACATTTTCCAATGTCATCAAATCAAATACTATAAAGTTAGGCACCCCTTTACTTGGCCAGGGTGTCATAATGGCAGCATATTTTTGTCCAACTCCCAGCAATACTTTTACATTACATTTTAAAGAAACTTCTAAATCCATTTTCTTTAAATTTACATCCCACTTACAAAGGTAAGCACTAGCATTTGCATCTTGTTTCATAAAAAATAGGAAATTTCCATCAAAATGCAAACCTGGTGTGAATAAGTTGGCTTCTTTTCCACAAGTTGGAATTGTATATAATGAAGTAACTGTTAATGTTTTTGGTTGATGTGCCTGTAACATCCAGACCATGATGTTGGCTTTGTCCATGCTGAACAGGTGATAAATTTGTTCATTGTTGATTCCCGTTTGATTGAAAGGTCTTAACAATACCTTCAATACCCAGAGAGAATGACCCTGCAATGTTGTAATCATATTTCCTTGCTGCAAAGACCAAATTTTAATCCTTGTATCTGCTGAGCCACTAACTACTATATTTAGATCTTTACAGTAATCGAAAGTAAAAACTGCTCCCACGTGACGAAAATATTCCATTAGACGTTGTCCTGTTGCAAGATCCCACGATACCAGATGACCCAAATAGGAAGAGACAATGAGAAGCTCCTCATCAAACATGATTGCTGCAACACTGGCATCTGTTCTAAGTGTCAGCAAACATTCATCTTTATGGCAATCCCAAAGCTGAATAGTTTTACTATCTGAAGCTACAATTAAACATAAATTATTGATTATAGTGCTTTTAAATTAAATTATAAAATACTTACCAGTTGCCAGCCTTCCTGCAGAATAATACACGGCTGTCACTCTTCTCAAATGGCGTTCATATATTTTAGAGATAAAACAATTTCCCATCTTCATCTCGGCAATACGATTCATCATTTCTATAAAATAGGATTTCCAATACGAACTGTCTGTGCTGTTGAGATAATTATTGATCACGAGTCCAAGTGATATGCAGGCATGTTGCCAAGTCCTCGTAGAAGAACTTATTAATTGGTTCCACGTTCGACTGACACAGCATGCTTTTAGGAGAGATTTTCCATCTAAATAGCATAAGACATATTCCCTTAGTTCTGGAGGCAGTAGTTTTATAAAATCTCTGTAGCGTAGTTGTTCTATATGGTTGCATAAATGCCATAACTGAGAAGCTCCACTAGTAGAAATTAAACAGTCCAGGGTAAGATTACGCTCTTCATCAGAAAGTTGCTGATATTGTATTTTTAATAAATTTAACCACTCTGAAAAATCTAAAATTATTAAAGTTAGTTTTGAAATTTAGCAAAAGAGAAAAAGAAATATATTTATTGTAATCACTTACTATCCATGCATGAATTTTGAAATAACTCTACAACAAAGAAATGTATTTCTTCGAAAATAGTTGTCGTCGTCTCAACTGATGGAGCCCTTTCCTTTATTCATTGCATAGCTATAAATATAAATATTTAAACATATTAAACATAACAATAAAATAATTAAATTCAAAAACTTTTTACAACTCCAATTAATAATAATATTCTGATCAGTAGTGTGATTAATCCTTTGTATTTTATTCAAAATAGTTATTCAACACTATCTTCACTTATTCAGTTATATGAAATTTAATCACCTTTTAAGTATTGCATATTCCAATTTTAATTTTACAGCATGATAATTTTAGTTTTCCTATAAAATGATTTATATTTTATATTCTTAAGTGTTAAAGAATACATCTTGATTAGTTATCCACACCACACAGTCTAGTTAATTTAACATAATCATTGCATATTTAAACTAATTATCTGTCAATAGTGCTTGAAATATTATATTTCAATAAATGAGTCATGGAAACTAAAAAATTTTCACCTTAATGCAACTCTGGCAATATAAGTTTAATAAACAAGAACATTTTTGACCTAATTTGATAGGTCTTCTTCAGTTGTGGAATACACAACTTCCAGTTTGTATTCAATAACTGAGTAAGACCTATCAAATTAGGTTGAAAATGTTATTTATTAAACTTATATTGATGGAGTTACCTTAAGGTGTGAATTTTTTTAGTTATTGTGACATTTTCTCCATTTCTGCAATTATTTAATTCATATATCTCTTTAAGAATCAGCACACTATTACCTGTTGTCTTTAAGTAACTATAAAAAATAAACCGTGATAAGAAATTCAATCATGATATCTGCATAGTATAATGTAAAAATAATATTCAATATAATAAACCTGTACTTTATAATCATTCACTTTGTTTTCTGTAGAAGTGGAATACCATAAAGTTTTCTGTTATGACTATAAAATGTTGCATTTAAGCACCCTTTTTATGTTGACTAGTGAGATATTGTATAACTAAAACTATCTTGAGGAATACAATCTAAATTTACAACACTGAACTTAAGGGAAACAACTGACATGCCTTATGATTCTGGAGTAGTTGAGTATTTTTGTTGTATGCCTCAATAACAACATTATTTCAGAATACACTGAGTGTTTTTATGTCACATTTAACAACAATTTATTTAAGCTACCATTTAGTAGCACCATACAACAGTATTAATGCACTTACTGAAAACACAGTCAGCTTCTACTAGTACTAATGTCATCTTTTGCAATGTAATCCATATGCAAACAGAAGCCTCTATCATGTCACCAACCTGTTGCTTCAACTTGTAATTCATTATTCAGTAAATCCAACACCATTAACATAGCAGATATCACTGCTACCTCTACTCAATTAGTTTAGTCTGATGAATGAAGCCATTGGTTCACTTAAGTTTTCTAAGAACCAATCAGATCACAAAAAACACAGTCTACTGTATATTTACTGTATATGTGTATACATATATTATATATATACATACACAGACATACAGAAGACCCTATTTATAGTACACAATATATTTATAAATAAATACAACAGTTGGAAAAAATTAAAAAATTTAAAACTAAAGAACATAAAAACACATTCAAATTCAATCTTATTTATGAAAAATTAATCTGTACTTTTAAAATTTATTGTTTTAATAAAATTTTTAAAGCTACATCACATAATTTAATGTATGTATTTTAAAATAAATTAAAAAGCTTTAAGATATTTTCAATTTAGTAAAACAAACATAATGGTCTTCTATTCATTAAAAATGACTAAATAAAAAAAAATCATAGATTGAAAAAATATAATGAACATTCAATAATAAAACAACATATTTTTCATTATTATTATTATTATTATATGGACTACTGAAAATTTAAAGTGTTTCTGCATTGGTGCTGAATGATCACAACAATGACCTTGATCTAATTTTGGAGGCAAACTGTTCCTAACTTTCAACTGTTGAAAGTTAAGAGGAAAAAAAATAATGAAATTAAAAAATTATAGAATGTATAAATGTCCATTTGTGCATAAAGTAAGCCTTGTTTCAAAATTATAAATAGAAGTGGTTAAGAAATGGACTTATGAAACACATTTTAAGCTGTGTTTACAAAAGAGTAAACTGTTTGTCATTTAAGTTTTTTTATAATTGCAGCCCTTACTAAACATTATAATGTAGAAATAAATAATATTTTTCAGTTGGATTATTTTCTAACCACTCTTTGTTTTTAGAAATTGATATATAATAAATTTATCTATTTATGAAAAACTATAAGATTATGCCTCTAAACTTATTCCAATTTGATTTCTTTTAAGTAAAAAAAAAATTCCATATATTTTTAATGTAGAGAAATAGGTTATATGGCTTCAAAATTTCATATTGAAATCGACATTTTCAAACACTAAACTACCTTTATTAAATAAGTATTATCAACAAGAATATAACTAAAATGCTCTAATATAAGAGAAAAGTGTGAATTAAAGTTAATTTAGATATACAGTACATATTAATCTACTAAATTCCTTTTGTTAAATATCTTCATTTAATAAAGTCAACCACTGCCGTATGCCGTTGGGCATTACGTAGCCTGACGGCATACGGCAGTGGTTGACTTTATTATTATAATGTCTTGGGTTCTCATAGAGTTGTTTGTTATTCTTCATTTAGTCTAGAATAAATGCAATATTTTATTTTTATGTATAAACTATTAGCTAGATTATTTCAAATGTATTTATTTTACTATTCAAGGTTTGTGTAAAGATACCCATTTTCTATTTAAATCATGTACTTTTTTCTGAACTTTTGATATAATTCAACACACTGAGATTTAAATAAATATATTTTCAGATTAATGTATATCTAAAACTACAATATAAATTTGTCTCTGCAATTTCAAAAACTTGCAATTTTATAAACTTTTTAAACATTTAAATGCAAATATTAGCTATTTTTCATCATAAAATATTCAATTTTGCTTGACCTAATTACAATATTAAATACATTTAGAAAAAAAAACCCAAATAAAGAAAGCCAGATTTTCAGTTTTGTAAATATTTGACCTGAATTTTTTTCGAGATTTACCTGAAACAATCTGTCCAGAAATTAGTATTTCAATAACAATCATTCTACTTTTTATTCCTTCTTTTATTTTCTACTTGAATTTAGTGGAATTTTTGTACAGGAAATTTTATTTCGACCCATATAATTTTATTTAACAGAATTATAGTTAAAAAAGTTATTAGTTTCAACACTGACACAAAAATACAAATTACGACATACAAAATGAATTACAGACTAAGAAAAATTGATAGAAAGTAAGCTTTAATCTTATAAAATATGCTAGATATTCACAATTCATGTATGTATAGATCAAAAGTTACACCCAAAAAACTGGATGAGATTACTATAAAAATATTCAAAAAAACAAATAGTCCAACAAGTAGAAATTAATTTATTAGAAGAACAGATGTTTTCAACCATGTTTAAGTCATCATCAGATTTATAGAATTATACATAGAACAAAATTTAAATATATGGAACTCGTTAACTCTGTATTGGTGGCTGCATCCATAGGAGACTGGCAAAGAAAAATTAAAATAAAATACAAAGCAAACAAAAAAATCCAGCAGTGAGTTGCTTAACTTCCTTGGCAACATTTAAAACTGCACGTGTGGTGCATCTGTTATGATATTTTATTAAAAATACTTTTTATATAATTAATTATCATAAAATAACAAAATACTTAATTTTAAGGGTGGGGACAAGTTTCATAAAAAACTGTAAATGGTAATAAAGAGTAAAATCATCATTAAGTCCGACCGTACTCGAGATACGACACACGACCCCCTTTATCTCCCTGCCCCTTCGACCTTTAGTCATCAAAATTTAATAGCATCAGTCCCCCAATATATAAACCTCCCTGCAAAATTTCAGAAATTTTTGACAAAAAGCACAGGAGTTATTAAGCTTCAAAAAAGGGTAAACAAAATTGTGTCGTGCACACACAAACATCCATACATACAGAAAAAAAAATCCCAAATATTTTTGCATTTCTCTATGTTTCAAGGTCCCGAGTCCAAGTATGTAAAAAATCTTGGGGGTTATTTTTTGATTGATTGCCATACTTTTCCTCTGTTATATATAACACAGCCAGAAAAGTAACAAGGAGTAAATAGTGTACATAAAAATAAATAAGTAATACAAATACAAAAAAAGAAAGATAAATTTAAAAAAATAAATAAGGAAAATATGACAAAAAACATGAGATTATGAGTTACAAATCATCATAAATAGCTTTCTATGCATGTGATACCAAAGTTGTGTCCTTAAAATTGATGACAATGCCTTTCTTAGTTGCGTTATAAATTTCAAGGTCTTCAAGATATTTGAGTTGTGAAGGAACAGATGCACTATGTATCAGATGCATGTTATCAAAAGCCACTCGGACATCATTGTCGTATGCAAAAGCTGCAAGTGCGGTTGTGTACAAACCCTTTCTAATGGTATATATAGTGTGGTCCAAAAGTTCACAGAGATATATTTTAATGATTCATTGATTCAGTCACCTCACTAGTAATAGTTTAATTATACGTAACAGCATACAACTGTTCCAAAACAGTTGTATGCTGTTACTTATAATTAAATTTAATTTTGGAATAACGAAACTTGTCATTAACCATTTTTAAAATACAGTAATCTTTAAAATATATTTCAGTTATCTGACTTTTCAGCCATCCTGTAAAACTGAGAAATTATTAAAATGTGAACTACAATATGAAAATTTCCTTATATAGTACATTCACAATCATCTGGCCTGATCAGCCATGTCAATTTTTTTATATGAACAAAAAGTATAAAATAATTAAATTTTTCAATTATTTTGTACTTTTTATTACAATACAGTATTATTAAATAATAATAATGTGTAAAAATATACATAAAACACAGTTATTACATGGATAACATATCATGGTATCTTACTGGTTTACTTTTGCTGAAATTTTACATTAAAACATTATCTCATGCACTATAAAAATTACAGCTGTCAAACCACATATGGGATGCACTGACATGCTTGACTACACAGGAAATGACTTATCTTCAATCTCATGTTATCTGCTTTCTCCTTATCTGACTTAGCTGTCCACCACATTAAGCCAGATATTAGTCTACTACGTGTATGTTATAAATAATAGATTTAATCGAAGACAAAATAATTAATTTTTATACACAATTAGAAACTTAAGTAACAGTAAAAATACTTTGTAAAGCTTCGATTTTTTTTAAAAAAATTATAAATTTATTTATTACAACTATAACTATTATAAATTTATAATTAACAAATAAAATAATCAAATTTATAGTAAGTGAATCAAGTTTTTTCTATAAAGTATGTAATAATAATAAAATAATTTTGCTTATTTCAGATCAGTAATTAAAATTATTTTTCATTGCATTTAAGTGATTAAAAAACATGGCTGACGTAAATATCAAGACAGGAAGATAATTTTACCTTAGAGATCACCTTAAAATAGAGATCTCTTGCATTGCAGGGAATCTTAAAAATTTGATGAATGCAAGTCCTTTGTGGTAAATTAAAAATTTTAAATCTGCACCAGCCATTGTATTTTAATTTAATTTCAATAAAAGATTTAATAGATTGTAAAACAGATCACAATACTTACTTCAATTACTTTTCTATTAATAGGTGACTTCCTCATCCAAATGTAATATAAGATCAAGTATAAAGTGAAGTAAGTGAGCGTATAATGATTTTGGAGTTTTGTCATAATCATTACTTTCTATAAGAATAAACTCCAATTCATATTTAACACTGAACAGCTATTATCCATTCAGCAATAAATTTAATAAAAATAAAATATAATTACTTAATGACTTTTGTTTATTTGTCTTCTTTCAAAAGATTTCTGCTGATGCAATCATCATTAGTGCAGAAAATAAGCAATAATATATAATATTTTCACTGAAAGAAAGACAGTTTCTAATAATATTTTGCTTTGTAAGAATTCTTAATTATAACACCAGCACATATCTGAAAGTATGAATAAATTATCCATGTTTTATGAATAAATTCTGCTTATATCTACTGCAATTCATATTGCATATTATAATTTTATATTTATATTGAAGTTTGGAATGTAAATATTCACAGTTACTTTTTAAAATTATATACATATAAAAAATTAACTATATTGGGTGAAGGCTTCAACCTGATAGGTGATAGTATCTTGTAATAGAAGTAAACATTCACATCTTAAAATATGCTCCAGCAACAAATTTTAATGAAACAAAAATATTTTTGACCTAAGTTTATAGGTGTTCATCAGTTGAACATTTGAACATAGAATATTTTTGAATGAAATGAAGATTCGAAATACAAAATAGAACAAATATTTACATACAATGGAAATTAAAAGTAAATGTAATTAACAATAAATAACAAAAGTATGAAAAAAAGAATATTTTTGAATGAAAAGAATCATTTTTTCATACTTTTGTTATTTATTGTTAATTACATTTACTTTTAATTTCCATTGTATGTAAATATTTGTTCTATTTTGTATTTCGATACAAAATAGAACAAATTTCATTTCATTCATTCAAAATTTCAAACTTCATTTCATTCAAAAATATTCTATGTTCAAATGTTCAACTGATGAACACCTATAAACTTAGGTCAAAAATATTTTTGTTTCATTAAAATTTGTTGCTGGAGCATATTTTAAGATGTGAATTTTTATTTCTGGCATTCCCTCCTGTTCCTAAAATAGTTATATTGTATCTTACTAATAGTATTTACTGCTTAAAGAATTGGCACAGGAACTTCTCAGAGAGACCTGGTCAAGGGATGGGAACATAAGCCCAAGTTAAGTGTCCAGAATGGCAAAGGACTTAGTTCTGATGGGCATTCTGTTGTTTAGTTCTTCACTTTCACTGTGCATGCCTGGGTCAGATTGTAAGTCTCTAAGCTAGTATAGACTGAGGTTGCATAATCAGTTGTCCCCAGAACAGTTGGCAATAAAGTACCCACAGGGACCACTACATGTCAGCTGTAAGAAGGAAAAATGGTAAGTATCCAGTTGTCTCTTGCCAAGAGTTGTTTTAAGCAACATAAAGCAGATACTTGCTCAGCAAATAATTAGTCTAATTCACAAACTGTTTTAAGCAACTGTTATGTAAGGCAACAACTGATCTCATTGGCAATGGTTAATGTTGACATCCATCCAGTACCCAGTTGAATTTCTTGGTTAAACTGTCGGTTTGCATATGGTAAACCATTGCCTGGCAGTAAACAGTGCTGAAGATGACAAGCACTTCTGCACTATCTAGTCAAGAAAGGGATGACCTCAATCACTGATTAATTTTTTCAGTGCATCATGCTTAAAGACAGTTTTATAAACCAAAATTTACTGATATCAATTGCTGTATGAACTGTTGCCTGCGTGATGGCAGAGTGACTCAAGTAATCAATGACAATAATTGTCCATTTTTTTCCTGAACACAATGTCACAAATTAGTTCAAATGACTGATATGAACAGTGTTGAAGAATTGGTACAATTCTCCAACCAGTGCTTGTAAGGATGTAGGTTTTCAGCATTGATACTACCAACAGCCTTGTATATATCATCAATGTGACCCTCTGCAATAATGGTTATGACTGATTTTTTCATACATTCAGTTATAACTTAGAAGGACAGTGAGCATCAAGGTACTGTGATATGTCTTCAAAATGGATCAACACAGAGATTATGGAATATTGAGGCACCAAGGCAGCCTTTTTGAGTCATAGCTCAGTGCAGTATTTGACTGAAGGCCCAGTAATGCTGCAATAATACTGGCAATTACATTCTGGTGTGGTTGTTCAGAAGGAGATATTTGTGGGTCCGCGAGTAACGGTTACAAATAACAACGTAGAGATAAAAATTCACACGACGAATATTCCTTTTTATTTCCTCTGAACGCGGTTCTTTTAATACATGGATCCCAACTCGACAGAATTTCACTTCTATATCTTTACAGGGGAGTGAGTCGCCTCCTATTATTTTTACAGGTGGATTCCACACGCATGTGTAACAAAGAACAAACGAATAACCTTAATGACTAAACTTACATCTAACTTAAAATAATAAGGAAAAAAAAAGGGATAGACTTGAGAAAGCAAGGGAACGATAGGAAAGAAAGTAGTAAGTACCCGGGTCCAAGTTGTCTGATCGATGTCCCTAATGATTCTCGTCCTCACAATCGTGATTCTTTCTCTTTCTCTAATAAACAAGCTATGTTCTATGTCTGGATTATCTCTCTCTCTTAGTGTCCTATGGATCCTCGTATCTCTTTCTCTCCCTGGTCTTCTCAGGTTCTCTGTCTCGTTGACTGCAGTCTCCTCTCTTTCACCCTCTTTCAAGTCTGGAGCGCTGCGTCCGACGTCTGTCTTCCTCGAGGTCCAACCCAAAAAAGTGACTACTCTCCACTCTTACGCTGCTTTGGGCTCATACTTCCTTTGTCTATTTCCCCAAATTCCTGGAAGTCTTAAACTCCTCCCTCTTTGTTTAACTCACGATTCTAGAAAAGGGTAATCCTTTCCCTCAAGCAGTGATAGTTTACATATGAATTGCTTTGAGACAAAGGAAAGGAATAAGAAGGTAGAAACGAAGGAAGAAGAAAATATATATACAGTATATATATAGAACTTACGAACTATAAAAAAAACAAAAAAAACAACCACAATATGGCTGACAGCCACACTGGATTGCTTCATTGACTCATTGATATTGCCTCCAATTCACAGAGATTGTATTGTTGTAATCTCCTTAGTAGCCAAAATGTCTTTGATCAAGCTCCAGGAAAAAGGGTCAGCATCTAAATGCTTTCAACCAGACCTGTATTTAATGCTTATATCATACTCATATACAGATGCAGTAGGGCCCATTGGGTGAGCCAGACAGACAGACTACATAAATTACAAGATAGCACAACAAATGATGATTGATAACTATTTTGAATGGATGCCATACAATAAGGCCACAATTTTTTAATAGCCAATACAATGTCAAGGTATCCCTTTTCTATCACCAAATACTGTCTTTTCTGCATTGGTAAATGTTTGGCTTGGTGAGGAGATGACATGATGATCAGCTTAACTCTGAACGAGTACAGTTCTGAATCACAGCAAAGCATCCACATGTCCTTGGTAGGCTGTCAAGAGGGGGAAGCTGGGGATTTTTTCCCCAGGCTGAGAGAAAATTTATTGAACCATTATGGTTCCTATCCTTATAAATTAATGTTATTCTTACTAACAAAATAAAAGCTTTAAGACTGCTTTTTATTCATAAAGAAACAGTCTATATATTTTATTTGATTAAAAAACAATAATTTATTTAGCGTATGGCTTATACATGACACGAACAAAGCGTAACAAAATGGAGTAATACAAAACCATAAGTGAAATAAAAGAACAAGAAGCAGTAAGTCTATAAGCAATTAAACTATTGTAAAACTTAATTATTGAATAAACTTTGAATTATTTAAATGAAATTAAACTAATGTAAAACTGTACAAAAGTGTGACTGCACATGTACACAAAGATATAGAGAGCATTCAGAGTTGTAGATCTAACTCGCTTATCCACTTCAAGGCCTCTGAAGTGGACATTAATATGTCGCTCCAGTCTCCCAGGTATGCCCGGAGGCTACATTCGCGTGCAATGTGCTCAACATTCTGACGTGGAGCACCACAGTCACACCCCGGGCTCGGAACCTTCTTCCATTTGAACAGAGTCCCTACACCTGCCATGGCCCGTCCTGACACGGTTTAGCGCGGACCATGTTTTGCGAGGTAAGTCGAAACCTTGGACTTTTCCCCTATGACAGAACAGGCCATGCAAGTGGGACCCCATTCCTGTTTCCCAGCGGTTTTTCCACAATGTCATATAGTCATCATCAGTTATAGCCATGTCTTGAGCTGCCCGGAGGGTTGGATTCCGAGATTTCAAGCGATTAATGCTCAAGGATGGAATGTCTTGGTGAATTTGGAGTTGAGGATTTTTGCTTATCTTTAGGGACTCGCGAGCAAGGGCCCTAGATCGACGCAGGTCAGGTGGCATGACTCCTGCCAACAATGGTAGCCAAAGTACTGGTGTAGATCGTATGGTAGCAGAAATCAGGCGCATTGTAACATTAAGCTGTGTATCTACCAATCTTGTATGGGAGCTATTCATCCAGACAGGGGCACAATACTCAGCACACGAATAAACCAGTCCTAAAGCTGAGCAGCGCAGCGTGCTAGCAGTTGATCCCCACGTGGTGCCACAAAGCTTCTGTATTATATTGTTCCTGCTCTTAAGCTTGCCAGCGACATTTTGTAGATGCGTCTTGAAAGACAGAGTGCGATCAAGGGTGATTCCCAGGTATTTGGGGTACATATTATGTCTAAGAGGTTGATTACAGAAAGAGACATTCAGCCTTGTATTTGCCAGTTGATTATTCAGGTGGAAACAGGACACTTCTGTTTTGGTGGCACTTGGAGACAATCGCCATTTTTTGAAGTAGTGCCCCAAGCTCTCCAGGTCATGTTCCAAAGTTTCCTCAATTTGCTCTAATTGACTGTGTTGTGCAGCTATTGTGATATCATCTGCATAGCAGAACTTTCTTGATGCAGTAATTGGAAGATCAGAAATGTACAAGTTAAATAGCAAAGGTGAGAGCACTGATCCTTGAGGGAGTCCATTGTGTATCTTCCTATCGGCGCTCATTCCATCCCCTAGAAAGACTTGAAATTTCCTATCGCAGAGCATGCTGTTGATGGTATGGGCTGTTGCTCTGCATGGTATAATCTGTAGAAACTTGTACACCACACCCTCTCTCCAGACGGTGTCAAATGCCGCAGTAAGATCAATAAACACAGCACCAGTCTTCAAGCGCTTTTGGAAGCCTGCCTCTATATGAGTTGTAAGAGAAAGTACTTGATCGCAACAGCTCCTGTTAGGTCTAAAACCCGCCTGATCCATTGGTACATGTTCCAGAATAGTGTTGCTGATTCTATTGTAGATGAGCCTCTCAAAGAGCTTGTAGCAACAGCTGAGAAGTGCTATGGGTCGGTAGCTTTCTGGTTTTTCGCATGATTTTCCAGGCTTTAAAATGGCTATTATTTTAGATTTCTTAAATTCTTGTGGAAGTATACCATTCCGGAGTATGTCTGTGAAAAATAGTGCTAGCCATGCTCTTGTGTTCTTGCCAGTATGTATTAAGAACTCAGGATGTATTCCGTCAAAGCCAGGGGCCTTACTAGGTTTTAGTTTCTTCAGAGCCGTATCTATCTCTTCAACTGAGAAAGGTCGGGCGTAGCTTGATACAGATGCTGCCTTTCTTTTCAGAGCTCTAAGTTGACGTTTCACAAATTTAGTGTGGTTTTTATCAGGATGTACTCGAGATTTTAAGATAATATGGTTGGCTATTTGGTCAGGTATGACTTTGGGCTGTTCTTTAGTTACAGCTGTACTCCCTCCTAGCTTTCTAAGAAGGCTCCAAGCTGCTCGGCTGGAATGAGTGAAGTTTAGATTTTCAACAGGTTGATCCATTTTTGTCTGCGGATGGTATCGAGACTGGACAAGAGTGCAGTAGCAATTTCTGGGTCGTTGTTCTCCCGAAACTCATTGAAGAGTATTTCACTCTCTTCTGTCCATCCAGGAATGTATTCCCTTCGAAATCCCCTTGGTATACTACACTTCGCAGCACACAGTACTGCTCCAATGAAACGTTTGTAGCCATTGCTTTTTGGTGGGATCCAACGTATGCACCTCTCTAGCTTAGTGGAGAACAGCTCCCAGTTAGCTTTTAAAAAGTTCCATCTCGGGTGAGGGGTAGATTTTATCAAAGGGATAGTGATGCCGATTTCAAGCAATACTGGCCTATGTTGGCTGTGTGGGAAGCCCTCAAGTACCCTCCTCATGATGGGCAGAGGGTGGCCTCTATCATCACAGCTCACAAAGCACAGATCTGGATTATAATCTCTTCTCCAGGCTGCTGATCGAAATGTACCTTTGTCCTTGGCATCAAATATCAATACTAGATTGTTTATTTCCGCCCATTCAGTGAGTCTCAAGCCACACTCATCGCTAGTAGCATAGTTCCACTCTTCACTGTGGCTGTTAAAGTCCCCTACATAGATGGAAGGATGCACAGTGGAGGGTAGAACAATTTCCGGCCAGGGGAGACCAGGAGGCTTGTAGACATTTGTAATTGACACATTGTTCACTTTCGTTACGACCATGTGGATGTTTTCTTTTATGCCCTGTGATAGTAAGTTAACGTTTTTGATGGTATTGCGTACATATGTTGCAACACCATAAGAACTGTCATATGTTACTGCCTATTGCAGTGAATCCCGGGATGTGGCATCTTTTCCGGAACTGGTCTTCATTTGAGACATGTGTCTCTTGGACGGCAACCACATCAACATCGTTGTCCAACAGCAATTTTGACAAGTATTCACATTTTGCTTTGCTCATACCCTCTATGTTAAGCTGGCAGATCTGCATGGTGGTTCTGAGTACACGGGAGTGTGACCCTGAGCTCTTAAAAGAGCTGTTTTTGAAAGTTTGCGGTGTCATGTATGAGTAGCCAGGAGATCTTTTCAGATAGACTGGCTGCCAAAAGATTGCTGCTGGTTTAGCACCACCCAGGGGTCACGTGTAGGGCACTTAATGGTTAAACCTACGGACGTGAGCAACACCAACCCAAAACAATAATAATAATAATAAATAAAGTTATTACCTGAATTGATAACAACCTGCTTGATTTGAAAGCTGAAAATTCTTTGACTTTCAAATCAAGATCTTTTGTATAAGCCTGAAGTTAGCCCCTAAACAATGTCAAAAATATTTCCATTTCAGACATTAAATGTTTTACTGCTGAAGAAGAGTGGAAGGTTGTCATCAATTCAGGTAATTGAAATAATAATTTAATTTGACTTTCAAAAAGAAGCTAGCAGGGGCTCTTGCTTAATCTTATGTTCAAGTGCTGAGAAAGTTAAAGGAACAATGAAGGAAGTCCTATAATTTTCAATTATACTATAATAAAAAATTTAAATACAAACAAAAGCTTAAAAGGATCAAGCACAAACTGGAATAAATACAAAACCTTTACATTCCAGAAAACTTTGGTGGACTAACAACCATCATCATCAGCATTTTCACTATTTTAAGAAATATATTGCTGGAATTTAAAGATTGCGTATTTCTTCTTTTTCTTCTGAAACAGTGTTATTTAATTCTAGTGTTGAAAAAATAATGCACCTTGTGTTTGTGAATTAACAAAATTGTGTATTTCTTTGTCAAACTTAAAAGGAGTAATTTTGTTGAATTATGATACATTTCTCTATTTAAAAAATATATAAAACTAATATCAGCAATATTCACTGGATACAATCTCTTATTTTTGTAAGTACCAAAAAGGGGTGTAGGCAAATAAATTTGTTATGTCCTTCCAATCTGATGTTCACCAGAGTTCAAAAACCTGTGAATAAAGATCTGTGAATTAAAATTGTCTTCTGAGTGGTTCTTGACCTCTGGTGCATGTCGGATTCGAAGGACATAACAAATTTGCCTACACCCCTTTTTGGTACTTACAAAAATAATATACATATAAGTTTAAAAGAAAAACACTAAGCTACTAGCTCAAAGTAAAAATTGTATATGGTGTCATACTTACAATAATGTAGTAGTTAGTTTTTAATAATATTATTATAAAAAAGGCAAAAGGTGTAACTTTGAGAATAGAGACGATTTAAAACAAAAAATGTAAATGCCAATAACAAATAAACTTTTTGTTAAGTCTGGCCCCACTCAACATATGACACATGATCACCCCTATCTCCTCACACCCTTGACCTTTAATTACCAAAATTTAATAGCATTAATGCTTCATATATAGAAACATTTGCCAAATTTCAAAATTTTTGGTTTATCCAGTACTGAGATGTAATGCAAAATAAATGCTAACACATGCACATCACTACAAAATTTTTAAATGGTTTTTTATATTTTTGGGCTGGAGTTTCAATATGTTGAGAAATGCAAAAAAAAAACTAGGGAGGTCAAAATTTCTGGTCAAAAAAAGTCTGAATATTTCCGTTTTGGTTACGAGAACAATAGCAGCATAACTTACGGCTCTATTCTTACCATCATTGCTATGAACAGTGCAGTGATTAGTCCAATAAGTTATCCCAGTGGCTAGTATACCATCTTCATTGCTATGAGTGATAGTAGTATATGCAGAGTCCCAGGAAATTTCTTATTTGCAGCAAGTTCAATGGCCTAGGAGTGCCCTGCTGGTAGTTTGCTAGAATTGAGTCAGATTTCAGGATCCAAAATGGCACTTTTATGGATTTAGTTGCAAATACCCAGAAGTTTGTTTGGGTATTTACATAATCGCTCATCTGTGTTGCCTCTGTCGTGCTTATCAAGTTTTAACTTGTTTAGATGGACATTACAAATATTTGCATATTTAATAAATAAGTTTAGTTACAGCTATTTTTAAAAATTCTGTTATCTTTTAAGAAAAATAAAAAAAAAACATTAAAATGGAAGAAGGTGCATTTTCAACATCTCATGCTCTATTATTTCTGAAAAAGAAAAATGCGACAAAAAAATTCAAAAGAAGATATGTGTTGTATATGGGGAGGATGCAGTTACTGATCAAACATGCCAGAAATGGTTTTCAAAATTTAAGACGAGATTTTTCTCTCGAAGATGCACCTCGATCAAGACAGTCTTTGACCACAGAAGATGAGTCCATAATAGCTTTAATTTAAAATGATTGGGGTAGAATAACACAAGAGATAGCAGACACCTTAAAAATATCCCAAATATCTGTTGCCAGACATTTGGCCAACCTTGGATGCACTTCCTGTTATGACGTTTGGGTTCCCCATCAGTTAAGTGAACGAAACTTTATTGGGCATGTTTTCGTTTGTGATTCACTTTTAAAATGCAATGAAGACGATCCATTTTTTAAAGCAATTAATAACAGGCAATGAAAAATGAATCATTTATAACAATATTCAACACAACAGACCTTGGAGTAAGCCAGGTGATATGCCAGTGCAGCAACCTAAAGCTGGTTTGCATCCCAGAAAAGTAATGATTTCAGTTTGGTGGGATTGGAAAGGGGTTCTTTATTACGAGCTTTTACCCAACAGTCAAACAATTAATCCCAATAAATATTGTCTCCAACTGGATGAACTGAAGGCTGCAATGTATCAAAAATGTCCAGAACTTGCAAATTGATGGGGAGTGGTATTTCATCATGATAATGCAAGGCAGCACATATCATTAAACATGTGCTAAAAACTTCTAGACTAACTGGGATGTTTCGAGCACAGACTATCCCTCAGACTATCATCTTTTGTTCCCTCAGACTATCATCTTTTTCATTTGTTGCAGAATAATTTAAATGGCATATAATTTCAATCTTTAGAAGATATCAAAAATCACATTGATAATTTCTTCAATCTGAAACCCACCCAATTCTAAACAGATGGAATTATGAAACTACCTGTCAGATTGCATAAGGTTATCGAACAGAAGGGTGAATACATTGTGGATTAAAGGTTTTTATTTATTCCAAAACAGTATATTTTATTTATTTCTTTCTAAAAACCAAACAAACTTTCGGTTCAACCCAACATTTATTTTGTGCGCCATTTTTGAATGTTTATCCTGATGATGACCATTAAAAACAGTAGAAAACATTTGTTTTTTTCATTAAAATCTCGTTCTTTGCTGGTTTATTGTAATATTAGTGTTACTTATATTCTGCCAAAAGCATAAAAATAAATAAAGTATTTTAATCTAATATGTAATAATATAACAGGTAAAAACATTGTGAAAATAATTTTAATAATTAATTTATTTAACTTCTAAAATTATCAGTTAGTTTCTAGCAAATTTTGTTACAAAACTGAACTAATCATATTTTGATCATTTTATGAAAAATTTATTACTGGAATTAAATTGCTTGGTGATATGCAGTTGAATATAAAATTGCAGTTTTTTTTAATAGAAATGTCAATTCATATTATTTGACACCTTTAATTGATCTGAAATAGTAAAAATAAATGAGAGATGATGTGAATGGACTTGTCAATAGAATATTTGAAATCAATTAATTTATAGATCTATTGAAATCATTTAAAGTTAAAATATTATGGGTTTCAGAAATATTTTAAATGACTTTATAAATTCTATGTTTGACATCTTTAAGTACTGTATTAATTAGAACCAACAAAAATAACACGAATTCAATTAAAATTGTCATAATTCAATTTTAAAACAGTCAATCATTTAACGTATGATGTGGCAATAGCTTTGGTCGTACATCCAAAGGTTGCCACCAGGTGGAACACGGAACTCAACAAACTGGCAACCTGACCTTCGACCTTTTTTTGGCTTGTGACCTCACTTTGGATTTGGACCTCACTGTGTACACACGTTTTCCATTCTATGTCCAACTTGTACAATCGCGCCATATATCGTATATGTAATAAATTTAAGTTTTTCGTACGTAGCCTTGTTTTGTATATCGTAAATAATTAAGTACATATGGTAATACTGTAATTCTAAATAACTTTATTGTTTTACACTTTTATCTAAAATAAAGTTATATTTTGAGTTGAAAATTTTATCTTAAAATATACAAATATGAAAGTAATTATCAATCAAAAGCTCATTTCCTTTGCATAAATATTAATTCTTACAAAAATCACATATTTTTTAGAAATTCAATAAATTAACATTTCAAATTATTAATTCAGAATGGATTTATCTATCTAAATTACAAATTCCAAAACTCATTTACTCTTACTAAAACTCAAAATCATGCTTTAATGAGCACTGATGTCAATTTAATCATTTTTTAGAATTATCTCCCATTTCCCTGTTCTGAAATTGTGCTTCTTAAAACATGTTTTGATTAACAAAAGGAGGAACAAATAACTGCTAACTTTTTGGAAACCAAACACAATAAATGTTATGGTTTCTCAATCAAAGTACCAAATTTCAGATACTGTAAAATGATAATATAAAATATGTTCTATAATAATTGTCTAAGCTGAAACAGAGATAAACAAACTGAACACCATAAATACTTTCCCAACAAACAATTTATCAAGAAATATGAACATTTTCAGCTTATTTAAGAAGCCTGTTTCAGATCTAGCTGGTGAATTTGAAATTTTCTGAGATTCCGAAATGGAATGATCTAAGCATTCTACGATGTACTACATATTTTGAATAAAATTAGTATTCAGTTTAACGAATATCTTATTTTAAAAATTAAATATGAATAATAATACAATATATCAAAAATATTATACAAGATTATACAAGAAACAGGATAATTATAAATTATACACAGGCTAATGACTGTGGCTTCATTGCATATAAAGTAAATTTTGGTATTTTTTTTAGTGCAGTATATTATCATCTTGAAAATTATAATAATATCCTTTGTTTTCCTCAGTACTTTGAAAATTCTACACTGTGCTCTTGCTACTAAAAAAGATCTCTGAATGCATTACTTGGAATATGAACAAGAAAAACAAGTGTACTGAATGGATAACTACTCATAGTAGAAACTTTTGGTTTTTTAAATTAAACTGCGTATATATTTAATATATACAATACTCAAATGAGTATATCTTACATACAATTACCTATGCAGTATATTATTGTATGCAGTAGTGGCTTTTTCATACAATAAATTTATTCTCAAATTTCTTTTTTATGAAGTTTAATATCATAAATTTTTTAATCTTCTGTGCTACCTCATAGTGACTTATTACAGAAGTTAGATGATATTTATCCTGATCAGAATCTATCCTGACAGGATTTATTCTATTATAAATGAAGTCAGGACCCTCAAGAGGGGAGAAGTTGGGAATTTTCTCCAGATCCAGAAAATACTTAACAGCCTGTAGTGATTTATACCCCTATAAATTAATCTTGTTTTTACTAAAAAAAAATTTAAGACTGGTTTTTATTAATAAAGAAACATTTTAAATAATTTATTTGTTCAAACAAAAAAAAAAGAAAGGCAAAAGGGACAGAGTGCACCAGCTTTATCTTGGGCCTATACAAACTCTCAGCAACCCTGAATGGAGTCAATGCAATGCTGTCTTACTACTATGTTATGCAGGAAAGACTGCCTTTTTTCTGCAAACAATTATTTTAAAAGAAATATGAAGAGCTTCCATTTAATCTGAATATGGCAGATTATGATCCAATCAATTCTGATTTGTAGCCAAGACCTTCCTTTCATAGAAATATCTATTTACTTATATTTTATTTGAAATAAATTCAATATAAATCCATAAACATGATATTTATGTTTAAGACTAATTTTTTTTTTATGAGTCAATTTTTGTATATCAGGAATCCCATTGAAATATTTACATATAACAGTACTGTGTCTTTCGTTTATGTTAATTTGAAATAAGCTACCATTTCCAGCTATCTAATCCCAAATATAAATAAATACTGTATACATTATAAACATTGTATAGAGCTAGAGTAAGCAATAGGCATTTTTAAGTTCACTTTTCATATTATTCACCTCAATATGTAACTGATGACGGGCAATTACTATCAACTGTTATTTCCTGATAATTAAGTAGTTTAAATTACTGGCATTTCTTGCTTCACTTATACTCTAGCTGTTATCAAAAGTGGTAACAGGCAAACAATACTAAATAAATTATACAGAATTTAACATCATATATAATTTAATCTGTAAAATCCTGTAAAAAAATTTAGCATTTATGATACACACATTTACTAAGATTTTTTATCAATAAGTCAAAAACTTAACTGTTTCCAAAGTAAATAAAATCCAACAAAGACCTAGAATTTTCAAGAGAGCTTATGACTCTTCAAGATGATGCCAAGCATATATGAAAATGGGAAGAGGATGTGTAAAACACCTTTTGTACATATTAAGTTAAAGATTTGGAAAAATTATCCTCTTTTCATGTTACATGTAGAGGCAAATAACTGTCACGATACTAACAAAAAAATTGTTAATATCCTAGAAACAGTTGAGATTTTGGTGGTTTACTAAGGTGATTTTTATTTGCTTTGATTAGGTTACTTTTACTTTTCCTACATATGAACTGTAACTAATAGTGATGGTTGGTAATAGTCATTCGTCACAACCTTATTATCTTTGTGTCATGCTTAAGTTTTAATTTTTTATTGTGCATCCAACCCTTGTCCCTTACATCATCAGACAGTGTAAACTTATTTTCAACACATTAAATTAATATTAATCACCCATACCAAGCTTGGAAAACAAGGAAAATTAAAATAATAAATGGAAAGTGTTCATGTAGGCAGTCTTACTAATATAGGGCCTACACAGGTTGTCTAAAAAGAAACCAAACTTTTTCTCTAGAAATGTAACTAGATGGCACAACTAGTATTAACAGTCAAATTCAAAATTTTGAATGCTATATTATCAATCATGTGCAATAGCATTTAAATCAGTTCATAACAATCTTTTGTGTGGCATGAAACATAAGGGTTATTTTGTTATCCTCATTAGAAAATTGCAATGGAGCAATGTGCCAACATTAATTTCTGCATAAAACTAAGGAAAATTTTTACCAAAACGTTTAAATTACTGAAACAAGTATATGGGAGATGATTGACCAAGTCAAACACAAGTTTATGACTGGTTCAGTTGATTCAAAGATGGCTGGGAGTCAATTGAAAACAATCCAAAAAACGTCAACTACAAACAGTAACATTGATAAAATGAGTCAAATATTAAGAAAGAATCCAAATGTAACTTGTAGAATGTTGTCAGAGAAGTTGGGAGTGTCAAAGGACTCTGTCCACATAATTTTACATAATTATTTGAACAAATGTAAAGTCTGTTCAACTTTGTTCTGCACTCACTCACACAGAACAAAAACAGGTATAAATCATCAAAACGATTCATTGCAATCCAAATTTTCTCAATAATAGTGTCACAGGTGATGAGACATTGTGCTACAAATATGACCCAATGACAAAACGGCAAAGTTCCACATGGAAGTCATCAGATGAGCCCACACTGAAAAAACTTTGTTTCCAAAAATCACAGATCAAGACTATGCTTGTCTGCTTTTATGATTCCAAGGGTATCATGCACAAAGAATTTGTCCCAAATGGCCAGAATGTTAACAGAGATTATTATTTGGGTATTTTGGAATATCTTTGAAACTGAATTTTACATGTATGGCTAGTGTGTCAAGGAAGCTGGACACTACTGCAAGACAACACATCCTCGCACAAGAGTACAGCCATTCATCAATTTTTGGCTGGAAAAGGTATTGTAATGTAGAGTAATTGTAGAGTAATTGTAATGTATTGCATATTGTAACACTAGAGCATCCACCCTATTCTCCCAATCTGGCTCCCTGTGACTATTTTCTGTTCCAAAATTTAAAATTCCAATGAAAGGGACTCATTAGAAGGGCATTTCCAAGATTGAGGCTACTGTGACTGCAGTACTGAACCAGATGCCAAAACAGCTGAAAAAGTCCTTTGAAATGCTCATTACTCATTATGAATGCTGTATTGCTGCAAAGGGATCTTATTTTCAATAAATAAACATTTATAAAAATATTTCTTGTAGTTTTTCTTCCTATAGCAAACACTCAGTTTCTTTTTAGACAACCTGAGTATATACAAGCTGATAGAATTTTTTCAGCATGCTCCTCATTTATAAATATAACCTCCAATGATTTATTCCTGATTATAGGATTGGTCTTACCTTAATCTTTTGCCATCAAGTATTAGACTTACAATTTTCTTAACTGGTGCCTAGTCAGATCTTCATTGAATATGCCCAAACCAATGCAACTGCTTCTCTTCTTCTGTATCTTGTTTTGGATTGAGGTCACTTTCAGACTTCCTCTAATATGAATATTTCTTATTTTATCTTTCCTTGTGAGTCTGCACACAAGGAAATTTCCATTACCATCATTTTTTTCCTACTGTATTATAATATTTTATACTAATATCATTAATAATACAAGTTATAAAGTTTGCATAAGATATGACACATTATTCATCCATTAGTTGATAATCTATTAATCATTTATTATGTTTGATCTTATTAAAGATGTCTTCTGCACCATATCACTATGATAGAAGATACACTATGTTGTTATATCTCAATACTATGTAGGCCCTATATATTTTTTAAATATTTCTTGCATTAATTTAAATATCGGAGATAGAATGAATAGTAATAATTAAACAATTTAAATAAAACTAATGGCTTCTTAGGAGGATAATTTCAGTAGTGAACAATATTTCATCTTTTCATATTCACTACAAACTATTAAAAACAAATTAAATAGTTTAATGCAGCCATACATTATTTACTAGATTATTACAAAGGCATAAATAGAATCAGAGAATAATGAGTATTAACAACAAAGGAATTGTTACGAACAATCCGACACGATTTTAAATAGAGAAATAAGGGAATATTTATCAAACTATTTAGCCGTTTACTTACAATAGTCCTAACAGTACATTACGCCCAATTATCCACTTTTAAGCACAACAATATAATACGTAACTCATTAAGTAAAAGAATATGTAAATAATCTAAATCTTAAAACACGCATTTAAAAAAGAAACTTCAATTAAAATGATAAAAACTCTACTGCAAGTAATGCATCTGTGCCATACACATCTGCATTAATTTGCAATGGAAATTAATATTTTGCTGTTAACAAAAATGCAAAATCAAGGTTAACTTCCAATATTTTCAATACAAAACTAAATTAGCTGATATCCCATTAATTTCAAATTTAAAAAATAATTATTATTATTATTTTATTGGAAAGTTTATAAATTTTATATACGTATACATATACATTAAATGGAACTTTTAAAATATAATTTAATCAATCTTAAAACATTGAAGAATGTTTTGATCCTATGCAAAAAACCGAGGAGCATTTCGTCAATTTTACATCGAGAAAAAATGATGTTTATATGAACTTATGCAATTTTCTTTATATTTTAAAGAATTATAAAGCACTTTATTGCAATCAATATCGTTTTTACACCTACCAAAGCTTCCTCCCTCGTCGTAAACAAGAAAATAAATTCAAAACAGAAAACAAACGTCAAACCTCCTTCTCACTAATCCTTTAACCTAGGCCATCTGGCGGAAATAAACAAACATTTTCCCTGCAGGGAAAAAAAATAATAAATAAAAAAAAGAGAGAGCGAGCGAGAGAGAAACTAACCTTGTCGATTTTTGACAAGCTTATTGATTTTGCTAGGTTTTTAAAAGAAATTTTCGAATATATTCGAATATTAATTCCTCTTTAAACATCAAATTACCTTTAAAAATAATTCTAATATTTTTCTGATTAAAATGTATGCGGTAATACCCCGCTCTTACGACGTAATTGGATCGTGAGAAAATGTCGTTAAGCGAGCGCATCACCTATAAGTGTAATGTCTCGAACCGAAGTTTCGTTCTCAGAAATGTCTCTTGGATTTTATGGCAATAGTCTATAAAAAAACAAAAAAACATTGAATTTCTTGCAATCATAAAAAATTATGCGTAAATGTCGTAAAAGCGGGAGTATATTCTATATAATAAATCTAAACGCTTTCGCTTTCTTGTTTAAATTCGTCATTAAAGTTTTCGGTTTTACTTACGATGATAATTAGAAGCATTAATGTTCATTTATAAAATAGTTTAAATTTGATTGTACAACTACAGTTATATGTAAAAGTAATTTTGCTTTTAGAAATATGTTCTTTCTGGTTTTAATTTTATAATTTTATAATTTTATAAATTTAAAGTTACTAATTTAAGTGTTTCTATTGAAGGAATTTAATGTAAAAGTTTAAAAATTAATTAAGTCATATTTTCAACTAAATATTTCATAATTTTCCCGGCGAAAAATATTTATGTTTAAGGAAAACTAAGGCATAATAGTACATAGTTAAAATTGTATGTGGCGCCATCTGTTATGAGATTAATAATAAAAAAAGTTATTTTTTACTGAAATTATCATAGAAAGGCAAAAAGACGGAAGGAATAAATTTTATAAAAATTGTAAATGTTAACGAGTGAAATCTTCATTAAGTCCGATTCCACTCGAGATATGAAACGTGACCCCCCCCCTCTCTATTTCCCAGCTCGTTTATAAAGGGTATTGACTATTAAATTTTGCTGGTTAAAAGTCGAGAGGGTGGGGAAATAAGAGGGGTGACAGCAGGGCCGGTTCTAGGGTTTTGAGCGCCCCGGGCAAAACAAAATTTGGCGCCCTTTCATACAAGAATATACAAATTTACTGCAAATAAAAAAAATAGTAAAAAAAGGCAAAAAATCAAAATTACACAATAAAGAACTGTGTAAAAAATGTGTATGTAACGTAAAAATAATAAAAATTAATTAATTCCACAACGAATACGTCTGGCTTGTGTGAGAAGCTCTCTGGTGGTTATTTTCGTGGCATTTTTCCTGAAATTTTTCAAAAAATTTAAGTGACCTTTATTTGGTACTAGCTGACCCGGCCACGCGTTGTTGTGGCTCAAAATGTATCTATTATAAATGTGTAACACTTCCCCCATGGGGGAATTTTAAAAAATCCCTTTTTAGTGTATATTCTGTTGACGTCACCTATTAAAACGCAATTAAAAACGCAAAAAACCGCATGTAAAATAGTATAAATAGAAGCCGAGTTCTTCACGGTGTGGCCGTCGGCCATGATATTGTATATTTTGTATATTTTATATTGAATTAGTCTTAGATTTTCTTTGTTCCTTTGTCTAACTCTTTCTAGAACTTTCTTTGTCTAACTCTTTCTAGAACTTTCTTTTGTCTAACTCTTCCTAGAACTCTCTTTGTCTAACTCTTTGCCCTTGGGGGAGGATTATCTTTCCCTCAATAGTAAAAACAAAAGAGGGAGTGAGGCCCTGAAGCAAGACAGACAGAAAGAGTGCCAGTCTGGGTTGGAATCCCGAAGAGGTAGGAGCTGAAAAGGAGTGCTCCAGAAAGGGAGAAGGGTGATCTAAGAGGATAAAATGCAGAGAGAGATCATCGAGGAAAGACGACCCAGTCTGAAAGAAAAAAAGATTATAGACGAAAGATCTATAAGGAAAAGGGCTACAAACGTAACAAAAGAGAGAGATCCGAAGTTGTTCCCCACCAAAAGACACATCGCAAAGAAACCCGGGTATTTCCACTACTTTTCTTATCTTTCCTTATTTCTTCTATTCTTCCAATTTCTTTTAGTTTTAAGTTAGTATAAGTTAGTGTAAGTGAATACGGTCCTCGTCAGATTGTCGCGTGTGTGCAAGATAACTGTTTTTGAGGACAAACTTTAATTCCTGTATATATAAAATTCTAGAAGTTGTAAAGTTGGGATCCTATGTAAGAACCTGTTCAGAGAGAATAAAACTACTTTGTATTAAGTTTTATTTTGTACCATTTCGCTCGCGGGATCGTGTACCTCTTGTTACGAACACCACAACGGTAAGCCTTAATCCCGTCCCTCTCCCCGCTGGGAAATATCGAAAAATCCCTTTTTAGTGTATATTCTGTTAACGTCACCTATTAAAACGCAATTAAAAACGCAAAAAACCGCATGTAAAATAGTATAAATAGAAGCCGAGTTCTTCACTGTAAGCCTTAATCCTGTCCCTCTCCCCGCTGGGGAATATCGAAAAATCCCTTTTTAGTGTATATTCTGTTGACGTCACCTATTCAAACGCAATTAAAAACGCAAAAAACCGCATGTAAAATAGTACAAATAGAAGCCGAATTCTTCACGGTAAACCTTAATCCCGTCCATCTCCCCCAGTAGGGGAATTTCGACATGTATATTATATAAAAACACGTGCATATTCGAATGCAACGTTGTGTCAAAATTTCAAAGGAATCGGTAGGAACAAATAAACGTTGTATTTTATTTATATAGATAGGTAGAAAATGATCTGCTTAGGTCCATTCTCACTGAAAAGCATAATGCCTTACAGAAAAGCAAACTTAGGTCGTCTGAAGTTAGCGCCATCTGTTGGACATAAAAGCCTTAATCCATATATAAATATATTTTTGAAAGGGGGGAAATGGTGAACTTCACATATGCCACAAACCTTCGCGGGAGTGTATTAAACAACTTCCCAAAGTTTCATGGCAATCGGATAAATGGTGTGGTAATGCATGAAGGACAAACACACACACACACACACACACAGACATACATTCGTTTTTATATATATAGATTATTAAAGAAAAAACAATTTATTGCTTGCTAAAAAATGCTTCGATGTCTCATGAAAAATGATCAATTTTAATTTATAAAATCTAAAAAAATAAATGTAAAAAAATATTTTATTTTTATATCGGCGCCCCTCAAAATTTGGCGCCCCGGGCAGTCGCCCGGCTTGCCCGCCCCTTTATCCGGCCCTGGGTGACAGGTACCACATGTCATTTTTCGACAGGGGTCGGACTTAATGAAGATGTTATTCGTTATTAGCATTTATTTTTTATAAAGCTCATCTCTACCCTCAAAATTAAGCTTTTCGCTATTTTATTACAATTAATGATATGAGATTTTGTGATAATATATTTTGGTATTATCTTTCTATGACAGATGGCGGTCCCATGATGTCTGGCATAGAAAGATAGTACCAAAATGATATTTTGGTACTATCTTTCTATGACAGACACACAATTTTATTTATTAATAATTAATAATATAAAAGTTATTTTTAAAAAAATTTTATTAGCCTGATAAGTTAAGCAACTCGTTGCTGGATTTTTTAAATTCTGATACGTACATTACTTTGTAACCCCCTATTCCCATTTTTCACCGGATGCTCTCCCTCTGGTAATTAAAAACAAAACTATTCTATCTGGGTCGTTTGATTAATTCTTGTGTATTATCAGCAGTAAAGATGAATAGCAATAAAAAACCAAAGCTTTCTGTTGCGTTCCAAATTGCAATTTTAAAGATTTACGGGAGCTTAATATAAGTTTTCGTCTATTCCCACATTAAAAAACAGATGATTATTCGGAAATTGGTTGAATATATTTATCAGCTTCTCTGAATTCTGTAAGAGCGGATTTAGATTGTTAAGAATTGGCAGTTTCCCGATTGTCCAGCTTTACGTAAACAAGTTATGCTGAGAATTTTAAAAGATATTTTCTTAGTTTAAAATGCCAGTAATTTTGTGTGGGACACAGGATTGGATTTAAGCATTTCGAAGCCCTAAGCTGAACTCTGTAAGGCCCCTTACCAACCCTTTACAATTTTAGAAGTCAATTATAAAAAGAAAAGAATTAAATCCGACTATCTCTGATTCAATACGGTTATTGGAAGAAAAAAATGTGAGGTTTCACTAGTCTTATGTTTTATAACTGAATTTAATCCATGCAAGATGTGTAATTACCAGAGCCCCTTCGGCCGCCAATTTAAAGTCTTTTAATCTTAAAAATTGGCGTTTCCACTTCCCGGGACGAGGACCCAGGGGTTGGATTTGTGGGAAGCGAGTGTTCGGGTTGTTTCATTGTGTCGAATTACACAGAACAAGGCGCTTGGCGTATAAGTGCGTGAGTGCGAGAATTCGAGTAAAGGTTAAACGGTGTATATCTTCGTGTACAGTGGGGTGTGTGTGTGTGTGATCGAAGAACGTCTTCGGCATGTCTATAAACAGAAAAATAGTAAATTACAATACGAGAATAAGATGTGTTAAAAAATGAAACGAAAGAGTTCTTACCATCGGCGATTTCGAAAAATATTCACTTGTCCACTTGGTCCTCTTCGTGGTAAAGTTGGGGAGAGAGAAGAATCTCCCTCCTAAATGTTCCTAGAAAACACAAAGGCAGTGAGAAAACGAGAAGTTCATTCATTTATTACCTAAGGTTAATATTACTACCTTTATCAGACAGTCTTTCTTCCCGAACAGTGTTATGAGAAGAGCGAAGGACCTGACCTAGCCTAACCTAACCCACCCTAACCGGAAGCTCAATCCTCATAACAGCTGTTTGGGAAGAAAGGTCGGCCGAATGTCGCGTCCGGTGAAGAAACGTGTCACGTCCGGGTGGTCACAATCGGGAGTCAAATCCGTTGTCGTCGGACTTGTCTCCCGAGTGTCACGTTCGGGAGACAAGTCCGTGGGTCACGTCCGGGTAAAGGTGTCGAGTCCGAGTGGAAAGTCGAATCCGGTGAAAATGTCGCATCCGAGTGGAGAAGAGGAAATCGAAGAGGATCACCGCCTAAGCCAAGGGATCCGCAGCCGTCCGCAGCGACAAAACGGACACGGACAGCACGATCCCTCAACTTCGGCGGCTCTCTCCTCCGATTCCTCCTCGTTCCGACTTCCGCAAGGCAGTGGCGTCGCCGCGGCGGACGAACAGGAAGAACGCGACCGAGCAGAAAGTGTCACCTCGGACGAGCTGTCACTTTCGACATCCTGCACAACAAGGTCTGTGGCCGGATGACTCCCGAAGACCTTGGCCAAGTGCACTGGACCCAGGGTGTAGCGTCGCATCATCCCGACTCCGGGAGGATGCCACGCCACGCGCACTTGGGGAAGGCCTTCTTCACCCGCTTCCTCTCGCTCGTCCAGCCCCCGCTCCTCCACGTCCGAGGAACCCCCTCGGACGTGGCCGGCGGAGGCAGACGGTGGCTCCCTCCGGCGCCACCGCCTGCCTCCGCCGGAACCGCCTCCAAAGCCGCACCAACGTCGTCATTCTGTAAAAAAGAAAATTTGCAATTAGTCTAGTGAAAACAAAAGCTTAAATTAATGCTTAAATTCTAACGAGAAAAGCAAAATTCTCGCCGCAGCCTTCTTTTTAAATCTAAAAGATTGGAATTCGACCATCGAACGACGTGCCGAGACGTTCTGGGACCGATTAACGCAGAAAACGTTGAAGATTATACTCACGACGAGAAGAATCGGAATTCGGATAGCTCGCGTTAGATCCTACCGGAAATTGCTAGAACGTTCCAACTGTATTTGCAGTAGAGACGACCGACCCGGAACGAAGAAACTCTCTTACGTGTAATTTGTATTTGTACGACAGTAAATTAAAGACACGCCGCACGTAGCCATGAGGAAAAGGCACTCGAGCCCAAGTCGTAACAAGCGTTTCCTTCTAGAGCAATTTACCCTAACGTGTACGTCCACATAAACGCAACGACGGCATTTAAAAGAGTTTCGTGCAAAGAAATTGCCAACGAGTCGACCAAAACACAAGACAAACGTACGAAGAAGCGAAACGTGCCCACAGCCCAACTCGACATTCGAGACACGAACGTTTAAGTGGCACGAAGAATTGGCAGAGGATTACGTAAGTGTGGAAGATCGACTGCACTCAGAAAAGACCCAAAGAGAAAGGAAAAGAATTCTTTGTGTCCATCCTGTATAGATAAGTCTGAAGTGTATTAGTATCGGTGCAGACAATTTAATTCTGGCAAAATAAGCCATTGAAAAACGTTGTAACTAATACATAAATTGCATGGAGAAGTCTGAGATCAAAAGGCGAAATTTTTGACCTATCCAAGGAACATCCAATGCCTCGGAATACGGTCTCCGTCCATCAATGTTACCAGAGTATATTTTAGTTTAAATACGAATTTCATCGTAATTTTAAGTTAGCATTAAATAATTTTTAATTAAATTTCTATAAATAATCCTTATTCTTTGACCGTGTTAATAAAATATAAATGAATTAATTACGAAAATAAACCAATGAGCAAATACTTAATCCGTTTTCGGCGCTTCGGTCGCTTTCCAATGTGGCGGCTCGTTTAAAAGTCGTTTCGGATGGTAATTCACAAGCGACGGCAGATTTAAACGCAAATACGCCGGCCGATGTCGTCTCCGAAAGTTGGACTAAACGAAGCGAAAATAAAATCTTACAGCTAGCTAAATTCTAATTAAAATCTTACTTGGTGTAATGTCGGCGTCCAAAAGTCTTCTTAAAACCACGTTCCGGTAGCAAAGAACACTGACAAAAGGCAAAAAACACAGCGAAAACAAGAGAAGAGCACAGAGCGCACACGTCCGTTCGGCAAGCGAAAAACGTGCAAAGTGACGCAAAATCGTGTTGCAACAATAAGCGTTTCCATAGAAACAGCAATTGTTGCGGTTTCTATGGAGATTAGAAAGCGCGTAACGAATTCGAATGCGATTGACGTAATGGATTCTTTTTGAATTTTAAGGCTAAATATCTGCATTTTTTACGTTTCTATCCCCCGAGTGACGACGGATTGGGATCAAGAGACTCCCTATCACCCTCCACCTTCGGTTTCCATTCTCCACAAGGGGTTAGAAGCAAGATTTTCTATAATCGAACGTCATCTTTACCTCGCCACCCCCAAAACTAGAACAAATCATTCCTCTCGTTCGTCCAGTGTTCTCCGATTGACCGACAGCGCTATTGTTACTAAATTTCCTAATATTTCGTTTGTTCAACGCCATTTTAAAAACACATAAGGAAAAACATATAAAATTAACACGAAATAAACTTGAAAAATCTTTTAAAAAATATCATAAATCTTCCGATAAACTAATTCGAGCTTAAATTAATCCTTAAATTCTTCCGAGAAAAGTAAAATGCTCACCGCAGCTGCCTTTTTAAATCTAAAAGATTCGAATCCGAAGCGCAAACGGACGACCATCGAACGATGTCTTCTGGAGACCGATTCTCCAAGTAATATTAAATAAATTCTTACGTCTAGGGTCAATATGGACTAAGACTTACCTGAAAAATCTTCAGTCTTCTCTGCAAAAGTCCGCAAACCGCAAAAAACAGCACGCAATCGAAGAGCACAACAAGAAACACAATCGAACTGCGAATCGTCATGTGTGACGTTTTTCGAACAAACGTTAAAAGACGCGTCAACAATGTTCGAATTACGTAAAAATTCGAATTAAAAAAAACCGGTTATGTCTTTTAAATTAATTTATAACTTTTCTTTTTAAATTTTGCTTCAATCATTTTCTTGTGTTCGGAATTTGATAAATAGATCATCTTCTGCATTTACATGGTGCAGAATGTCCAACGTGAAGAACTTTTTTCGATTCTACGTCTCGAGGCTTGACCATCTCCGAAAATCGCCCGAAATTCGTTTGAATAAACATCTTTTTCGTTCATTTTCGGCCATAGCATGAAATAAATCAAATTCTTAGGATTTCGCCCAATATTATTTCGCTTTTAGGAAAGATTCCTCGGTCGCCATCGGGTTGCGGGTTTCGCATATTAATGCAACATCAAAGTGGATAAAGTTAATATTAAAAATACCGAAAAACCTTTATAATACGGCCGAACGAAAATGAAGGCCGACATAGAGGATAAACAGATTGAGCCAGGGAGAAGCCACCATTCTTTCTCCTCGAATTTCTGGCTTTTAAAAGGATCTCTCCCCTAAATTCTTAATTTGATGGATTAATCAATTTGACACCTCCGTTCGTCTTGGTCCGCGAGTGTTGATTTAAATTTGAAACTTTCGCTGGTATCTCACGCCATGATATTTTCTTTTCTGAGCGCTAAAAATTTTCCTTTGTCTTCAATACTTAGAACGCGACAATTTTGCTTTCGAAGGAATGCTACATTTATTTTCAAATTTTATCATGTCTACGAGAGTCAGAATCGAAGCTGGATTTTTCTGATTGACATTTTAGAGATTCCAATCCATTAGTTCGTGTCGACCAGCGACCTCACGCTGCTGCAAATAGAAAATTTTGTAGACATAAATTCCCACTGTCGTCCGTCCGCTGTCTTAACAGTGGTCGTTCACTGATGGCCCGCTCGCCATTTGCCCCTGGTCCTAAGCTCATAGGCATCGAACTCAAGAGACCTTGATATACGTTACGCGTTACCCCCCTTTCTCTTGTTAACGTCTATTCCCCACATGGCGTCCAGCCGGCTGTACCGCTGGACTCCCTCTTGCGAGATTACTACTACTCTCGCATTGTGTGTGGGGATTGGAACGCTCATCATCCCTATTGGGATACTTCGGCCTCAACCTCGCTATTATAGTTGTTCTTGTACGGGAATGGAGAAAAGTTATGAGCCTACTGCTCGAAACGAACGATTTAATTTTCTTTTTATAGTCAAAAAGCCCGGCAACGAGTTTTTTTTTTTTTTTTTTTTAACTCTTTCCGCCCTGTGGGCACTAAGAGGGCCTCTTTTAGAAGGCCCATTATGGATTCGGCCAGGCCCACAATGGGGCGACCGGGTGGTGAGGGACGGGGCCCGACATATCCGAACGGACCACCCCCCGAAAAATTCCTGGGGATTATTCGAACCGTTCGGATTCGATCCCGGGTCCCCCAAAGCGGTAGGCTGCCACCTTGACCGCTCGGCCATCCGGCCTCCGGCAACGAGTTGCGCAACTTTCTCGGCTGTTGTGAGATTTTATTTAGAAAATAACTTTTGTGTTTTTAACTACGATATAATAAATAGAATCGAGTGTGGCACCATCTGTTATGTGATTTTGTTATAAAAACAATTTCTGATCTTATTAATATTTTATATAGTTCGGAAAATTTCTTAAGAGATAAATTCAATAAATATATACTTTTGTGCGTGGATCAATAAATAATGGCTTTTTATTTTTTTCAAAGCCACATAGGTTTATGGTTGTGGATTAACTTAATAAAAAACATTTTAATTTTAATTTTAATTATTCAGCAATTATATAAATTATGAAACTGTTAGAAAAAATAACTGACTAAAAGGTCAAAGAAGCAATAGCATATTTGCATAGTAAGTCGTATGCTGTTTTATTTTGTCCGTGTGCTGTACTCTCCAAGAATTTGTACAAAGTTGGTCAGTGGATGTCATGGAATTTAAAACAAAAATTTGAGTAGGAACCCTGTACGTAGTTAATCATGCCCCTTTAATATCAAACCAAGATAGAGGACAGCTTCGTTATCCGAGACCAACATTATTTTATATAGTAAGTATAATTGTAATGCTTCTTATTTCTTAAAATTATATTTTTTTTCTGATTTTGCTACTTGCAATAATTTTTTTTTGGTCATGTTGAAATAAATAAGAATGAAAAGCTTCGCAGCGTTGGTGGGAGTGATTAGAATTCTTAGAGATTTTTTGATGATGTAATGACATACACAAATCCTTGTCAGGCTAGTTTGAAAGTTAAGCTGATAAAGGTCATTTTGCCATACTTGAAAAACTGCCCTGTACTGTGGTGTAAGGTTAACACTGATGGTGCACATTCAAATCACAATAATCGCATGTGCAATATTATAGCAACAAAGTTTGTTAGCCCTTTACTAACCAATTGGACTGGACAATTAAGTCAAACTGTGGAAAAAGTTCTCAGACTGTATCATAAGCCCACTTCTAGAAAAATATTAAAAGTCTAATGTAATTAAATGTAAATATTAAGTCTAATTCATATTGTAAATTTCTGATGAGGAGGAAGCTAAGTACATTTCTGTTTTCTGCAGTTTGTAAAATTCATTCAAAAACAGTGTACACTTTATTCAATAAATTAATTTTTTTTATGTAATAAACTTCTGCTTTTTCTATAAAGAATTTTATTTATATTAGAGATGTAAACTGAAGCAATGTTACTTTTACCATAGCTATACTTTTAATTTCAACTTTAAAACAATATATGTTGCTTTTGTTCACAATTCTACGTACTTCTCCAATATTAATTATAATAAATTCTTACCTTCAATATTACCATATTTCCGCGAAAATTTTTCGAAACTTTTTTACTAATCTAAAAAAACGTGCTTATTTTTGCGAAAAAATAAACAAATTTTTTCGAAAGGTTATATCAATATTTATTCTTACAGTTAGTCTTAATTAACAAAAGTAATAATTTTATAACATTTAGTACACAGCATTTTAATAAATTATCATATATGGTCCGAAAATGTGAAATTTTTTATAGTAGACACTATAGGTAATCTAGTTTTGCTAAGTTTGCGTACTTTTCGAGTAAAAAAAAAATATTTAAATTAACGATTAACTACTGGTATCTTTAAGAATCGAAAGAGATCTAAATAGTATTAGTGTGAAAAAGTTTGTATTTTCCATGCCAATAATACTCGGTTATTATTTCTTCCTAAAAAGTCTTATAAAAATAAAGGTGTGAAAAATACTGTATTATTATTTTGCTTTTTTCGAAGCATTCCCATGCTTTTTTCACGAACTAGGGAACATCGTTTGCAGCAGCTCATTTCTTGATTGTCAAAAGTTTTCATCCTGCATTAATGAGAAAAATACTTAACGCAACGACGTCTCCAAACTCCTCTATACTGAAACGCTGACGATGGACGGTCACCGATCGTCAGCGCCACAAGCGGAGAAAATATCAACTAGCGTCTATACGCTCGGTAGACAGAGAGAATTGGTGGACGGCCTTACTAGCGAAGCGATCAACTGGCCTTGTCTAGGTACTTTCCAGAATTCCGTGGTACACCTAGGGTTGCCAACATTTGCCAACTACTCGCCTGGAGGATTGCCCCCCCCAAAATAAACAGTCACAATATTTTATTTATTCAACAATTATATTATCATATACGAGTACAGTATATATATTTATATATAGTATTACACAGTTAACAATCCAACATTATTTTATATAGTAAGTATAATTGTAATGCTTCTTATTTCTTAAAATTATATTTTTTTTTCTGATTTTGCTACTTGCAATAATTTTTTTTGGTCATGTTGAAATAAATAAGAATGAAAAGCTTCGCAGCTCATGTCGAAATTAATTCGAATGCCTAACTCTGCTTTAACGAGCTCCACTCTCATTCTACTTCTATCATTTCTCCAAGCAGATTCCATTATAAAAAAAATTCTTTCCACAAATGCATTGCTTACAGGTACGCTTAGAACTTTGCCAACAATTTGTTTGATTTCAGTCACATCAAGGGTTTTAAAAATAGACACCCATATTTTTTCTGTTGATAACTCCTCATTTCAAAGTTTTTTTAAATTGTTATTTTGAATTAAAATTATTTTGTCGTATAGAATATCTTCATTATAGTAATAAGTATTAAAACTTTATCACAAAAAAAAGGATATTTAAAAAAATTACTTCTACAGACAATTTCAATTTTTACTTAGAAATAAATAAATTCATTTATCATAAAGGAGACAAACAAAACTTTATTTGAAAAACACAAATATTTGTTTTATTTGGGTCTCTAATTAGTAAAAAACGACGAAACACCATTTTAAAGTGCATTTTTATTCAAATAATATATTTATAAATAATATGTAGCCAAAAACGCAGCCAAGTCAAATTTCTGTAGCCCAAAAAGTAGCCAATGCGCCAAATGATATTTTTTATGCCAAACTGATAAAAGGATAACCAAATTTTGCACAAGGTAGCCAAATCTGGCGACCCTTCCAGTAATCTCGACGACATGAGTGTTTAGTAATGAAATGTAGATGGCGCTTATCGTAATGATGATTTTGTATGTAAATTTTCAACAAAAGTTTTCGATCTGGAAATATGAGGAATAATGTGAATGTTACAGAATAATTAACAAACCGATTTTAAATTTTAATATTAAACAATAATAAGTAAAACATTGATATTCCTGGTGAAATTACTAGTAAAACTGGAGACTGGATAAATGTCACCAAAACTGGAGTCTCCAGGCGAAAATGACACGGTTGGTAACCCTAGGTACACCACAAGTAAAAATACAGTAAGTCCTCTACTTACGAATTTAATCCGTTCGTAGCGGTCGTTCGCAAGTCGAAAAGTTCGTAACTTGAAAAGACGATGCTTGGCGCAAAAACTCAAAGCCTAAACATTAAATAATTGTTGTTTTTACAATTATTTAATGTTTAGGCTACTTGAATAATGTTGAATTAAGATTGTTAAAGGGAAGTATAAATTCAAATCAATCACATGCACAGTACATTATTTATTAAAATTACTCATTTAAAACAACTACAAATGTACTGTACATATGCATGTACTGTAAATGTTTTAACGTAAAACTTCAAAAATAAACTTGACTATACATAAAAAAATAACCAACTGCACTTTAACCCGCCATCTGTCGGCTTTGTTCGTAACTTCGAAAGTTCGTAAGTCGAATGTTCGTGAAGTAGAAGGAACTGCATCTGGACACATCCTATGGCTATTCGCGTTTTTCATGAACTATAGAGGGCGCTGCATTTTTACAAAATGGCTACTTTATCTGGGTCGCGTGTAACTAGTAATGTAAAATTAATCATATATTTCTGTCCGATATAATGATATATGCTTCTTGTAGCTGTTTATCGAGAAATTTTATAGTAGGAGAACAATTATTGCTAGCGGGACACGTTATTATGTGGTATCGAAACAAGTGAGTGAGATCGTTCTATACATATTTGTTCCTTTTGTGTTAAAAAACATCAGCTACAAAATCTGTCGTATCAGGGCCGGATTTACAAGTAAAAAGTTATGTAAGTTGTTGCTTAGGGCTTCGACTTTCAACGGGATCAAACATTTGTACAAAAAAAAAAAAAAAATTAAAGTCGAATTTTGTAATAAACATTTTTTTACAAACCAACAAAATATACTTTACTTTTTATTTTGTGTAGTATTTCATTAATTTTTTTCTAAGAACTAGCTGACCCGGCCACGCGTTGTTGTGGCTCAAAATGTATCTATTATAAATGTATAACATTTCCCCTGTGGAGTGAATTTCAAAAAATCCCTTCTTAGTGTACAGTACATTCTCTTGACGTACCCTATTAATTAAAACGCAATCAAAAACGCATCTAAGATAGTATAAATAGAAGCCGAGTTCTTCACAGTAAGCCTTAATCTCGTCCCTCTTCCCCACAAGGAAATATCGAAAAATCCCTTTTTAGTGTATATTCTGTTGACGTAACCTATTAAAACGCAATTAAAAACGCAAAAAACCGCATGTAAAATAGTATAATAGAAGCCGAATTCTTCACGGTAAACCTTAATCCCGTCCATCTCCCCCCAGTAGGGGAATTTCGACATGTATATTATATAAAAACACGTGCGTATTCGAATGCAACGTTGTGTCAAAATTTCAAAGGAATCGGTAGGAACAAACAAACGTTATATTTTATTTATATAGATAGATAGAAAATGATCTGCTTTAGTCCATTCTCACAGAAAAGCAAACTTAAGTCGTCTGAAGTTAGCGCCATCTGTTGGGCATGAAAGCCTTAATCCATACATAAATATATTTTTGAAAGGGGGGAAAACAATAATTGTTGTTTTAATCTGGTGGTCTTCACATATGCCACAAACCTTCGCGGGAGTGTATTAAACAACTTCCCGAAGTTTCATGGCAATCGGATAAATGGTGTGGTAATGCATGAAGGACAAACACACACACAGACACACAGACAGACATACATTCGTTTTTATATATATAGACTAACATAAGGTATTTAAAAAAATTGATTAAACCAATTTTAAAAAAGATTTTTAATGGAATGAGTACAATTGGATGGCAATTTTTCCTACAGCGATTTTGCTAAATTGTGTCATAATAGGCCTGCAGTAACATATAAATGGACTATGTATGTTCATGCTGCCTTATTTCGAACGGTTTGTAGATATCTATCCTTTTCAAATTTTCAGCCCAGGCAATTCTATCACACGGTGTGGTAGTCACATATCACAAGGCCCTCTGTTCCATCTATAAAGAAATAGAATTCTGTGCTTACTATATTGGGCTAAGGACTGAGGAAATTGTAGGGTTTTAGAAGAACCCTACAATTTCCTCACTCCTTAAAAAGGAGAAGGACGCCATCGAGAGAAAATAGTGCCTCGGCCGAAACAATTTGAAAGGTTAGAAATGTACAAAGCCTTCGGGAGATAGGCGGTAGTTAACTTCGAGGAGACAGACACTATTTCGTCAGGCTGGAGAACGTATAAAAAGTTATAAGTGAAGGTTTCTTCTTCCAATTGTCAGACTAGTAATATTTATCACGTATTTCTTAATTATACACAACTAGCAGAGACCGAGATTAAAACAGTTCTCTTTATTTCGCCTATTTAATCATTTTGGGTTGGTAATTTTCTAATCCCTATTCGGACTCACGGCTTCAGTGTCTCCAACATAACGAACAAAAGGTTAGTTCGCCTTAATATACTTGTGTTATCCACAATGATGGATATAGTGCACAATTTGTACACATCTTAATGGTGTAGTTTCTACATATCAGTCTCTTGCACTACTTTGTTTATTTTTTATGGGAAAATGCAACGCTTCTTCCATTTCCCACAATTATTAACTCCTTATTACCTCTTAGAAGGATTTTAACTTCAATATTGTGGTTCATAACACGACAAAATGTAGTTTGTCATTGTAAATATTTTCACCAGTTGAAACCAAAGTTTTCACAGACAAACTACAACTACGAGCAATTGTTTACAGTATTGTGACGCCGTCACAATGCCGGGGATGCAAATTTTAATCATAATTATAATTAATAATTAATTATTATACGAACATTAATAATTAATATACGTTTTATATTAATATATATTTATCAATATATATATTAATATTTATTATTATTATTATTATTAATATATTATTAATATTTATTAATAATATATTAATATATATTCATATATTTTATATTAATAATTATACGAACATTTAAACATAAAGAAAGAAAGAAATAGAGTAAACGAATTTGGGTCGTATAATCCACCAATCCTGGAGCACCATACTTGATGACGTTTATAAATAAGCATAGTTAACAGTCTCCCTATTATAACACCGTTGAATGGTGGCAAGCGAAACCTTGATGTGAGTTTTTTTCTTACATGATGATGTTAGATTTTAATAATTTACAGCCTTTATTTACTATATTTATTTAATTTTAATTATACAGCGAAATGTTTAATTGTAAAACGAGAAATATCAATTTATACTCGGAATTTACAGTAAGTTTTGAAATTGTATTTTATTGCTAAGAAAAAATTTTTTAAGTTATACAGTAACTTATTTGTTTTGTTGTTACTTTTTAGTGTTTGGTAGTAATACTGCTGATGAGGGGCATGCTAGCCCGAAACACGTATAATATGTGTACAGAAATTATTACTACAGGTGATATAATAAAGAAATTTTGTTCTTTCCTGAACTAACTTTCATTACTGTGCCAATCTTTAAACACCAGTATAAAGTCCTATTAATAAGTAAAGTCTAAGTAGACAATTAACAATAAAATCATATTTTTAAATCATTTAATTTAAAACATGTGCTTTTCACCTCAAATTAGTAGTGGCTTGCCCCTGTACATCATACTTTTTCTTTAATAATAGAGTCGTACCGGTCATCTATTAACTGCTTTCGGGGAGGTGGAGTTTTGAATTGAAAAAACGTAACTTCCGGTTAGCATCGGAAGTTCTTGTATAGTTAACTTGTCCTCCCGTTTTCAAGGTTTCCATATCTGGTCTCGGATTTCATCTAACTCCGTTCTCGAGATTAAAACAGTGGGAATTTAGAGGTCTACAATTTTTTCCAATTGCAGTCTCCTGAGGTCACGGGTCGACGCGAACTAACGGATTGCAATGCCGATGGGAAACATCCAGCTTTGACTCTGACTCTCGTAGACATGACAAAATTTGGAAACAAATGTAGATTCCTTCGAAAGCAAAACTGTCGCGTTGTAAGTAATGAAGACAAAAAAAAAAAAAAAAAAAAAAAGAAAATTCTTAGCCGTCAAAAAATAAAATATCATGGCGAGCAAAAGTTTCAAAGTTGGATCAATACTCGCGGACAAAGTCGAGCGGAAGTGTCAAATTGATTAACCGATCAAATTAAGAATTTAGGGAGAGATCCTTTAAAAAGCCAGAAATTCAAGGAGAAAGAATGGTGGCTTCTCCCCGGCTCAGACAACGGGGAAACCGACACGGAGGAAAACAGACTGAGCCGGGGAGAAGCCACCATTCTTTCTCCTTGAATTTCTGGCTTTTTAAAGGATCTCTCCCTAAATTCATTTTCGTTCATTATAAAGGTTTTTCGGTATTTTTAATATTAACTTTATCCAGTTTGACGTTGCGTTAATATGCGAAACCCGCAACCCCGACGGCGACCGATGAATCTTTCCGTAAAGCGAAATAATTATGTGGGAAATAAATCAAAATCCTAAGAATTTGATTGATTTCATCCGATGGCCGAAGACGGACGAAAAAGATATTTATCAACGTATTCAAACGAATTTCGGGCAATTTTCGGAGATTGTCAAGCCTCGAGACGTAAAATTTCAAAAGTTCGTTTTTTACCTCTCCACCGTGGCCATTCTGCACCATGTAAATGCAGAAGATAATTTATCAAATTCCAAGCACAAGAAAATGGTTGAAGCAAAATTTAAAAAGAAAAGTTATAAATTAATTTAAAAGACATAACCGTTTTTTTTTTAATTCGAATTTTTACGTAATTCGAACATTGTTGACGCGTCTTTTAACGTTTGTTCGAAATTCGTCACGCATGACGATTCGCAGTTCGATTGTGTTTCTTGTTGTGGTAGGGCATGCTTTTGTTGTGCTCTTCGATTGCGTGCTGTTTTTTGCGGTTTGCGGACTTTTGCAGAGAAGACTGAAGATTTTTCAGGTAAGTCTTAGTCCATATTAACCCTAGACGTAAGAATTTATTTAATATTACTTGGAGGAATCAGGAGACATCTCGGCACATCGTTCGATGGTCGGCCGTTTGCGCTTCGGATTCGAATCTTTTAGATTTAAAAAAGCAGCTGCGGTCAGCATTTTGCTTTTCTCGGAAGAATTTAAGGATTCATTCAAGCTCGAATTAGTTTATTGGAAGATTTATGATATTTTTTATTTTCAAGTTTATTTCGTGTTAATTTTATGTTCTTTCCTATGTGCTTTTAAAATGGTGTTGGACAAACGAAATATTAGGAAATTTAGTAACAATAGCGCTGTCGGTCAATCGGAGAACACTGGACGAACGAGAGGAATGATTTGTTCTAGTTTTGGGGGTGGCGAGGTAAAGATGACGTTCGATTATAGAAAATCTTGCTTCTAACCCCTTGTGGAGAATGGAAACCGAAGGTGGAGGGTGATAGGGAGTCTCTTGATCCCAATCCGTCGTCACTCGGGGGATAGAAACGTAAAAAATGCAGATATTTAGCCTTAAAATTCAAAAAGAATCCATTACGTCAATCGCATTCGAATTCGTTACGCGCTTTCTAATCTCCATAGAAACCGCAACAATTGCTGTTTCTATGGAAACGCTTATTGTTGCAACACGATTTTGCGTCACTTTGCACGTTTTTCGCTTGCCGAACGGACGTGTGCGCTCTGTGCTCTTCTCTTGTTTTCGCTGTGTTTTTTGCCTTTTGTCAGTGTTCTTTGCTACCGGAACGTGGTTTTAAGAAGACTTTTGGACGCCGACATTACACCAAGTAAGATTTTAATTAGAATTTAGCTAGCTGTAAGATTTTATTTTCGCTTCGTTTAGTCCAACTTTCGGAGACGACATCGGCCGGCGTATTTGCGTTTAAATCTGCCGTCGCTTGTGAATTACCATCCGAAACGACTTTTAAACGAGCCGCCACATTGGAAAGCGACCGAAGCGCCGAAAACGGATTAAGTATTTGCTCATTGGTTTATTTTCGTAATTAATTCATTTATATTTTATTAACACGGTCAAAGAATAAGGATTATTTATAGAAATTTAATTAAAAATTATTTAATGCTAACTTAAAATTACGATGAAATTCGTATTTAAACTAAAATATACTCTGGTAACATTGATGGACGGAGACCGTATTCCGAGGCATTGGATGTTCCTTGGATAGGTCAAAAATTTCGCCTTTTGATCTCAGACTTCTCCATGCAATTTATGTATTAGTTACAACGTTTTTCAATGGCTTATTTTGCCAGAATTAAATTGTCTGCACCGATACTAATACACTTCAGACTTATCTATACAGGATGGACACAAAGAATTCTTTTCCTTTCTCTTTGGGTCTTTTCTGAGTGCAGTCGATCTTCCACACTTACGTAATCCTCTGCCAATTCTTCGTGCCACTTAAACGTTCGTGTCTCGAATGTCGAGTTGGGCTGTGGGCACGTTTCGCTTCTTCGTACGTTTGTCTTGTGTTTTGGTCGACTCGTTGGCAATTTCTTTGCACGAAACTCTTTTAAATGCCGTCGTTGCGTTTATGTGACGTACACGTTAGGGTAAATTGCTCTAGAAGGAAACGCTTGTTACGAGTTGGGCTCGAGTGCCTTTTCCTCATGGCTACGTGCGGCGTGTCTTTAATTTACTGTCGTACAAATACAAATTACACGTAAGAGAGTTTCTTCGTTCCGGGTCGGTCGTCTCTACTGCAAATACAGTTGGAACGTTCTAGCAATTTCCGGTAGGATCTAACGCGAGCTATCCGAATTCCGATTCTTCTCGTCGTGAGTATAATCTTCAACGTTTTCTGCGTTAATCGGTCCCAGAACGTCTCGGCACGTCGTTCGATGGTCGAATTCCAATCTTTTAGATTTAAAAAGAAGGCTGCGGCGAGAATTTTGCTTTTCTCGTTAGAATTTAAGCATTAATTTAAGCTTTTGTTTTCACTAGACTAATTGCAAATTTTCTTTTTTACAGAATGACGACGTTGGTGCGGCTTTGGAGGCGGTTCCGGCGGAGGCAGGCGGTGGCGCCGGAGGGAGCCACCGTCTGCCTCCGCCGGCCACGTCCGAGGGGGTTCCTCGGACGTGGAGGAGCGGGGGCTGGACGAGCGAGAGGAAGCGGGTGAAGAAGGCCTTCCCCAAGTGCGCGTGGCGTGGCATCCTCCCGGAGTCGGGATGATGCGACGCTACACCCTGGGTCCAGTGCACTTGGCCAAGGTCTTCGGGAGTCATCCGGCCACAGACCTTGTTGTGCAGGATGTCGAAAGTGACAGCTCGTCCGAGGTGACACTTTCTGCTCGGTCGCGTTCTTCCTGTTCGTCCGCCGCGGCGACGCCACTGCCTTGCGGAAGTCGGAACGAGGAGGAATCGGAGGAGAGAGCCGCCGAAGTTGAGGGATCGTGCTGTCCGTGTCCGTTTTGTCGCTGCGGACGGCTGCGGATCCCTTGGCTTAGGCGGTGATCCTCTTCGATTTCCTCTTCTCCACTCGGATGCGACATTTTCACCGGATTCGACTTTCCACTCGGACTCGACACCTTTACCCGGACGTGACCCACGGACTTGTCTCCCGAACGTGACACTCGGAGACAAGTCCGACGACAACGGATTTGACTCCCGATTGTGACCACCCGGACGTGACACGTTTCTTCACCGGACGCGACATTCGGCCGACCTTTCTTCCCAAACAGCTGTTATGAGGATTGAGCTTCCGGTTAGGGTGGGTTAGGTTAGGCTAGGTCAGGTCCTTCGCTCTTCTCATAACACTGTTCGGGAAGAAAGACTGTCTGATAAAGGTAATAATATTAACCTTAGGTAATAAATGAATGAACTTCTCGTTTTCTCACTGCCTTTGTGTTTTCTAGGAACATTTGGGAGGGAGATTCTTCTCTCTCCCCAACTTTACCACGAAGAGGATCAAGTGGACAAGTGAATTTTTTTCGAAATCGCCGATGGTAAGAACTCTTTCGTTTCATTTTTTAACACATCTTATTTTCGTATTGTAATTTACTGTTTTTCTGTTTATAGACATGCCGAAGACGTTCTTCGATCACACACACACACACACACACACACGGACACGGACACACACACACGGACACGGACACACACACGGACACACGGACACAACATCACTGTACACAAGATATACACCGTTTAACCTTTACTCGAATTCTCGCACTCACGCACTTACATGTCAAGCGCCACGTTCTGTGTAATTCCACACAATGAAACAACCCGAACACTCGCTTCCCACAAATCCAACCCCTGGGTCCTCGTCCCGGGAAGTGGAAACGCCAATTTTAAAGATTAAAAGACTTTAAATTGGCGGCCGACGGGGCTCTGGTATCACACATCTTGCATGGATTAAATAGAATTTCAGACAGCATCAATAATCGTTTTGTGATAAATTTTTCTGTTAAATTTAGTGTGGTAAGAAATTATGTGCGCACAAATCTCGCTCGTATTTTAGTATTGCTAACTCTTACCTAAGATAATTAATTAAAGATCTTCGTGCTCATCGTATATTTCATCACACTTGCAATATGGCAGCTGGTGATTCTTTGTTTTGTTTATAGAGGGCCGTTTTAATCTTACCCATCGTCGGTTTCTGAAGATCCACAATTTGGGCTGCTGGACTGTCTTGACACATCAGGTACAGATAGCCCTGGGTTTTTCAACAGCCCGAAATCGATCTCAGACATCTTAATCGCTCAAACATCCGTCACCTTGTTATACTAGGTGTTGAAAGTAGCAGACTATCTGGGACCAGTATGGGACCAGATAGAAATATCGAAGAAAATCAGGGAGGTACTAGAAAAAGGCCCTAACTTTGTTACAGATGTTGTAAATAGTTAGGAAACCTCCATACAGGAGATTGAAAGAGGGGTAGTTGGTACGGATCCCTTGGATAAAGAATTCTTTAGATGGAAAACGGTCATCAGTAACCGTCCAAAGAAAAAAGCAACTAGTATTAAGAATAGAGACATATGGCTTACGTTCAGAACGAATGACTTAGTGATGACCAAAGCAGACAAAACTAGGCATTTAGTTGTCATGAAAAGGCATACTTTTGACAAGGAATTACATGCTTACATCAAGAAGACCGAGTGTGACATTGTTGATGACAAGATTTTCGGGTCTTTGGACAGAAGGGTCAAGAGGTTAGAACGCTCAAGTCTTGCTGCCGTTTTACCTTTTCTGAAAAAATGTCACAATCCAAACGCAGGAGCTCCAAGATTGTTTGCGTTTGCTAAGACGCACAAAGCCGAAAACGAATTAAGACCAGTGGTAGAGAAATGTAGGGGGCCCACCTTTGTCTTAGAGAAAAGATTCTGTTGTCGTAGTTAATGAAGTACAAAATATTTCTTTAATGGAAGATGAAGTAGCGACCGTTTTGGATTATGAAAAGCATGTATCCTTCAGTAATGATTGAATCTTGTGTGGAGACATTATTGAATTTCATGTACAACAACAAACCACAGTTCCTTAATTACACCCAAGACCTAGAAGAGCTGGCTAGCCTTGTATGCCATCAATCTTCTTTTACTTTTTGTGGTCAAATGTACAGGCAGAAAAGAGGGGTTCCGATGGGAAGTCCCCTCTCTGGAATTCTTTGCGAGTTAGTAGTTAGAAGATTAGAAAGAGCCCTGCGTGATTTTAAAGAAGATACTATACTATCTATCTTGAGGAAACCGTGTTTTGTATTTTCTTTTCTTTTCTTTTCTTTCGAAGACACAATGTAGTGACGTAAACTTAAACACTGGGCGAATTTTTCATCCTTTTTATTCGGTTGGAACGCTTTTTATTACATAACGCGTTTCGGGCCGATGCCCCTCTTCAGCCAACTTCTAAATCCTGGTGGTGAGAGCTTGTATACCATTAAAAGCTGGTCCGTACCTCATTCGGTAGTTTAGACGGATGTGAATAGTCCAAGGGTACGAATCTGAGATTCGTCTACCGGTGTGTTGTCTAACGCTGATCTGGGGAGGAGTACGAGATTACATTCTACGAGTTTTTTCTGTACTACAATTACAAATGTAGTAAAAATAATATCTTTACTTTCATATATTAACATTTATTATTGTATTACTAAAATAATACAGTATACATACAGTGACCATATTTTTTGGGGGAAAATAAAGGACATATCGAAGAAAATAAAAAAATACTTTATAAAATTCATAAGTTTATAACATTTATTACGAAAATAGTAGCATACAACATTGCATACATTAAAATTTTAAACAATCTTAATTATTACACATACACACACATTGTAAAAAATTTAAATAACATTAATTTTGATACTTTTCAGTAAAATTAACTTTTTTCAGTAGCACCGGTTCATGTTTTAAAAAATCATAAAATTCTATACAGTTCATTTGAAAGTTGTATTTGACAGAAATACATGCTTCTAATGTGCTTACTTTTAACTGGGTTTTTTCATTTATCCACATATTATTCACTAGTGAAAATATTCGTTCGACAGGGGCATTAGATTCAGGGAGACATAAAGAAAATTCTACAATTTTACAAATGTTTTTGAAAGCAATTTCTTTTGCTGTAAAATGTTCAAAAATCTCAACCTACCTTTGATGGCAGGGCTTGTTATTCTGTTGCCATTCGTTGATCTTTTCATTTGTGACATATTTTTTTACACACGAAACTTCATCAAATAATTCACCGTCAAGTATATTTATGGACCAATGATTCGAAATAAAAATATAGCTTTTCTCTACCTTTGCCCACAAAGGGATTTCGCGTAATGTGACCCATTCAAATACCTCTATTTGAATAAAACACATGTTCCAATTATTTAGATAATCTATGCACGTTTGATAAAATGTGTGCACAGCATCATTGAATTTTTTGGCTTGTATATTTTCTGATTTTTCTAATGCTAAAATCACTTTTCTAATAATAATAGGAAGAAACACCTCATTTTTTCTTTCAACTAACTTTAACTTTAATTCCTTTAGAAGTATGGATGTTTCGCACATTGAGATTTCTTGTGATTCAACTTTCGATATATATTGGTGAAATATTGAGGCTTGGTTATGAATAAATAATAACCATTCCTCTGCTAATGTTTCATTGAAAAAGTTTTTCAGAATTGTGGGACATTTTTCCAGATTCAAAAAGTATGATTTTAATGGATTAAATAGTTGTAAAATTCTATTTAAAGCTTGTAAAAGAGTTAGCCAGCGTGTTTTGCTGTAACCAAGAAGCTTTTTATATTGAACCTCTGCATCATCACAAAATTCTTTCAAATCTTCTACTCATATTGTATAAATATAGAAATGTGAATAAATTTTTACTAATATCACTTCAATATCTATCGGAAGACAATCTACAGCAGTGCTTATGCAATTGTTCAATATGTGGGCAGCGCAATTAACTCCTATCAATTTATGTTTACTTGATTGTTGCATTTTAAATAAAACATTATTCTTTCCTTTTCTCTGGGAACCACCAAAATTGCTGTTGGTATTGTCAGCACACTAAACGAGTAATTTATTGGTAATTTCAAATTTTGACAGTGAATTCTTGATGCAATTTGTTAATATATCTGAAGTTTCTCCAGAAAGATTATTTATATTCAAAACTTTTACTCTGACACTGCAATTGGGTAAAAAATATCTGACCAGAATTGTGCACAATTTAGTATTACCATGATTCGAACAATTCGAATAAATAGTTATATAATTTTGCTGATCTGCCACTATTCGCAATATTAAAGCTGGCTAAACATTTGTTGCATTTGACGTCACTATTTGTTATTCCTTTCTTAATAAATGGAAATTCTTCTTGTAATGTTTGATTAAAAATGCATTTTCTTTTGGGTGCCATGATAAATGGTCTACAAAATATAAATTAAATAATACCTAAATATAAAAAATTAAAAATAATAGACTAAAAATTCACATGCAGTCCCTGTGTAACTAATTAACGTTTCGTAAAAGTGTAGTAACTGATGTGAGGTCCACGTGTGTACTGTCCAGAGAAAAGGAGTGTACTATAAAGAAAAGGGAAACTCAAAAATGTCACATGCTCAAGCCCCTGAAGATTGCTGACAAGTGGCGATGAATGCTCACCAATGATCCAAGTGTATTATCCACCAACTAGAGAGTTAAAAAAACTATCACAAAAATTCCCATAAGAGTGTCTACCCCCTGGTACTTTCAAAGGCCGTTTGATTGGCGACACACTGCACTACCACGCTCTATGTAGCAATGCATGACACGATGACAACACTGGTCGTGATGGCGTACGAAACTAACTTGTTCAATATATTATTAAAAAAAATTTTTTTTTTAAACTTTGCGTCGACTTTACAAAATAAAAGACAAAATGCTTATTTTAGAAAATAAATAAAGTTAGAGGACAGAGCAGTGAAATAAAGGACGTATGGTCACTGTAAGTATACAGTACTTATAAGCATAGCTTTTTTATTATATACTCCTCTAAACGAAGGATTTTCCTTTGGCCGTCCATATCTCGTGTTTTAGGCATTCATTATTGTAATCGGGATACCTCTTGTGGTAGATATATGAATATTTTCGATAAATCTTTCCGGATCTATTCTAGTTCTTTTCCAAGTAGCCACGAGAGAACGTACACAAAAGCTCGTTTTCCGCCATTTTCGCACGTGTCACAATGACCTTTTTTTTAAAAAACTCTTTCCGCCCTGTGGGCACTAAGAGGGCCTCTTTTAGTATGCCCATTATGGGTTCGGCCAGGCCCACAATGGGGCGACCGGGTGGTGATGGACGGGGCCCGACATATCCGAACGGACCACCCCCCGAAAAATTCCTGGGAATTATTCGACCCGTTAGGAATCGATCCCGGGTCCCCAGAGCGGTAGGCTGCCACCTTGACTGCTCGGCCATCCGGCCTGTCACAATGACCTAGATTTCATTGACTTCTGATTGGTGGATGGTACAGTTTTACGGCCGTATTCGTGTCGAAAGTTGAACACTACTCAACTTGTTTTTACGCTGGTTTTACGACCTGCTCAGGCGTAAAATATCTTGGTCACGTGATTAAAAGCTTTTGCGGCCGTTTTTGCGCTAGTGGAGTCGCGGCCTAAGATGGCAATCGATAGTATCCGTCATTGCAACGAAGAGCACTGTATCTAAGGTCACAGTCACTCTATATAGTATATTCTAGCTCGTTGGATTGAAAAATATATTGAAATTTTAAAATATATTACCTCTGCTCTATTCCATTGTCTACATACTTAATACTAATGAGTTATAAAAAAATTCTATAGACATTTTTGTTATTAGGTTTTGAAAATAAAATCTTTCAGAAAAATTCACGTATTCTTTTTTTTTAAGAGACCACATCAATATCAGTAATAATGCTCAACTATCTCGCTTGACGAAACTTTAATTAATGAGAGGCTATATTTATTAGCTGCGGCTCCCGTCCCGTTTTGTATAAAGAAATTAACATATTAAGACAAGGGGTGCATATACTTTTGGAATCAAACTGATCCAAGATCACTTCGATCGTTCAAATCGTGTATACAAAGGAACTACTGCGATCCGATCAATCTCTATTTGCGTATACAAACGCCATCTAGGATCAGCTGGATCGCGATCAAACTAATCCGAGCGGAGGGTAGGATCGTTTGGATCGGATAAAAGACATTAAAGATGGCGGTTTCCATGGTTGAAGTTGAGCTTACAGTAAATAACGAAGAAACACGTTTAATTGTTGACAAGGAAACTTATTTAAAACTTATAAATGACAAGTAAAAACATCATTATTAAAATATCCGATAAACTGAGATGAAAAAATAAGTACAGTATTTAGAGACAATTTTGCGAAGTTGTACCTCAAGAATGTATGGCGTGCACGTTCATCTTTTCTGCAAGTTTTATTTTTAATTTTGTGGAAAACAATTTTATTCATAGAGTAATACGAATTAAAATTCGTATGAATGAGCACAAACAATTTTGTCAAATAAAGGATAATTCATAACAACGTATGTCGTTTAGTACTAACTAATAGTTTTAATATCGAGAGATAAAATGGATAATTTTAATTTAATTAATTGATCCTTGTTAGTTAACATATACAGAGTTACAAAGATATTATACGTATAATATTTTTAAAACTCAGTATATGTTAACTAACGAGGAGAGACTATTAATAACTAACAAATGTTTGCCGCCATCTTCGATCCTACTTGTATACTTCCGCCATGACAGAAGCTATCTGTATCACGTGACAAGGACTGATCCGCTTTACAGATCGATCCATACAAAACGAAAAGTATATGCACCCTGGGATGACCATTTAGCGGCCGGATGGCCGAGCGGTCAAGGTTAGCAGCTTGCCGCCTTGGGGGACCCGGGATCGAATCCGGACGGGTCGAGAAATCCCCAGGAATTTTTCGGGGGGGTGGTCCGTCTGGATATGTCGGTCCCCGTCCCTCACCACCCGGCCGCCTCATTGTGGGCCTGGCCGAACCCATAATGGGCTTACTATAAGAGGCCCTCTTAGTGCCCACTGGGCGGAAAGAGTTTTAAAAAAAAAAAAAAAAAAAAAAAAAGATGACCATAATCAGCGTGTTGTTTAATTCTTATCTCACTAAGAAAAACTAGATGACTTAAATAGCCAATTAATCTAAACAGAATGCTATCGAATAGATATTTACATAAACAACAAATACGTATTGAATATTGGTACCGTATCTAACTTGTAAGATGCTGATTAAGTGATAAAATCCAACTAATCCAGTATTATTCAAAACTATTGAAAGCCTTTACGATTAATGTAATCGATAATAAAACGTTTGTGTATCCTATTTCTATGGAAGATAATCAATCTTGCATACTAGCTTATTTGCAATTTTTTAGTGTGGAGTGAATTGTGTCCACTGTTTCAAGACATAGATTCCTAGTAAAATACTAAAAAAGTTGAGATACTAATATAAATACCATACTTATTAAATGAATTATTATTCGGGATAATATTCCTTACTGTCTTTATATAAATTTATGATTAATGTTACCTATGGTTCCAAAATGGCGGCTCGTCTCTGATTCCAGCAAATAGAAGAAAGGAAACAGTGGGGACGCACGTTCTAAACTAACCTATTCTAATAAATCACCATAATAACCACCAAACAAAATTAATAATTTTGTTGGTAATAATTATGGTGATTTATTAGAATAGGTTAGTTTAGAACGTGCGTCCCCACTGTTTCCTTTCTTCTATTTGCTGGAATCAGAGACGAGCCGCCAGTTTGGAACCATAGGTAACATTAACCAAATTTATTAAGCCAAAGTAAACGGAATTTATTCTAGAAACAATTTTTTAAAGAGCTGTTTTGATCGCAAGTAACACGGCCCATCCTATAATACAGAGATCATCCAGTCGCTACCAGGATCCCACTATATACAGGCAAATGATGTAGTTAATAAAAATTAAGCAATTACAAATAATACAAAACTTTATTCATTGCAAAACTATAAATACTAGGTCGATACATTTTTTAAAAAATTATTGAAAAATTTAATCTTGAGAGCGCCTCTACTGACAAAAAGGTAAACTAAAAGCGAACTTGCGCCTCGTGTCCAATCGTAAATAAACATCACGTTCTAGCAGTGAGTTGTAGACTGTCAGTAGACTGTCAGTAGACATCATTGTAGACTGTCAGTAGAAGATAGCTGATGTCTCCTTTTTGCAGCATAATAAAGAAGAAAATGAGAAAGATATGATCACATTTTCGAATAAATTAGTGAAAAGATTGAAAGTAATGTAAGTATTTAGTATTTAGTTATGACAATCAAATGTAGAATATACAACTTTGTTATATAACCACTTGTGAATGTTATTTTAATATTAACTTTATACATTTATCAAGATTTTAAATCTAATTATTTCATTTATAATTCAGCATTCTCAAATGAAAAATAATTGACACCGTTTACTTAGTTTGCTCCACTTTTGAATTTGATTATCAAGTGTATTAAGTGTTTTCGTAGTGTGTTTGTTTATGATAAATTTTAGCCTTGTGATAATAAAAAGTATTTCAAAACTAAACTGTAAATGAATTTTGCCCCTGAAGATCCTGAAATTTGTATGAATCAAGGTTACAGTTACAATTAATTTGTGATAAAGAAAAAGTGGATCAATTCAAGCTCTGAATGAGATGTGGGACTTCATCAGAGCTGTAGAAAATACCCATAGGAGCAAAAAAGTCAAAGGAACCATACCTCTACAAGTGACCCTTTGCAAGTTACAGCCCCCTAAAATTTGGTTGCGCGAGATTGTGAGTTGTGTCACTCTGCTAAAACTATCGCATTTAACTATTTAGCCCACGTGACTATATTGGCTTCGAGTAGCCCACTTGACTGTTTGTGGAGTACTTGATGTTATATAGTTTTAGGGGGTATAAGGCTCACCCCCACCTGGGTGCTTCGGTGCAAGTGATAGCAAGCACATAGTACACATAGATAGTACACATGTGGAATGTCAATCAAAGTGAGCGATAGCAAGACTTGATGACGTGGAACATTTAGAATAGGCAGTATACTAATACATGCTAAAAATTGGCCTTTAGAGGTGAATATCTCGTGAAGGGTCTCATGTACAGGTATGGTTCCTCTGACATTTTGCTCGTATAGGAGGGTCTAAAATTCTTAGGGGACGCGAAACCTCTCATTCAGAGCTTGAATCTTACCACTAACTGATCAGTAGTTTTCACATCAAATATTAGAAAAGAGTTTTAGATTACTAAAACAGTAATTAATTAATTAGAACTTATTAATATTTGTATGTTCATAACTCATGAATACGTAAATGCCAATATAATATAGTATTTTATATCAGCAGTTGCCAATCAGTGGTCTATGGACTGCTAATGGTCTGCGAGAAATTTTTAGTGGTCCATGGAGAAATTTGGACAATGATCTACTCAAGGTTATGCAAAGTATTATGAAAGAAATGCAAAATGTTTGGTTCCTTATTTTCGCTCATTGGGGTTTTTTATTCGAGTCCAAAACCAAATGTGAAATGATTGTTATCAATAAATAATAATGTCAATAAATAATGTGTGCAATTGTTGTCCTTAATGGAAAAGAGCCAAGAATCCATAGACTTATTTCAAACAAGCAGCAACAAACTTCACACTAATTTGTTATAATTAAACAAGTGAATTTCATATTAATAAAGTAAAATGGAACTTTTATGATCATTGTTCTATAGATGTTTGTACTGTTTAAAAAAAAATTCATGACAGTAGGCTGTGGGATTCAAAATTGTGAGTTTAGTGGTCCATAAGGTCAGAAAGGTTGACGACCACTTTTATATATTATACTAATATAATATTTATGAATATTAACAAAAATGATTAAATTTAGTTTTTATACAAATACATAATATTTAATTTTTCATAAACAAAAACTATTTTGAAATTTCAATGTTTCAAAAGCTCACAAACCAAACAAATACATGAAAACATAATAATAAATTATTTTTATTCCACTATTTAATATAATGTCCAGATATAAAAATTATCAATCAGTTAATAGTACCAAAGCAATGCCACCTGTTTGTCTGGAAAGGTTTGCAATAAGTTTGCTTATGATTAAATTATTTTTGTAGAATAAAATTCAAATTTGCTTATTAATTAATAGAAAAACAAATGACAAAAATATTTTATAAATTTTGCTTTAAAAAAATGGAACCATAAATGAGAACTGAATTGTATTTTGAAATGGCCAAAATTAATGGAATAAATATGATAAACATTTACATATGAAAATTTCTATTTCTTATATATGAATTCTATTTCATTCTAAATTTTAGATATTTTTTTAATGTATTTACTAAATCTTGATAATTTGGTTTTGTTAATTTTAATTGTTGAAAGAGTTTTTAATTAAATTTTGTATAAAAACTTCTTTTATCTTTATATAAAATTAAATTTTCTTAAGAATTTACTTTTAGAGTAGTTTTAAACAGAGTTAGAGTACTTTTAGAGAAGAGTTAGTAAAGTTTTAGAGTAGAAAATTGACATTTACAGTACATCCCAAACAGGAATAAAATGTAAAATTTGTATATATAAAATTACTCTCATACCTTAATAAGTTATAAAATCAAAATTAATCTAATTAAAGAATTAATAAGCTATATTGATATTGAGGTAATTAAAAACAGTTTAAAAAATTAATGATTGAAACAAGTGTCAGCTTTTAAAACTGAAAATTTGCATTTTTAAAGCCATCACAGCATATGTTGTTATGTTTCCATTGAAAAAACTATTTTATTTCAGTATTCCTCTATAATTGTAAAATCATAATAATTAATTTGAAAAATATTTAGTTGATAAAATGCACAAAATTATTTAAAAAGATGTTTAGTAAAAACCAAAGAATATTATCTAATAAAATGTACCTAATAAGAAAAAACAAAATTATTTTGAAATACAATAAATTATATAAATTTAAAAATTCGTTATAAAGGAAAAAAAAATCATACTGTATAATGTATTAATAGTTTATTCTTTTTAAAATTAGTTTAACAAATTTATATGATTATATATACAGTAATTTAATATTCCAACTCTGTATTAAATTAGATATTTTTTAATTTTATATTTTGTTAGGTATTCATAATTAGAGAGTTGTTAAAGTAATGTAAAATACTTGATTTAAAATTATTAAAACATATGATTTTGTCTAATTACATCTGTGTTTAGTATATTTCAGAAGTTTTTTTTTTTTCCTTATAAAGACATACCAGTTAATTTGGTTTAGTTTTAATTTTGAAAATTTTCACAATGTGTGTTTTATATATTTTTACCAATTAAATACAAAATCGTGATAATATATTATTAATAATAATATAAAAATAACAAGCAATTATCTATTGTGACATCGTCACAATTGCAAGCTGCAATTTTTAATTTATTTAATTTAAAATTTATGTTCTCCATTTCAAATTAGTAGTGGCTTGCCCCTGTACATCATACTTTTCTTTTAACAATAGAGTCATGCCAGTCATCTATTTAACACCTATCAGAGGAAAAATTTTGTATTGAAATAACATGACTTCAGTTTAATTATTATGCCTTTGTGTCCTTTTTAACTCTATTTAAAATTTATTTTGTATACTAGTACTTTCTATATATTAACAGGACTTATTATACTGGTTTTAATGTGTAAAAATTAGGAATGTGTCAAATTGTATGGTTGCTGTGGATCGTGAGTTTAAGTGGAAATGTAAAGAAGTTCGGAAATACAGAAATTATAAGAATTTTTAATTTATTGTCGGGAAATGTTTGTGTTTTTAACTAATTTTAGTTATAATTGTACCAAGAAATATTTTTTATTGTTAATTGTAGAAAGTGTCGTTTAAAGGCCTGGTGAGGAGGGACGAACAAGTCCGAAACACAAGTTTAAAGTGTATGTGTTCAGGTGAACTAAATAAAGAACATTATTTTTGATCTGTAAGACTAAAAATCTGCATCCATAATTTCCAGTATAATAAGTCCTGTTAATATATAGAAAGTACTAGTATACAAAATCAATTTTAAATAAAACATGACTTCAGGTTTGCATCAGAAGTTTGTATATAGTTATAGTTAATTGGTGCTTCTGCCCCTAAGGTTTCCATATGTAGTCATGTCTTTCATCTATCCAACTCTGTTCTCAAGATTAGGGAAAGACGGGCAGACAACAGTGGAAACAGCCTAATAAATTTATCATTTTAATCTTAGAAAATTGATAAAATTTTAAATTTCACACATTAGGTTTTATAATAATAAATCAGTTAAGAGATTAGTTTTTACTTTAATTGACTTAAGTTTTAAGTTATGCATTGTGAATTTTTAACTGAAATATATTTCAGTTAATTGTAAAAGATAATAAATTGAACTTTTTCTTATGTCTTAACTACTGACTAATTACTGAATGAACATAACTGTAAGTTTGGGTGTCTGCAGAAAATTTTCCAGACAGCAAAACTTGGAAACAAATAATTATATCAATAAATTTTTTTTAATTACTTAATTTTTTGGGTTTTTTTTTCACAAGTAGATTATAAAATACAGTATTGCATCAAAGCATCCAATTATACCCTTGATCATGGAATGTTTTGGTAAGTGATTAAGATATAATTGATACATAACCAGTTTTTTATCAATCATAATTTGTGGAATTTTTTGATCCCAGGAAGGAGCAATTATCCTATTTGCCCCCTCTGCAAGTGCCCATGACTATAAGCAAATGGCAAATGAAATTTAAAAAATTAATTGTTTTTATTTCATAAGTTAAATGAAATAGTTTTTCTGTAAATAAATATTGAAATGAAATTTGAAGACATCAGTTATTATAAGTAAAGAAAAAAATTTATCATTATCATGAAAATCTATCCAGTTTCTCTTTCAATGCTTGCAGGGCAGACACAATTTAAACAAGAAGTTTATTTTGTGTGTTAATAATTTAATTAGCTCTAAGAGATGATTTAATTAAATATCTAACATAACAGACTAATTAACATAAATGTATTTTCATATAAATTTGTTAATAAAATAAAAAATGCCTATTTTCAATCTTATTATTTTACATAGAAAATGTTATATATTGTCAATATCATAAATAAGATAATAAATATGATAAATATTTTTTTAAAAGATTATAAATAAATATTCTTGACCTGAATATCTAATAATGTTATGAATATTTTTAGTTATGGTTTTGATAGGAATTTGATATGAAGTATGTAAACAAACAAAATATTTTTAATAAGAGAACAAATAGCAGTACTACGTATCTACTGAGATAAAATCAACCTCTATCAATAAAATCAGTTATCATATTTCATAAAGAATTTTTTTAAAGTGAGTTGGCATTATATATATAAATGTAAATATTAATTTTTAAAAAACAATATTGATAAAAAATTATGTAGATTTGAAAATAAATTTTTATATAAATTAAAATTTACTTTCTTTCCTTCTTGATTTTGCTTTATTGTATTAATATTTCTATAATTAAATACATTACTTTTCATGTAATATAATTATATATGGGTAATTATTAATTAATTATTAATTGCAAATCACTATGCATTTGCTTTGCTTTCTTACAATCAATCCTCTTGGAGATGATGTCACCAGCGAATTGATTCTCATTTTTCTATACTAGAAGGAGTTTTTCCATCTCAATAATGTGTAATTTCCTGGAAGTCAACATTGTCACATGTTTAGCTAAAATTGTTTCTTTTGTTACTTCCTTGTTCTTAAGAATGGCATGCACCATCAACTTTGTCATCTTAAACATGGCCTCCAGATCTGTCACACATATACCCATGTATTGCATTCGTGCTTCATAAGTTCCTTTTTTACTTCAATTGTTGAGACTAAAACCTTCCTCTTAGCATCCAAGAAGAGTGTGGAAGCAATGAAGCCTATGTGTAATAGGTAGAAGTTATATATATAACCAAACATACCAAAAAGAAAGCAAGAGATGCTTTCACAGGCAGAGCAAGAGATGACTTGGATGCACAACAGATGGCATTTATGCAGCAAGTGCATTTTTTTACTGCATGTGTAATTCAAATACAGAAACATTATTCAAACTCTTGATCAAATTTCTCACAAATTTAGTGTTTGAGCTCTTTAACATTTGAAATTAGTTATTTGAAGTATGAGGTACCAGTGCATTTCAAGCTAGAATAATAGGACGCCTACAATGTCATTACATTATGTATATTGCAATCATAAAATCAACACAAGATTTTAAAAATATTATAATAATTAGTGTTCAATAATTAAAGTAGTATAGACATTACTGTATAATATTTTATATACCCATTACAAGTGTACAGTACTGTAATCTATATTCCTGACAGAGCAATTCTTTTAAGATAATTATGACTGTTTTCTGTGGCAATTTTTTTTTTCCTGGTGTTTGGCTTAAAGGAATTTCACTGTTTTAAATCGAGTAACGTTAAATACATTTAAATGTTATTTGATATAACAAAATTTACTCATGTACAGTATATACAAATTAGTTATCTTTAAAAATTTAAATGCTATTAAGCATATTATTAAATCTTTATATAATCTTTTAAAATGTATTTTTTTTTTTTCTTTTCAAATAATTTTATTATTCTAATAACAGAAATAATTTATGAACATCATAGGTGTAGAATGTCCAATGGCATTTGGGGAGGTTTGGGGGAAATTAAAGCAGTTCAGGGGAATTTGCAGTAGAAAAAATATTACTACTGCAAATTCACAAAAAAATTACAATAAAATGGGATAGCATTTTAGCTAAGCCTATACACATTAATTGGAAAACTTTGCCAAAATGCAGGAAACCTGTTTTAAAAATGAAATGGAAAGTTGTTTACTTTGTTTCTGATAAGTTCAGTCACTCATTACATCACTGCCTATTTACATGGTTATTGCTTGCAGTAAGGAGGAATCAGTGTCGGTTACCAAACCATGATTTCAATTTTTACAAAAAATTGAAACCAAAACACAGCTTTAAAAATTAATTTTCAGTTCTTTTTAATTTCAAAACTCTTTTTCAACACTATTTAATGGGTGAAATTTCACGTCAACTTGAATTAAAACAAAATATTCAATTCCCACACGAAAGAAATTTGCAAAATTAATAAATTACATTTAAAAATTTTTTCTGAATTGTCTTGGTTAAATAGCTAAATAGAAGTTTTATCATTATTTGATAAACAGTATTTTCCTTTATTTTTTATATTTTTTTTTTTGTAGATTTATTATAAAACAAAAATATTAATATCAAAATATATTTTACATTATAAAAATATGACTAAAAAAAATAAAAATAATAAAGCCAATCAAAAACTCTCATCAAATTTTGCCAAAAAGATAAATGTTTTTAATCTTTTAAATAATTTTTCCAAAAAGATTGCATGATCATTGTCGTCATAAAGAAATTTTGTTTTGGATGGATGTCAAAAAGTCCATTAATTATTGTTTCTTGTTAAAAACAGGACATTCATGACAGAAAATAAATTGAAATCTTTGTCAATTAATCAACATATTACATTAAGTTTTATAATTGTATATACTTATCCTATGATGATGACACATGCTTAAATTAAAGCATTCTTTTAATTTAAAAAATTTTTACATTAATTTATTATTGTGCAGCAAATTATATGGTAAGCCCGTTTAGTTATTTGTATGATTTAACTTAAATTAATTACTACATAGTTTGGAAAATTATTAATGAATTAATAAAGTATTGTTTTATTTTGTATGCTATCATGCAATAATTTTTGTGGAAATTTTGTGTATGTTTGGGGAACTTTTGGCCCTGAAAATACTCTGCACTCCTGATGAACATTACTGCTAAAATTCCCGAATTGTCTTTTAGTGTTAATTTTCTAAAATAGTTAAAAATATACATGAAATTAACTTTATATTTGCTAATACGTTTGATAAAAATATATAAACTTTTCTTTGGGTAAAGAGAACAGATTGGGAAAAACATATATCAATTATAAAGTAAATCCTATTCACTCCATCTGCAACACCAATACAAATGGGAGGTATGCTGGATGCACTGTATTGAGGCCTGAAAAGGAAATTGAATTTGAAAAAAGTAAACAAAAAATACAGCTGCACTGTGCAATTATTATTAATTAAAAATAAATTTGTATACACATTTAATATATTTGTTTCTTAATTTATTATTACATCAAAGTTTATTAAATTATTTAATATATATTGTTGTAATGATAATAGGTTTTGAGTTTGATGATGATGTAAAATAAAATTATAAGTTTTCTTTTGTTCTTTCAGGAATTAAAGTTTTCATATTTCATCTCTGAAGTTTATTGCTGAAACATTCCATATCTACAATAATGAACATTGAAATTATCAAAACAATCATCCTTGTATCACTTTTTGTTGTGACATTAATATTTAGCATACTTCCATTGATTTTGATAGAAAAAATAAGGAATATTTCCAATCCAACCAGAAGGCATTCATATGAACATTTTATAAGTTTTCTAAGCTGCTTTGGAGGTGGAGTATTCTTGGGAACATGTTTCTTGGATTTATTTCCTGATGTACAAGCACAACTGCAAAATGTTTGGAAAGAGAAAACAATTTTCTTCTTATCCAATTGCAGAATTTGTTATGATATTTGGTTTTTTACTTGTTTTAATAATTGAACAGGTAAGCGTAATTGAACAGGTTTAAACTCTAAAAGAATCAATACATTTTCTAGTTAAATTTAATAATAATTGATTATTTTATGTAATATAAAATAAAATAATTTTTTTTTATGATATTACTATTTAAAAGCATGCTATATTAATATATAAAAGTTTATTTTCATCATTAATGATTTGAATTTATTCTTATTTTATTTAAAAATAATTAAAAAATTACAGTAAAACTTTTCTAACTGAAAGCTCTAAGAGGCACAAAAAAACTTCAAGTTACAGATGATTCGAATTAGAGAACAATAGAGTAAAAAATGCCAATTCTGAATAGATTTGTATTTTTACCTCTCTTGCATTATATAAAGAATCTTTGATAGTTTTTTTTTTGTTTTAAACAGCCTGTATAATTCCTTTCAGCAAAATGTTCATTGTAACTAATGGGATAGAGTCCTCTTGCTTTGAGTTGGAATATTGTCTGCAAATGGATGTTGGACTATAGATACAATCAACTGTCTGAAAATTTCATGGAAATACAATAATTAGGATTACTTTGGATAGAATAAATATTAAAATTTGTGTCATGGCAGTTGAAAGTAACATAAATTAGTGTCAGGGGACTGAAAACCTTAGCCTTGGAGAAAATTTGAGTTAAGGACATTCAAATTGGAAACATTAAATCCCTCTGCTATTCCCATTGAGACCTACTAAGTGTTTCATTTGCTTTGAGTTAAAGAAATATTTAAGTTACAGACATTTGAGTTAGAGAAGTTTTACTGTAATAGAATGAAGGATTGTTCAATTACCATATTTTACGGACTATAAGACGCACTTTTTTCTTCGAAAAATTGCCTCCAAAATTCAGGTGCGTCTTATAGTCCATAGCGTCTTATAGGTATTTTTTTTTTAAAAAATTGCTTAAAAATTAAGGTGCGTCTTATAGTCCGTAAAATACGGTATATAGATAGATTTTGTCAAAATACAATTTGATAAGCAATTAGGAAAAGATTTATGAAAAGAGATTTTATATAAAATTAAAATAACAAATAATGAAAAGAGAAATGCTGGTATAATTAATAATAAATAGCAGTGGCATGCCGTGACATTTGGTGATAGGGAAGCTGTGTTTCCATAAAAAGTTTAAACAAATACTGGAAACGACAAAAATAAATAATTTATTTTAATTCTAAAATAGATAATTGACACAAAACAAAGATAGTTTATAAAAAAATAATAAAAACTTGTTTTTATTATTTTTTTTATAAACTAACTCTATTTGGCAGTTTTTTTCTGCAAAGTTGTTAATTACTTTATCATAAAAATCACTTGTCATTGATTCTATCAAAGTATTTAAAAGATCTTTTTCTATCAAAAGCAACACTAGTGACGATAATCTTTCCTCCGAGTGAGTGTTCCTCGTCAATGTATCAAATCACTTCATCGTTGAAAAACTGCGCTCAATAGACACATTTGTAGATGGTACTGTAAAAATGAATGATATTAAATCATATACTTCTTTTAGTACATCTTTCTCAGATTGTCATTAATTATAATAATGTTTTATGTCTAAGAGTCTGGACATATTGCAATTTACTATATAATTTAGATAAATCTAAAAATTTTCCATAAAATTTACTTAAAGAATTAAAACTTACTTTGGAAAATTGTTTCTCATAATATTTAAAATTATTAACATCTAAGAGTAATAAAAATTCTATAGATTTTATGTCTAAAAATCTGTCAATATAATTATAATAAAAAGAAAATTATAATTAAATATAGTTTTGTAACAAAACATACATAAAAATAACATAAAATATTCTTTACTTTTTAAAATCTTAAAACAATCCATTTAGTCAAATAGCTCCCTACAAATGGCTAATGGATGGAATCATTAGAAACGTTATACGATATTTTGGTGCATAGCATCCACCAGCTAAACCGTGTAATGTTGGTGCTCTGTAAAGCTCATGCGTATAATTTGCGCTACATGTGAATGCATATAATCTGGCTGCTTTACACAATTCAAATATTTTCACCATGGAAGCTGTCCTATATTCGACAATACAGTGCTTTCATTGGGAATATGCATATAGAAATTTATATTCAAATATACAATAGCAATCTTATCATTTTTTTCACATGTAGTATAGAAATCTGTAATAAGATACATAATGCAGTTATAATAAAATATTAATTTTAAGTAATTCAAAATACGTTAAAATATGAAAATAATCGCACAATATGTATTTATATTTTAGAAAATTCAAGGGAAGCGGTGCTTCCACAGCTTCCATGGACACACCCACTGATAAATAGTAAATTAAATAAAGTTGAAAGTATTCTATATAATCTATATATATAAAATTACTTGTCCTGACTGTTTGACTGATTGATTCATCATTGCCCAGAGCAAATTGCTGAACCTAAAGTGATGAAATTTGGTACACAGTTAGGATACGTCATGGAAACGCACACTAAGAAGGGATTTTTCGAAATTCCCCCATGGGGGAGAGGGAGAGCATTAAGGCTTAACCGGAAGAACGGCTTCTACTCTACTATTTTAGATGCAATTTTTTGTTTGAATTGCTGAAAATCAAACAAATTGTTTTCAATTTGATCAGTTTTCCAGAAAATTGATCAAATTGAAAACAGTTTGTTTGATTTTCAGCAATTCTCAGCGGTAGGTGTTATATAACAATTACTATCGTTGTTGAAATACTGAATATAAATGGTGTTTGCTTGCAAAATCTATGCGGAAAAGTCGTGGGTAACAGCTAGTCTTAAATAAAAATAAAATGTTGAGTTTTTATTATTATTTTGATAAAACTTTTTAAAACTTAGTTGGATCTTAAGCTGAGATAGTTCAAAGTTGTTCTAAATTGAACATAACATCAAGCCATTGGTTAAAATTTGAATCTTATCTTCAAGCTTAAATTGGATCCGAAGCAGAGACAGTTCAGTCTTGAAAAACATTTTACTAAAGAAAAAGACATTGTAATATTTTAGCATTTTATTTTTTAGTTAAGATATACTATAGGGTTGAAAGATGAATTGAGAGCCCGTGTAGTGTTTGAATCTTGATGATACTCTAAATAAATTTTTTTATCTTCTAAAATAATTCTGATTTGAGAGAATACATCAAGGCAATCCAAGTAGTGTTTAATATACAAAAATTGTACAGGGTGGTCCATTTATAATGTTATTGGGAAATATCTCAAAAAATATGCATCCTACAAAAAATGTTTTAGACCACATTTATTTGATATTAATGGGAACACAAGCTAGCACTATCAAATTTTATCGTACTATTGGTGAAAATGAGGTCAACTTCATTTTCATAAATGGGAACCTCAATTTTTTATTACATATTCTAATTCTACATTAAAAAAATAAACTTTCAAAACTTTTTTGAGAAATATAATTATCGGAAGCTATGAGTTTGGTTTATAGATGCTGTTTGTACATGGCATTGTTTCAGTAGTATTGAATTAATTGAAAATGGTATGGTTTTATGGTTACAGAAAAAGATATCATCATAAAAAGACACTTCATGCCAAAAATCAAATAAATAATTAACACTACAGTGTCGTGGTGTTTCAATCATGATTTATAATTAACATGTACTCACTAGTACTTTCGATAGCTTACAGCCACCATCCTCAGGCAAAAAAGATATGATTTTTATTTATGGAAAAACTAATAGAAATGTCATGAATGCCTGTAATTTTGTACATTAATTGATTCCCTGATATAAATCATTCCAGTGTCATGACTTTTCATTACATCATTAATTTATTTACAAAAACAAAGTGTCCAACCAAAATGTAAAATTCAGAGGAATACTGTAACAAATAAAGATTTGGAAATTAGTGCTTTAGCTGCAATAGTTCAAAATCTCAAGTTAGTTCTATAAAAATTGCATAAGGCTCAGAAATGTCTAAAACCAGTGTTTTGGATATACTTAAATGGCATACATTTCATCCTTATCATATTTTGTTGTACCAAGTACTCCATGACAATGACTTTCAAAACCATATGAACTTTTGTCATTGGGTAGAACAATAAATACAAAAAAAAATGAGTTTTTTCACGAGTATTGTTTTCTGACGAAGCATCATTTTACAAATAATAGTCAAATAAATTGACACAAAATATTTTCCCCTAAGGTAAAATGTTTTATCATAAGGGAACAGGAAACCTACAGACCAAACTCATAACTTCAAATGTTTATAACTTCTGATAATTACATTTCTTTAAAAATTTTTTTAGATAAGTTTTAATTTTTTACATAGAATTAAAATAACAATTGCACATTACCTTGCATATTCTATTACTTTTAATATGTAAAGTTGTCCTGGAAATAAATTCAAAATCTTAAAAGTACTTTAAAATAATTAGCATTTTTTTACAATTTTTATTAAATTGATCATTTAAATCAGGCCTGGCCAACCCAAATTGTTTCGTTGGCCACTTTGATCACACTTAACATTACGGTGGGCCACAATTTAGGCAAACATGCTTTTAAAAAAGTAAAACAAATACAAAATGAATAAGATTTTATTGTTATACCAAGAGTTCGTACTTGCACTTGCGCATTATAACAATGACACATGCAAATTTTCATTTATTTAATTGTTTTGGTATACACATAACGGGAAACAAAAGTTTTAATAGATATATAATATCGCTTAGCAGGCCACACAATTTAACGTGACGGGCCGCGGGTTGGCCAGGCCTGATTTAAATGATATGAAAGTTTACTGTGATATATTTTTTAAACATTGAATATCTTAAAATATGTTTATAATGAAGGCAAAAATTATTATTTTTTTTGTTAGATACATAATCATAAACTAAGAAGTGAATTTAAGTAATAATATCACATATTCAACTAATTATTTAGTAAATATGCTGTGTGTACCTTTAATATTTTAAAATTTTAATAAGAAGATTATTTTTCATATTTTGAATTATATTTATTTTTGCTATGTTTATTAATTGTTTGCTTTTTTTTCAACTAGATTGTATTATCATATAAAGAAAGTATACCAGAACTTCAACCACTTTTGGGTCATTCACATAGCATGCAGAATGAAGAGGAAGTAAATAATCACACTCATACAGATCACAATAAATCTGTTTCACATTCAAGTCTACGAACATTATTATTGGTATTTGCTCTCTCTCTCCATTCTATATTTGAAGGTTTAGCAATTGGTTTACAGATGAATATGAATGATACACTTCAAATATTTATAGCTGTTATTATACATAAAGGAATTCTTGCATTTACTCTTGGTTTAAATTTAATTCAGAGTAATCTGAACTTAATCATTTGTATTATTTGTGATTTTATATTTTCCATTATGAGTCCTTTGGGAATTGGCATTGGAATTGCTATAACAGATTTGGGAACACGTAATGAAATCCCATTAACCAGTGGAATACTGCAAGGAATTGCGTGTGGTTCATTTTTATACGTGACATTCTTTGAAGTTTTACCTCACGAGCTGAACGGTAGCTTTAATCGTCTTTTAAAATTACTTTTTGTCATCTTAGGATTTGCAGGAATAAGCATAATTATTGTTTTTTATCAATAAGATTTCATTTTACATCGTATTGAGAATTACTCGAAACAAACATTATGTATAAATGAATGTAAATATGTGTACATTATTATTATATAGAGTTACACCCTATAATTTATCACTTAGGGACCATCAGTATTATAACATACTACCTGACATTTTTTGAATTCACTGTTTTCCAATTTAAAAACGAATATATATTTTGATTTTTCATTTCAAATGGTCAAATGATTTAATTTTAAATTATTTAACATACTGTAAATGATGACAAAGCTATTTTGGTATTTATAGCTATCAGATAATTCTTCATTAATTGTATATTAATGTGTGATAAATTGTTAAATCATATTTATTGAGTTATCTAACTCTATCTAATTTACTTTTATTTAGTAAATGTTAATATAAGAAACATTTACAGAATAAAAATTTTTCATTTAAAAAAACTTGCACAATCCTATAGCCAGGAATAGATCACTTGGAAAGAGGGGCAGCTGAAAAAAACTGACTGATATTTTCCTTTTTTAAGTCAGTCTTCACCTATTAGCTACAGTTTGTGTAGAAATAAGTAACAGTAGCCTAAGTTTATGTAACGAAAGTGAAAGCCTATATTATATAATTATACTGTATATGGACACTGCTAACCAAGTTGATAGGGCTTAGCCATCTTGTAACTACAGGCCTGAACTTACATAATTTTATTATGCTCTTTTTAAAATTTGGTTTCAATTGTACTGTACAGTACATATAGCTAAACTTTCATTATGATAAAAGATGCCACTTTTTAGAATAATTGTCTTGATAAATGTATTGTGCAGAGACATATCATAAGAATATTTTATTAGATTTAAAATCAGTGGAAACTTACCTAAGATCTGAAAAAGTGACAAATTATGCAATTTGATAAATTAATAGATGAATAATTAGGTGTCTTTATATTATTATGTATTTTTTTAATGTTATGAAATTGTATTTTGCAAATATTTCATTCAATGTTGTCCAAAATAATAATAATAATATAGTTTCAATAGTATTACAATTATTTTTAAAAGATTCAAAACAAATCATCTATTGAGCAATTTATAACAAATTTAAAATTATATTAACTTTATATACAGGAATAAGTCTGAAACCAGACTTCCATCAATCACATAGAATGATCTGGAATCAGTTTGTTAAACTCTTCAGCTAATTCTCACTAAATGTAAGCCCCACTGTCAAAATAACTTGAAATTTGTTCTTTCTTAGTGCCATATAAAAAAAATAAACAAAATCGACATAACTCCTATGGTTTCAGATTTATGGGGCACCTATATAATTATCAATTTAAGAAAATTTAAAATAAACATATCTCCTTGAAAAGTAATTTGTTAATTCTGAATTTAATATTCATAATACTAATTGATAAAAAATATTTTTAAATTTAATCTGTTAGCATGGACATAGCCAGGAAGAGGCATGGGCAGGCACGCCCCCAGTTAACCTGGTGCCCCTCCCCAGAAAATTACAGCCTCTACTTTGCTTCCCATAACAAAACCCTGGCTACGCCAATGTCTGTTAGTATATTGAACTGATTCAGAATTGAGTTTAAATTTGTTTTATATGAATAAAGATTCTAACTTCCTTTTGTTACATTATTTTAGAGTATTTACAAATATACATTAATTTCCTATTTTTATCATAAAGATTAACTAAATACTTATAAAATATAATATGGATGATTAAATTTATATTTATTGTCATCTATATATTTTTGATATTTATTAATCATCATTTAGATGAAGTTATGTATTTCAAATATAAAATAATCTCTCTAAATATTTATAGAAGAATATGTTTTAATTGAAATGGCTATATTTTTAACTTAATTTTGGTAATAGTTAATAGTTTAAATTTATAATAATTAAAAAATGCTAATTTAAAATAAAAATACTTTAGAAAATTATTTTTGATAATTAACTTTTTTTTTATTTAAGAACTAAGTAAATACATGTTATTTTCCTCATACAGGAATTTTTCTAATGCATAAGATTACACTGTATAAGTATTTTAGGTATAAGAGATATTTGCTTTGGTTAGTTATTCAGTGTTTAAAGACACTGATAGTGTGCCATATTGTCTCAATTTAATGTTACGAAAAGCATTCTGTGACTAATGATAAAGATATATAATTTTTCCCTTTAAATTAGTTTGTTTTTGTTTCATATTCCACACACTGTTTTTATCATTTAAAATATAAATTCTTTTTTTACCATAATAAAAACAAATTTATTACAGTAGAGTCCCGCTAGTCCAAACTAATTGGGACTGAGCCCTGTTCAGATTAGCAGAGTTTTGGATTAGCCGAATAATTGAAATAATGCAGAAGCAAGCAGTAAAACAGGTCCGGTTTATATAGATCCAACACCATCAATGACTTTTGTTTCTGTTTTTGTGTGTAGTACAGTATAGATCTGCTGTTTTAGTAGGTCATGTCAAATACTGATTTATTAATTTCGTACAGTATTAATACAAAAAATTGTATTTTATTGTAGTACTGTACTACAATAAAATACAATTTTTTGTTGTGGAATTCTAAATTTTTTTGTACCATTAATACCATTTAAATTCAACTAGGAAATACAAAAAAAAAACGTTATTTTGCAAGCTAAAAAATTTCCTCTCCACCAACTGAAACATGTTTGAATTAGCAGTGTTTGGACTAGGTGGGACTCTACTGTAAAACCATAGGGTGTGAATGTAAAATGTTGTATTGACTGATATTACCTAGGAACATTTTAAAAGGACTGAAAACAGACAGAAAAAAAAATGCCTGAAATGCATATCCCTAATTGAAAGATTTTTGTTGGAGTGGAGCTTCCTGAATAAAAAAAAAACTACTACATATTAAACACTAACAAAAACAGGAAGTGAATAAAAAAAAGTTTGATTTAGATAAAATTTTAAAATTACTTTCCTGGCTGTTATAGAATGTAACCTAAAAGGAATACGTTAATCTGTCAAATTTGATCCTCTCCGGTTTTTGCATTTCTTGACATTTTGACATCCCAGGAGCCAAAAATAATTTTAAAAATCCATTACAAAATTCTGTGCATGCATTTTTCAGCCTTTATTTTGCATTACATCTCAGGGCTGGATGAATCAAAACTACCAGCATTTCTGAGTAATACCGGTGATTAGAGTTGGGTATTTTAACATTATTCAGAGACAAAATGTCAAAATTCAGAATGGCATTAGCTTCCTCTCCAGGTCATAAGAAAGTACGGTTTGAAAAATTGCGAACGGAAACCAGATCGTCATCTTCGATAACAAAAGGTATCTATTGAGAATTTGTTTCCTGGCCATTATCCATCAAGACAAAGTAACACAAAAATGATGATGATGTAAGATTGAATTCTTTGGGTGAGATTAGGCCGAATATGTGTAAATTCTGTGCAATAACTAATTTTGTTTCTAAACATCGAGCAATTTTTGGCAAAAGCAATAGAATATTTCCATTAAGTTAAATAAAAGCCTAAATTGTCAAAATTTTGTCTCACAATTGATTCAGGCTTTGTTTTCATCTGATTTGGAATAAAAGAATATCTTTAATTATATTATTACTACTTTTATTTAGTAAATGTTAATATAAGAAACATTTACAGAATAAAAATAGAATATTCCCATTTTTTCAAAACAGAGTTTAGAGTCCAAATTGGCTCAGAAGTTTTTCAGGATTGGTTTGAACAGATATTTGTCTTTTGTTCTTCACCATTTAACTGCTCCATTGTGTAGCCAAATCCAAATACCGATAACGACCACTTCGTTATTTGAATTAATGATGATCTCGTAATTGGAAACTAATTTATATATGTTTAATATTCAACGAGAATTAATAAAACAAATATTTTATGTTTCATCGCAATTTTCTTATTGTTTGAAATTATTTATTTTTTAAAATTGTATCATGCAGTCGTCAAACGCTCTTTTTGGAGGAAGAACTATATAGCAATACAGAGCAACAAAGAAGGAAAGCCAGCTTTACAGGCGATCTTAACCACGAAAAAATCCATTACAAAATTCTCACAAATTTTTGTCAGATACATACATGAACTTTTACTTTCCTGGCCGTTATGTATACATAAGGGAAAGCATCAGAGTAGTGTCAAATATGATCCTCCGAGTTTTTTGCAAATCGCCACATTCTGGGACCCCTGAACTGAAGTAAAAAAATTCCATGGATGTGTGTGTTGGAGTCTATTTTCGTTTAATATCTCAGGATGGGGTAAAGAAACGAAATTTGGTACCTTTTATCGCTTAAGAGAAATCTACTGAAGTTTCTACTACTTCAGGGACTTCGAATTCCTTTATTTCTAGAACTTTGGCCGTCAATTCCATTTAAAAACAAAACTGTTAGGGTTTTGGTATAAAGTAAAAATTTTAAGAATATTCGGGTGTACTATAGATTACTCCCTATGGAATTTCAGGACTTTGATTATATATTTGAACTCGGGACCGAGACGAGTTCAACGGTACCCTATTTTTGGACCGGAGACGAAAAATAAAAAAGTTACCACACTTTTTAAGTTACCATACTTTTTTAATGCTCTCATGCAGACGGCACCGTAGTTGCTAGTATTGCCATCTTGCGGTAAAGTCTGCAAACCGTGACGTCGGACTACGGTCATCTCCCGGAGCGTTAAACACGCGATACGAGAGCGGAGACAGCGACGCGACTTCCAATCATCGTGCGATCGCCATTTCGGTTAATGTTACTTATGGCAGCAAACATGGCGGCCCGACTGACCTCTCGTATGGGTGCCACCACACGCCGCCATGTGCTAAACTAGTGATCGATTCACGGTAGTTCTTGAACAAAGTAAAAAAAGGGGGGAAACGTCTACTAAAGGCAATTTTAACGGCAAGCGACGGGACTCCCGATCGCGATAGCGAGGCCGACTTAGCGGAGAGCGACGCGACTCCCTATCATCGCGCGATCGCCGGAAAAAAGTATGATAACTTTTATTTTTCGTCTCCGGTCCAAAAGTAGAGTATCGTTGAACTCGTCTCGATCCCCTGAGTTCAGATATATACCCAAACACACGAAATTCCATAGGGAGTAATCTATAGTATACCCGAATATTCTTTAATTCATTACCTCAGATGACTTCAGATATTAAAATTATAAGGAAAACCAAAAAATATTTTTACTTCTCGCTTTAAAAAAAAATTAATTAATTAACTAACTAAAAATGTAACTTACTAAGTTCAATTAAAGGGGGGAAAACGAAAGGCTGACAAAATGATTTTCTCTCGTAGTAACGATTTTAACTAGTGATGTAACGAATATTCGGTTACTACCCGGTATTCGGCCGAATACCGAATACCTAAAAACAGGAGTAAGAAATAACAAAAACACAGTAAATTAATCATTTTTGTAACTTTTATTAATGCTGAAAATTAAATTATAATTATTAAAGTTAATAAGAAATAGCATCTAACTCTAGTATTAAATTATTTCGTAATTAAATAATATTATACGTTTATCTAGCCCGATATCTTATGGCATTGATGGCGTGTAGGTTAGAATGTATCGGGCATTAATGTTATTGTTTAGTTAATTATGTTATATTCGTATTCGCGTATATTTTAAGTATTTTTACGATATATTTGAACTGTTCCACAACTGGGGAGAAACTAGACCATATTGTGTCACCACAAAAGTATATCCTAGGGTACTATTCAGTCTACAAATACGTAGTAAAAACAAAATTTTAGTGTTTAATTAAAGAGTTAAAATGATCGATTGCAAATAAAATAACTTATAAGTTATAACTTACATCTAAATACCAACAACTGCCGAATCATAGCGGGCTATTTACGGCTATTACATAAATTATAAACCAATTTGGCATTAGAGGTAGACGTTAAGCGCCATCTCATATTAACTTTAATAATTATAATTTAATTAATTAATTTAAATAATTTAGACCTAATGGAAGAAAAAATCGTAGTGACAGCGGGCCAATAGAGAGCACGGTGCGCGATCTTTGCCATAATGCGGTTTGCGCTCCAATTTTCGTACGTGCGTTAATCAAGCCGAATAGATTGGCCGAATATTCGGCCATTCGGCCACGCTCCTAGCCGAATATTCGGTATTCGGCTGAGGCTGAATATACTATTCGTTACATCACTAATTTTAACGAATCTGAGAATCAAGGTAAATTTATAACTGGCCTCGTTTTCTGACTGGTCATAAACGGCAAATTCTAATACAGTGATACCTCGGTTTTCGTCGATAATCCGTCCGAAAACAATCGGCGAAATCCGAAACCGACGAAAACCGAGGCAATTATTTCCATACGAATCAACGTAAATCCAATTAATTCGTTCTAGAAACTCCAAAATACATACCAAAAACATATTTTATAGAAAATATATATAGTGTTTAATACTAAAAACAATAAGAAATTAATATAAAATGAATATAGAAGACTAATGTAAAGAATAAATGAACATTTAACATGGCATTTTCCGTGATAAAGCTAAAAGGAAAGCAATTGAATTAGGCGTATTTAAAATCTTAGCATCAATCCAGTGAGATGCTGCTAGAAGTGACACACCGGCTGGTGTTTTCTAGAGAACACAAACGCTGGCTGCCGGGAATTTCGGGAGAGAAAAAAATAAAAATGGCGAAGGACGACGACTTCCACGTTAAGTTTAAAAATAAATTTAACGTAGTTAATGAGAACAGCTTAATGAAAAATGAATATTTCCAAAAGAGAAATAGGGATGATGATTTTTTTAGATTTCCGTAGGAGTTTAAATAATTAAAATCAATCATAAGGTTACGCTTTAATAACTAAAAATTATGTGATGTCTTACGTAAATATACCAGTATAATAAAATATTCTCTTAATGTACTAAACGAATATTAATTTATTCAGGGTTTATTCATCAACAAATAAATTAAATTCAAAATTGTCAACGCGGAAGCTTGCTAGCAGCAACCGGACGTTATCTCAGATTTTTAAGAGGTGCTAACTGCACGCTGAGATTTTGAATGCGCCCATTGTTTGGCTAGATGTGCGGGGTAATGCTCACATAACGAGAGACGACGCCATACTGAGCAGGAAAACGCGTGGTTTCGCAAAATTAGCAGCTAGGACACGTGGGAACGTCGACGAACTCAGAGACAAATTTTTCGCGAAAAAAAATCGACGAAAACCGGAGAGGTATTAGCGAAGTTGAGGCCGAAGTTTTCAACGCGAAAACGTGTACGTCGGACGTTCGGCGCCGCTTTCCTGTAAGCCTAGAACGTCCGACGTACACGTTTTCGCGTTGAAAACTTCGGCCTCAACCTCGCTATTACTGTACTTTTTTTACTTGTATGTCACGGGAGATAAAATATTTAAAAAAATAATAATAATAAAGTCACACTGACTTTGTCAACAGTTTTTTTTTTTCTTTCTTACTATCGAAGAGATTTAATTATGCCAGATGAATTTCGAACTATATTAACTAATAGTTCCTCTTAAGTGGTAGAAAGAGTAAGTTTATCATACGAGAATACGCGCTGTCGACAGTTTTTATGGCATACCAACTCGTAAAAATTTGCATACCGTCATTTAAATTTACTTTATTTTTAGTATAAATGATTATTAAATGTTCTTTAACTTTTCTTTTATAGATATTTCTTTCTTTATCAATTATTTTGATTTCTGAAATATCTATATTACAATTGCTTTCCTTTACGTTTCCACCACGGTGAATTTACATATTTCAATCTAATTCCTGCCAAGTGTTATTTAACATTACATCGACACTTAAAATATTCTGTCTACCATTTTTTAAGTAAATTATATGGACAAATTTATATCTCACTTTATTAATTTCTTCATACGTAGTTCTTCAAAAAGTATTTTTGTAATTCCATTTTATACGTATTCCTCTTTACTGCTAATGGATAATAAGACTTAAAATTATTTGTTTTTGTGTATTACATATTTTTCGTAAGTTCGAAAGCTAAATTTATTTCTTTGGTTTATAATAATTAAATCTAAATAACTCAACTTACTATTTATCTCTGTTTGGTATTCAAACTGTATATTGATATTCCAGAGGTTAGATATTTTCTTCTGTGGTTTTTTGACAATCAAAAATTATGAGGTCCATATGAAAATACAATTTGACACCATTAATTAATACCTGTTATAAAATTAATATCTACTTCTTTCGTTACTATTTCTGCCAATTTTAATCCTATCTTTGAACTCATATTAATTCCATCTTTTTGTCTAAAAAAGGTGTTATCAATCTACGTTACGGGCCGAAAATATATTTTGTCCACAAATTTCGAAAATTCATTCATTCTGTTTGAGATACAGGTACAGAGTACACTCCCAGTTCTGCAAGGTTCATCTGGAGATTAGTGTCAGGCAGTGGCGTGCCGTCATTGGAAGCGATGGAAGCGCCGATTCCACCTTCCAATGACCTTCCCTTGTATTTTATAAAATATAAATTTTCATATTTTAACGTACTTTGCATTAATTAAAATTAATATTTTATTATAACTGCATTATGTATCTTTTACAAATTTCTATACTACATGTGAATAAAACGATAAGATTGTTATTGTATATTCGAATAATTCGGTGGCAGAAGGAGTGTCGAAACCGGGTCAGTTTCCAATCAGCCAGATTATATAGGCATTGTCACATGCGGTTTACAGAGCACCAACCTCACCCGGTTTAGCTGGTAGAAGCGACACACGCATAAAGAGTCCTACTTTATATCCCGGAGCGGTTGTGGGCTGTTAGCCACCCGCCTGTCAACTTCCAAGCAGCCAGATTATAGGCATTGGCGCATGCGCTTTACAGAGCACCAACGTCACGGTTTAGCTGGTAGAAGCGACACACGCGTAAAGAGTCCGACTTTAACAGCCCACAACCGCTCCGGGATATAGCCGCCTGCTAGATATTCGGCCACCCTCGCCCGATTATGTGAATCATGAGCAGACTAGATCAACGGCGGACAACCCCCGGCCCGCGGGCCAGCTACGGCTGGCGAAAAGTTTCTATCCGGCCCGCGAGATTTTAATAGATTATTAAATTGGAAAAATAACTAATTAATAGTTATTTTTCCAATTCTTTGTAATTTTCGAAAACGATAAGAGAAATAAATGTAGTATAAACTTTTTATTTATTTATTTCATATTTGCAGACTAAAAAAATTACGAGTCACAAGAAAGCGTCAATTAACTACTACGGCCCGCGGAAAAAACGTAAAATTTATTCTGGCCCATGTTATAAAAAAGGTTGCCCATTCTAGACTAGATTTATAACTTAACCCAACCGATAGGAATTTACTGCCATGTTTTTATGATAGTTCTGTATAGTTGACAGGAGTTTAAAAAAAATCCATTAAAATATTTGATATATTTATTTCGCTGTCCCATCTTATATTACTTACGGATTTCAATGTTAAACCGGTGATATTACGATTTAGTATGTCCCATCTGTAAGGGGATGCAGAAAAAACGTGTACAATTCTAGTACAGTGATAAAAAATTAACTGTTACTTTGGCAGCATCATTTACAACCAAATTTAATGAATGAGACGTACAATGGTACAAAAAAAGCTCTAGAATTTATTTTCCTTAAATTTACGATTTATGTATCGTTATCGTTGTCATAAAAATTTCTTTTCACTTCTTTCCCAAGACTACAGATATTCGAGTACAAAGTAACCGGTTTCGACTTATTTCTATTTAAGAAGTAGTTAAATAATTAAGCGATTAGGGAATTAGAAACATAAATAAAACCCCGATGAAAGAGCCAAAATTTTACTTAAACAGAAGCTTAACCGAACCAATCTCTTGCCGAGTACAGTGGGGTCTGATCTCTTCATAATATTAGATGTAATAAAGACAGAAATTTCTCCAGTTCAATGAGAGTGACCGAAAAGTTGTTAATTTTGGAAATTTCCGTGAACACTCGATCCTAAAACGAATTAGTTAGAAAACGAACGACGGACAATCTGTTAAGTTTAACATATTTAGATTTTTACAGCTATGGTGAGAAACGTTTAAAATCTACAACAACCCTGTCGCGTCCTTTGATATATACTAGTGACGCGACAAAAGAGGCATTTGACATTGACCGGTATCGGCACCCTCGGGATTTGGCACGCACACACCTACCTGGACCGTCTCTGATTCCATTCATTAGCCACTCGTAGGGAGCTACAGTATTTCACTAAGTGGATTGTTTTAAGATTTAAAAAGTAAAGAATATTTTGTTACTTTTATGTACGTTTCTTCACAAAGTTATATTTAATTATAAGTTTCTTTAAAAGTATATTCATACAATTGAAGAATTTTTTGAACTAGGTATGTATATTCGTCACACATTTTGTTTTACCAAGTAAGTTTTTCTGATAATTTTAATTTTAACCCTTATATCGTGGCTAGTGATTCAAAAATTTATTTTAAAAAAGTTTTGGCTCAAGACCGTATAATGAAAAAGAAAACATTATTAAAAGAGAAAGACCGATGCCTAAATTAAATATAAATACGTCGACAAAAAAATTTCGACATTTTGACGATAAAATTTATGACGAATGACGATTCTTTCGTAAAATTGAAGCAATTTGGAAATCAAAATAGAATAGAATTTAACATTGGTAGACAATATAAAATAAATATTGAAAATTATAACGAGATAATTACGATTAATAGATATATCTAAATTAATAGATGTTATATGTTTTTTCTCAAAGGAAGAATTGGCATTTAGAGGGCATAGGGAATTTATTGAATCTAATAACGGAGGTAATTATATTGAACTTTCTTATTTATTAAGTACGTAAGATAATCTATTAAAAATACATTTAAAGAAGTATACGGTTTTTACTGGCTTATCGAACAAACGAATACAAACGGGCCCTGACGCGCAATTAATTGATTGCCCCTGTAACTCGGCTTCTTACAGAAACACAGCTTCCCTATCATCAAATGTCACGGCACGCCACTGGCGTTTACTAACTTGCGCATTCACAACTTCTAAATTTTCATTCATAAAACCACGTAATGGACCCCGAAACGAAACTGTCCGCACAAGGAGAACTCCATGTTGCCTTCCACCATAAACTACTGCTACAAGCGGCAAAGATGGCCGCTTGTAGCAGTAGTCGGCACGCACTCCGACAGGAATTTAGGAACGCGTTCCGCAAGAATGTTTAAACTTAAACATATGCCGCTCGCGCGGAGGAATAAAAAAATGCACTCCTTGACCGCTCGGCCATCCGACCATTGGATAGGTTAGGTTAGGTCCGAAATATTGGGCTTTTTTTCCATAAAATTTAATGCAAATTGTACACGGAAAATATTAATTTTGTTCATTTTTCACAAACTTACACTCGTTTTTGCATATCTGAAATCAATCCTTCGCATTGCAAAAAAGCTACCAAAATTATTTCGCAATTACAAATATCAATAGGACTATACATCACTCTTTAAATACAAATGAAAACGAAAAAATTATGAATGATCGCTTAATCCGGGTAAAAATAACTTGCTTTGGCGCGAGAGAAAATTGATCAGATAGTTCGAATTTACCTATGTATATCTGTTCATGTCCTGCCAATAACTTTTGATCAAAATAAAGTATTAATTTAATGAACGCACGATTAGTTCTCTCAAGCAAAATCACATGCCGTGATGAGTGATCAGTAATAAACCTAATCTATACTCTTTTTATCTAACACATACCCACATTAATTTTATATACAGTATCTTAAAATAAATTAGCAGCCACTCACCTTTCTTTTCGGCTGGTTCTTTGTGATAGATTGACAAATAAATAAGAAAAATCCACTAACCATCAAACCACTTTCTTTTAATCCAAAAATAAAGATTTTTAATATCAATACATACAAATAAAGTTTTACATAAAAACAGATTTAAAAGAAATCATGTACACACTTTTTAAAATATTCTATTATTATTACAATTTTTAAAATACGATTTCCATATATTGTAAAGTTTTATTCGATTTCTTTTTAATAAACGATTCTTTCTTTCTGTGAGTATCGGGGGTTAAGCATCAAAGCCGTTATTGACGATGGGAAGGTGGGTCCCGCTCACGGGGTCAGAGGTCCAGAGGACGACAATTTAGGAGGGCAAAAATCGAGTGGGAGGTGGCGGATAAGTCGATAAGGTGTCGGCGATATACAAGTAATCACTCACTTAATTTATCAAATAAATTTAATGAAAACATTAACTAAATGGTAACATACAAAGAGAAATATAAAATAGGACGTTGGAGAAATATAAAATAGATGTCGGCATTCGAGGCATTTAAGGAAACTAATCCCTTTTTAATTTCCGAATTAGATATAACTAACTCGCGGTCAATTGAGGGGGAGAGAGAGAGGTTTTAAGTAAATAAACTTAAGTTTACCTCGCTGTTCGTCTTCGCCTAGATGCGTAGAGTGAACGGAGTTGATGGTGTTGACCAGCCGTTGTCAGCTTGTTCGGACGCCGCCCCGACAATTGGGTGCGAGCCCCTTTTATACCATTTTTGAGGGGTGAAAACTGTCATGCTGTCGATGATTTGTACGCGCACCTGTTAGTCGCGCTCGTGTCTAGATCTAGCTAGTACGGACCACGTGCAATCGGGAAGTTTGTCTGATGTATTAATTCTGTGTTCAGAAGATGTGTTTTTAGGATATTAATTTCTATAGGTTTGACAGCTCTCACCCATCAATTAGCATCTAACTGACAATAATTTCTACAAAATAGTCAACAGTCTCGATATTGTTTATATCAAACGTCGCGCTCGACGACGATCGAGGCAATTTATTGCACTTTTGTTTAGGTTTTAATATACACTTGTTGCGGCCACGTGTCACGTGTAGCCAAAGAGGGATGAGAAACATCGTCTTTTCCCGTCTTGTAAACTCTATCGTCTATTGTCAAACAAGTGATGGTTTTTTTTCTCTTATTCATATATAGTTCAACAACTATTTCGAGGAGATCGTCTCGGTCGTTGCCATCACATTTCTTTAATTTACTGTCGGTAGTGAAGTTTTCATTACTAGCATAGATGACATATTAGGATAGATTCTGAAGTGGGAATAAATAGTATTAACATTTCTTACATGAAAAATAATACTATTTAATTAAAATTAATCATTACTTTTTACTATTTATTAAATTATTACATAAAAGTTAATTATACTATAAATAAACAATTTTGTATATTCCATTTTACGTAAACATGTATATTTTAAAAAGTTATATAGGAGTCACGTGACCGGTACCTCGTACGAGACACCATAGGTATGAAAGCGGAGTCACGTGACCGGAAATGACGTACGCTAAGCGAGTCTTCGCCGCGATTATCGCGCGGCCCGATTTTGGGGGCTACCGTATTTTACGGACTATAAGACGCACTTTTTTCTTCGAAAAATTGCCTCCAAAATTCAGGAGCGTCTTATAGGCATTTAAAAAAAAAAAGCTTAAAAATTAAGGTGCGTCTTATAGTCCGTAGCGTCTTATAGTCCGTAAAATACGGTATATCTCGTGAAGGGTCGCCCCTAGGGTTTTTTTTTTTTTTTTTTTTTTAAACTCTTTCCGCCCTGTGGGCACTAAGAGGGCCTGTTACAGCAAGCCCATTATGGGTTCGGCCAGGCTCACAATGGGGCGACCGGGTGGTGAGGAACGGGGACCGACATATCCGGACGGACCACCCCCCGAAAAATTCCTGGGGATTATTCGACCCGTCCGGGTTTGCCCGTAGGGGTGTGGTTCATTAGACATTATTTGATCACACAGGGGGTCTACAATTTGAGGGGGTTCCCGCCCCTTACTCTTACCTAAATTTGATTTTTGTACTAATTAAAACATGTACTTGATTTTGATAGGATTAAAAGTTATTTTAAATACATCACAAATATTTATTAACTAAGTTTACGTTTAATAAATTAATTGACAAAAGAATGTCAAATTTTAAGTTGGCAACACTTAGCTTGTACGTAAAGTCATGCTTTAGTGATGGCCTTGGTTGATGAGATTACTTTTCATTTACAAAATCATTTTTATTTTTATTTAATTAAACACTCCCATTGAAATCTGATCCTAAAGTACTAGTTACAGGGTATTTGTAGGAATTGTGATGACTAATTAGTAATGATATATGCATTTATTCCAAGTTTTCATCAGAAACAAAATGAACGTGGAAGACAGTACACTGTGAGTATATTTATATTTCAATTAAATAAAAACAAAGTAAAACTGCATTGACAACAAAATCTATATTTTGGAAATTATAACTGAATGTATATTCAACATTTGTAAACTATTTCTAAATGCAACTTCAACTTCAGTATCGGATCTGATACTTTGATATATCAACTGTAATTAGTTGCTACTTTCAGAATACAAATTCCAAATACTGTGGAGTAAAACGAACTTGATAAAAAGTGGTGAGCAAAAGAAACCCGAAAAACCATTTTTTTCTTTATGGGTTGATGATGATGGTGGTGATGATGAGGAAGAGGAGACAATTGGATGGCCAAGTCAGTTAAGGCATCAGCCTACTGTTCTGGGACACTCTGGAATCAAATCCAGATGAGCAACCCAGGAATTTTTCATTGGCAGTCCATTCTGGATATGTTGGGCCCTGCCCTTAACCATCCTTCTACCCCTGTTTTGAGCCTGACCAAACCCATGATGGTTATGATTAAAATAGACCCTCATAGTGCTTGAGCATAAAAGGGAGATAAATTAAAAAAAGGGGGGAAAACTAGCAGGAATAAAAATAATTTGGATTATAGTTAGGGGTGCTGACTTCTGATGAAGAAAAGGAATGAGCTGGGAAAAAAACACACACACAACTCCTTGCTTATAAATAATTACCGAATAAACAAGTTGTGTGGGTGTTTTTTCCCTAGCTCATTCCAGGTATACTATAGATTGCACCCTATGAAATTTTGGGACTTTGAGTGTATATCTGAATTCAGAGGACCGAGACGAGTTCAACGATACCCTACTTTTGGACCGGAGACAAAAAATAAAAATGTTATCATACTTTTTTTGGCGATTGTGTGATGATTGGGAGTCGTGTCGGTCTCTCCGCTAAGCCTATCGTGTGTTTAACAGGAAGTCCGGCAAGTCAGCTATATATACCTTTAACAGAGGCAGATGTTGATCCACGAGCACACTGATCGTCTGCAGTTGGGTTAAGTCCTTGGGGCCTATGCCCCTCAGCTGCCGACATGCTCGCTATCGCTCGCAGTTGGCTAGTACTGTGCGCCGCTTTCGCGGCTTGTTCAACAAACCTAACCTATCCCTCCGGGAGATGACTGTAGTCCAACATCATGGTTTGCAGACTTTACCAGAAAATAGCAGTACTAGCAACTACGGTGCTGTCTGCATGATAGCATTAAAAAAGTATGATGACTTTCTTATTTTTTGTCTCCAGTCCAAAAGTAGGGTACCGTTGAACTCATCTCGGTCCCCTTAGTTCAAATATATACTCAGTCCCGAAATTCCATAGGGTGCAATCTATAGTACACCCCTCATTCCTTTTCTTCATCAGAATGTGTCTATTATAGTTAAAAAAATAATCAAAAATTAATATAAAGAATAATAATTTTCTGTATAAAAGTATCTTTTCTTGTAAAGAGATGATAAAGTCAGACAGAAAAACAGGAAATATATAGTTGATAACTTGAGTGGAAGTTAATGAAGAACTCTTATCATACTATTTCGAAACACAACAACTAAGCAATTTGGTTAACTTTTGAATTATGTATCAAAACACTTTAAAATTTTAAGAATTTAATGTGTAGTAATCTCGTGCACTTATTCCTGATGGTTTTTCATTAGATATTTATTGGTACATTAATTAAAAACTTTTAGCACAAAATAATTTTCTGTTTTTTTATTTAAAATTTAATTTAAACCAAGACATTCTCAGATGGAAATTCAAACAATTTTGTTTTAAACAGAATATCTACAGATGCTCTAACAACTGTACAAACAAGTTACAAATTTGATTTTTGGTGTAATGTAAATATCTATGGTAAACCTTTTAAATTTTCAAATAAGGTTGATTATACACATAATAAATATAATAAGGGTCGATTTACACACAACAGTGACGTGCCGGCACGGTGCAGTAAGCATCGATAAATATCACACATAGCCAATCAGAATTTCATGTACGACACTTGTATGATTGACAGAATACAGATCACGTGTCGTAGATAAAACTCTGATTGGCTATGTGTGATATTTATCGATGTTTATGCACCAAACAGTCACTGTGCCAGCATGTCACTGTTGTGTGTAAATCGACCCTAAGGGAAACACAACAATGACATTGTATCTGATGAAATTAAGAGTAAGATAGTTATTGCTGATTTAAGTATTATAAATTCACCAATTTTAACAGAATTTCTCAGAGTCCAGATCTGCAAATTTATAAAAATTCTAATATAAAAACTGTAAATATTTGATATTTAAAATTGCAGTCTGGTTACATTAATTTGTATTGTTATTAAATATGAAAATACATGAACTATATAAATAAAATATGTAAGAAAAAATCATACGTGTGTCAGACGTAAAACTTTTATATAATTAAAGCATGATTAAATTTTTATATTCATTTCTCTCCTTGTGTAGTTTTTTCAAATGTATAACTTTTTCTTACATATTTATTTTACTGCAGACATAGTGTCCTGCTTGGATAAACATGTTATGAAAGCAGACTTCAAGAGCTTTTTTTATCATGTAAGTAAAAATCATACATAATAAACAAAACAAATGTAAAAATATTACTTTATTACATGATTATCATAATTTTTGTACAAATATTTTTGAAGATCATACGAGAATTTACTATAGTAATGATGATAATTGAGGATATATTTTCAACATCTTGATGACTGACTGAACTTTTTCAAATTTTAATTTTTTCCAATAGTTGAAATGTCCTGTAGAACATTTAGAAATTATTTATGTTTAGACAAAATTAACTGCATAAAAATTAGATAAATTTTCAAATATTATAATTATTACATCTACATGAATAACATTTTATTATATTAGAAAATAAGTCTGGAGAGTTTCATTAAATTAAAAAAATACTAGATAAATACACAATATAATTAGCCAATAAGAATAATGTTGAAACATGTTTTAAAAGTTTATACTATTGTATTTACCTATTTATGAAATTTTTTAGTAATTCTATTTATTATTTGTAGTAAAAGTAGTAAAAGTTCACTAAATACATTTATACACATTATCATTTTGAAATCAGATGCTCTTATAAGATTATGTGACAATAGTAATTGAAAACTGTGACACCAAATTTCATATAAGGTTAATCAAAATATTGATAGAAAATTTTTTCATCAAATACAATATATAAACAGTTTATTATATAGTTAATATGCCTTTGTGTCCTTATCTTAATTTAAACTTATCTCTTCTACTAGTACTTTATCAATTAACAGAACCTATTATACTGGATTTATGGATGCAGCAATTAGGTCTTACAGATCAGAAATAATATAATAAGAAAGTAGTAAGAAGTAAGTAGAATAAAAGTAGTAAGAAGTAGAATTAATTTAATACCGGAAAAAATAAATTCAACTAAAAAATATGTGTTATAGAAATGAAGAAAAATACAGCATAATAGAATAAAAAGGTGTGGTGTATTCATTTAATTGTAGTTGTAACTCAAAAAGAACATATTGGTGAAACAAAACGAAAATTAAAAATAAGATTAAGTGAACATATTCGAGCAATTAGGGGAAAATATGCAAATTCGGCAGTGGCTGAACACTAACTCAGAAGGTTGCGAAATTGATTTGAATACCATGAAAATAAGGAAAAAAGAGGAAAATAATTATAAAAGACAATTATACAAACACATCAATATAATTAAACAAACGGATAGAATAAATAACAATACCAGAAGAGAGATACACCAATCGTGGAGAGGAATCATTGATGGAAGAGAGGGGGAGACGTATAAAAGGAAGGATTAGAAAGGATTGGGGTGAAGTTTAAGTGAAAGAGAACAATCAATGATGTAAGTTTTAAACCAAAAAAATTTGTTTAGTTTAATTATTTACGTTTTAAACAACAGGAATATGTATGGAATTATTGGGTTAATATTGACTTTGAATATACTCAGAATTAGGAATGTGTTTAAAAACCCAGAATTTGTAAGAATTTTATTGTATTATTGACAGGAATTTTATGTTTATTTAGGATTGTAACAAAATTGATTTTAATTGTAGAAAATCTTTTTTAAATGCCTACTGATGAGGGACAAACAGGTCCAAAACACAATGTTAAAGTGTATGTAAAAACAAGTAATATAAAAAAAAATTTTTAAAGTCAATTCCTACTTAGGTCAACAAAGAAAAATTTTATTCTAGTTACTTTTTATTAAATAATTACAATTAATATAAATATGTATATACATATGCTGAAATATCTTATATAAGAGAAATTTTTTCTCCCATATAAAACTAAAATTAATTAATTAAATTTAATTAATGAATTAATATTTGAAAAAACAGTATTAACATCAAGTGTCATCCACTACAAGTTTTAAAAAATGTATTTGAACTTGAATGGATAAATAAATAAGTATTTTATTAAAGATTGAAAATTTGAACAAGATCTATAAATATATATAGGGAGAGTGTGAACTAATAGTAGAAATTTAAAAAAAAAGACAGGTGATTTAAATAAACAATATTATTTCTGATCTGTAAGACCTAATTGCTGCATCCATAAATCCAGTATGATAAGTCTCTAAGTACTAGTAGACAAGATAAGTTTAAATTTAAAGTTTATTATATATTTAAGAATACATTTTAATATAAATTTAATATGATAATATACATTCTTAAACAGTTTTATAATACATGGGGAAAAAAGGTCATAAATATTAATTTCAGAATAGTAATTAATCATAAGCTGTAATCCATCAAAAAATGATGGAAAAGAAATAAAACTTATCAGTCATTTGATAAGATCATTAATTGTTTTATAAAAACTTAATCTTAGTAGTGATCAAAAATCCATGAAAAATAAATAATTTTTTTTTTTAAACTACGAAGCTTTATCAAACTATAAAGCTACATTTTTTGTAAAAGTTGTGTAGTCTTTTGCTCTGTTGACCCTAATCTGAAATGTAAACGTTTAGGTTCTGTCCATTACAGCAATGTAAACTTAACATATAATTTTGTCAATCATTGAATTTGGATAGACACCATCTGGCAAAATTGTTATATTTAACTTGGAAAGTGTTTACCATGGGTATTATTATTATTGAGTGAAATTTATCAATGCCATATTCAAGATATAATTTTATATTAATTTTTGACTTTCAGTGTACAGTACCTTCATTTGTGAAAATTAATTACTTCTGGTGCTATGGCCTATCTTAAAATTAACTAAAATACACTACAAAATGCAATATTTTTTTATATTTCAATCAAATATTTTTTAATCGTAATAGGCATAACCTGTTACAAAGGGAGTTGTGTTTTCAACAATCAGTTCTTCTCAGTTAATCAATACAAATTTTTTAACATAATTATACAAATTATAAATTATACTTAATGTTGCCACATGAAACATAATGTACATTGCACTTTCCATAAAACATTTCTTTAAACACAAGAGATCAAATTTTTTCCTGATATCGTTAGCCTTTTCACATACACATAACAAATGAAATTTTGAGAAGTCCATGTTACATCTTGGACACAATTTATTAGTATACACATATAACTTATTGTCTATCAATATAACATCGCTATTGAGACAGAGTTGAATAAAGAACCTCTTCACATTGAAAGGTAAATTAGACACCATATAGCTATTTATATTAGGGAAGGTCAGTATTGTGCTGTACCATTCGTGGGGAATTCGTAACCGAATATCTTCTATATCTTGAAACAATAAATTATCCAATACATTTCGAGTTAATTAGTTACATAGATCTTGACTGATTTCTGGACAGTATATTAAAGGTTCTATTGAAGAACCAAATCTATTTACCACTTTTGTCAATTGTCCAATCCAATTCCTTTCTGAAACTTTTAGTAATGATTTATGGTATAATAAATGTACAAGCCTAGATGCAATATAACCACTGTCCATAAGTTTTATAAGAAATTTCACACACCTTTTAATAAATAGTGCAGCGAGACTGAATCACTTAACTCTAACCTTAAGGCGCTACCTGGCACTTTGAACTCCAATAAGAACATTCTACGGATAAATTTGTTCTGGATCACATCTAACTTCTGGTAGTTAGATAAGCACCATATAGATGAAGCGTAGCTTATTGCATTGTAAACTATTGAGTTAAACAAGTTAAACTCTACATGGATATTTTTTAAATTAGTTATAGCAAATAACTTAATTGCACCATTGATTAATCTGTCAGCCTTAACCGTCGTTGCCTTGATATCATGGGAGTTTAAATTATTCCAAGAAACTTAATCTCGTTTACCACTTTTAGTTCTACATTGTTGATGTGAAAGGACATGTTCCTTTTGGGTAGTCTGGACCCATTTCTAAATACCATAATATGTGATTTTTTTGGACTAATATTTAATTTTAATTCCTTAAAATAATTGGTAATTGCTTGAATTTTTCTCCTAAGAGCAGCTGCTGTTGGAGCAATGATAACAATGTCATCGGCATGAGCAATGGAATGGATAAGTCTCATCGACAGTAAATCCATCGTTCTCATTAGTAAAACTATTGTTTAGATCAAAGGTATAAAAATTAAAAAGATGTGGAGACCAGGGGTCTCCCTGTAATAAACCATGTTCTATCTTGAAAGGTTTCCACTATTTATTATCCTGTCTAATGATTGCTTTGTAGAGACCGAATAGTAAACCAACTATTTTCACCATTGAACTATCTGCTCGATATCGTGACATTTTATTTTGTAAATCTCTGATACTTACTGAGTCGTAAGCTTTCTCTAGGTCTAGAAATAATGCAAATACTTTGTGTCTTTTCCTATAGAGCTGTATTTGAACAATTGACAACAATATAAATAAGGCCAACTGCATGCCACCTTTCTTAATAAAGGCAAATTGGGTTGGATTCTTCAAATTTCTTTGGTCTATCCACTCATTAAATTTTGTCACTAGCACTGTTGTAAAGAGTTTTTGGAACACCGATAGTAAGGCGATAGGACGATAATTTCCGGGGCCCGATCTATCTCCTTTTTTATATAACATATGAAATATCACATTATTCCATTCAACAGGAACTACTCCGTTATTATAAAATCCATTGAATTGTCTGGTCAGGTAATCAAGTATTGGTTTTGTTAACTTTTTGATCACTACATTAGGAATGTCGTCACGTCCGGTTGCAGTTCTATTTTTGAGCTTCCCAATGCAGCATTGTATTTCTTGAACATTAAAAACCTTTTCCATGAGACTTATATCAACATGTGAATTATCCATAAAATTTCGATTTTTCTTAGACCAATACTCTGCAGAGAACCATTCAAAATACTTCTGCCATATGCTATCTGATATATACACAGGCCGCCTCCTCTGGGTAACCGGTCGGCAGAACCTATTTATTATACTCCAAAACTTTTTCAAATCCTTCGTTTCTATCAGACTGTTGTTTAAATCAGAAAAGAATCTTCTCTTTTTGGCTTTCAAAAAACTTCTATAGATTCTTTTATTTTCTACATATTTTTTCCAATCTGATTGGAGATTAGTTTTCCTAAACATGATAAACTCCTCTGTTTCCTAATCTTGTAATAATAACATCTGTTGTCATACCATGACTGTTTGTATCTCTGCCATAAATTGCCAGGCAATAATTGACGCGACAAGTTTCTAACAACACAATTAATTTTTCGTAATTTCTTAATGGACCAAGTTCTCTCTCCTGATATAATATTTCATTCAACATATTAGGAATTTCTTCTGATAGTCTCCGTGTATTAAATCTTTTGCTCCTTATTAAGCTGGACACATTATATTTCTGTGTATTAAATTGTGAAGTATTGTTACTCTCCCCATAACCCAATAGAACTAGCTGAACTGGGTAATGGTCTGACATCTCCAGATCAAGCACTGTCATCTTAACTTGTAATCAAAGCAATTCTTCTGAGCAAATGAAGTAATCTATTACTGATTTACCAACATGACTTATAAATGTATATTCAGCTGGGATATCTCCAGCTACCCTACCATTTAGTATAAAGAAGTTATTATCCTGAACAAGCTTTAATACGTGTTTGCCCAGTGAGTTAATCACTTTGTCTTTAGACAATCTTTTATTATCAATTTTTACCCTGTCGTCTTTGTTGGCCGTATCCAATCCCTCTCCAATATGGCTATTAAAATTGCCTCCCAGCAACCATAAGTCTACGTAGTTATTCCACTGGTCAATCACTGTTTGTAATTCATTATAATATTTGGAACTATTTGTAGAAGATGGAATATATATTCATAATATCCCTAGCCTTGTTGCTCCCCTTAAAGCTTGGAGTCTTGAATCCAAATCTACTAAAGCCAAAATATACCATGGCATAACTTGAAAATGTATTATATAACCAAATGATTCCTTAATTAGTAACAACCACCCGCCTGCTGGTCGACCAAACTTCTGAGTCCTAAGTGCCTCGCTGCATAAAACCCAACATTCTTCTTCCAGATCCAAATTTTCCAATTTAATGTTATTGGCCATCCACGTCTCTGTAAATCCAACGACTTCGTGTAACGATAGATATTGATATAAGGAATGATCATTCGTTTTTTTGAAAATGCCCTGAATGTTCCAGAAACTTACACATATTTTATTAAATCCTGTAGAGGTACTATTAGTGCGTGGGCATGGAAGTTTCACCTCAACAACCCTATTATTATTAATAGTCGTTTTGAAGTTTTCTGCGTTGTCTTCCTCATCCAATGTAAGGCCAAAGTTCCCAGTAGATTGTTTCCCTATAAAAAATGATCTACCAGGATAACTTCATTTGAGTTGATATCGTAGGTAAACACATTACCCTCTTTTATATAATAGTCATCTCTAACAGTAATTTTGCATCCCTTAGATTTTTCTTGGGATATAATGGGTATTAGTTTTTTCCTCCTAATCCTTGACCGTTTACATAAATCGTCAGTAAATACCAAATTCCCATTAAACTTCTTAAGTCTATTTGACTTTGCTTTCCAAAATTCTCGTAAAATTGAATTTCTCTCAATTATAGAATTAAGCGTAATTTTGACTATTGATTTATTATCAGATCTTGAAATTTTGACTAAACTTTCCAAGGAACAATCTGGCAGATCTAACTTATTCTTAATAAAATGGGAGATCTCATCGGCAAGATCATTTGTCTCAAACAGGTAATTCAAAATTATAATGTTGTTTAACATTCTTTCATTAATAGACTTATCGATCTGAAATTCAAACATACCTCTCAGTTGTTTGCCCGTCCTGATCTCTTGTTCAAGTGTATCCATTCTTCGAAAAACCCTATTCAACTCCTCCTTCAAATCTTTATTTTCCTTCTTCAATGATATTACTTCGGCTTTAATTGTACACAAATCAGAATTTAGCTGGGTAAACTTTTCCTGTATCAAGTTGTAAACTGCTTTAATGGTATACTTCGACTCATCAGCTTCATGCTCTTCCACTTCCGAGGTCTTCACAAAATAGTCCTAGATATTCACATCCCTTATTGTCCCGGTTTTTCCTTTCGAAAAGGATTCTATATCTTGATTTTGGTCTTCTTCTACAAATTCCATTAAATTGCTCTTATCAGTATTACTCATATTACCTTTTCAGGGTCTTCCACGCCCTCGTTTTGCATATCTTTGCACTCTGTAGCTTGAGGTGATCTAGTCAAGGGGCCTGGATTGGGTTCTATCCCAGCGATAATCAACCAGCATCTGATTAGCCTAAAACAAAATCTATTCGTGTTTATCAAGATTATCTGATAAATCATCCTTTTAATCTTAAGCATTGAAACACTCGAACTGTATTACTGAGCTCTGACAAAAAGTCACCAACAGCACCGACTATCTGCCAACTCCCAAATGCAATAAGTTAAGATTTATCAAATTGTATGAAATATAATTGTGTTTGCTCACTGTTAAGCTTTTATTAAAAAACTAAAATGATCTGATTAACAGATTGTTGCAAGAAGAATTTGAAGATGATTGCCATAGAAATGCACATTCCACCAATAAAAAATTGTTCACATAGAGCTGAGAATGTACAGATTTATTGTATTATTAGATTTTCATTAATATTATATTTTGTTTTCCTAATTATAGATTTTAAATATTTTTAGATGCAAGTAACAGTGATATAAGCAAAATAGAATTAAATTTCTGATGTGTAAAATTAAAATAGACATTCACAGAAGAAAATTTTAGTGTATTCATTATATTCATATAATGGTTATTAACCAGTTACGCTACCCGGACCTTTGGTCCGATCTCCTCTTCCAGCATATATAAGCCATTATATATGCTGGAAGAGGAGATCGGACCGAAGATCTGGGTAGCATAACTGGCAATGCGACTGCACAGTAAGCAGGAGTTGCGGGTTCGAGTCCCGCTTTGGGCCAATGGTTATTAACATTAATAAGTAACATTTTATTATTGAGTATTCTAGAACATGCCTTGAGCTACCCTAAGTTACCACTTTCCTTAATCTTTCAATTGAAAAAATCCATTGATCATCTAATTTTATAAGTTTAAGTCATTATTGTGAGAACCCAAGCTAGTGTAAATTTGATGATTGCAATCTTACCTTTTTTTGGTCAAAAAATAAAGGGGAGAAGTATTCCATTTCACAAATGCAATCAAGGAACTTCGTAAAATTTTCCCACGGATAGCTTTTCCTCCACGAGTGACACAGCTTCTGGAAAAATTACTCATTGAGGGAAATGGGAAAAAAATTGTGGATTGGAGCAACGATCAACTTTTCCAAAAATGGGTATTAGAGTGGTAGGGGGAGGACCCCAAATAAAAGGCAAGAGGACAGATGACAACAGCGAATTTGCCTGCCTAAATTGTGTGTTAACCTCCTTGCTGTCTTTGACTGTCACCCTTCCTGAACTCCCACCAATTTTTGCACTGGACTATCATCTCACCCCTTGACGAACAAGTATCTAAACATTACCGATGAAACAAGACCCTTCTTGAGAAGTTGAAATCATCACCACTAACCATCCAGGTATTTATCAACTCACGTCCAAAATTGTAAATGCTCTTTCTCTCAGTTCAGACCATTTTTAGGAATGGACTCTTCCACTAATTCTGTTCCCTTATAAAGTTTTTATAAACTTGACCAAATAAATTGTTGTTATTTAATGGTTTAACGTATAGTGGAGTGCATTACTTCTGGGCTTCCCTGCCTCTTTAAAATTTTCCTCCTTCATCCCTTACTCTGTAAAAGTCCTACATACATAGCTGCTCATGCAGTTCGAAGGTACCTGTGAGCAGGAAAATCACAGATGATGTCAGACCTGACGCCATCCTGTTCACATTATTGTTATTATTATTATTATTCCATGTCTTATTCATCATTATAATAATGATTTGACTGTCATCATCCAATGTTACCAGATTTTAATATTATGAAAGTGCAACAAAAAAAAAGATTCACTTGATAAAATTATTATTCTGTAAATTGTTCATAAACTGTGACCAACAAACAGAGTAATGTAAAAAACTCTTTAATGAAATGTGTTGTAGAGTGATACGAAAAATTAACATAATTTTTTTTTTTTACTCTTTCCATCCTGAGGAAACTAAGAGTGTTTTTTTAATCATACAAATCATGGGTTTAGACAGGCCCATAATAGGTAACTAGATGGTAAGGGACAATTTTTTCAATAAATATTTTTATACACATAAACAGTTGCCATACCCCTATATTAATGATCATCTGCTAAACTGTCAGATTCTTTAGCTTAACAACTAATTAAACAATATAATTTGGTCTAAAGATAGGCTAATTCCATCAATAGATAACAGCTTTTTTTTAAGCCAAATTATATTGCTTAGTTACATAGGTTAAATTTGGCTTCTAACTGAAGAATTCAACAGTTTAGTAGTTGATAAATATATTTGATATTTCTTTTTATCATTTTGTCTTTATTTATAACTGTATTGAAAATTTACATTAAATATAAATGTTAATAATTTAAATTACATTTAGGTTTTCTGTATAGAAGTATTTGTTACTGGAAAATGTCACAAAATTGAAAGAAGATACAGAGCATTTCATTCTATGCACAAACAAGTAAGCTAAATTAAGATTTCTCTCTTTTTCTTTTTTTATTAAATCTGAAATGAATGTTAAGACAAAATGGGAATTGTTTATATTTATATATTATGAGAGTATCACTAAGAATATTGTTTTTTTTTTTTTTAAATATTAAGATAAAATTAAATGATTTAACAAGGTTTTTAACAATTACTATTGCATTATATTTTTCTTTATATTTTAATAGAGATTTCATCAAAATTTAATTTTATATATTTTAAACTTTTAATTTCTTCTTGAAACAATGCTAATAATTGAAAATATTGGTGCTAATTATTCACTTTCACATTATGAAGGAATTTTACTGAATCAATAGGAAAATGAGGGAAATACAAAAGGAAATTTACATTATTTTCATGGTGTTTGTGCACTACAGTATATGAGACTAATCCTATTAATACTTAGCAGTGTATAAAGAGTTTTTTTATTATTGAATCAGCTTGAAGCTTTTCCAATTGCTATAAAAGAAAAAATTAAATAAATATTTCATACTTAGAAAATTTTTAAGAAAGTTTACTGCTTTTATTTAACGTTTTGTTAATAATTTTGTCGTAAGTTACAATACTTTTATAGCATGTAATTGAACATATGCAAATACATAAGGATTTCGTTTTGGATTATTTTGTATTTAATAATCACAAGATGGAAATAGAATGAAAGAATTAAAATATTTTAGCAATATTGGTTTATTATGTGTGAATATTGTTTGAAACACTATAAAATTTTTAAATTATTTCAGTTAAAAAAGATTATACAGACACCTGAGTTTCCTCCAAAAAGAGTTCGTAATTGGAATTCAAAAGTATTAGAACAACGTAGAAAAGGACTTGAAAATTATATTCAGGTAATAAAGGATATTATATAAAAGTGTTTTGCTGTATTTTATTTATTTATTTGAATAACTTATTCTGTAGTATTAAAAGAAAATAGATTTAGTACATTTTTTCAAAACTAATTACATAATACTACAGTTGATACAGGCCTGCTGTAAGCAGGCGTGCAAGGCATGCACTGCACGTGGGTAGCACTTCCAGGGGGCGGCAAATTGGTATTGCTGGCAAGCTCAGCATAGGTAGTCGTAGTTAAACAGGGGTGGCATAATTCCTATGTACTACAGGTGGAATTCACCTCGTGGTCTTCAGGTTTGATGCCCTTTGAGCATTTGTGTCATTATATGAGATAGCAGTTTTGTGCATTTACAAGTGTGTAAGAGAGATCTGCAGTGGCAGTTGCAACATCCGTAGGCAAATCAATTGCAGGGTAGCATATGATGCCTGTATGCCTTCTTGAGTGACCGTATTACAGCATGTATTCAGGCAAGAGGAGGTTCTAAAAGATACTAATGGTTGCTTTAAATTTTACTACTGTTCCACATGAAATTGTCCCTTTGTTATGATACTGTAGTCAGTTATTACCATTGTCATTATGTTTGCACTAATGAAGTTTCATTCAATTCCAATACTTTTTGCTTGGTACATAACTTTGTCAATAAGCATAAGATGAATGTTGTTTTAAATCTGATCATTTTATATTCATGTCAAACTATAAAAAGTTAACTTTATTTTAAATATGAAGACATCTGATATTACTCATTGATCTTGACAGTTCAAATATATAGTTTCTGTAAATAAACTATCAACTTCCAAAAATATATAATAGACTATAAATCTTCTGACAATATTTGTACTATTATATTATTTTATTTTAAAACAGTAATATATTTGAATATATTAATTATTCTCCAAAAAAATTATACACTATTTTTCCACATGTAAATTTAGAGTCAGAAATTTATGAAAATAAAATTTTCACTTTAATTCACAAAATAATAATGTATATTATTGACTAATAAATGCTTTTACAAAATAAATTTTACTTGAATATCTAAATGGCATTTTCTATTTTAAAAAGCCTTTGTATTTAAATTATTTACGTATTCTATCAAAATGAAGTAATAGTACACAATAATAATTTAGCATTATACTCCAGAAGAATTTAAAACAAAAAATATGAACTGTAAAGTAATTGTTGGCATCATGTGGCAGAAAATGGTTATTTGATCTTGGCTATAGTTCAAAGAATAAAGATATCAAATAATCATTATATTTGTCCTTTATGTTGTATAAATATACAGTAATAAACCACAAAGAAAATGAATTTATATTGAAATTCATTTAAAAATGACTGATGGTAATTAACATTATAAAAATATTGAAAAATACAAATAAAAAAATTTTTTTTATTTGTATTCTTCAATACGAGGTCAAGGTGAAAAGTTTTTGGCCTAGTAGTGAAAAAATAAGTTTTTTATTTTAAAAATGCATTTATTTTTCAATGTAGTCTCCCTTTAGTTCAATACACTTTGTCCAATGTTTCTCCAATAACTAGATTTCGTCCCTAAAGTGCAATTTGGAAGGTCTTCAAAATATCCATTTACTGCTGCTATCACCTCTTCACTTGACCCAAAGTGTTTTCCAGCCAAAAATTTCTTAAGATTTGGGAATAGATGAAAGTCAGAGGGAGCCAGATCTGGCAAATAGGGACAATTCATGCTTCAGATCCCTCAATTTTCCCATTGCCAAAGTGCCTTTGTGAGTGGGTGCATTGTCCTTGTGAAAGAGGATTTTTTTTTTCTTTTGCAAACCAGGTCTTTTCTCTCTATAGAACATTCCATTTAAATTTTAACCTTTGAATAATTCTAAATACAAATAAAACACATTGTTGTATGAAATTTATTAATTCTATCAAACAGTTGGGAGGCACTATAAAATGAGATGGCAACTTACAAAAACTTTAGGATAGTTTACAAAAGAGCTCCTAATATTTACAATTTACTGAGAAATGATAGACAAATTAAAGAAAGAAGAACAAGCTGGAGTATATAAAATACCTTATGAAAATCAACAGTTAGGAGTCCAAAAAGATTACATTGGAATCACAAAAAGAAACCTCATGGTGTGACTCAAGGAACATAAAATATAGAAAAAGCCACAGTAAGACAATTTTGGTGGCAATGTCACAGGTGGAAGGTTCTGTTTTAAAGTGGGATAAAGCATACATAATAAAAAGCTGTGGCATGCCATCCATGGAAGCTGTGGAAGTGCCTCTTCCCTTGTATTTTCTAAATATAAACACACAGGCCCTATTGTGTGATTATTTTCATATTTTAACATACTTTGAATTACTTAAAATTAATATTTTATTATAACTGCATTATGTATCTTATTACAAATTTCTATACTACATGTGAAAACAATGATAAGATTGCTATTGTATATTTGAATATAAATTTGTATATGCATATTCCCAATGGAAGTGCTGTATTGGTTGATACAGGATAGCTTCCATGGCGAAAATATTTGAATCGTGTAAAGCAGCCAGATTACACACAAGATCTATAAACATAAGGTCAAGACACGATACCATGATGCATCGTGGCAATCGCCGTGTTGGAGTTCTTTTGGTGTGTATGGTGTTTTTAGAGTGAAGCTGACTGTTTCTTTCGAATATATATATATTTTTAAAATTGGTGTTCAGCACCGATTTTAAAAATATATTATAAAAATTCAATAGCCAAAGGTATATATAATTAAAGGCTTTAATTAAATAGCTTTCAAAATAAAAAGCTATGTCAATGGTTCATATAATAAACTACGAGGATAACTTTATTTAGTTTTGAAATGCAAAATTAGAGAAGTTTGGAGATATTTGTTAAAATAAGAATATATTTAGTTTTATATATTTGCGTGCATTTTTGCATTACACAAACTGCAAACAGGAGATCAGATTAAAGATTTTTATAAATTTAAATTAGATGAAGAGGAAAAAAAACCATTTTCACAAACTTTACATGTTATATAAAGTAAACCTTCAAAAATATTTGCAAGAGATGATAATTTCCTTTATTTAGAAACTTTCTTATGCATATAAACTAAATTTTAATTATTTTTATAGAGAATTAAATAAATATATTTATAAAAATTTATTAAACAGTAGACAAAAAATTTGGTAGGACTTTGGTAGATATTTCCTGTAGTTGTGAACTGATGTCATCTGCCATTTTGGTAATTCTGTCTGCCATTGTATTTCTTGATAATGAGATATCTCTAAAATGCCTGTACCTTTTCTGGACAGATGAATTTAGCAGCTTTTATCATACATTCCTTGATTAAAGAACCATCGGTGAATTTAGCAAAACATTCAAAACCGACTGGTTTTGAATGTTTTGCTAATAAATAGCTTATTTCTTAACTGGCTCTTGTTACTGATTCATTACTTTTCATGAATTTTGTAAGCACTCATTGCTGGCTATTAAGTGAGTTTTTCATTGTTTTTAATTTTTCTTCTCTTATTTTTTTTTCAAAGCACAAAAATTGTTCTTTGTGATTAGTGCTATAATGTCTCTTAATGTTGTATTCTTTAGTGACACTAATTGTTTGTTTGCAAATTAAGCATGTAATTTTATTGTTCACTTCCACTCAAAAATAGTTTGGCCCCCACCTTTCTTGAAATTTTCTTCTCTTTTTATCAATCTTTTGTTTTTTATTTAGCATTGAAAGTGACATTTTCTGTATAAAAATTATTTAAAATCTAAATTGTTTATATTTAGATTTTAAAAATTCAAATAACTGCAACAACATATACTTACATTTTTGAATAAGTTAGAAAACAACCTACAAATCTTAAATTAACAAGAAACTAGTGCAAATGCCTTTTGTTAAAATTCGAATAAAATACGGTTATGCACCTTGACTGTAGCGGCTGTGCCTACTCACCATATATGGCTCTGCAAGCAAAAATAAAACTTTTTAGTGAGTTTTGAAGCTTGGCATTTCTAGATTGAAATGGGCTTGAAGTTACTGGCGAGGTGTGTAACCACGGCCTAGTCTCCCATTGTTGACCAGTACATCATAGCATATGACATATGACATCATAGCAATGATGCAACGATTATTTACTATTTTCTTCGTAACACATTTTTCTGTTTTTTATTTTATTGCAGAGCATCGTGGCTGGGGGAGCCACGAAAAATCACATAGGGGCCGCCAGTTTGACACCCCTGGCCTATAGAAGTAGGCTGAAAGAAAACATTAATAATTAAAAATTTTCTGTCAGCAAATGCATAAATGTGGTCATAAATTTGCAGTTATAAAACTTTAAATTTGCATTGGTTATAATATGTAAATTATTATATATATATAAATATATAGGTAGAGAGAGATTAGTTAGATAGAAATAAAGACTTCAGAATTATTTTCATTTAAATATTTAAGTTATATGAGAAACAAACTATTTTAATTTAAATAAAATAATCTTAAAAGTGATCAAATAGTGTTTAAATTGACAAAATAGTTCTGTCCTTTGAAGTTATGTTACAAGTAAAACATTTATGTGAATTAAATTTATCAATGAATAAATTCAGAAGGAAAAATGTAAATACATTACCTAATAATGTAAAAAAAATTTCTTGAAAAATTCAACTAAGATTTGATAAACACTCGTCAATTTACATGTTACTTTTTATACTTGGTTTTTATTAGATAAATAATCAAATCATTTATGCAGTATTTTTTTTATACACAGTCTATTTTATGTGATCTCATTTTATGCAGTCAAGAAAAAAATAAAAAATATATATAATATTTATTGAAATCATCAGTTGGCCAAAAATTCTTTATTATGCTCTTTGTGTCATTCTGACCATGTTTTTGTCAATTTGTGAAGAAAATATTAAGCATCCCTGCATTCAATGATAACAAATTTATTGTTTTGTACTCTGCACAAAAATACCAAATCAATCCAAGTTTTGGAATCAGTATTAAAGAAAACTCTTCAAAAATTTAAACTGTAGACAGCAAAACTTAACAAAAGAACTGTAGTTTTACTGTTAATTTATATCTATAAACTATAGATTGTAATACTAGTCAAACATACAAAATTACAGTATGGTAACACAAACTGTATCTTAAAAGTGTCATATGTACTGTACTCAAACATCCTAAAATAGGAATACAAAATGAAAATCCTCACATTTATTTTAATTAAGATAAAAGTAAATAATGCTTTGAATATACTGTATGTATTGGGCAATTGCTTTGAATGTACTGTATGTATATTCATAAAAATATTTTGCGTGTTAGAACCAGTTGGCTAATTTCATACATTAAGAGAACATTCTTAGCTGGCACTGATTAATTCTGATATGTGACTTAAAAAGTAAAAGAAGTGATTAATTCTTAATATGTTTATCATATATTCTATAATTTAATAAAAAATTGAAAATTTTACTGTATCTAATTATTCTATTAATTTTTATACAGGAACTGTTGAAAATGAAGCCAATTCCTAAGGAATTGTTATCCTTCTTATCACTTTCTGCAGTGGATTCAGGTAGATCTAGGTAAGTCTATTTTCTAAATAACTGAATTAAGTTTCAAACAAATTCTTCTGTGGCATCAAGGTGCCTATAACATTGACATGCTGATGTGAAATGGGATAATGTAAATTCATTCTACCTTGTTGTGAGCTACTTGGTGTTGACTCTGATTGGAGATTGGAGTAAGACAACAGTCCAGACAATAATTTAACTTTTATTTTAACCAATCACACAATATCTTCAGGAGAAAACTGGTGATATACTGGACAGGGAATGATGGGGATATAGACAATGACCTCACAAAAGGAAAAAGTGACTCTCCTCGTCTCTGTCTATATATATACACATATATATATATACACATGTCAGAGGGGTCACATTGTGTGGTGCACTCTGCACTACACTTCTATTCCAATATTTAGTCTTCATGAAATTGTATCCAGCTTGTAAGATTAGTAATTTAGGATTGTAATTAAATTTAAAAATTAATTTAGAAAATTCTGGAAGGAAAGATTGCTTCAGATCAAGTTAAATACATTTTAGATTCTTTGAATATAAATACTTTTAAACTTTTTTAATCATTTAAGTGATAATTAAAGAATGTTATAAAATTGTTATTTTAATTTAGAGTAAAACTCATTTTTATAATTCAGTTATTATATAAGTTGATAAGTCAATTGTCACTAATTGAGATATTTAATTGTATAATAATTTTGTATTTCCTAATAAACATAATTTTATTTTTCGTTAGCAATCCTATAGGAAATACTGAATCTGGACATTCCCACCAACCAATTCTCACTTTTGTATCAAATCCATATCCCGAAACTAACGAAACACCAGGTATGCTAATTTCGAAAACCTTCAAGTATATTAATACAGATATCTAATTTTATGAAATGAATTTTTTTATTTTTAGATTCCCTACCAAATGTGGTAGTAAAAGGAACTATAATGGGACTATATTCTCATGTCACAGAAAATTATGAAAATTTATTATAATAATCGGAGTCCCATAATATGTGATTGTTAGATATGCAAAAACGTATTGGATCAAAACTCACTTGGTATTGTGTTTAACACAGTTCCTCTTGTTAATATTATCTCTTGTTAATAAGTATTTTGTGTAAAGATAGAATGGAAGTTCTGCTATTTGGGGAATTAACATAAATATATTCAATTTGAGAAACTTATTTTAAAAAGTTCTAATAATTATACTTGTATACATATATATTAATTGCAACTAGGAAATCAAGCACTTTAAAAAAAAAATTATTTTATTATTACAAATGTTTTTTATACAACTTTATAACTATGTTTTCAATAGATTAACTAATGAATATATTAAATATATAAAGTTTATTAAAATATTTTTAAATTGATTCATATTGAATTTAGAATGAATGAGAGATATTTAATCATAACATTTAAAAGAGTTTTTTATTAATATTCCTATGTGAATAAATTTATAACAGTATTTGAAGATTTTATTTATACCATTTAAATTTGTAAATATATTTTATAAATTGTTTGCTTTTGTTCTAAAAAGTAATGATGTAAAATAACAAAATATTAAAATTGAATATATATATGAATCCCTATAAAATCAATGTTATTAATTCTCAATGGAAATAGCTACATGTTATATGAATTATGCTTATAATTTAAATATCTATCAAACGTGCTGAAAGTAAAAGGTTATAATTGGATTATAACCTGATTTGCTACTACATTTTCCATAAAGTTTTTATATAGTTTGTTATTATTTAGCAAGAAGGTTAACAAAAGAATTATAATTGTAAGTAAAATACTAATAAAGTTATGATTTTAATCAAAAGTGTATTTTCAAAATAAATTATTTTAAATATGCCATAATAATTTGTGTATAATATTTTAATGCTTTTCTAATTTTTTACTCTGTTTTTATTGAGTAATTTACCAAGTATGAGAAGAATTCAATGAATTTTTTAGTGTTACTAACATATTTCTGTTTAAAAAAATCTTGCCATTTATGGGAAATAGCCTTTTCTAAATATATTCCTGGATGATTTAGAAAAAATAAATCATCCTTAATACAAATTATTAAAAATTTTGCTGTATTCAATTACAACATCCTCACACAAACTGCAGTATTGACTATTAGAGGTAAAGATCCTTTTCAGTTTTGTGAAGCATGATAGTTCTCAACTCTTCTTATATTATATTTGTGTAATATTCTGAAAAACCAAAAATATGGAGAAACTAATGTACATGACAGGTAGATTAAACTGGGAAAAACTTACCTTTTTTTCTTCCTAATTTAATTAGCAAATATTGGGCAACAAGCCAAAACTCTGTCTCTTTTTTTGAATCTGCTAACTTTCAGAGACCCAAGCACACACTTCTTGTACCTGTGCAATGACTGCCACTGCTCTAACTGTTCAAGTTTCAGTAATGATAATCTGTCTATTGATTGCTCGATGTTTTTATAATTTTACTCCTTAGTAAATCTGTTCCAAATCAAATCATATTGGAAAATCTTAGTTTAATAAATCTCAAACTTTAGAATTAGGGAGTCTATAAATTATTTAAAATGTTTGTTTATTCATCATTATTACCATTGAGAGCATATTCCTGTTAGTAAATCACTCTGTTTATCGATCATTGCTTACAAGGAATGGTAGTAAAAGACCATTTTTTCTATGGTATAATGCAGTTTGTGTGAAAATGTTTTTGGTAAATTTAATCCAATATGTTTTGCACAAAAAGAATGGTTTAATCATTCTTGGTTTTTATAATTTTTGAATCAGACATTAGGAACCTTTTTTTCAATATGTTTCCTCATTCCCTTTTTCAGATTGATCTCAAGGCTTTATGTTGTTTTGCAAGTTGCATAAGCAGGGGCCATCAAGAGCTGGTATGGGGTCTGGGGAAGAGTGTGCCTTTTGTTTTTTGAACAAATGAAATACATAGAATTTTTCTTTAAAACTGCTTTTTATTAATAAAGATTTTATTTTCTGGTAGGGAAACAAAAAGTTTATGGGAGTAGGAATCACTATACCCCCTAAGTTTTCTCTGGACCTGGAGAAAATCCTCAGTTCTCCTCTCAATGGCCCTGTACTTAAGTGTATACATTCAGCATACATATATAAAAATATATCTATATTTATATAGATACTTTTACTGAAAAAACAGAAAACATACCTTTGTAACTCAAAATTCATGTCAATAAAATTAAACTTGTAGTTTTAAACATTATCAGTCCACAAAAAGCTCCATATCTCTATTTTTGGCATCTATCAAATATGTAGGCTTCTTTATTCCTTTCAAGAAATTTAAGAACTATTATATAAATGGTATAATTATGTAGTTTTAAGGTTCCATTTCACAAGATATGAAAATATATGATCAAATAAACTGTTTCTGCAGCTAATTTTAAAATATTCATATTAGTACCGTTTATCAAATCTATGTAGAGATTGCCAGAAGGCTAAGATGGCAGCCTACCTCTATGGGGATCGATCCAGGTATGTTGGGCTTCGTCCTTTCTCACCCAGCCACACCTTGGGGGGCCTGGCTGAGTCCATAATGGGCTTGTTGCAGTGGCACATTATCCCATGGGCAAAAACAGCAATTACCTGAGGCTTTCACCAACAGGGGGCCCCAATCTTTTATGAGAATAATTCTCCAAGGAAAAATGCCTGCGGTCAACACTACGTGGGTCCCCTAATTCAAATTTTACTTGGCCCCATGAAGTTATAATGCACCAGAAAAAAGTCTTCTTAGTGTCCTACGGCAGAAAGAGTTTAAAAAAATCTATGTAGATAGATAACATGGATGACTGGTTTGGTAAAGATACCAGTCTGCATCTTTCTGGATAACCCAAATTCAAATCCAGGTTTTATCCTCTCAAATTTTTGTTTGTTTTGTTAAGTTACAGCAATGCAATACTTGGGCGATCTGCCTAGGGGAATACCTTTCGGGAAGTCTTTTTGAGAGTAACTGGCCACTATTTAGGCATCACAGACATGGAGAAAACCCGGAAACTCCACACAGCCAGTCCGTCCTGGCGAGGTGCCGAACTCCCAGTGTTCAGGGAACAGAACCGTTTGGCCACTGGTGGGCCCTCAAATTTTCGTGGGTGGTTTGACCCGAATATGTCGGACTTTGTTATCTTACTTGCATTTTGGGCCCGGTCAAAAACCTGACAGGTATAGCAAATGAGTATAGGGCATGCACTTTTCAAAACCAATATGTGGCAGTAGTATCAGGTTTATACAGTAGTGGCCAAAAGTAGAGCTACCCTTGACATAAACTCTTAAAAATGCGACCTCTATTTTGATTACCATCTATTACATAATTAATATTGTGATAGTTGAAAAGAGCACAAAAAATGAGTCAAAATACTCAATTGAATCAAACAGATTTTATTTTAAATCTGATTTACAAAAGAAAAAGTGAAGTTTTTATATTTTACACTGTGACAAAAGTAGATTACCAAAGGAAGTATGCAGATTTGTCCAGTATTTTTAGGGCAAAATATTTGTGTTTTGTGGCGTAACCAGAGCTTCTGATCACTGCATCACATCTACGTTCCATCGAATCAACTAAGTTGCCTGGAGGAATACAATTATCAAATGATATCAAACAAAGAATGGTAGATATGCATTTGAAGGAAAAAAAAGACCCTTACTGAAATTAGTAAAATCATCAATGTGGATAAAACTGTTGTCGCAAAAGTGGTGGTGTTTTCAAATATATGGGATCATTGTTTCTGCCAAAAAGTCAGGTAGACCACGAAAAACAAGACCACAGTTGGAGGATTGTTTGATAAGACATACTAGTGCAGCCAACCTTCGTTTGCTTCACTTATTAAACATGAAGTGGGTAACCCAGATATAAGCTTAAGGACTGTACGAGGATTACATGGGAGATGACCAGCAAAGAAACCACACATCTCTGCAAAAAACAAAAAGTTGAGATTAGAGAGTGCACATGAACACATCACTTGGACTGAACAAAAATGGTCCAAGGTGTTGTGGAGTGATGAATCTAAATTCAATGTCTACTCTAGTGATGGTATACGATATGTCATACGACCAATGAACATGAGATATGACGCAAAATACATAGTTCTTATAATAAAGCAATGTGGTGGCTGCATAATGGTATGGGGATGTTTCTCTGCAAAGGAAATTGGTCCAGTTCATAGAATTAATGGATTAATGGATCAAACCGTTAATCAGGGCATATTGCAGAATCAAATGCTTCCTCATGCACGTCGTTCAATGCCAAGGAAATTGATCTTCCAACAGGACAACGACCCAAAACACAGCAAATTTGGTAAAGCAATGGTTTTAACAGAAAAGGGTGAATCTTATGTCGTGGCCAACCCAATTGTCAGACCTAAACCCCCATAGAGAATCTTTGGGATAAACTTGAGCGCCGGATCCGAATCCGGATGAATTGTGGTCTACCATTCAAAAAGCATGGTATGAGACTCCCAAATCACTGCTTGGCAACTTACATGTTAGTTGATCAATGGAACGTAGATGTGATGCAGTGATCAGAAGCTCTGGTTACGCCACAAAACACAAATATTTTGCCCTAAAAATACTGGACAAATCAGCATACTTCCTTTGGTAGTCTACTTTTGTCACAGTGTAAAATATAAAAACTTCGCTTTTTCTTTTGTAAATCAGATTTAAAATAAAATCTGTTTGATTCAATTGAGTATTTTGACTCATTTTTTGTGCTCTTTTCAACTATCACAATATTAATTATGTAGGTAGATGGTAATCAAAATAGAGGTCGCATTTTTAAGGGTATACCGTATTTTACGGATTATAAGACGCACTTTTTTCTTCGAAAAATTGCCTCCAAAATTCAGGTGCATCTTATACTCCGTAGCGTCTTATGGGTCTTTTTTTTTTTAAAAAATTGCTTAAAAATTAAGGTGCGTCTTATAGTCCGTAAAATACGGTATGTCAAGGGTAGCTCTACTTTTGGCCACTACTGTAGATACGTGGCTTTTTGTTTCGTCTCTCATACTGTGTTTACTTTGTATAAAATTGCTTTTTTACTTATTTGGATGATATCGAAATGCCGATTTAGTTGTTGTGAGCCTCAGTGTAATGCCAATAATAAAATATGTCCAGGTTTTAAATTCACAAATTTCCGAATGACCCAATAAAAAAAAGAATGGGAAGTAAAGATAAAAACTCTAACGAGTGTATTAGTTAATTTTCTTATCTGTATCAGGCATTTCGATCAATTATGAAGGTACTAGTATGGGCAAGTTTATAGAACGCTTTCTAATTTGTGTTTTATGAAGTAGAATGACTTTTATTCGATAAAAACTATATGATGTACGGTACACTTGTTAGTAAATACATAGCCTGTGAAAAGCGCTGTGTGTAGTCAAATCTATGTCTAAAACTTCAAAAGTTATTGTGAAAATTCTAGTTAAACATACTGACTACTGACAGTAATTTGTATTTTTCGTTTCCTGGTCATTAACTATGTAGGTTATTAATATCTCAATCTTAATATCAAGCATTTTTATACTGAATTTTTATTGTATTTCTTAATGTTTTTTTAAAAATAATTTCTAAACACCGGAGTTCGATCGGGGGTTCGCGCCTCACTCGGACGAGCTGGCAGCGGGAGTTTTTCCGGGTTTTTCTCCTTGCCAATGACGCCTGAATAGGGGCCAGCTTTCCCCAAGTCCTCCCGGAAGGCATTTCTATCTCCCCTTCTCGTGGTGGCCGTCTCCTATAAGGCCGGCTTTGGTCGCGTCCGTGACCTCTCTTCTGTCTTCCCTGATTGGCCATCTCTTCGGTCGCTGTGCGATCACTTCTCCTGTTTCTTCTGGAGTATAAAGCCACATATGAGCTACACACTCCTCTAGCCGAAAGAAAGAAAAAATAATTTTGTATTGTTTATTAATTATATTACGCGTTGCCTACATTCAGATATAGGACGACAAGCAAGATCAAAAACTAAAAACGTTAGTGTAATACTTTTGTAATAAGTTTGTGTACCTTTCTAACAGTTTTGCCTTTGTTCTAAAAGTTCTTATTGTCTTGTCAGGCACGTCGTTAAGATAGTCATTTATCAGGGGGAGTTTAGTGGAATAAGAAACAACACGTTATGTATATTACAAAATAACGTTTTACGTCTTCAAGAAAAATCTTCGATTGCCTACAACGTATCTAATTGCATTTTTCTCGGATGAAATGTCGCGAATATATTTACTACTTCGTCAATATGTTTACAACTCTTCTTCTATCCAGTTCTTCCATAGAAATATCTCGCCTTCGAGATGCTCGGGTTGCAGCGGGAGCCCAGCTTTGTGACGTATTATAACCCTATACGGCAGATAAGAGGGGTTTACAGACTCATTAGACCCCCTGCTGACGACGCTCATATCTTGACCCCTAATTCTTTTCATTTCTTTCTTAATTTAGTAACTATTACATTATTTAAATCTAGGTTTTTATAAGCAGATCAAAACTTCCGCTCTGTTCCGCTCTACCTAATGACGAGATCTAAATCGTGCACGCCCCATTAGTGATCTCAGAAAGAAAAATTCAAAAAAAAGAAAGAAAACTCGTTTACTTTTTTGCATTTTTCTGCAAGTTAAAATAATTAAGTACTGTATTTTATATAGTGCAGTCTATATACTTCAAGTTAATGTAATCTTCCGTAAAAAGAAAGTTGAATAATCGATTATTATGTAGTGAATTTTATATAAATTATCGTGATCTGTGATGCAGAAGAATCGTTCGGCGATGTTTTGTATGTAAGATTTCTAATGTTAACCTTGAAAGCAGAATATAAAAATACAAGCGAACGATTAAATGAACAAAATATTTTACTTTCACTGTTTATAATATAGAGGGAAATTATGGCGATCGGTCAAAAAATGATCCCCAAGAATTTTACATTTTTGGACTCGGGAGCTTGAAACGTCGAGAAATGCAAAAAATTCGGGTTTTTTTTCTATATCTATGGATGTTTCTGTGTGAGTAAGTGACACGATTTTGTTCACCCTGTTTGAAGCTTAATAACTCCTGTGCTTTTTGTCAAAAATTTCTGAAATTTTGCAAGGACGTTTGTTTATTAGAGGAATTGATTCTATTAAATTTTAGTGGTTAAAGGTCAAGGGGGTAGGAAGATAATGGAGGTCGTGTGTATCTCCAGTAGAGTCGGACGTAATGACGATTTTACTAGTTATTAGCATTTAAATTTTTTTTTAATATAAAACTCATCCCTACCCTTAAAAGTAATTTTTTGCTATTTTAAATAATTAATAAAATGAAAAGTTTTTAAAATAAAATATGATAACAGATGGCATCACCAAAATTTTAAAAGTTACCGGGAAAGTTAAGCAACTCGTTTCTGGATTATTTTAATTTAATAAATAAAGTCGGAATGTACTGTACTGTAGTTATAATAGCTGCAAAAAACTGTATTCGTATTCTCAACGGAATGTTTATAATTAAATACTCAATTTGTCTACATAATTTACAAGATTTTTAACATATTTTATGAAAATAAGTTCTTAGATTGTATAGTTCATCTGTTTTCATCTGTCGGTTGGAATGTCTGCTCCAACGTCTGCTTAAGTAATAGACATTTGAACATTAAGAATGGGTATTTATATCCGTACTCCGCGATTTTTATCCCTAAAATGTGGATTGAAGTCCACCTTCGGTAGAGTTAATCTATATGTACTGTACAGTACATCAGTGGCGCGTTGTAGCTTCATGAAGCCCAGGCAAATTTGAGTTAAGGGCCTCATGTACAGTTTCAACTTCATACATTTTTCTTCGGGGAAATATTTTCTTATAAAGGATTAGTTTGGTGGCTTCCTGTGGGTGGGAACCCCAAGCAATTTTCCTTTTTTTCCACAGGATAACACGCCACTGGGTACATCAATTAGCTGCAATTCAAAATTTAGTTATTTTTATAGCTATTTAATAATTACAGTTAAATTATTTTGATAAGACTATTGATTTCGTTATAACCAACACTTCAAGCAAATCGAATGTCATCATAATGTTCTTATGGCTTCTTAATTAAATAATACTTTCGTGTTATATGCAATTCTTATGGTGTTCAAACGGGTGTTGAATTTATTTCGTTTGAGTTAGCTAATGTGTTTTTTTTTTCCTTTTGTCTTTGTTATGGCTCTAATAACTTGAGGTAAACTTGCGCTTGAAAAAAAGCGGAATATGGCAAGAAATTCACGATTTCCTAGTTAAAAAAAGTAAGAGAGACTATGATTTTTTTTCAAAAATACATTTAATTACACGTGATAAATATGTATAAGTATTTTTCTATAATATTAAAAACAATATTTTTATACATCGAGTAGAAATTAACTTTACAGGAGATTTTTCATGTAAATCAAATAAGAAAATCTTTATCTCTTTATCTACGAGTCACAAATAGGTTTCTGTCTGAGGAAGAAATTAATCAATATGGAATATCAAGTATCGAAATCTAATAGAAGTTTCAATATCGATTATTGTAGTGATTTTTTATCGATATATCGATCATTATTTTCTATAGTCCTATTTGTTTGAAAGCCTTTAGAATTATTAGAATGTTAATAGCAATAGATATTGAAGAAGAAAAATAATCTAGTATAAAAGTGCCTCGAGATTCGATATTTCAATATATCGAATATCGAGGCACAGCCTTACTTGCGAGACACTCGTTATCATTCAGGTTGAAGAACTTTTAATCTAGATAATAGTATTAAACTCATTCCTAATGAATTGTTAGTGTACACGATTTTCAAATATAGACTATAATGTTTTTTTTTCTTGCTTTAAGTGTTTTAAAGACAGATGTGGACTGTTAGTTTGGTCGTATTTATTAAATTTAGAATATTTTAAGCTTAAAAAATGACCCTCTCTAACGTAGAAGCCTAATAAATATCAATTATTGAATTGTTTGATATATGATTAGCTTAATCGGATAAAAAGTTAACATACACATAAATATATTATTAACTTTTAATAAAATATCTTAACTGATAATAACTTTTAATATTTCCATCCGAAGATAATGTTAACAATATGAATTCTAGACGACCCGATGATGGTTCTGGAGGATTCGCTATCGAAAAACCCCACGAATTCATGGGTAATCTGTCCCGGATATGTCGGAACCCGTCCCTCATCTCCATTGTGGGCATGGCTGAACCCGCAATGAGTATGGAAAAAGGCCTTTTTAGTGCATACAGGAAGGAAAGAGTTTTAAAAATACATAGATATATCAATTCTACATTATACTTCAAAGAACACATTACAAAAAAGTAAGTGAACAGTGTCTGAGCGAATAAAAACCACTGAACACTGGTAGTTGAGTCACGAGTTCGTTCATGACCAATGACTGGCCACATATTTTTCCAACCGCCCAAGTGTTGCGTTGCTTTATTCCATCTATCCGATCTAAAAATAGCAGAGTTATTATTTATTCTTGACTTTCATCTAAAGGAAATCATGCTTATCAGAGTGTGGAAATTGTCTACAAAGTTTATATATAACATGGAATAAATTATGAGATTAAGATTCACATACTGTACTTTTATATATTACAGAATTCTAATGAATTTTATAATTAGTAAGTGTATTTGCCTATAAATTTATGGTTTATTTCATTTTTTCTCTAAAAAGATTAATTAATTCTCTGTATTTTAACTGAATTCAAGTTTTTTCTAAAAAAAAAAAAGAAATATAAGAACAACATCGTTAATTGAACTTCGAGACGATAAGATAACATTTTACGAAGTTGATAATAAATCAATTGCACGTGATAAAATAAGATTCATATCAATATTTTGCTAGTTTAAAAGGTTAAAGTTCATTATGCATATAACAAATATGATGATCAATATAAACAGTAGCAGACACAGAAGTACCTGAAAGGGGATAACACAAACATCAAAATTATTTGAATAATTAATAAGTACCTTTTATTAACCTGTGCATGACGAATGTATTTGATGTTCGAACAAATAAATTTTAATTTTTTTTTTCTGTCAATGGGGAGCTGTAGGCCCCTTGGATCTGTTACTGAATGTAAATATTATATGTTATGGCTTAGGATCACTGTTTATATAAGTTATATATACAATACAACAGTGTTTATATGTTTATATATATATATATATAGGTTTTTTCATAAGTCACGCCCTAGGAGATTGCATGAAGCATCGGGAGCAAGTGTATAGTGTATCGGTTATATAATGCATCCTTTCAGGACTGCAATACCGTCAAACGGAAATTAAATGCACAAAAATCATATGCGTGGTCGAATCACTTTCAGCTAATGTAAGTCTAGCTGCATAGTTCTGTAACTAACCGGTCTGTCGTGAACATTAAAACTTGTTTTTTTAATACTTGCTATGCAGTTGAAAGCGAGAACACGACATATTATCGGTTTTTAATGTTATTTTATTTTTATTTAAATAAAAGTAAACATAACAATTAAAAAAACTGGTAATGTTTCTAGTATTAAATAGAACAAGTTCAATCCTCAACACACCGGTTAATGCAACTGGACCTACGTTAGTTGAAAGTGATTCGACCACGTATGTGAATTTCGTGCGTTTAATTTTCGTTTGACATGAAATAATGCATCATATTATCAGTACACTATACACTTGTCCCTGATGCTTTTCCTACAATCTCCTAGGGATGGAAAAACTCTGTATATGTACATAGACTCGTGTCCATAATTTAAGCAAAGCGTACAATATATATATATATGTAGTGCATTACATTTTGTCGCACGGGTGTGCTGCTATCGTGCTTTATTTGTATAATACTTACGTAATAGGCACTTTTCTGATTTATGTATGACGTAAGTTTCAGTTACTCGAGTTTCGCGGTGTTGGTTTTACACAGGTTTTGTATTTGCTTGCTTTATTTTGAACACCAGTTTATATATACATATACATGTAAATTCTCTCCACTATTTTAAAATAATTTCTTAAATTGTTGAATAACAAAAATTAAAATTTAATTACTTTTCCCCACTAAATGGTAAAAAGTAATTTAACCTCATCATTTAGTTAGAGTTTAGAGTAGTTATATTTGGATATCTCGAGAATTAAAATAATTTGTGTATCATTTATTAATAACTCAAATTTGATTTTAAACTTTTATCATCTCTAAAAGAATTTTGGCACATCAATTATCACCATTAGAAGTCAGACGGTGGAAAAGACTTCCGCATTACTAAGACACAGTTTAATGCTACGTAAAATTAAAATTGAGTGAAAATAATTTTTATTTTATAATTTATTTCGAAACTAAGATATATAATTACAATTTCGAACTCATTTTGTCACGATAAGTTTGAATATATTAGCTAATTATTTAAAAATCATCGTGATTAATCAGAATAAACATTCCAAACTTAACTAAACGATTCCATAGTTTCAAGGCATGAAACATTCTTCAAGGAACTTAAATTGCTAGATATAAATAATTTTCTGGTCCCCTTGAAGAAAGTTCGATGTTATTCTGCAAAAAAATACTTTTCATTCCATTTATTGCTTAAATATTTTTAAAGAAAATTCATTATTTAATATGCAAGAATGATTTTTAAGTTCAAAAAAGACATGTATGCTCTGCTACTCATCCTTATAATAAAAAAAATTAATATTTTCTAATATATAATTTATTTACTTATAATTAATTAATTAAAAGATCAAATATATTATGATATAATCTATTTTTATCTTTCTTTTAAGAAAAATTCCAATTGAATTGGATCAATTCCAATCTAAATGAATTGTATTTATAATCAAAATATGCAGAGTTGATTCGAATATATTTTTTTAAAAATTTTAATAAATTTCCTTTGATTTAATTAAGCTGAAGATAATTTAAAATTATATATTTTTATATTTTAAATACTTAATTATAACAAAGTTGAGACTAACATTTTGTTTCCCCCCTATTAATTATGAGCATTTAAAATATATATGTTGATGAGCACGCTTTACTACGGTTCACTTAACAATGGAACCAGGCTGTAAAAGTGAGGTTTGTTGTATTTTAAAATTTATAAATAATAAATTGAAATCGTTTAAGTTATTTTTATTTGTTTATACAATTTAAGACATGATTTTAATATTCAAAACATTTAAATTTAGGCTAAAGGTTAGAAAATTTACTGTAAAATGCAGGCCCATCAATAATGTAGTAGTAAGGTTGCTTGTCAAGAACGACGGATTATATGTTGCTTACTAAAGCCCAAGTAAATGAAATAACTACAAAAGTATATTTTGTCGAAGAAAAATATAGTGTTCATCACAAAAATTCTTTAAAAACAATATTTCTGGCAGATGAAATTTTTATTATCATTATATATAATTTTTATTTCCATTAAAACTTAACGCAGCTTTAAAGTTATGCTAAAGAAAGACGTTTACCAGATAATCGCTCGTTAAAGCAAAGAAAGAAATAACTTGTTAACCTTGAATTTACGATAGATATTTAACAAAGCACTGAATTGTGTAGAGCTCTGTTAATTAACACGCGATCGCGTGTTGATACGACGTAAACCACCTGAACTAGTAGTTGGTGCGACTTCTAATGTTTTATTCACTAGTTATTCAAACGTTAATGAACATAAAAGTAATTTTTAATGTATACAGTAAAACATTTAACATGTAAATATAACCCGTTGTAGTCCGTCTGTCTGTTAGATGAAAATCGAGACCAGATATGAAAAGCTTAAGGATCCCGATTAACTATATATACTAACTTCTAGTCTGATCCGGAAGTCACGTGATTTTTTAAATTAAAAAATGACTAAAAATTACAGCTCGAAATTGTGACGATGTCACAATAAACAATTGCTCCTTTACGATACGAATTATCGTATAAAAGACCATGTGACCGACCGAAAATCGCTAAAATATTTAATAATTCTATCATCTCGAAATACATTCAAATTTTTATAGTTTTCGGTCCATCCAGAGGTCGTAAGATTTAACTTGAAACCTCATTTGCCGAATTTGATCAATGAGAAGTGCGTGAACTAAACGACTTCGTTCGCTTTTAATGTTAATATTGATAATAAGGGATCAAAATCCTACGCACAGCCTACATGTATTTACATTTATTTATTATATTTGTAAAATATGAAATATTTTGTGCTTTTTATTGTAATTTGGTAATAATGACAGCTCAAACCGGAACGCATTAGGAGTAAATTAGCATAGAATTTTAACATTGTAGGTATATTGACACATGTAAACTGAGCTTACAAAATATGTTTTTGTTGCTATAACTGACTATGGAGATATTAAAAAAATAGTAACAAATAATAAATTTTTGATGAAATACTGCACAAAAATTTTATATTCATTTTAGTGTCATCCGCTGTGGGAGATCCGGGGTCGAAAAAACCGCAGGAATTTTTCAGGTGGTGGTCCGTCCTGATATGTCGGGTTCCGTCCCTCACCGCTCTGCTGCTTCATTGTGGGCCTGCCGAACCCATAATAGGCTTGTTAAAGAAGGTCATCTTAGTACCCACAGGGTGGAAAGAGCTTAAAAAACCCCACTGGGTCTTAGAAAACTCAGTATCTAATTGAGGTCATCAGAGCCGACGAGAGGAGGGATGATGTCCGCTTTAGACTTCTCTTTTCTTGGAAATAACTCACAACACGGCCCCAATCGGGCTTAGGACTCCGTGCTAAGGTTAAATATGGGCTTGTACTTTAAAAGCCCAATTGGGCCCAATTAATTCAATCGTCTTAAGGCCGGCTCTGATAGCTATCATATAATGTAGCCTAATTATTATAAACTGTTAGCATTATCGTCATTGTAGTTGCTGTTATTTAATTTAGTACGTTTTTAACAATTACAAAGTGATATATTTCATTAGTAATAATCTATATATTAATTAAAAGAGAGGTTTGAGTTTGTCCGAATTAGTTTGAATACGGCTGGGGCTAAAAATACGGTTCGGGTATCAAATTAAGACTCTTATCCTGTAGATCAGGGGTTCCCAATCTTTTTTATACTGCGACTCCCTTTACAGGCTGTAATTTTTTTGCGACGCCCTTCTAAAAGAAGATACTTACGTGTAGCTCTAGCAGACATTAAAATTACTTTATTATTCAAAGAAAACTCCAAAGAATATAGAATCTTAATAATTATTATTTATTAGAAAACATAACAGTACAATTAATGAGAAGGATGAGCTTGCTTTTCTGAGCATAACTTCTCAAATTGGGGCTGAAGTTTTGAAATGGCTACTCTTCTTTGTACTCTTTCCTGAGTCTTCGACACGTTTTCTATTTATTTGAATAAAGTTATCCATTTTACGATGCATAAATTAAATACAACACACTTGAAATCAAAACACTGATTTATCAACGCTTATAATCGACGAAAACAAAAGACTGAACGAAAGAACAAGAAAATGGAAGAGCGGGGTGATGAGACGTATGCACCGCGTACTCACTCATTAAGTTGCGTGCAGGCAACCTGTGGGTATCGTCTCGCGACTCCTCTAGGATAGCGCCGCAACGCACAGTTTGGGAAGCCCTGCTGTAGATGATGCATCTAAAGAGAGATTTGAGAAACGTACAACGGTTCGGGCATGGCGAAGTGGCAAAGGTACTTTTTTTTTTTTTAACTCTTTCCGCCCTGTGGGCACTAAGAGGGATATGGCAAAGGTACTGTACAATGTTAAGTCTGTAGGACAAACACGTCGAGGTCCCACTCCCTGTTAACATCAGCCCGAGCAATTTTTTTTTTTTTTTTTTTTTTTGTTAGTACTGTTATCAATAAATGCATATTTTAGTTACTAAGACCATTGTTTTTATCATTTTCTCCCAAATTTGCCTCACCAATCCCCATCCTCTCGAAAGCCCTAGCAACTCCGAGCATATGCAGCTAGTTATTGTCAAACTATCGATGATTTTTATAAATAGAATTAATTGCACGAGGAAAATATATAATAAAATGAACAATTATTTATTGTGACATCGTCACAATGCCGGGCTGCAATTTTTAATCATATTTTTAATTTAAAATACATCTCTCCGCCTCAAATTAGCAGTGGCTTGACCCCGTACATCGTACTTTTCCTTTAACAATAGAATACTCTATCTAACATTCTAAAATTCCCCCCTCCATATCTAACATATCCAACATCTTCAATATCTAACATTCTAACATTCTAAAATATCTAACATTCTAAAATTCCCCCCTCCAAATAGAATACTCTATTTGGAGGGGGGAATTTTTGAATTGAAATAACAAGACTTTCGGTTTGCATTGGAAGTTCTTATATAATTAATTGGGGCCTCCCACCCTAAGGTTTTTACATCTGGTTTCGTCTTTCGTCTCTCTAACTCCGTTGTCGAAATTAAGGAAAGACGGACGGACGGACGACAGTGGGAATTTATGTCTACATTTTTTTCAAATTGCAGCCGAATAATATTTGAGGAAAACAAGGAAAAGATAAGAAAAGGAGATATATATATTTATTTTTAAACACGTATTTTCCTTGATTTTTCTACAAAAGTATAAAATGTAATGCTTTTTATTTATCTATCTAACTGTCTCTTTCTCAGCACTGTTTAAATCAGGGGTGTCCAAACCGCGGCCCGCGGGCCGCATGCGGCTCAACGCAAGTTGCAATGCGGCCCAATGAACGTGTAAACAAAACTGACAAGTTTATTTTATTTATTTATTTATTTCAACGGCATCAACCACAAAAAAGAAGTTTCACAAAGCCGTAAAACTTTATATATATACTGTTGAGATGGCTATTTTTGGGCTACTTTTTAGAAAATTTTGCTACTTTTTTTTGCTCTTTAGCTAACTCCGGCCCATAAATCCATGATTTCGTCCAATGTGGCCCAGAGAATCTGAAAGGTTGGACACCCCTGGTTTAAATCATTGTTTTAAAGCACTCAGCACTCAGCACTGTTTAAATCATATTGTTTTAAAACAATAAGCTCAGCGAATATAAAACAGGTGTGTTTATTTATTAATTGCTTTTTATTTATTTATTTTAACGCTTAACACAGCATATGCCCTGTTGCGTGCCCTCGATGTTAACAAATTTACACTGTTTTTCGTTAGAAATAAATCAATATTTCGAATCAAAAAATATATATGACTCGCTTTAAATACACGATTCACTATAAATCTACAAATATACTGTCGACTCGATATACCGCCAGCTATGGAGTCAAAAAACTTGATCCTCATTACATACTGAAACTGTGTTATATTGAGTTTTATATGCCAATGAGTTATATATTATGTTGAGTTTTATATTTTATATATCAATGCGGAAAATAAATTGTATAATGTTTTGTAAGCTAGAAATAAGCATTTACAGTATAGTATATGGTAATATAGGCCTATATACAAATACATAGAGAGGTATATAATAAAAAAGGAATAACTAATGATGAATTTACAATTAATTTGTACTCTTTTTAAATTATAAATTACACAAAATATAATAACTATTTTTGAATTTCTTATAATACATTTTGTATTATTGCTCCCAGTTTATAACATTTGTCATTGAAATATCTGGTTGCATTTGTAATGAATGAAACAGTTTCCTGTGATAATAAAAAAGTAGAAAAATATATTTTTAAAAATAATAAGAAATAAAAGTCAATTTATTATTTTTAAATGAAAATTTATTTTTAATTTCTCACAATTTTTGTTTAGATGAGGTGAAAATAATCAACTAGTATATAATTTTATTTTTATCTTTTAATTTAATTTTTTAATTTTTTTTATTTTTTCCTTAAGGAAAACAGTGGAAGATATTCAATAACATATAATTAGTAAATAAATTTGATAAATTAACGTCATTTATACAGAATATAAAGGTAAAAAACATTAAATTGCATTAGAAGGGGGAAACAATGACCTTGAATTGGTATTTTTAAATGAAATGAAATTAACATTCGTTTATACTTTGTAAATTAAATAATAAAATTTTCATATAAAAATGAGAATTATATCGCTTATTAGAGACTATTTAACATATTAAAAAATGAGGTGCGTAACTTTCCCGGCAAAAAATATTAAAATTGCGTGTGACACAATCTGTTACGATATATTATTTAAAAAATTTTTCAATTTTATTAATTATTAAAGAATGGAAAAAAGCTTAATGTTGAGAGTAGAAACGAGTTTTATTATTTAAAAAAAAAAAAAATTGTAAATACTAATGACGGGTAAAATCGCCATTAAGTCTGACCCCACTCGAGATACAACACACGACTCCTTTATCTCCCCACCCCCTCGACCTTTAATCACCGAAATTTAACAGCACCAATTCTCTATTTCACAAACCTCCATGCAAAATTTCAGAAATTTTCGACAAAAGGCACAGGAGTTATTAAGCTTCAAATAGGGTGAACAAAATCGTGCCCCCACACACTAAATCCATACACACACAGAAAAAAAACCCAAACTTTTTTGCATTTCTCGTTGTTTCAATATTCCTCAGTCCAAAAATGTAAAAATTTTGGGGAGGGTCATCTTTTTGACCTATCGCCGTACTTGTAAATGTACAATGAATGTAGTGATAATTCTATAATATTTACTCCTTGGCTAATAATGAATAAATAAATAAATTTTGTAATGACTAATTTAAACTTTAATATGACAAAATCAAATAATGTTATCTGTTTATTATTTATTCGCTCAAAACAAGGAAATTGTTTAAAAAAATACAAACTTTATTTTTAGGTCTATTAACGCATATCTTTAAACTCGACTGTACAAAGATTTGATCAACCGATATACAAATCTTCACTCGTATAGTTTTAGTAACTTTTAAAATTAGAGTAATGAATGATTATTAATCTGTAAAAGTAAAAATTAAAATTAATTAATTATTTTTAGTTTTTTGGAGATTGAAATGGAATATTGCTAAGCTATTATAAACAGATCTAATCTGAAAATTTATTGCTTTATCTAATTTCAGAAACTGGAATGTTTAGAGGAAAATTAATTATTCATGAATTTAAAATATAAGTAGGAAAAATCTCATTCTCAAGGAAATTGAGAATTTTTCTTATTTTTAATCTTGTATTCAGATAAATTAAATAAAAATTGTCATATAGATAGATGAATATGCGGATTTTCACAGTTATCTTCAAAATTTAATGTTAAAGAAAATTTAAATGTCTCGTTTATTAGGAGTTATTATACTTACTTAAATGTGGATAAACTACTTAATAGTGGTATAATATGGCATCTTAAATTGTTTAGAAATGATGTATTAAGTTAAAGTAACTATAAAAGATATTATTAACTGGAAAAAAACTAGAATTTTTTCTTGCTTGTATTGTTGGATCATAAGATCAAGCTATTTTTGAATTAAACTAAAACTTTTTAATATTGTTACTAAATTAAAAATAACGTTTTATGAATGTATATTCCGTTTGTTTATGTGCAGACAGTCTTCAAGTTCTTAATTATTAGATATAAATGTTTGCTTAGTTTCTTACAGAGTTATTAATTTTTGAATTGATTTATAACCTGTACTGAATTTGCAACATTAAACATTTAATTTTATTTTATTAATAGATATTTTATTGGCGGAAAAAATATGAAAATGTAGATCATACTCTACGGTTTCGTATTTTTGTTTCGTGACAGAAAGTTTTAGTTTCTAGCAAACATAAGTTTTAATGGATAAAAATAGTTTTTGTAAGTATATTGTATTTTGAAATTTAAATATGTTATCTGCAAATAGTGATTTTTCCTCAAAGATTGAAAACCGACGACTATAGTAAATGCACTACAAGGAAACTATTTAGCACAGTAAAAACGTGTAAAAAATGTAAGTAGTTTAATAATATTTATTAAGGAAAACATAAAATAAGAAGAATAATTTAAAATTTTAGCACATATTATTTAATTAAAATTCATAAGACTAAAGGAAACATTCCAAGAAAAATGGTGTCCTTTTCATACACTTCCAAGAAAAGAAACATCTGCTTTTGAGGTTCTTCTCTGCCTCAATATGTAGCCTAAAATTCGTTCAGGAAAAGCCTTTGGCAAGCCGGAAATGCGACAATTACGAAATAATTTTTGAGAAAATATGCACTAACATCAAGTACTGTACATACACGCAGCCCTTTTCAAACATACCGCTGACTCAGCAGTACCTTTGAATATGGGTGCCAAATCCACTCTTGTCCCAGGGTACCATATTATCTAGCGTTGGCATAGATACGGTGGTACATCGATTAAAAAAATTCAATTATATATTTTTAGAACTCAATCATAAAAGAAGAGAATTAACATAAACGTTCGTATTAATTTTAATAATAAATGTTTTATTGTTAAAAAGTATTTGCAACATATTATAAAATAAGGTACAATTTAAAAAGGGAAAACACTAAAAGTTTCGTTTACGTGATTTTTTGATGGCAAAAATAAGCTACTAAAAGCTAAGAAAAAGTAAGCTACTACTACTAGTACTACTAGTAAGCTAAGAAAAGCTACCTATAAAAATCAGATAAATTTTATATTAAAAGGAAGAAATCACTAGAAATGTAAATATAAACGAGCAATTTTTAATGTATTTAATTAAAAATATATGCTCTCCACCTCAAATCAGTAGTGGCTTGCCCCTGTATACATCATACTTGTATACTTTTTCCTTAAAAAATAGAATCGTGCCGGTCATCTATTAACTGCTTTCAGGAAAAACTCTGAATTGAAATAACGTAACTTTTGGTGCAAACCGAAAGTTCGTATATAGTTAATCGGGCCTCCTGACCTTAAGAGTTCCATATCTTATCTCAGATTTCATCTATCTAACTCCGTTATCAGACAGGCGGACAGACAGAATTTATAAGTTTACAATTTTTTTAAATTATAGCCCAACAATATTGGTTATTAAAATATAATTAAATACTACACAAAATAAAAAGTAAATTATATCTCGTTGGTTTGTAAAAAAGTTTTTATTACAAAATTTGACTTCTTTAGTAGAAATTTTTGAGGTCCCTTGAAACTCGAAGCCCTAAATTACAGCTTTACATAGTTTACTTGTAAATTCGGCCCGGGTTGGACTTGAAGTAATCAATTGCAATCATTCACAAGTTATCATCAATTTATCATCAATTAAGCATTACTTCTATTTTAAATGTTCATATAAAAATACAGTAAAAACATTTTGTTTCTTTAATTATTTTTTATTTTCGCATGGATATAAAAACGTCTCTTTTCGACTGCAAGATCAGAAGGTATGAAAAAACAATTATTACAAATTAAATATGAATAATACATTAACAGTTCATTACACACACTTAACTCTCAAGCCTTTTATAGTACTTGAGAGGAGGGAGATGAAGTCCAAGCCAGTCTCACCTCTATGAAAGAAGATCCCACATAATGATTGGCCTTCATATTTTTATAGGGGAAAACCATAAAAATATATGAACAAAATTAATTAAACAAACGAAAAAGATTTTCACCAATTATCTAAAAAATTTTAAACTACTTTCGTATCAATTTTCTTATATAGAAGAGTAAATTTAGATTGCTCTATGTAAGATTCCATTGACTTCCCTTATATGGATCTGATTATATTTATCATAATAATAATAATAATAATATATAGTGTATACTGGCCTGAAAGTCATTGCAAAGCTTACACTTTATTATTTTAAAAAATTTCACCAAAAAAATTGATCAAAATGAAATATTTCTTGTTCAATACACAAATTGCAACGCTTCGATACGCATTCATAAATTACATGGAATAAATCTGCGTCGTTGTATATACCGTATTTTACGGACTATAAGACGCACCTGAATTTTGGAGGCAATTTTTCGAAGAAAAAAATGCGTCTTATAGTCCGTAAAATACGGTATATATATATTTAATTTTATTCATTTTTCCTAATTTTAATCTTTTTAACCACACAAATTTACTTTAATAAACTTAAAATATATCCAATTTAATTCAGTAAACAGCGAAACAAACTCAAAAGTCTTTATTTTTTTGAGTTTTGTGATTTTTACACGTAAAAATGAGCTCTTATTTACTCCCGATAATGATAAATTATTAAATTTCATAACAATTTCAAAATATTTTAAAATTAAGTTTAAGTGTAAAAAAAAAAACAATTATGTATATAATAAATTTATTTATTACGATTAATATTAATTTAGCTATAAATTATATACTGTAAATACGTAATAACTATTTCGGACATAAAAAATAGGAAAAATTCTTCATTTTCCTGTAAAATTTTATTTTTATACACTTAATTTAAAGATAAATAAAAGTGACGTTTAGATGTAACGACGCACGCACATCGACGATCCAATTTACAGATTAAAAATAAAATCAGTTTGAGAAGTGAATATAACGATAAGTCAGAAATTAATAATAAATAAGTGATAAGTAAGAAATTAATTTAAAATAATTTAAATTATCGGTAATATTTTGGAAAAAAAAAAAAAAAAAAATACAGTACAATATTATGAAACAGTAAATCATTTACACACATTTTGTCCGCTAGAGGGATCTTAAATGTTGCCTAGCGACGAGAAGATTGCAGAAAGCTTGAGGGGAATGAGGAAGTGAAACATTTTGTCTGCGTGTCAGTGGTGATTTTTCATCGTTATTCGTTCAGATATATTTACGAAAAGAATTATCCGTTTTATTTTCTTAAAATATCGACATGGCTCTGCTAAATTTTACTGGAAGAGTTGCAGTTGTAACTGGAGCTGGAGGTGGTAAGTGAAATCAGAAAGTTGTTTATAAATCTAATTATCTCCATGATAAATCCATTTGAAATTCTTATATAAAGTAAATACACTCTTTCGATTAATAACATACATAAAAATACAAATTTGTTTATGCATTTTATTGTTTTATAAAATGCCTTCAGTTGTAATACATAGAATTAAAAGACATCATATCTGAAGATCTTTTTCACATGTCCTTTAAGTTAATATTTAAAGAAAAGGAGGAAAAGATAAATGATTAAGTATGTAATTTCATATTAAATTTCCTCAGAAGGTTAAAAGAAGAAAAGGGAGGAAAAAAGCAAAATAGTTAAAGTGTGATTGCTGGATTTATTTATCGGAAATTGTTTATTTTGTAGAAAGGGGGAAAAACCGATTGTAGAAACGTTTGTAGAACTCTCGTTATTACTTGGCTGTTTGGTATTCATTATATGTTTGATACAAAATCTCTGTAAATATTAAATATTCAATGTTTATTTATATTGAACGTTTAATATTTAAATGAAGCGAACAAATGAGTAAACAAACATTTTCGACAGTGTTAAATGGGGTTTGGTTAGCCTGACGAATAAATGTTGAATGTGTAAAGAATAAGAATACTAAACAGCCAAATAATAATTAGAGTTCTACAAACATTCCTGTTTCTATAAAATAATTAATTGTTAATAAATAAATCCAGTAGTTGTGATCTAACTATTTGGTTTTGCTTTTTTTAAAAAAATAATAATTTGCTATCTCTGAAGCTGTTTTCATGTTATGTAAACTGTTTATAGAGATTAAATTACAGCTGATAGTGTTCTTTAAAAATAAGAGAGAAGTCAAAATGATAATTTTTTCATTGATTCTGGAAAATGAAAAAGCTATTAATTTTTATTTAAATTGCATCAAGGTTAATTTAGATAGTGGAAATAATAATTTTTTGTAAATTTTTCTGAAAATCTACAAACACATTTACTTTTTGAAGCATGCATAGACTATGCAATAGATTATGTGCTGATATTTTAATTTTTTACAAGTAGATAATAAAAATAATGCAGTCTGATTTTATTTTAAAAAGAATAGCAAATTTTGTATGTAAATAATACTTTTAAATAAATAAATAATTTCCATTTTATAAATAGTTTACCACTTTTTGAATCAAGAAAGAAAAATTTATGATGATTATGACTTCAAGTGTATGAAAAATTTATAAATGTATAAATATAAATAACTTGTGCTTTATTTTTCAAAATTTTGTTAAATAAATATGACTGATTTAAATTACACATACTTTTTATGTGATTTAAATACATAAGTATATTTATTTAATACTTGTGACCACACCATCTGCAAAAATAATTTTATCAAAATCAATCATTAATTGCTAACATTCTCATACAATATTTTTTGAAGAAATACTTGATCAAGAGTATACAATTTTACTTTTATATACCTTATATAATAAAACTTTTAATCAATTTAACCATATCAGATCAATCAAATCAAAGTCCTAATTAAATATATTTAATTATATATAGCCTTTGTTTTGATTTTGACATATAATATAGTTAGATATACAGTTGGTGATTGGTTAACGAACATAATCTGTTCCAAGACCATGTTTGCTACCTGAATTGTGCATTAACCGATTATCAGTTTACCATACATTTTTATGGTAATTTGATTAATTTGTTCTAGACACCCCAAAAATAAATAAAAAAATATATACTTTCTTACTATGTTTATTTACATGTAATAACAAACTAAAAGCAATCCCTCCATTTTTTCATGGATGGCACATCTTTGTTTCTTAGATGTGATTTTCATTACTTTCTGTGTGCTTGAGTCTTTTTGATTATATCTTTCTTAGCTAAGACTGTGCTTACTGTAGGCCTGTTGAATTTATACTACCTGGCAACATCAGACATCTTTCCACTCTCTACCTTAGCTACTATCTCTTGCTTAGTTTCTATTGTAAACACAATTTTTGACACTCCACTCTTTTTAGGCACCATAAGTTCAGAAAAGCACTTACAAAAATTCAAAAAACAGAAATTAACTAGTGCAAAAAAGGTTATGTATACAACTGTGAAAGATCTCCTTCCATAAACCACATATAGATGCCATTAAAATATAGTTTTACAAATGTTAAATGCAGCATTGCTTCTTGTGTTTGTTCTGTTAGATGTTTGTTATCCGAACATAAAAATCTTTTGCGAAAGTGTTTGTTGTTTGATTTGTTTGCAATCAAATTGTTCGTTAACCAATCACGCACTGTATAGGATGTTTGAAAAGTCTCTGCAATGAGTATAACCTGGTGTCTCTGCAATACTCATTGCAGAGACACCAGGCACATGCAAAAAATGCATTAAACTTCCTACATGCAGCTGTGGAAAGTAATTAAATAATTTAACATATTCATGTTGAAATAGACCATGTAAAAGAATTATAAATTATATATTGAGGAAATTTTTAAATTTCATTTAAAATCCAGTGATAATTTGTATATTTACTTTAATAGAAAAGAAAAAAAATAATAAATGTTCATTTATTACTGCATTTACTGTATCACAATAGCAATTAATAAAAATGATATTTGATGATTTATTTTTGGATACATTCAGTCAATTGATACTTATTGTAAGAAAACAAATTTTTGTGATTAAATACAAGTGATATTATCCTGTAAATAAGAACATATTTAAAACTAGCAGATGAGCCTGGCATTGCTCGGGCAAAAAATAACAACAGCAAAGATTAAGATTATTTCTTACTTCTAACTCTTCTATTATATTATATTATAGTATTTGATTTATATTTACAAAGGTTATCTTATGTAAGAGTTTATCACATCAAGTGCCTGATCTAACACATTTTAAAAATTCTTTAAATTGTGTACAGTAGAGGAATAAAGAATTTTTTAAATGTGTTAGATTGGTCACTCGGTGTGATAAACCCTTACCTAAGATAACCTTTGTAGTTATATAAATTAAATACTACAATATAACGAACATTAAAACGAAAACCATAACAAGAGTTTGATTATTTCACTTACCATTGTCATGTTTATTATAATACTCAGACAGTACAAAATGGCACAAATTCAATGGTCAAGTAAACAGGAATCAAAAATATCTCTTAAATTTTTTAGATATAATATTTTCTAATGTTAACTCTAAAAAACTGTACCATTCACAGCCAAATATCAAATGGTAATATGCCAATGAATAAAATTTCCCAAAAAACAGACCAAATATTTAAACTCGCACCCTCAAAAACCGCTTTAAACATATTTTGTGCTTACCGGTAACCTTGTATTATGTAATTTTCCTACATGAATGCCACCATACTGCTGGTCTGATAGAAAGAAGGTAGCCATTTGGGAAGGGAGTTGAAGTAATTCAACCAAAAGTAGTTGTCGACCTCCTCCCGGAAGAGAGGATGGTCAATGACTACTAATTAATATGGGTCTACTATTAATATCTGAAAAGTGATACATTTTGGATAGGTTATGATGGCTCCACATGTGATCGAAGTTGCTAACCTTAACGTCTGAAGGACTTGTTTAAATAAAAAAAAATCTCAAAAATGCTAGAATAGTTCTTTTTATGTGATAATAAAGTGTTTAAATTTTGGCAATAGATTGCATAAACTACATGGGAAGTATGTTCTCATAAATATTGCATCTATAAAAAAATTATTGAGCTTATAATTTGAAAAAATTGTAGACTTATAAATTCTGACTGTCATCCCCTGTCTGTCCTTAAACTTGAGAAAGGAGTTAGATAGATAAAAGTTGAGACCAGATATGGAAAGCATATGGGTAGGCAGCCCAGATTAACTATATATAAACTTCCAATTTGGAACAGAAGTAATGTTACTTCAATTCAAACTTTTCCCCCATGGAGTTAGATAGATGACTGACATGACTCTATAGGAAAAGTATTATGTACAGGGAAAAGACCACTACTAAAAGAATTGAAAACATTGTGACAAAAAGTTGCAGGCATGGCATTGTGACAATGCCACAATAAATAATCACTTGTTAGAATTAGTTTGGTTTATTTGGTTACAGAAAAGCATGTGAGCGATCTGCCAAGGAGGATGCGTCCCAGAAAGACTTTCATGTAAAGCTTGTCCCAATTTAAGTGTTACTAATGCAAAGGAAACCAAAAAACTGCACATGGCCAGTCAGTTGGATCAGTTGACCACAACTGACTACAAGTGTTCAGTGGTTTTATCCACTTGGTTACTGGAGGGTACTTATTGGGCTACAGTTTCAAAAAATTGTAGACCTGAAAATTTTCACTGTCATCCATTCATTGCTGTCTTTCCTTAATCTTGAAAATGGAGTTAGTTAGATGAAATTTGAGACCAGATGTGGATATTGTAAGAGAAAGAGCACCAGATTAACTATATACAAACTTCTGATTTGTATCGCAAGTCACGTTATTTCAATTCAAAAAATTTCCCCTGAACAGACTTACATATATAACTGGCACAACTTTATTGCTAATAGGAAACGTACAGGGATGTAGTAGTAGTAGTAGTAGTAGTAGTAGTAGTAGTAGTAGTAGTAGTAGTGTACATGGGCAACACACTGCTACTCTCTGTGTAGGTATGTGCTATGTGCTACCTGTCGTAGTAAAGGCATAATGGTGTATCTGTTTTGCACTATACTGTATCATTGTTGCAGTAATTCAGTGAATATAATATATATATTTTTTAAATTATATTTAGTTAATTATTTTATTAAATTTTTTTCAATAGATGATGCTACATGTAAAGCCAGCAATTAAATGTAGACAAAAATTAATCGATATATAGAAATTCAATTGATAATTTGGGGTCAGATGTATGACATTGTCTAAGTTAGAAGTATTTGAATGTAACTGCCAAGTATCATAGCAATTGGTTAATTGCCTAGGCATGTGTAGTACACAACAAACGAATATCCTCATTTATATTTATAGATTTAAGGATATTATTTGGATCTATATGGAAATATTTGTGAAGAATGAAGTCATCAGAAAAAGCAATTTACTCATGTAAATGATGGTAATTTAGCTTATTTCAGTATGTGTATTATAACAAGTTTTTCTAGTACTTGATTGCTGTATGTTCTTCAAAATTAGCATAAAGTTGCTGATGAGAACAGTTTTTCTAGTTGAAACTTTTGGAGTTTAAATAGTTGATATTATTAATATTTAAATAAATTTGCTTTGCACTCTTTTGAACTTTGTCATTTGATGTAAGTGAAATTACAAAGCTGAAAAATTTTATTTTTTTAAAAAAATATCATATTCTGAAGAATCATTTATTTCAGTAAAAATTATTTTGTTTCTATTCTCAATTTAATATTAGTTTTAAAATATTAAAAAAAAAAAATATATATATATATATATATATATATAATAAATAAAATAAAATAATATACAGTCAAACCTGTTTTTATGCGCTCTTTTTATGTGCGATTTTTATTTGTGCGATTTTTTTAATGCGAAATTTTAATTTGTGCGGTATAGTTGGCGACTAGTCTCGTGCGATTCGTCATGTCTTACGTTGACTTATTATAGCTAAATAAACTTATTATAGCATAAATGCACTTATTATAGTAATATTATTGCATGAATATGCGAAAAATGAAATAATTTACTTTTTAAGTCAACAAAACACCACCTGGACAAAAATATGTAAAACAGACGATAGACCAGACGATGCAGTCAAGTGCTGACATCTGTTGTCAATAAATTCTATTTCGTACGGTTTTGAGTTATTTTTTATGTGAGACTTTTTTATGCGGTCCCTGTTGACCGCATAAAAAAAATATTTTTTAATTGTGTCGCGAAAACTATTATTTACAGCCATTCGTGAAGTTTCGTGAGATTTTCTTTTATGCGTTTTTTTTAATGCGGTCCCTATCCCCCGCATAAAAACAGGTTTGACTGTATATTTTTTAAATACTTGGGCTATTGTTTGACTATGTATCTCTATACTATATATATAGGGCATCAGATTTGTTTAATATACTTAGAACATTCTTTTATTAACTTCAAAATATTTCTTATATGGATGTTAGCAATATTAATTTTGAGTTCTTGCAACTCCTCCTCAGTAATAAGTGATGGGTTTTTTATGTTATTTTTATCTTTCCCTCTCAGTTCCATACCCTGCTGCAAAGGAAGAGACTTACATTCTCCAAAATATGCCTTTAGCCCTTTACTGAAGAAAATCATCTGACCCATAATCAAAACATTGTTTTAGTCAAGGATCATAGGCTTTTTGCTTGATACATTCGGACTCTTGTTGGCTTCAGACCCTCATTTAGCCAAACCACTTTGTGCCAATGTAGTTCTGCAACACAGAATTGTACTGTACAGAATATTTGGTAAAATAATTTTGTTAAAAAGTAGAGAACATTACCGAGTATTTTTCAACATAAACATGTATGACTACTAATTATTTCAAACGTGATACACATATTTTATCTCAGTTTCAATAAAAACTTCTATATAAACATCTCAATAATCTGATATGTTAATAATCAACCAACAAACAACCGAATTAATGTTTGTAGCATAGTTCCTGCTCGATTAATTTGGTTGTTTGATTAAAAACTTGTGTACCTGCTATTTGAATTTTCATATTTAACACTTTATTCTATTATAGGATATTTCATTGGAGAATAAAACAAAATGTCAAGTTTTCTTTTCACTAACAATGCATTTTTCCATTTAATGAATTCTCCATATCTTCCAGAGGTAATTCATTACATGGAAGTTTGACTGTATACAATAATTTAACAAACAAGTTAGTGTTAAATTTCAATTAATATATAATTAGGCATGTAGTATTTTACATTCAGTCAAAAATTATAATTTAAATGCTTTTAACATAAAATAACCCTTTGATTTGTGTTGAGCATGTTATTTATTTGTGTAATAGAATTTATTAATAGAGTTTTACTTTTGAATCAATTTAATATAAAAATATAGCTAAAACTGCAGAACTGTGAAGCTTTTGTAAATATATAAAAGTGTCATTACACACCAAATTTTACAGCTAAAATTACAAAAGAACTGTAATTTTAGTTGTAAAATTTATTACATAATGCAGTTTTGACATAAAAATATAAATTATCATCTCCACTTAATTTTTCAAAACATTATTTTATGAAACTAAATTCTAAGATTGAGTAATACAATGAATCCAGAATTAATGCTATGAAATATTATATTGACAGCATTATTCTTATCTCAATTTCTATCTTTCATAGTATAATAAAATATTTGAATTAATATTTAAATGTAATTATCAATTGAAGATAATTGCATTGCTTTATGCATAATACAGTAGCAATATTCAATACATAAGATAAAATAAAATTTTCTATGATCTCTGATTTAATTATCAATTAATTGTTAGAACATAGATTATGATTAAATTATATTTTATTGTACACTTTTTAAATTGAATTTTGTTTCAAATTTTATTCATTTAAAATTAACAGTTTATTAAGATGTTTTCGTAAAATAAATTTTATTAAACCAATATTTAACACTTTATTTGCTAATATTAAACTTTAGAAATTATTTTTTATTTTAATCTTCAAAGTTTATGCTGTAGAATCTATATAACATCTTTATTTTTTTTAAAAAAAGAATTTATGAACTTTATTCAAAATATTTCTTTTTAAATCAGAAATTTTACATTCGTTAGATATATAACATATTTTTGAAGTAATCTGAATAAATTTTATCCTATTTATCGGTGTTTTTCAAATCTAATAGTGGCATCCTCAACATAATAATTTTTTCTTACAATATCCCTACATCTTTATCAATGCTATTGCACTTTCATACTTTTAGTAATACGTGTAGAAGTGTTATGGCACTGTTCAGACTATTTCGTGGCACTCCCAAAGAGTTGTTGAAGTATTATCGTGTGTCACAGCATTCCAATTGAAAATCACTGCTATATACAGTAGAGAGTCGTTAATCGGAACGCTGGTAATCGGAATCGTCGGTAATCGGAACAATTTTCAGTCGGACTGTGTTATGCTGAATCGAACGTTTTTGATACTAGATTTACTTCTAAAGTATAATTTTCATGTTTTTATAGTCTTCAATATATTTATTTTGTTTGTACAAAATAAAGAAATAATTTTTAACGATACAATAGCTTCGATTATTATTATAAAAATTTTCGTTAGGCTTAAAATCGACGAAAATTCAACGCAAAGTGACACGCAACGGAGAAAAGTTCAACACGAAGTGACACGCAATGGAGAAAAATTTGAACATCGGACAGGTTAATGTATTTTTTCCTACATAATGGGTAATCGGAACAAATGACTAATCGGAACAACCCCAGTCCCCAATTGATTCCGATTTTCGACTCTCTACTGTAATCAGGGCCGGATTATCGAATAGGCAAAGTAGGCAAATGTCTAGGGCCCGTAATCCGGAGGGGCCCGGCTTCAGTGCAGAAGATTTTTCTGTTTCGATTTAGAAACTTGAATCGAAATTCGATAGGACAAAAAATGCTGTATTTAACAATTCCTACTAAGCTCCGCCTGACTAGCCATTACCCAAAATAAAAAAAATTAAAAAAAAATTAAAAAAAAGGTCAACAGCCACCCGCGCGTCAGAAGTAATGTACCACGAGATCTCTCGCGTCACCTACAAATATTCCTAGGGCCGCGTCTCGTGGTAGTACTGATGTATGGATGGTTATGATTTATTTTCTAAATCTACACTTATACGTCGTGACATCGCATATTCGATATAGCGTTGAAGTTGCTCGAGTGCGAAGATATTACAATTCAATAGTGTTTTATAAAAGAGTTAAAAAGTTATGGGTGACACCACGATATCCGCACCGGGTGTCACCCATGCTAGCTATGCTAATGTCACATTATATAAGATTTGTTTAGATGCAACTTATTTAAATGGGGCCCCAATTTAAATTTTGTCTAGGGCCCGCTAGAGGCTTAATCCAGCGCTGACTGTAATATATAAATTTTGTCTAAGGGCATGTTGAATATCTGTTAAAAATTGAACCAATTAATAAATTAATGAAAACCGAATACATGACTAAATTTTACTACATCAAAAGAAAAATATTTGAAATAAATTTATCCATATGATTATTATATAAATAAAATTTGATGAATTAATTATTTGAATTCTTTTATTTAAGAAATAAGTTTATTTAAGATAAAAAAAATTCATATAATTTAGTATTCAATTCTTATCTAATTGTATTTCAGGTCTTGGAAGGCATTATGCTTTGGAATTGGCTGAGAGAGGTGCATCTGTTGTAGGTAAATTACATAATTAAAATGTCACTTTCAATATATAATAAATGCATATAAAATTAAAAATATTTTCTTTCATATGCAACAGTAAATATCAATGATATTCTGAATAATATGTTTTTTTTTTATTTGAAAATGTTGGAAATACAAAAGAGTATAAATTTTTATAATTTAATATATTATTTTTTTGATGTTAAAAGGTTTGATTTTGTAATGAAAACTTTTAATCTGAGTTCTGATAGTTATTCCTTATGATGAAAGCCTATTGAAATAAATTTTTTCTTTTTTTGAGGAATTAGTTCATCCGTTTAAAAAGATTTTATCAAACACTCAATAAAGGAATAATTATACATTTTTAAAATATTATTGTTATTACATACATTGTTTTTTACGCTAACATCATTAAAATATTGAGTTTTTTAATTATAAACTATAACAAATTTTAGGATATAAAATTAATTAATTAATTATATTATTTTTAGTTAATGATTTGGGTGGAGATCGGGCAGGACAAGGCAAAGGTAGTTTGGCTGCTGATAAAGTAGTCCAAGAAATTCGCAAGAAGGGAGGAAAAGCTATTCCAGACTACAGTATATATTTATATTTATATTAATTATTATACTTAACTTCTGAATTATATTTAATTGAATTTTACATTTTAGATTCTGTAGAAGAGGGTGAGAAAATTGTTGCTACTGCAATAAAAAATTTTGGAAGAATAGGTAAGAAAATAAAACTACTTAGTTATTAATGTTAATTCTATTTGAATGTCTCACAAAATGTCTATTTGAAGTTTTTAATCATCTTATCGATGATTTAAAAAAATACATTTTTTACTATATATATATATATATATATATAATAAAGAATTTATTAAATTTGCTTTTAGATATTCTTATAAATAATGCTGGAATCTTAAGAGACAAAACTTTTTTAAATATGACAATTGAAGAATGGGGTGAGTAAAATTACTTTACAAGTTGTTTTTCAAAAATGTCCAAAAAATCTAGAATTTCAGATATAAAGAATTAAACAGTCAGATATTATCATAGAACATTCAAAAGGTACTTGAAAAATTTAATCAAATTTTTTATTATTTAATAGAATTTTAATATTTGCAATATTGTTTATTCTTAAATATTTGAACAATATTTGAAGGATTTTAAGCATTGTCTCTCACAGTTACTTTCAAATATTTCAATGATATTTACTATAGTACTTTATCATTGGCAAATTCTATATTTTTCCTGAAGATAACTAAAATAAAATTTTATTTCTTGAAATAATTATGAAATGCTTACGTTCATATGATAAAATTTATAGTTTACAGTAAATTAATTTTTGAAAATTCTATTTTTGGATATACTTACTTACTTTTTGGAAATTTTTCAATTAAAAAAGCTAAAATTAATGTTAATTAATGAATTCATATTTTTTAAAAATTTTAATGAAATATAAAAATGAAATTTTATTTTCTCAACAAATTAATAATAATAAAATATTTCTGTGTGTAAAATTTTATGTAAATTATAGACATGGTTCATCGTGTACACTTAAGAGGAGCATTTCTTATTACAAAAGCAGCTTGGCCATATTTTCGAAAACAGAACTATGGAAAGTAAGTTTAATATTATCCCAAGTTAAATTTTTAACCTAGTGCTCACTTAATAATATGATAAAATATAATAATTTAAGCATTCTTTCATAATATATATACAAAACTTATTTTGTCTATACTACTAAAGATTTTAAAATATGAATTATTAATTTTTATTTGAAAGACGAGGTTATCTCATTGAAATTAGCTTAAAAGCATTCATTTACATTAAACATTTACCTAATTCATTTATCTAAACATTCTCATCTAGATTATGTAATTGGCACTGTCATTGCTAGTTCTATTTTATATTCTAGTTCAAGAATCTTGTTAGGTACTTAAATATTATTTTATTCACTAAGTTGTTGCAGTTGAAATTTGAAAAGGTAAGTTTATTTCATTTTTTTTTTTTTCTTAATATTTATATTAAGCTTATATACAGTTGTCTGAATCTCATTTTCTTACTACTGATTAGTATAGGATAAAACTGGTTTTATTTTTTGAAGAATTTGGCAAATAGCTAAGCATTTTGTTTTCTCTCAAATGAAAGTAAAATAAATTAAAAAATGTTCATCTTGATTATGATAAAGATTTAATTATTATTTTACTAAATCATAATAAAATATTACCATAATTGTCTTATACTTTCATCCAACAAATTTGTCTGACATTGTTTTGTAAACATTTTATACTACTAATAACTTCTGGATTTATTTTTGAAAAATTATTTTTGCTTTGATAATCTTGAATATATTGATATTCTATATTTCCACATTTAAAAATTTTTGAAATTGTTACATTCTAAATGTATTTTGCTCTGAAGAAATTAATGAACATGCTTTTTCCATTTAATAAATTTGTCATCTTTATAAAATGTTTTTAATCAAGAAATTAGTAATAATTGAAGATAGTTTTTCTTTTCTTTACTTAAATGTTGTAAGAATGTAAGCAACTTGCTTATAAATTATTTATGCATAGAAAAAAGAACATGGTATTACAATTCACTTTTATAAATAAAACTTTAAACTTCAAAATTTTTCAACAACTGAATAAAATCATTTCATATTTCTAGTTTTATTATTATTTTCATTTAAATTGGCATTTGTTCACATTACAACAAATAAAGTGGTACCTTGGTACTCAAACTGCTTTGTACTTAAACAATTTGATATTCGAACACATGTTCAGAGGGGAATCACTCATCACTTGACCAAACAAACATGACTTGTTAGAACAAATATCTGGTTAATAATAATAATATTTTATTTTAACTTTAATTTTGTCAAGCATAAAAAATTTTCTGTGATAAAAGTGAGTAATTAATTTAAAACAAAACCCTAGAATTGTCTTATCTTTGTCAGACAAAATTTATACTCAATCCAGTCTGTTGTTTTCACTTAATGCATGTCTAATCCAATCATCATGTTTTACAACCATTCCAAGTTATTGAAGTGTTTCAACAATACATGTCTGTGACACATTAAGATTTGTTGCAAGTTCACAAGTCAATTTTTAGCAATTTCTTCCTGCAATTTTTTTGTTGATATTTTTTGAGCACCCTTCTGTTTATCTTTTAGTTCAAAATTTCCCCAATGAAACTTTTTAAATCACATTTGACACATTCAAAGTTCATCTTCCCCTTACATATTACAAATATTTTGTATAGTTTATATGGCAATATATTTTTTCTGAAACTCAAAAAGCATAATATGCCTGATACTGCCTTTTATCTGCAGTTGTTTTGACTTGATTTTACTTAAACAAAATGTGAAAGTAAAAAGTTCAAAATAAGCTTCTAAACAAAGAATAAATTTCATATTGGCAATAACATGTTAAATTTCATAACTGTTATAGTTATGTAATGAGATCTGTTAATTGAAAAGACATAAAACTTTCTGTTCAACCCAATAACATTAATAGGCATATTTTGCCACTCTGTATTGCATATGGGTATTTTTTTTTTATGATTTAGGCGTGTTAGGCTTGTAAACTTGTTAAATTTATGTTAAAATTCTAAATTCTAGTTAAAATGGTTTTATAAGTGTATTTTTGGGAATCTGAAGTAGATTGATCTAATTAAAATTATTCCTTATTGGAAAAATTTGGTACTTGAACAACCTTCTGGAATGAAATTAAGTTCTACAATTTCAGTAGAACATTAATTTTTAATAAAAATTGTGAATGAATATTTCAAATTTTTGATTTGTTATTGTCATTTCCTATTCTCAATCTTACTTTACTTAAAAATATATAAATTTATATATGTAAGAATGTATTTATTATTATTATTGTACAACTTTATTTTTTTTGTGTAGTTTCTTTTATTATTCTATATCTTATCATTTAAATTTTGTAAGAAAAATGTTTCATTTTATGCAATAATTATTTTTGTATCAAAATGAAATGTAAATGAAAATTAATGAATATCTGTATAATGTCCCAGGTAAAGTTTATAAACATATATTGATTTTTTTATCCTTACATTTGCTTTAAAGATATATTAGATACTTATATTGTACTTTGATTTTTTAAGTTCAGTCATCTCACTGATAATTTCTTTTTGCTTAGTTTTATCATATCAGATTAACTTTAGTGACGTGTTTGTTAATTTATATGTTGCATAATGTGAAATAAATTGTTTAATAAATAAAATATTTATTGAAAATAAACTGTAATAAAAAATTTTATATTTATATAAATGGAATTAAAATAATAATTTAAATTTTATTTTCAGAGTAATAATGACTGCTTCTTCAGCAGGAATCTATGGAAACTTTGGTCAAGCAAATTACAGCTCTGGTAAATTAAAATAAAAACATATTTTGCATAAAAATTATGTTTTAATTTAAATGATATTAATTAAAGCATTTTAATAACTAGCCAAACTTGGTCTTGTTGGTCTTAGCAAAACATTAGCAATAGAAGGTGCTAAATATGGAATACATTGTAATACAATTATACCTGTAGCTGCATCACGTCTTACTGAAGATGTATTACCTGAAGGTTTGTTAAAATTAAACATTTCTTTAAGTAAAATCACTTGCTTAAGTCTAATAAAATAAAACATTTTTAATTAGTTTGGAATATGTATATCTGTTTTCAATTCTAATTGAGTCTGTTTAAATTAAAATCAAAATTTCTATCTATAAAAAACATTACTCAAGAATTAGCAAAATAATTAAATATATAAATCTAAAGAAACACTACAAAAAATTATATATATTACATTATAGAAAAATACATTAGTTAACAATAATAAACTAAAGTACAATTGAAATAAAAGATCTTAAAGTTATTAAAATCATCCCATGTTAGCTTCTTTATGAATTAATTATCAAAAAAGAAGGAAGCAAATCACTATCTCTTACCAGTATAGTTCATGTATTAATGAATTATTTCATTAATGAAATAACTCAAACTGTCTGCAATTTTGGCACTAATGATGTAGTCTCATGAATTTATAAAGCTATAAACTTGTAGTTTTGACATTTTTTTTTTTTCAGTATAATTCTTCTAAATCATTTTCTCTCATTTAACTTCTGATACTTTTTGATGAACCCTCACAAAATTTGTATTGCTATTTTTGTCTTGAACTGTACATTTTTTAGTCATCCAGTCTTTTAGTAATATTCTTGATATAACAGCTACAGATAGTTAAAACAAATTTTTTTAAGTAAAAATGACAATGTATATATTAATTATTCCTTTTCAACATTAAACACGACATATTACTTTCATTTTAACAATGATTTTAAATTATCTGTAGTTCTGAATTATAATAACAATGAAAAATAAGAAAAGAAAAAGTATGATGTGCATTTAAAATATTTTGATGATAAAATATCAACAAAGATGCTTTATAAAAAACAAGTTAGTTTAATTATCAGAAATTCTGAATCACATTAAAATTATTTGAAAAGAAAATAGAAGACTTTTTAGAGTAAAATCTTAGTTAAACATAGTGGTCATATAATTAAGTAAGGGGAAAAAAAGACTTAGAGTTTTGCAAACAGTTAAATTATATTTTTGAGTTATATACACACTTCTATTAGAATAAATAATAAATTTATTTAATAAAATAATTCTTTTTGTGAAGATAAACAGAATAAGTTAATGTTTGCTTCTGTATCACTGCCTTATATATGTTAAATAAAAAATTTCCTGTATATCTGTGTATTGTATAACTGATAATTAATAGAGATATTAATACCTATAAGCTAATAAAGATAATTTTATTAAATGTATGTGAACTAATGAGGATTGCCTAAAATATTTTTTTAAAATTTTATTACTAAAATTTCAAATCAAATTAATTGTTTATTGCAGAATATGTAATACATTATTAAATAAAAATTCTAAAAATGATACATTATAATTTTATGTGAAATTTATGGATATATTTGGTAAGTTTATTTTAATTCAGTAGGGAAAAAATAGGAAAATTTCTCCTTCTATACAGGGTGAGTTTTTTATCTCGAGACAATGAAAATAACTTAATTGGATCTCATTATTTTGGGAAAAAGGTATAGACAAAAGTTGTAGGGTTTTGAAGGTCTAATCAATTAGTGACCGTGAATGTGACCTTGACCTTCAAGGTCATTTGAGGGTCAAGTCGTTTTTTCAACGGGAACACACATTTTTGACCTCGGCAATGGAAAGAGTAGGAAATTTCACAACCAGATATACCTTTGACTTTATGGTCTAGGTCAAAGGTCAAGATTATTTTAAGGTTTAAATATAAGCTTTTTCTAATGGGAAACCATACTTTTTATTAATGGAATAGGCAGGGAGGTTAAAGTTACATTTTTTCATGACATTATTACTTTGACCTTTAAAAGCATTCATTACTTTTAGCACAACCCAGGAGTAATGATGTGGACTTAGTAGTTTTCTGCTCCCTTTGAGGTGCTTATTTTCAGTGAGTCTCTTTGCTTCTTACTATCGTGGTGCTTGTTTTTGGTGAGTCACTTTACTTCTCACCATTGCTTGAGATGTTGGTTTCGAGGGAAAATTTTATAACAAGTGTTCAAAATGATGCCCTTCCACTTTGATGCATTTGTTGAGCCGTGCTTAAAATTATCACACTTGAGATGACCTTTAGAGGTCAAATTTGGGGTACTCAAGATCATGGCCGATTGTGAAATTTTCCACTCTTTCCATGTAAATGTAACTTTTACCTCCCTGCCTATTCCAGTAATAAAAAGTATGGTTTCCCATTAGAAAAAGTTTATAATTTAAACCTTAAAATAATTTTGACCTTTGACCTAGACCATAAAGTCAAAGGTATATCTGGTTGTGAAATTTCCTACTCTTTCCTTTGCCGAGGTCAAAAATATGTGTTCCCATTGAAAAAACAGACTTGACCCTCAAATGACCTTGAAGGTCAAGGTCACCAATTGATTGACCCTTTGAAACCCTACAACTTTTGTCTATACCTTTTTCCCAAAATAATGAGATCCAATTAAATTATTTCATTGTCTCGAGATTAAAAACTCATATAGTTGATTTATTGGCAATTTACATATCATATTTGCTTGAATATAAGATGCCGTTGAATCTAAGACACATTTTAATTTCTACATGCTAATCCACAGAACAGAACTGATCTGTTAATTTTTAATCTAAATTTGTTTGGTATTTATTGCCCAGTAAAGTAAGTTATGTATTACTATCTTATGTGGTATCAACGTTCAAAACCTAATTCACTTCCTGTGTTAGATTCTTATTAATCAACACTGGAGTCAAAGTTTACATCTTCCCTTATTTAATTATTCTCAGTGTCATTTAAAGCATTAGAAATGGAATATTTCCTGAGTGCTGCATAACTTTTTCTGGAATTTTCATCTAAGTAATTATGATGTTTCTGTAGTGGACTAATGAAATTGATCTAAATTTGCATGAAAAATATGGTGTAATAAAATTATTAGAATACTTATTGGAACTTGACTTAATGGAATTAGTGATAGAAATAAGACACGTAGATGTTGCTAATTATAACATATTACATCAAATCTAAGGTTCATCCTATTTTGAGAGGTACTAAAAACCTGGAAAAAGTGAATCTTACATTCAAGTACAGCAAATAATAGCATCATAATGAGTCAAACTTTACATCAGCTAAAAGAAAGATTAAAAATAAAGTAACATAAGATTAAAAATAGATAAATTATAGTTATAAATACATAATTTTCAATTAAGGTAGATATATAAACTAATAAAATTCATTGTAAATATTTGACACTTAATAAAATATACTCATTCTGTGTACTGTAATGATTTTCTTGAATTTTGTAGAATGTAATTTGAAAATTATACTATGCTTTACTTTGCTTTACTTATATATAACATCCTTTGATATAGTTTTTATAGTAATTTTATTATTATATAATTTTTATTACTATTGAATTTGACATATGAAAACTTTTTTCAATGAATTATTTATATCTCAAAAATTATTTTTCAGAATTATTTACACAGTTAAAACCCGAATTAGTAAGTCCAGTTGTAACTTGGCTTTGTCATGAGTCTTGTCAAGAAAATGGTGGAGTATTTGAAGCAGCAGGAGGTTGGGTAGGAAAATGTAAGTTACTGTTTTAAAAAACTGATCGTTTTGAACTTAACATGCTTATTCCAAATTTTCTGTAAATATATTAAATAAATAAGATACAGTGGAACCTCACATAATGAGTGTTTCTCATAATGAGCAAATCAAATTTTTTAAAAAATGGCTTGCTTAATGAGCGAAGTTTCACATAACGAGTGACGAGGAGAGTGGATGTCTTAGATTGTGCGCATGCTCCATCATGCTATTATCTGTGATTTTTTTTGTTTTCTGCAAATCGAATTTGCATTTCAGGTTGGTTCATTCCATGCTAGAAGAAAAGATGATGATGATTCACACTCCTTAACAATGTATATTGTATAATTTTCTTTGAATAAACATTATACGCGAGTAAATACAGTATTTTACATATAAGATGATCTCGCATATAGGATGAGGTGTGACTTTAAAGATCAAAATAAAGAAAATTAAATGTATTAATACAATTCTAATTTTATTTCATTTAATCACAAATAAATTACCATCAAATGCACATATTAAGGCAAACAACCATGTTTTCTTGATGCTATCATCTTTTGTCTATTCAGACTCGCTCTTCGAAGCTTAGTTACAATCCTCCTCTTTTCCACTCTTACTCCACAAAGCATCGTCCTCTGATCCGTCGAGTGAATTTAAAATGTAGTATTTCCTGAATGACTGCTATCAGATTTTGAAGAATGCTTTTCCATGCACCTGATACCCATGTAGCAAAACGAAAAGATTATAATGCACGTGACAGAAAAAAGTTTATTTTTAATGATGCAGAATGTACAAATATTCATTAAAAATACCAATTTAAGAAATATGAAATAACTACATTTATTAATCATTGCTAAGTGACCAGCTATTTTCAGATCATCTCTTTAAAAGCAACATTTACCTTGACCTCGATAGCACTCTGCTATAATGGCAGCATGAACTATACATGGTCCACAAAAATTATTGCAAAAACACAAAGGATCTTTCGCTCACATGTGTAGGATGACCTAGGCTTTTGAAGCAGTGAAAAATGCATAGAAACCTTGACTTATGCACAAGTAAATACGGTATTTGAATATTTTTTTCGGCATGAAATGCATTATCATATTTTACATTAAATTCTATAGGAAAAATTGTTTCGCATTATGAGTAAGGTTCTGGAACAAATTATGCTTGTTAAGTGAGGTTCCACTGCATAAGTAAAAATTTATTTTAAAAAGATAATAATTTTAAAATAATTTAGTTCAGTGGCAGCGATCCATTGGTAAAGCATTTCAGTCTGGTTCTCTTACTCCAGAAAATGGTAAATATTAATAGATTTTTTTAAAAATGTTAAGCTGGTATCTCTTAAATTAAAAATTTAATTGTTTTGTAGTTCGTGATAATTGGAAGGAAGTAACTGATTTGAATGGAGCAACCTCTCCTCTTACTGTTCAAGGTATGTATATTTGTTTTGATACCCACAAAATTTGTATAATAAAAACTATTCAGATAATTTTATGTTATATTATTTTTTTGTTCTTAATTTTTAAATATTAAAAAAATGTAAAAATTTGTACATTGAATTAACTAAAGATAACTATTATCATTATGATAACAGAAAAAAATTTAATTGAATGAATACAAGCATTAAAACATTGACATTACAATTATAAATTATAACATTAAAAACTTTCAGACCAGAATATCAAAAATATTACATGTGAAAAGGAATAATTGAATGTTTAGATATTTCATCTTTCTGAAAGATAAATTTAAAAATTTATACTTTTATTTCACTTTAAATATATCTGCTTTTGTGTACAGTAATACCTTGGTTTTCATTGACTTCAGTTACTGTCGATTTTTTTCGCAAAAAATTTGTCTTGGATTTTGTCGACGTGCCATGTGACCTCATTGCTAATATTGGAAAACATAGGGCGACCCACGTGTTTTTTGCTCAGCATGGCGTTGTTTCTCGTTGTATGAGCATTACTCCGCATGTCTAGCCAAACAGTTCCATTGCCTTCCTTCCTTTTAGCTCTATCATGGGACCAAAGAAAGTTTCCAGAGCCAACAGCCCTTCGAAGAAGGCCAGGAACATGACATTGAAGGAAATAATTAAAAAATACAAGAGCAGCATTAAGATTGCTGAAATCAGCTGCATGTACTGTATGGGAAATCACCATCCATGATAAGTTCCGTTGAGGCGAAAAAGGAAACAATAAAGTAAGCTAATGTAGCAAAAGGTGTAAATGTGCTAATGAAATAGAGATTGCAAACACTTGAAGATGCTGAACAGTTATTAATTTTGATCAATCAAAAACAGTTAGATTGCAATTATATTTCAGAGACCATCATATTAGTCTTTTATATTTATTTTATATTAATTTCTTATTGTTTTTAGTATTAAACACTATATTTTTTCTCTATAAAATGTGTTATTGGTATGTATTGAATGAATTAATTGGATTTACATTAATTCATATGAAAATAATTTCCTCGGTTTTCATTGGTTTCGGATTTCACCGATTGTTTTCAGATGGATTATCGACAGAAACCGAGGTATTATTGTATTTATTTCAAATATTAGAAAATCAGTTTCTCAATAAATAAATGTATAAGTCTCTAAATATTAATTGACTTTATGCTTATTGTTTAATTTTCATGTTCTCAGGGAACATTTTCATTAATATTTTATTTTAAGGATAAAAGATGTTTAATGATTTAAAGTACTTGATTGCTTGCTATTTTCTCAATTACTTGTTTGTTCTTTGGACTTAGCTTAAAGTTGCTATTGAGAACAAATAATACTGGAACACTCCTTTTGATGGAAAAAGTAGATTTATTTTCTATAATTTACAACAGATATGCATTTTGGATTCTATGCCTCGATATACATAATAAAATAAGGACTGAAAAAGGGCATAGAGCTTGAAATGCATATCTATTGTAAATTATAGAAAATAAATCTACTTAGTCCATCAAAAGGAGTGTTCCTGTATGATTTGTTCTTAATAGCAATTTTATGCTAAGTTCCATTTATATTATTGTATCAAATTTATTTAAAAAAGGAATTTTAAAACTTTTCTTTTATTTAATATACGAGGGCAGTTTTTCAAACTCTGATGGTCCCTAAAACAAAGACAAGTGTAAATAACAAAATGAATTTATTACCAAAAGTTAGGTACAAACATGGTTACTTTTTGACATAATCACCGTGAAGATTGAGGAATTTGTCATATCTGTGGATGAGCTTTTCCATCACCTTGTCATAGAATGTTGCTGCCAGTGAATTGAGATGGCCTTAACAACTTTGTTTTGAAGATCATCATTAGTCTCAAACCTCTGCCCTGCTAGCCACATTTTCAGTTTAGGAAAGAGGTGGAAGCCTTCATACATTAAAAAGTTTTAAGCTGGGTGGAAGTCTCCACCACCTTTAAACACCCAGCGTATAGCCCCGATTTAGCACTGAGCAACTTTCACCTCTCCCGAACAGGAATAAAGGCTAGGAGGTCAGTGGTTTGAGACTAATGACGATCGTTAGTGGCCCATCTCAAGTCAGTAACCATGTTTGTACCTAACTTTTGGTAATAAATTCATTTTGTTATTTACACTTGTCTTTTTTTTATGGACCATCGGAGCTTGAAAAAAAAAAACAGCCTACATATTATATAATATTATAATGATTTGTCATTTATTGCAGCATTTATAATTTAAATATTTGTTTTTAAAAGAAAAACTGAAATTTTCTTATTAGCAAGAAGACATTTTTGATCATTCTCACAATATAATTTATTTTTGTTGTTAAGTGTTTTAAAAAATATCTTTTAAATTTCACTGATACCAAGTTTAACACATTAATTATACTTTATAATTAAATATAAAAAATATTAAGCAATACATGAGTTTTGATAATACATTAAATGCAATAAAAAAAATTTCATAATTTTAATAATTTGACAAGCTTAAAATATTTTTCAAATATAAACTGAAAATTTATTTTAATTTTCATTATGTTTAATTATATTGGGTTGTTTGGAAAGTAATTTCCTTTTTTCATTACTAGAGGAATTGGATGTATTTTTACCAGTCAATTTTATTTTAAACCACATTTTCATTATATACTTTGACAACTGACATTTTAAGGCTTATTTGTAAAAAATTTCGTTTGATTCTGTACAATTGTTTTTTTTTTTTTTTTTTTTTTTTTTTTCGGTGACCCATCAAATATGGAAAATCGAAAACATCATTTTTGGCATATTTTGCTTTTTTATAACTAAAAAATCAAAATGCTGTTCAAACAAGAAAAAAATTGTGGTACATGTTTGGAGAAGATGTGTTGAGAGAAAGACAGTGCCAAAACTGGTTTACAAAATGCTGGCAATTTTAATATCGAAGATACACCACATTCTGGATGGCCATTTGAAGCCAATGAAAACAAAATAAAGGTACTGATTGAAGCAATCTGCTGTATAACAACATGTGAAATCACTAAGAGATTAAATCTGTTAAATTGAACCATTTATTATTACTTAAAACAAATTGGTTTCATTTCAAAGCTCGATATATGGGTTTCACATGTTATTAAAGGGAGATGCTCTCTATGGTGGGATTTTAAAGAAATTTTTTTTTTTTTGATCTTTTACCAGACAATTTAACAATTGATTCAAAAGTGTACTGCCATGAGTAATATCATCAAACAGAAAAGAATTGATCAACAAACAAAGTGTAGTGTTTTACCATGATAATGCCAAATTTCACACAAGTTTGGTAACTTGTCAGAAATTGTTATAGCTTAGATGGGATGTGTTATTACACCAACCATATTTGCCATATCGGGCACACTCAGATTATTACTTGTTCCGGTCTATACAAATTTTTTTTAACTGTAAGAACAATACTTGAAATGACAATGTCAAAAATCACTTGGATCAGTTTTTTGTAAACAACAATCAAAATTTTTATGAATGTGAAATCATGCTACTTCCAGAAACAATGACAACAGGTATTTGACCAAAATGGTCAATATATAATTCAATAAAATATTTATTTATTATAAGAATATTGCGTTTACTTTTCTGTGGAAAAAACGAAATTACTTTCCAAACAACCCAATAGTTTATATTAACTTTTTTGGTTATTTGAAGTAAGTTATTGAGAACAAGTAGAATTGTTTTTACCTTGGATTAATAATAATCCTTTACTTCATCTATTATAAACAAAACAAAAAGGAAGCAATATGCACAGGACTAGATCATTTACTATGTATTTTTTTAGTTTGTTAATTATATTTTATGCTGATTACAGTAAATAAGAATTGTTTATACTCTCTAGGTTATAGTAGTTAGGTTTAAATTGTAAACTACTTAATATTAGAATTAAAATAGTTAACATTTTTTAATTGATTTGTTGTTGTTGTTATTTTTATGTAAGTGACTAAATATTTATTAAATGATTCTTGTTGATTAAAACTTTTTTATAATATTTAGAGGAAATGCAGGAATTAATAGAAGCTATAACTGGTCAACTTCAAGTAAAGCATTCTTCAAGTGCAAATGGAGCAAAATATACTTATACTCCTGATAGTGCCATACTTTATGCATTGGGCAGTGGGTATACACTTAAACTATTTTTTCGAGTTCAGGAGTATTAATTAAATGAAAAATAATAATTTTTAATTTTATACAGTTGGTGTTTCTTCAAAACAAGATGATTATCTTAATTTTTTATATGAAGGAAGTGAAAATTTTTCTGTGCTTCCTACATTTGGTATTTTACCAGGAATGTGTGCAGTTTTTGATTTTGCACCGTTTCAAGAAGAAATGCAGAGACTTAATGCAGATCCCACAAAAGTGAATATAAAATTATATTTTTTAACTTATTTTTTTTAATTTTAAGTTAATAATGTAAATTATGTTAATATTAGATGCTTCATGGAGAACAATACTTAGAACTTTATCAGCCTTTGAATCCTGCTGGTACATTATATTCAACATGTCGATTAGTGGATACTATAGATAAGGGAAGTGGTGCTGTGATTGTTGCAGATGGTAAGTATAACTCACAGTACTTTATTTATAGTTTAATAAATCACATTTCATTTTCTTTTTTAATGATTTTTAGTTGATACATTTAATGAAAATGGGGAAAAAGTTGCTTTCAACCAGTGGGTTGTTTTTCTTGTTGGTGCTGGAAATTTTGGAGGGAAGCGTAATTCAGAAAAGATCAAAGCAGTTTTGCCAACACCAAATAGACCTGCTGATTCAGTTATTGAAGAAACTACACATATTGATCAGGTGTGTTTTGGTTATTGTTATGAACTAATTAATATAACTTTTAAAATATATTTGAAATAAGTACATGATAATTTATTTAATATGCAAGTCATTATATTATACAAATAATTTATATAAAAGCTAAATCTTCTCTCAATAATTTAGTAATACTTGACATAGATATTGAGAATTAGAAACATTAATTGTAAATACAAATTTAAGTCAGAATTAAGCTATTAAAAAACTATATAAGAGAATTTACATTTGAAATATTTGATATAAAGCAGAAAACTTAAATCTAATATATAATTTGTGTATATTCAGTTACAGCCAAATTAAATAATTGATGATAATACGTTAAATATATTTTATTTCAGAATTTTATAAATTTTAATTTGCAATAATTAACAGTGAAATAACATAATCAACCAATGATATAAAAATATTAATTTAAAATTTTATCATTATTCTTCTTCATAAAAGCTATGATAAAATTAAATATATGAGGTTTTAAATAAGTTCAACTAAATTTATCTTAAAAAGTCAATATTGGAAAATGTTATACAGTCATCCCCACTTAATTTGAAATGCTTAAGACCTTGAAAATGGGACTTTGAATTATCCAATTTCAAACTTAAAGGGGTAATTTTTTTAAAAACAAATATCTGTACAAATTTTTATACTGTTATACAGACTGTTCATGCTACATATGGTGCCAAAAATTTTGTTAGAAAGCATTTTAAAATTTTTGATTTTTTGGCTTCTATTAAATATTTATTGCATTAACTAGTTAAATCTGTTGTTTCTCTTTCAAAATAATCAAATTTTAAGTTCCTATTGTAATTAAAACTCTGTAGAGCTCAGACTATTTCAAGAAATCAGGGCAAAATCAAATTTTAATGGAGTAAATTGCAGAACACTGCATGTGGGAGACTGATGACATCATTTGACTCACAGCTGTGCTTTGGCAGAAAGCTTCAATACATGTAGTTCAAAGAGGAATACAGTTTAATGCATTTCCCATGTAAAGTCTTTGGAGAGTAATGTGAGATAGGGGAGTTGAGACTCCTAAATGCTAATTACAAACAATCCAATGCAGATATGGACATGAAAATTACACAGTTGGTAGTAAACATCTAAACGAACAAGAGGCATTAAAATTTTAAATTTAACATGTCTCACTTTAGCACGAGGAGGAAATAAAAAGCCATTATAAGAGCTGCATGTAGATGATATAGTATTTAACGTGTTTATAAGTTATAAGAATCCAAAACAGAAACTCTCATTTGCCAGGCAGAAGGGTATTTGCTAACAACTGCCAGAAAAGAAGTTGAGCTTCCTGAAACAAAAATAAAGTTTTCACCTAGCCCTACCAGGAGATAAGAAGTGTTTTATAGTAATTTCATTAGAGTATTTGCTGTATAGTCTTCATATCAAAAATGTTATAGAGAAAGCACTCAGAATTAACATAGTGAAGAAGTTTAGAAATTTTGGTGGCAGTAGACAAGAAGGAAAAAACTAAGGCAGAAATAGCAAAGGAATATAACATTCCTTTATATACCATCTATACATATCTGAAGAGCAGAAGTACTCTTGAATCTTCTGCAGCTGCAGAAGGACACAACATTCATGGAAGCTAATATGGATGAAGTCATTTGTGAATGATTTTGCAATGTAAGGGCAAGAAATTGTCCAATTTCTTGCCCTTGCATTGGCAGGAATATGTGCAAGAAATGTGATGACCAAGAGGCTGGAGAGGTGGGCCTAGACTTCAAACCTTCGAATGGATGGTTTGTTTTCAAAAACATCATTGAATTGTTTCTTTGATGTCAAGTGGAGAGGCAGCATCTATGGATTTAAAAGTTGAAAACTGGGAGGAGCATGTTAAGCTTGTGATGAAAAATTATCTGCAGAGGGACATCTTTAATTCTGATGAAACAGGGCTGTTTTTGAATTGCCTACCGAATCAGATCCTCTTGTATAAAGGTCAAAAGTGTCGATCTGGAAAAAGTCCAAAGTGTGGATGACAGTTTTGCTTGCTTGCAATGCCGATGCTAATGAGAAGCTCACCCCATTTGTTATTGGTTGGTATACAAAACTTCAGTGTTTCATGGTAATTCCTCATATTCCACATGAATATGCTTCCAGTAAAAATGCTTGGATGACTGGCAAGTTATTTCACGAATGGTTGCTTCAACTGGACCGAAGAATGATGGCACAAAAGAGGAAAATTGTTCTCTCTATGGATATATGTACTGCCCACAATCAAAGAGAAGTCATCCTGGAGTCCATATGGGTACTTCTTTTGCTGCCAAATTCAACTACTGTGCTGCAGCCATTGGATCAAGGAATAATTCTTTTCTTCAAATCATTTATTGGCAGCATTTAGTATGCTATTGCTTAAGAGAAATTAAGCATAGGAATGTTCAAATTGATGCTGCAAGAAAATGGATGGTTTTGGATTCACTTAGAAACATTGCTTCTTCCTGGGAAGCCATGACACCTAATGTAATTAAAAACTGCTTCTGAAAAAGTGGTCTGACTCACCAGCAACGGGAGGTGGTTGCAGATGATATGGCTCTTGAATGCCCTGAATGGGAGGAATTATCTTGCAAAGACATGCAAGGAAATTTCAAAGGCTTTGTCAAATTGGATAATGAACTAGAAACATTCTGCCTCTCTTAGTGAAATTCAGGAAAATCCTTGTCAACAAGCAAAAGAAAGTAACAGCAAAAAGGATGATGGTGAACAACGGAAGTGCTCCAATTGGAATGAAGCATGGAATTGAGAATTCCAATTCCATGTTCATTCCAATTGGAAGCACTTCCCACAATAAGAGTTTTGGATGCTTTAATTTCATGCAAGGATGTTCATCAAGTGTTTTTGAAGCATTTAACAAGCTTAAGCAACTTTGTTCAGGACTGTTATTAACTTGGATGCAATCAAAACTAGACAGCTATTTTAAGAAAGTTTATATTATACCGCATTAAGTTTTACAGTATTATCATTTATATTATTTATATCATTTATATTTTAAGAAAATGTAATTTAAAAAATAAAAAATTCCTGCTCATTTACTGTATGTTTTTTAATTGATGATTTTAATTGATTGCATAAAACCCAGAAAAAACATGACAATTGGCTTTATCAGTTCCCTTTCTTAACAAAAACATTTTTTTTGTACATTTTTAATTTAATTTTAATGTGATTTAGTTGGAAGTGATGTCACATGACCCTGAGAAATGTAGATGTTTCTGATTCTGACTTGGTTTACATTTTGTTTCTCATGCCACACTGAACCATTTCCTGTAAACTGTGGTTAGGTGTTGATACATGATACTTCAGTGTCATGTCACTTCAAATTAATGGAGAAAAGAGTTGCTTTGGGATCGAAATTCCACTTTGAATTAACAGAAAAGCAAGTTCAAACTAAACGAACTAAAACATTAGGAATTTCCGTTAAGGCATCTGGGGAATCACAAGTGCTTCGAACTAAATGGGGGTTTCGAATTAAGTGGGGATGGCTGTATAAATAGATTTACATAATAACATAAATAAAAGTAGTTAGTAGATGGTATTTATTGACTTATTAGTTGTATAAATACAAATTTTGAAAAATATTATTTAATTATCCTTTTAAAATTAGTCACACAATGAAAACAATTCAAAGTTGAATTCAAAAGAAGTTTTGTGTATTACTTAAAGAATGAATTTGTTATTTTTTAGGCAGCTTTATATCGACTCTCTGGGGATAAAAATCCAATACATATTGATCCTGTTTTTGCAAGTTTAGGTGGTAAGGAAGTCTAGTTTTTTAATTTTTTGTTTATATCAAGTTTTTATTTATTTCTTTGAAACTACACATTACAATGCTAGTTGACTTACATTAAAATAATCTAAGAAAGTTAAGTCAAGAGAAATAAAAATAAATATAGAATAAAGAAATACACAAATTAAATAATTAGAAAATTATGTAAATATAAACTTAGTTTTTTTTTTCTATTGAAAAAGCGATACTTTGAAATGAATATTATTATACATAGCATTGCAAATTAACTAGCATTGCAAAAATATACTTTTTAAAAAAAGATTAATCAACAGGTTATTCTAAACCAATTATGCATGGTTTGTGCTCACTTGGATTTGCTGCACGTCATGTTCTTAAACAGTATGCCAATAATGATGTGAAAAAATTTAAAGCAATAAAGGTAATTGATTATTACTGTATAATTATACATTTGTACTTTATATATATATAATTATACATATTATTAATTATAATTATATAATTAAATTTTTAAAAATAAATTTCATTTTTGTAATAGGCAAGATTTGCACGTCCAATTGAACCAGGGCAAACAATAAGGACTGAAATGTGGAATGAAGGAGGGAGAGTATACTTTCAATCATCGGTAATTTTTCTTAAATTGATAATTTTTATCTATAATTAAGAACAGAATTTAAATTAAAACATAGTTCTATTTTAAGAATATTGAACACTGAATTTTATTATTTAGGTTGCAGAGACCAATAAACCTCTTTTATCTGGAGGATATGTAGATTTTGTAACTGCATCACCGACTGAAGTTCCAAAATCTGTAAGTTAAAATATTCTTAGTATCTAAGAAAGTGATAAACTTGTCTGTTTTAAACACATTCAGTTTTTTTTTTCTTTTAATGTATATTGTGTTGTATTTTTTACATTCACAAATTCATAAATATTTTTACAAGTTTTTATTACACATATATAATATATTTGTAAATGGTGATAAACAATTAGAAAAATTTTATAAATGATAAAGTAATACATATACAAAAAGTTACATTATTATAAAGAAAATGCAGAAAATATTTTTCCTTTTACATTTTATGAAATTTATTTTGTATGTTGTTTTTTTGTTGTAAACAAATTAAGATATAAATAATTTCATGCCAAACTTTTTGCTTATAAGCTTTGATAATTGCTATCTGTAATTAATTACCAGCAAATCTTATACTGATATTTCAGTATAACATTTGATCATGTGATAAATGTTATTCTCTTGTAAAACACTCATATGAAATTGAGGGAGTTTTGAAACATTACTATCTCCACTTTAGTGTTGTTATATATTTTAGTTGCCATTAACAAGTCTTTAGAACTAAAGTTAAATTTAAATGACAGTTCCTAATACTGTCATTTGTTTTACCATTCATATTATAACAAGCATAATAATAAGTATAGGGTCTTTCAAGCAATGTGCCCCAACTATTTCTTGGTTATTGTTATGAACTCATATTGATTAATAAACATACATTCTTATGTAAATGTCTCTATTTTTCAGACTAAATAACATCCTGGAAGTATCCTGGTGCCAATCATGCCAATTGTTTTGAAAATTTTTATCACTTTTTCACCAGTATAACTTTCAATCTTGTCAAAAATACTCACAATGACTTTCATCAGGTTGTTGATTCTCAGGATCTTCCTGTATATACTGCTGTCCTTCACAAAACAGCATGGGAAATTGTCACGAGGATTTAAATCTTGCAAATAGAGAACCTATTGCACACTCTTCTGGAACAACCATACTGCATGGTTGGATATTAAAAGGTCACAAAAAATGCTGAAAAGGAGTTCTGTATTGACATTAATAGTGTGTTGTTGAGTGCTGTCTTTCATAAGTCATATTTTTTTCCAAATTTTCTAACTTGATAAAAAAAAAAAAAAAAGGTAAAACTTCATTTTTATGGATGTTGAAACAAACAATGGTATTGAAGGTTTGATAACTAATATTGGTCTAATTATGCCTTGGTGACTTGTTGCTGTCCAGATAGTTGTTTTCTGAGGATGTAGTGGCATCTTTATGAATTTCTGCGGGTTTCAGTGACCTGGAATTGATAATTTTACCAATTGACATATCCTCCCAGATGGAAGTGCACTTTGTCTGAAAAGCACACAGATTGAGCATTCATAACTTTATCATCGATTAGATTGAAAATTGCACTCACTCTATCGGTTCTACATTGTTCCATTCCCTGAGAATTGCTTGGAGTTTGTATGGATACAATATACAGTGTTCCATTGCAAAATTTGATGGATGTTGTTCTGTGATACTCCAGTTTTCTGGATAAATTCTATTGATAGAATCTCTCTGGGACACCAAAACAGTCTCTCTGACTTTCCAGGTGTTGGTTCAACTAGGTTACTGACCCTTTCCTCTTGTTCACTGGAGGTTAATGTTCAGAGTTGACAATGTATGTACTTGTGAAACCAGTTGTAAAGTTGCTGGACACATTGTGAATTCAACTTCTTACTCATCCCTGGATCAAATTCAATTATTACAGTTCAATATGTCATGATGACAACCCTCCTGTGCATAAAAATGCTTCACAAACCAGATTTTTTTGTTCAAGTTTTAAGGCTTCTGTTACTAAAACTGTTTTTTCTTTACAGACTCACAGTAATGTTATCTGCATCTATGAGATTATCCAAACTAATTTGCATGAGTAATTGCTGCAATATAATGGTCTTTGCACATGGTTATAAAGATCTTATAGAAACAATAGAATAATTGAAAGAATTATAATGTATAGAATAAGCAGTTTGTTGCTATTACATCTTATAAAATACAGGAGAAAAGAGTACCTGGTATGTAAGAAATAATTTTGTGACAGAAGAATTTATTAGTTTTTCTTCTACTTTGATAATGATCTGAATTTGTATTTCTATAAATTTCATACATAAGCAATAAATATACAGTAAAACCTGTCTATGGCGACCACTCATGGTTCCTTCAAAAAGTGGTCTTTTAGACAGGTGGTGCTGTAATACCGAATTTCCATACATATTTTGTGCACTTTTTAGCCATTTCTACTAAGCAAAACTCGAGGTGAGCAAAAATAAGCGAATTTTTTCAACAATAGAGCTATATTGGTATTGTATTTTATTCTTATCAGATAACTCGATTTACAGGAGTCGTCATGATTTTATAAGACAGATTTAATACCAATATTTTAAAGATTAATACAATACTTGCATTTTCTCAATTATAATGCACACTTTCTTTTTTCTGATTTAATAAATTCAACTTGGTTCTATTTGTTTGCTCCTCAGTTATGTGTATTATGTCATCGATATACAAGTGCATTGTATCTCTCCATTACTTTGGTTGGTTTTTGTTAGTTTAATCTTATTTTAACTTTAAAAATACTGTGTTTTTTTTAATATTTAATATTTTCTTAAGTACAATAAGAAAAATTATTAATTAATAATAAAACGATTTTATTATTTTCTCTTATAATACGATTTCATTACATTCCGTGATTGTCCCCGGAATCAAAAAAGGAAGGTTGCCTGTAAAACTGATTTTTGCATTAATGCATTTATTGTTTTTTGAATATTTTGCATGCGAAAATTACTTGGATATTATTTTTTAAAAAATATTGTGGAAATAAGGTAGGTTGATACAGAAACCATTTATTGCACATATATTGTATATGAGCTTTAAAAAAATGAATAAATAAAATAAATTTTATCAAACGATGAGATCAGTGGATTAATTGTATTGTGTACAATATTTTATACCCCTAAGGAAAATACTGTAGATCTACAGTAAAATAAATTTCGTTTTCTCACAGTTAAACTTTTCCGTTAATTACCATTGTGATAAACCATTTTCACTTTCTCTGATAACTTTAACACAATCTTCTAACAACAGCACTTTCCATTTGTTTCATTTTTTGGACAACTTTGAACAATCTGAAATGAATTTCCTTTGTTGCTAGACTAATTCATTAATACCTGCACCTAATTTCAAGAGTGGGAGAAGTGCCTGAGGTGGGTTTGAACAAGAGTTTAGACCAGATATATTCATGGAAATGGTCGTTTATTACAGTTGTTGTATGTTGTTCAGACCAAAAATCGATGCCCATGGTCACATTACACAGGTGGTCATTTAATATGGGTAACTTACATGAAGACTCGATGTATAAAGTATTCCATGCCAGAAATTTTTGCCTGTTTTGACAGGTGCCCGTTGAATGCAGGTGGTGGCCTAAGCAGTTTTCACTGTACTTCCATTTACACTATCTACTGTATTCAGTTTTAATTATACAATTTGAAATGTTTCTACTATACTAACAAGACAAGTCGTAGTTCCATATTTATGAAATTTATTAGGAAATTAAATAATTGTAGTTAGTGAACAAATTTAAAGATATATATATAATTTATATTTTCTATTTAATTAATAATATGAACTAAGTTTTTTGTACATTTTGTATATTTTTGGGGATTAATTATTTTAAAAGAACTGAAAATTTTCTGCATTTTTTAATAAATAAAAGTTTAGAAAAAGTTCATTATATGAAAGCTGAAAGTAAATGAATGTCAGATTTTAAAAAGTTGCATGATTAAAATTATGACAATAGCAATTTCAACAACAATAGCAATAGCAATAACAATAGTAATTTCAGTGCATTTTTTTTACTAGTTTGTTTTTATTTTTAATGATTTTAAAAAAAATTATATGAAATTGATGTTTATAAATATTACTTAAAAAATAAATATAAATCATAGAAGAGTCAAGAAGCCACTTTAAAATGTTTATAATAAAAATTCTAACTTCTGGCTTCATTCTCAGATGCAATCTATAAATCCTAAAGTTAGAATGTTTAAGCTAATTATACCAACTAAAAAACACCTTTACATTTTGTGAAAATTAAAATTTTAAGATTTAAATTTAGCAAGACTTGAAATTTTTAAAAATATTTTTACATTGACAAATTAGCAAAGTAATAAGATGATTTTTAAACTTAATACATATAAAAACTTGGTAAGACATGAAAACTATAACTCTACACTATGAGAAAATAAAAAAACACAATATAAACTAACATCTTTATCAGATTTTCAATTGGATAATAAAATATAACATGTGCATTCATAAATGTTTAGATTTTTGATTTTTATATAAGTATAAAAAATTAGTTTAAAAAAATGTTGAATTTTTCAAGAAAAAACATCTACTGAAGTTACTTAAACCTAGGTATCAAGAAAACTCTCTCATTTCAGGGTCTCTCAACTCCTTGATTAGTAACTTTTTATACAATATTTTCAATGAAAAAATAATCTTTGAAAAATATATACCTTTAAAAAAACACTTAACTTAAACTGTATTGTTTCAAGAATGTTACTCTAAAAAGTGATGCTGTTTTTCTGGAAATTGGAAGAAGATTGCAAGGTATGCCTGAATTAGCTTCAAAAATAAAGGCAATATATCAATGGAATATTTTAAAGAATGGACAAAAAGCTTCTCAATGGAGTATGTATATTTTTCAACATAGGCTATTAATCTTAGTGAAGAAAATATCATAAAAATGTTTTATATATTTAGTTGTAGATCTAAAAAATGGACAGGGTTCAGTGTACAGGGGAGAAGCAAAAAATGAAAAACCAGGTTGTGTATTGACTTTAGATGACGATGATATTATTTCCTTAGCTTCTGGAAAAATGGATGCACAGAAAGTAAATATTTTTTAATAACATTCCAAGAAAAGATAGTTTTGTTTTTAAAATTAATATTATACCTAATTCATTATTATATTATTTTAAGGCTTTTATGACAGGAAAATTGAAAATTTCTGGAAATATATTTCTGGCTGAAAAATTACGTCCACTTCTAAACGGCCGAACCAATAATAATCAAAATAACAAAAATAATAATACTTCAAATGATGATAATTCAAAGGTTTAGTTAATTTAAATTTTATAATATAAATTTTTATACTTTTTATATTAATTATTGATTTATTATTAAAATATAGAAAAATCCTCAACTGAAAAGTGACCAGATATTTATAGGAATGAGAGATTTGATTAAGTCTAATCCTGATCTAAGTAAAAGAATTCAAAAAATATATCAGTGGAACATAAACAAAGATGGTAAATTAGCATCACAGTGGAGTAAGTATAAACTAATTTTAATTTTGTTGTTGTTTTAAATTTTTAAAAAATGCAATATGAACAAGACTTAAATTTTGACTATTATTATACAGCATTAGATTTAAAAAATGACATTGGTGACTTATATAGAGGTGTACCTAAAAGTGGAAAAGCTAATTGTACTCTTATCCTGGAGGATGACTTATTTGCAGATATTTCAAATGGAAAAGTTGATCCTCAAAAGGTAAATTGAAACTTTTAACAATTGTACTCTTTATAAATGTGTAAATGAATGCAAATCTTATTAGATTTTTAATAATTTTTATATAATTATTTATTTATTTTAGGCATTTATGTCAGGAAAATTTAAAATTCAGGGTGACATTTTAGCAACACAAAGATTACAAGATGTTTGGAAATCATCTCCTCCAGTTCAAAAGAAACCTGTTCCAACAGAAAAAGTACAAATAAATAAGTCAGAAAATTCAGCTATTGAAGAGGTTGTTTAACTTATTTCATGCAAAATATAATATTGTAAATTTAAAAAAAGTTTTTCTAAATCTAAAACGTAAAATGTAATTATCTTATTATATTTAATTTTGTTATTTAGCCTCCTTCCTATCTGAAAGCAGATATTTTGTTTGGTATCTTTGCTGAACGCTTGCATGAAGAACCAGATTTAGCAAAAAAAATGAAAATGATTTATCATTGGACCATTTTAAAAGATAAAAAGAAAGCTACAGAATGGAGTAAGAGATTTTATTTAAATTTCACATTTATATTTTCAGATAAAACAAAAATATTTATTAAAACTTTTATGTTTTAGCTATTGATTTTAAGACTGAAAAGGGGTGCGATTTATAAAGGACCACCAAAAACCAAACCAGATGTAACTTTAATTGCAGATGATGAAGATTTAATTGCGCTTTTATTAGGAAAATTAAATCCTCAGAGAGTTAGTAATTGTTTTTTATAATTATAAGCAGGATATTTTTCTTTCTCTCTTAGCTATAAATTCAAATAATGTGCTTTAAATTATATTATTTTATTGTTTAGCTGATTTTTATATATATATATTTATGCATATAGTATGCAATTTTAGAAATCTCCCTTTACTTTTATATAATTTAAATTTCATCGGACAAAATTTTCTGTACATTTATTCATAATGTTTTAGAAATTATAATGGCTCATTCAAGAAACCAACAATGTTTTATTTTAAAAATGTTTTTAACTACACTTGAGTCAACTTCAGCCACAAACTATTTGTAAGCTCTTATAACATCCAATGGAACATCAAATGAAATTGAATCAAACAACTGCATTTAAATTAGATAATTTTAATTTCATAAAAAGTAGATAATCGAGGAATTACTTTTTGTTTAAATATCAGTAAGATTAATTTATTACAATTTATTTGAATTAAAAACAATATAATTGTAATAAGAATTTTTCTAATATTTAATTAATTTCATAAATATAACATCAAATACTTGAATTTATCAAGTTAATTTCCATTAATATAATCCAAAATATATCCAGGATCTCTCTCTCTCTCTTATATTCCTTTTGTAAAATTTTTCATCTTATGTTACATTTAGCTGAAATTTTTGATTAAATACATTTTAAACTTGAAAATAATATTGAATAGTAATTTTCTTATTGATAAATATATGTATCATGTGCTTAATAAATAAACAAAAAGGTTTACTTTAAATACAAGCAAATTTATATTTTGATTTCTAAAAGATTTGATTTGTTGCGATAGATTTAAAACTTTTTCCGTTTTCTTAGCATCAAAACACGAATTTTCAAATTCTATTCCAAATACAGTAGACTCTTGCTAATCTGGCTATTCATTACATGGACAGATGGACAGGTGCCAGATTATCAAAAGATTACCTAAAGACAATGAATGATATGACTTGTTGCCCTTTGTTACTGATTCTTTTTGGAGGAAAGCAGACAAATAATATGATGCACTGACGTGCAATACTGTACCCAAAAACAAAACTCAAGTAAATAGGAAAACAGGACTATGATACCACTAACCTTCTCATGGAAATGGAATCATATAAGCAATCACAATGGATATTATGCTGAATAATTGAGAGATCAGATTAGCAAGAGAATACTGTGTTTGTAATACATATATTTATAATTTGAATATTTCATTGTTTTCATTCTAATAAAAATTGCCATATGATTACAAAATTACTATTAATTCATAAATTATTGTAAATAATAGAATTACATAAATACAATAAATATGAAATCAGTAGTTTGATCCTTAACAAAAAAATATTGAAACATAGGAATTATGTGTATAGGCATATTGTTTTATACATTATTTTATTATAAAATTACTTACTCTAATCTAATAATGTAGGTTGGAGAAATTCTGATTAAAAACAAAACTTGACTAATTATAAATTTTTAAATTTAAGGCTTTTATGACTGGAAGATTGAGAATTAAAGGAAATATTATGCTAACACAAAAATTGCATCAATTATGGCAAGAAATTCTGAAGAGCAATAAGGCTGCAGAATTGCCAGTCCTTGCATCCATCTTTGCAGACAAGGTGACTATTTTTCTTTGATTTTACTTTCTGCATATCCAAGACGATATTAATGGGTATCAAATTACTATTTCAGCCTCTTGATACAAATTTAAAAAGTGAGGGCTACATTGTATCATTTGCCAAAAAGATATCAAAAATGACTAATTTACAAACCAGAATTGGATCAATTTTTGAATTAAATATTACTAAAAATAAGCAGCCAGTTAAACAGTGGAGTGAGTTTTTTTTATATTTTACATTAAATGTCTTTTATGTACAGTGTGAACATCTATGTACAAATTTTTTTCAGCTCTTGATTTAAAAAGTAGTCAGCTCAATTTATATCGTGGAAAACCAAAAAGTGAAAAATCAAACAGTACAATTACTTTGGAAGACGATACATTTGCAGAATGGGTAACAGAAAAGTTACCAGGACAAAGAGTAAGCTTCGTTTTTCTTTTTATAAGTAATTTAGATTATGTATTGTAATATATGTAATTTTTTTTTCCTAGATTATCCAGGATAACTTAGTTGGAATATCTGGAGATAAAGCTGCAGCAGAAAAATTATTGAATATTTTTTCAGCAAAATCAAAGTTATAAAATTCAAATTATTTTAAAAATGATCAGGAAAAGGATGACCTCTAATCTTCAGTCTTCTGTATTTGTATGAGAGAGAATGCAATCAAAACAGATGGCTGCTCTATTAAATAACGAGTTAATTAATCTATATTTTAAATGCAGGTTTATATTTGATCATTTTTATAAATTAATTATATATATATATATGATTGTTTATTTTTTATGCTTAATTTTTATTTTATTATGATAGTAAAAATTAAAAACAACAAAAATATATTCTTAGTCATTTACTAATGTAAAGTTTGAGATAGTTACTTAATTTTTATCTCAATTTTAAAAAAATTAAAATTTATAGATTTAGTCAATCATTTTTATACATGACTATAAACAATTATTTTTTTATATACCACGTGAATGATACTATTAAGTACAATATCTTTTATACAATATTTGTATTTGAAAAATTTGACACTTGTAATTATCCTTTGATAAGGAAGTGTCTTATAATACCTCCTACTGTACAAACTATTAAGCTGCTATGTATCATATAGATTCAGATAAGGTATTAAATGTTTAATTAATATATATAATAAAAATTTGTCTTTTATTTTTCAACTAAATTGACAATTATTGAAATTTCACTATGGTTCATTTATAATATCTGTTTTGTTTACTTTTAGTGTTATATTAAGTATACAAATAATGTTACCAATGGCGTGCCGTCCATGGAGGCTGTGGAAGCACCATATTTCCTAAAATTTAAATACATATTGTGAGATTATTTTCATATTTTAACGTACTTTGAATTACTGTATATTTCCGCAGATAAGACGAGGTATAAATTTTCGTCAAAGTTGTATAGTTTTAGCATATATCTGTCCTATAAGACAATCCCCAAACTATCAATGGCCTAAGAATTTAGTTTAGATCAGCAATCGTCTGGATAATACACAATACTGTATAGCGTATACAGAATTATGTTCTATTCGTAATTTTTCGAATGAACAAATTTTATTTTCTGCCTTGCTATTGTTGCAAATGTTTGCACTTATTCAGTCATTTGGGTAATAATCTTGACTATTCACAAAAACGTCGTATAGGTTATTCTATTTTGTGGACATGCCCTACTTTCTACTAGTAAATAATTACGGTTTGTTCGTTTTTTATAATGGTTTAGATTGAAATTTATATAAATTAAATTTTTTTGTCTGTCCTATAAGACGACACTAGATTTTGGGAGCCTTTTTTTTTTATGGTTCAACCATTGTCTTATCCATGGAAATATACGGTAATTAAAATTAATATTTCATTATAACTGCATTATGTATCTTATTTCTATACATAATGTGAAAAAAGCGATAAGATTGCTATCGTGTATTCGAATATAAATTCGTATAGAGAGGGTGCAGTCATGTGATATAACGTCATCGCTCCGCCCAACAAAACAATCGTCCGCCATATTGGTTGCTGATTTCACGTTACCCTGCTTGATCACTTTATTACATCAACGTGGAAGAAAGGAATTTTACTGGCTTTGCAGCCGATTTAAAAGATAATGATTTGATAAAATATAAAGAGAAAACTTCTTTTATTGAATTGGATCCATAAGAAATGAAACAAACGGATATTTCATCCAACGATTTAACCACATGGCCAACTATAGAACATGGTCATAATTAGTTGAAGCGGATTTGTTCATCGTGATATTTTATTCGTAATGATCTAAATTTGCTTGTGGGAAAGGTACGTACGTATCTTCATGTGAGACTTTCCATTACTCATAACATAACTGCATTAATATAAAGATGAATGTAATTTTATATTTAGTCACATTTTAAGTTAAATTGTATTTATAATTACCATTAAATTTATTTTTGTCACTAAGGTTTTGTGTTGCGCAAGTCTCTAACAACCTGTTATTAAGATTAAATGAATTAACCTAATAAATTGGAGGGCTTATCACATCAGGGACTGACTGGAACAAAATAGACTAAATTTTTATAAAAATTAGCCTTCAATTAACCACAATCAAATTTTTAGTAGAATGCATTTCGGGCATAAAAACTCAGCCCACATACACCCATACAGTATAAACACAAATATCTATCAAGACCATCATAACATAAATAGCAATTCCAGACTAATATATTTTGGAATTGGCTAATCAGGAGTTTTTATGTAAAGGAGTTTCCAAATAATTTACTTGTCTCCATGTTCTATAGTTGGCCACGTGGTTAAATCGTTGGATGAAATATCCGTTTGTTTCATTTCTTATGGATCCAATTCAATAAAAGAAGTTTTCCCTTTATATTTTATCAAATCATTAACTTTTAAATTGGCTGCAAAGCCAGTAAAATTCCTTTCTTCCACGTTGACGTAATAAAGTGATCAAGCAGGGTAACGTGAAATCAGCAACCAATATGGCGCCTGTATATGTGAGTGGAGTCATATGACGTCACGTGCACCCCCTCTATATGCATATTCCCAATGGAAGCGCTGTATTCTGAATACGGGACAGGTTGTCCCGTATTCACATGGTGAAAGTATTTGAATCGTGTATAGCAACCAGATGACAGGCATTCGTGCATGTGCTTTACAAAGCATCAATCTCATGCAGTTTAGCTCATGGATGCTACACACCAAAATATCATGCTTCCAATGATTCTATCCAGGGTCGGCACAGCTTCCCTATCATCAAATGTGATCGCACACCACTGAATGTTACTCATAAATTAGAACATCCAGAATTACATCAATTATTCAGAATAGTTAGGACAAGTTATTTTTGTGAATAATATAAACAACCAATTGAATTTCTCTTCTCAGTTCTCTCTATTGCCAGGGATTGAGGCAGTAAAGGCTTTGACTTGCTGCTGTAGATCCGCTTCAAAGCAGTTAGCTCAACTTTCCATGGGTGGACTGACCCAGATATGCTGGGTCCAGTGACCATTGGAGCAAACAATTTCATTCAACTATAATTACATCTAGTTTAGTTTAAAATATTTTTAACATTGAATAGTTCAAAACACATATAATCTATTTTGGTAAAAATCCAGTCAAATTCATTGGATTGTTTTGAGCAGGTGAGCCAAAATTTCCTTGTACAACAGATTATTGGTAGTCTGTCCTTGGAAATAAATTTTCATCAGCGTTTCTTAGATTGGCCACTCCTTTGGTCATCATCCAACAACTGTTGACTGTCACAAAAAACATATTGCCCTACACAGAGATAAACATTCATTTCCATGAGTTTTTTCATTAATTCAAAGGTTTCTGATGCAGTTTTTCCACATTTGAAACAGAATTTAATTGCAATTTGGTCTGTTTTTCATGCAACGACAAGGTCAAAAGTCTGCATGAAGTTAAATGCACTACTCATCACAAACTACTTGAGACTGAATAAGAAAGTAATGGTCACTTACCAAGACCACTTATCAACTAATTCATGTGTTGTCCAACAGATAGCATTAGTAATTCCTAAAAGGATGTTCCAAGAATTTTCTGGACAAATTGTGTGTATAAGGTATGAAAAGTTATGGCACATTAATTTTACTTCTGAATAATGATACTGAAAAGAAAATGCCACATTTCTGAATAATTTATAGATCTTTTTACTTACTTTTATACGAAATCTTCATTCTGATTAATGCAGATATGAATAATAGCAATTGTTACAAGTGTTTTAAAATTGTCTTGCATTAGAAATCCATCGTGACCTTTCACATAATGAACTTGAATGACTTTCATAGTTTTTGTACATCTTGCTTCACATTATTTTCTCTTTGGTTTCATAAAAAAATCAATCTGAAGGGATATGGACTGTACGGGGAATGATTTCAATTTCTGATCATCCAACAATAATCAAGGAACTCGACGGAAGCAAATTTTGATATCCTCATCTCTTGCACTGCAATTTCTCTAATTGTTACATGTTGATTCTATCTGCTGATTTCATTAGTAGCACTACATATGTAACCACTATGGGTTTGATGTGTGAAGATTGTAGTGTTAGGTGATGAGTTAAACACACAAAATCTCTATACACAATTGTCATATTTTAGTATTTGGTTGAATATCAATTTTCTGTAGTGAGGATTCAGTTGCCACATGCTCTTGAAATAACATGATGCTGCCCTCCATTTTCTCATGCCACACTGTTACAAAATACCTGATGCAAGTGACACCATTTCATAGTTCAAAAAAAAAATTCAAGATAGTATTATACAAAGGCCTGAAAAAACTGAAAATGCAACACCTGAAATGTAGTTTTCATTACAAATTTAATATGAGGCTTTCAAATTTATTTTCACTTCAATAAATAAATATATTAGAATAAGTTTCTAAAAATATGCACCATTGGTCAAAAAGTTAAAAAACTGAAATAATAATTCTTTGTTTTGATCTTTAATACATTTATATTTTTGTAATAAATTTTAGTATAGTAGTAATTTTTTTAATGGATATTATTACATTGATAAAACAAAACTAATAAACAAATCTTATACTGTAACTAGCAGGTAGGCCCTGTGTTGCTCAGGCAAAAGTAACGGTAGCAAAGATTAAGATTATTACGTTATAGTTAACCTTACCCGTTTTCACAGAATGCAAGAATTGGGTCCCACTGTTTCTAGACTAATTTGAAATATTTTTAGACCCATCTAACAATTCACTATTTCCTGCAAAAACGAAAAAAACTGCATCTGCGTCTTGCACGTCGCTTTCTCTTAACACTTCCATCAACAATGGAAGTGTTAAGACTTAATCCTGTCCCTCTCTCTCCCCGTGGGGAGGAATTTCGAAAAATCCCTTTTTAGTGTGTGTCCTCGCAACGTACCCTAACTGTGTACCAAATTTCAACTTTCAACTCCTTAATCAGTGCAGAGCCCAAACGGTATCATTATTATTATTATCAACTCATTAAGTTAGAGATAAATGCAATCATTTTAAAAATTGATTTAAAAGAGGCCAGATACACTGTTTTTGCACTTCTTTATTTAAAGTTTGAGTTGTTAACATTTAAAAAAATTGTTTATAATGGCAGTTTGATAAGAAGAATGTTTATTTACATTAACTAAATAAAATCTTCCATTAATGTACAAGAGTAATATTTAATGGAAGCAACTCTTTCTCCCTTGCATCTTTTCCCACACTGAACAAGAAGTTCCCATTTGTTCAAAAAGGAAGGCGTTATTGGTACATTTAACTCCACTCTCAGTGCAGCAAAGATGATGTCATCAATAAAAACAGATGTTTCATTTTTCGGAATAGGTCCAAATAGGGAAATGCCAAAGGACGACAATCTTTCTTTGGCATTTCCCATACAGGGAGAACCCCTTCCGCAATCGGTGGAAGAGAGTCGTCCTTCCCACTTGAAGGGGGGGGGAGCTCTCTCTTCATTGACCATGGAAGAAAAATGCCCTGCACATTTCTTAGCTCTCCACTGGTACCAAAACTGTCAGGTCATCCTTCATTCTGTAAAGAAACAATGAATATATATAAATGGAATTAAAGATTATACTCATGACATATTGGAATTTAGGTAGTGTTTGGTAGAACTTATTACTTTTTCTGCCCTGTGGACACTAAGATGGCCATTATGAGTTCAGCTGCAGTGGGGTGGCCAGGTGGTGAGGGATGAACCACCATCTGAAAAATTCTTGGGTCTTTTTTGACCCATCTGGATTCGATCCCGGGTTTCCTCACAGATGTAAGCGGTCACCTTGACTGCTTGGCCGTCCGGCTGACTACGGTAGAACCTACTGGAAATTGCTAGAATGTTTGAACTCCATTCACAGCAGCAATAACAAAAGACAGACCGACCCGGAACAGGGCCCACCAGTGGTCAAGTGGATAAAACCGCCAAACACCAGCAGTTGGTTGTGCCTTGACAACAGGCTGGCCATGTCAAGTTTTCTTCACATTTGTAACACCTAAATAGGGGTCAGTTTCCAATAAAAGACCTCCTGGGAGGCATTCCCCTCAGCAGATTGCCCATGTTTCATGTTGCCATAATCAAATAAAACCAAACAATCCAGAACAAAGGAAACTCTTTTCTGTGTAATTCATACTTGAAACTTGAGGTATGACGGAAAAGTAATGAAACACTGTACACAGTGCAATAAATGGCAACGTGTAGCCATGCGACTGACATGTCCAAAAAAGCAATCTTGATTTTCAGTGAAAGTTGTAATACAGTGGTAGAATGTTTTGTTCTAGAGCAATTTACTCTAATGTATGTACAAGTACTCTGTTACATAAATGGAACAATGGCATTTAAGAGTTTTGTGCAAACAAATTCTGTATGACAGCCCATAAATACCTGTTAACATTTGGGGGGGGGAAAAAAATGAATTTAGTATATTATAAAATTCATCATCCTATGATGATGAAGGATGACCAAGCAGTTAAGGTGTCAACCCACTGCTGTGGGGAACCTAGAATTGAATCCAGATGAGTTGAAAAAGCCCCATAAATTTTTCAGATGGTGATACATCTGGCCCCGTCCCTTGCTACACGGCCACCTCGTTGTGGGTCTGGCCAAACCCACGATGAATGTGCTAAAAACAGACCCTCTTAGTGCCCATGGGGTGGAAAGCATTTTAAAAAAATTGCCATTACAACAATTTCTCATAGATTACTAAACATAGAAAAAGCAATAAGAATTAAAAGTACTTTCAGACTTAATGTCCAAAAAATCTCAATATCTTGCCTCAATAATAATAATAATAATAATAATATTATTAAATTAATTATAATAATAATATTATTATTATTATTATGTTGGGTTAAGTGAGATATACTCAGTTAACACTGGTGGCTGTGTACTATGCCGGACCAAAGTCAAGGCATAGTAACCAAAACAGAAATTAAAGAAGTGTATCAGTGTGTGTGTCTGTATTCAGGAATTTTCTCACAATATGACATGTATTCAATATAGTGGCCTTCTGTAGTATGATGTATGTGTTTCTATTCAATTGTAACATGCCCAGGCTTTTGTGTAGTGTGTGTGGTATGACACCTGTAGAGGAGAGAACAACAGGTACAATAAGCACCCTATCCATCCTCCACAGATGCCTTATTTCCTGGGCGAGTTCTGTGTACTTGCTAATTTTTTCAGTGCATGCGTTTTGTATATTGTGAGTGTTTGGAATGGATATGTCTATAATGTATGTGATTTTATTGTGTTTGTCAATGAGTGTGATGTCTGGTCTGTTGTGGTAAATTGTTTTATCTGTGATTATGGCTCTGTCGTAGTACATTTTGTGCGTGTTGTTTTCCAATACTGTCTGTGGAATGTATTTGTAGTATGGTTCGTGGATGTCTACTAATTTGTGTTTCTTTGCAAGCTCTTGGTGTATTATATTTGCTACTTGATTATGTCTGTGTAAATAATCTGTCTGTGCCAAGAGCTTGCAACCAGAGGTGATGTGTTGTATAGTTTCTGGCATGATGTGACATTTTCTGCATGTGTCATTTGTGAGTGTTGCATCTTTGAGTATGTGTTTTCTGTAGTTTTTAGTATTTATGACCTGATCCTGTATGGCGATCATGAATCCTTCCGTCTCCCCAAAGAGGCATCCCCAAGCTAACCAGCTGTTTGACGCAGTTTTGTCAACAAAATCCTGGGCCAGGTCGTAAGGATGCCTGCCATGGAGTGCCTTTCGAGCCCACGATTGCTTAATGGTGTCTATGCCTTTTATATGTTGTGTTGTGTCCATATGATGTGAGTGTAAGTTTAATGGTGTGTTATTTGAATCTGCTAGAGTTACTGCTTTATGTAATTGTGATGTTTCTTGTTTCTTGTAGAAAAACTCTCGCAGTGACTGTATTTGTTTGTAGTGAAGGTTAACTATGTCAATCAGGCCACGTCCGCCATCTTTACGTGGAAGGGTTAGTCTTTCTGTGGCGGATTTAGGATGATGTTGTTTATGCTTAGTAAGTGTAGTTCTTGTTTTCCTTTGGAGTTGCTCGAGATCTGTGTGAGTCCAATGTATAACTCCAAAAGAATATGTAAGTACTGGGATGACATATGTGTTTATTGCTTTGACTGTGTGTTTTGCATTTAACTGTGTTCTGAGAATAGCATTTAATCTACTTTGGTATTCTTTAATTAATCTTTGCTTTATTTGTGTATGTTCTGTTAGTTTGGCCTGTTGGAATCCTAAATACTTGTAGAACTCACCCTCTTCCATGGATTCAATAACGTCTCCATTTCCAAGCGCAAAATCTTCTTTCTTCAGGATTCCTTTTTCTATGTGAAGTGTTTTGCATTTATCTAGGCCAAATTCCATTTGTATGTCCTTGGTGTATGAATGTGTGATTTGTAGGAGTTGATGAAGTTGTTTTTGTGTGGATGCATAAAGTTTTGTGTCATCCATATACATGAGATGTGACAGTGTAAACTGTGTTGTTTTTTCATGTCTGATATTGTAACCATATTGTGTGTTGTTTAACATGTTGGATAATGGGTTCAGGGCTAAGCAGAACCAGAGAGGACTCAAGGAATCTCCTTGAAAAATTCCTCGCCTAATAAAAATTTGGTTTGTTTGTATGGAAGTGTTACTAACCCTGAGATGTAGTGTTGTTCTCCAGTGCTGCATAGTGTTTTGAAAGAATGCAATGAATGATGGATGTATTCTGTACATGTGTAGGATATGTAGCAGCCAACTGTGTGGAACACTGTCGAATGCTTTTCTGTAGTCTATATATGCCATGTGTATGTTTCTGTGTTGTCTGTGTGCTTGCCGTAGAATGACTGAATCTATGAGTAACTGTTCTTTGCCTCCCCTGTGGTTTCTACGACAATCTTTTTGTTGTTCTGTTAGAATGTCGTGTTCTTCAACATGTTTGTACATTTTGTTTGCAATACAGGATGTCAATAATTTGTAGAGTGTTGGAAGACATGTAATTGGTCTGTATTGTGTGGGGTCTGTGGTATTGTTGTTTTTAGGTTTCATGTAAGTGATGCCCTGAGTAAGAAAATTTGGCATGTCCTGTGGATTGATGATTGTGTGTGTTAGGTGTTTAGCTAGTTCCTGGTGCAGTGATGTAAACTTTTTGTACCAGAAATTGTGAATGTTGTCTACACCAGGTGTCTTCCAGTTGTGTGCTCTGTTAACAGTGTATTGGAAATCATGTATGTTTATTTCAGCACAGGGCATAGTTGGTATGTTGTGTAAGTTTCTGTTCTCCTCCTCGATCCAGCCTGCATCAGCATTGTGCGTGACAGCACTGGACCAAAGAGAAGACCAATATGTTGTGAGTTCTTCTTCTGTTGGTGTGTCACTGTGCTGTGTATCAGTGTTTGCTTTGTTATTAATTTGTCTGTAAAAGAGTTTTTCATTGTTTGTAAATAATTTATTTTGTTGTTTTCGTAGTGTACATGTTTTGTATCGTTTGAGTCTACGTGCTTTGACAGCAAGTTTTTGTTTTAGTGTATCAATGTATTCTGTAATGTGTGTGTTGTGATGTTCATGTTTTGTGTGTGTTTTTATTTTCTTGAAAATGTTTTTGAGCTGTTTCCTTAATTTAAGTGTTATGTTGCTTTTAGCGTATTGTGTCAGCCTGCCTAATTGCTGTCTAATGTCATTTATTTGTATTTCTATTCTTCTCTGCCAGGCAGGCTTGTGATAGAATTTTGTTTTCTGTGTGTTTGTCTGTGATTGTACTTTCAGTCCATGGTGTGTCACTACTGTGACTGCCCCAGCGTAAACTAATGTATGAATGTCTGCGAGTGTAGAAATTGAATGAATGTAGTGTGGTAGTAAGTGAGTGTTTACGTAATTTAGTGTTTTTCCTACTTCCTTTGACGTGTTGATTTTTGGAATTCGTGGTCGTTGTGTGGGATCTGTGCCTGTATATTTAGTGAGTGTTTCCTGAAATATAAGTGAGAGCGTATTAACTAAATCCATGTCTATGTTATCAGTGATGGATGAGGAAGTGTCTGTAGTATCATTAGTGGTAATTGTTGTATGTGTGTTATTATCAATGCTTGTTGCTGGATTATCCTGACAGGTTACATGATCTTCATTAATGTTAGATGTTTCTGTCTGTTGATGTATTTGATCAGCAACCTGTTGTTTGATAAGTTCAAGTGTTGTTTGTGGAATAAGGTTGTTGTGTATAATTGTTCTTTTTTGATCAACAACCCTTTGTTCAGTGACAGTGAGGTGAGGATATTGTTGTGTGAATTTATGGTGTAGTTGTTGTCTGTATGCTGTCGTGTTTGTTTCGAGTTTTGTGATGGTGTAATAAGTACGGATGATAAACTTGTTCATTTCCGTTGTCCATTTCATCCGTTGGCGTGGTTTTCCAGCCTTTGTGGTCTGTGGATGCATTGCCACAGAAACACCAAGGCTGGGTTGGTTCCTCACATCTGTTGAGGGCATTGCAGTAGCCATGCTTGGGCCGGTGCTGCTTTCGCCACCGGTAACCAGGGGAGACTGTGGCCTATTTTTCGAACGTGAGCCTCTGCCTAACCCACGAACGCGGACCTTGTTAACCCGGGCGACGTCCGAGCCGGTATCACACTTTGATCTAGTTATTACCATAATAAATATCACCACAGAATGTGGGTGTGGTCACTCTTAGCTTCATTTCTCCCCATAGACCTTACTGGCATGGGTGTCCCTACCAGGAGCTTGTGCTCCAGCCTGCATTGCCCTATGGATCAGTAAAATTACTGGGCTCTCCCACCACGACCAGGTAGTGACCACGGGAGAGATATTATTATTATTATTATTAATACAATTTAAACAAGTACAGTAAGACCCCATTAACACTGATTCGATATAACGCGGTCTGCTCAAAGCCTAAAAAAAAAAACGCTCAAAAATTACGCTGGTTTAAATTATCGCGGCATTTCATTGATTCATATATAATACGATTATTCCTGAACATAAAACCAATCAGAAAAAGGTGGCAAAAAAATGTACTTTCTTTAAATTTATGTTTGTATGGAGCAATTTTGGAATAAATATAACATCATGGATGCCATAGGCAATATCAGCTTCACTTGGCAAGAATTAACTGATAAATGCAACGAAGTGAGGAAGAAGTTATGGCTGAAGGTATCCAAGAATTCTCAACGAGAAGAATCTACTGCTGTATCGATTAGGCTGACCAAATCGTCAACCTAATCGATACAGCAGGACTAGATGTAGACAAACAGGATATTGAGGAGTTACAGCAGGTTTCTGGTGAGAGCCTTACCAATGACGACCTTCAAGAACTGGCAGAAGAAGGAATTCATGTAGAACTGGAAAATAGAGATTCTGAAAACAAAGAACCCAAAAAATTTCTCTACAGATTTCCTTAGTAAAGGTTTGGTAAATCGTTGATCAAATTGTAGCAAATGATCCAGATTTTAAAAGGAGTGCAAAAGCAAAACGAGGCATTTTGGATGCAATCATCTTCTACTGACATTTGCTTAAGGAAAGAAAAAGCGACAAATGAAACCTCAGGACTGTATTGAAAAAGAAAAAAAGTCGGGACCTTCATTACAAGAAATGAACTTTACATTTCTGCATGCATACGTTTGTGTGTTATTTAACATATATTATACAAATTAATATAAAAATAACTTAAAATTAAAGTAAAATTTGTTTATTTTTGGTCGCGTGTTCTCCTATCCCTATTTACTCAGTTAAAAGACCTCATTTAACACTGTTTCGTTTTGCGCTTTGTCGTCTAGGAACGCATCCCCCGCATTATGCGGGGTCTTACTGTATTAATTAAAATTCCCAAAAAGAAATTAAATAGCCAAAACTGTAATTTTAAATAAAACAACCATTGAAAAATCAGCTAATGTTTTTTTTCCATGATTATTCTAAGGAGAAACTATTCTGAAAAGAAAGCACACCCGAAGTTGCCATAAACTACTTAATTACAGCAACCAAACGACTACATGATCTTGAAGAAATCTATGGGATCTGGATCCCATAGATTTCTGAAGCTCCAAACTCATTGTTCTCCATGAACATGCTTACTAAAGGGTAAATGTCTAACCCAATTGTTAAAAAGATGAACATTACAAAATCAAATTAATAATAAAAGTTGAAACAAAATATAACTCCGGTATTGGCACAGGAAGAAATCAAGGAAAACTTGCCTCCGCGATGAGAACAAGGCGGAATAAAACCGGTTAAGTCCGGATGTGGAACAATTCCAACCAGGTGGCAAAACTTCTGGGCTGCATCTAAAATGTCCGATAGATTAACATCGGAGCTCTCTGAAACTGGTTCCATAGTAAACGGTATGTTCAAATAAAGTAACGAACAATGTTGCCAGATCTGAAAGTCAAAAAATACCAAAGTTGTGCTCCAAAAGTAGCCGATTTGAGCTATTTATAGCACAAACATAAAAATGAATTATTTTGCAACTATGCAAATTCTTAGAGTTAACATTAGGAAAAAAATATATATTAAATTTTTTAAGAGAAATTTCCAATTGTCTACTTGACCAATCAGATCGCGCAATTTCGTACCTTCCGAGTATCGCGATTAACGTGACAATGGTAGACTAAAATAACCAAACTATATATTTTTCGTTTTAATGTTGTTATATAGATGAACATTCCGTGTATCTGTATCAATTTTCTCTCTTGCCAAAGAGAGTCATTTGTGGGCCCATAATGGCCTAAGCCCATATGGGTTTAGCCAGGCCCTCAATGGGGCGACCGGGTTGGTGAGGATGGGGTCTCACATATCCAGACGGACCACTTCCCGAAAAATTCATGGAGGGTTTTTCGACTCGATCCCGGGTCCTCCAGAGCGGTAGGCTGCCATTTTGAGTTCGTTCGTTAATTAATTAATAGCGGTCGCTCGCGTCTCCACTACTACAGGAGTGCGCTGCTGTTTGTAGGCATTTAGGAACGACGTGAAAGAAAGAAAGATGTCGGCGCCCGTACTATCGATAGTATCGTAATAGAAGGATTTACGATTTTAAAATATGCGTTTTTAAAGACCAAAGAGGAGTCTCGATTGTAAAATTTAACCATGAAATGGATTATCTTGCCGACAGAGCATTCAAAGTAGCCACGAAAAAAAAATTAGAATGCCGGCTACCATCGAAAAAATTCGAGAAGATACATTACCGCGTGTACTAACTTGCGATTTTATAACTTCTAAATTTTCATTTATAAAACCACATAATGGACCCCGAAACGAAACTGTTTGAGCCATGGAGACGCCATGTTGCTTTCCACCGTAAACTACTGCTACAAGCGGCCGTTTTTTCCGCCCGACAGCGCGCACTCCGACAGGAATTTACGAACGCGTTCGGCAGGAATTTTTAAACGGGTGCCTCTCGCGCGGAGGAATAATAATAATAATAATAATAAAAATACACTCCTTGACCGCTCGGCCATCCAACCGTCCAATAGGATATTATTTTTCACTAACTTGCATTCGTTCTAGCATTGCACACATTTTTGTCTATCTAAAATCAAACCTTCATGTTGCAAAAAAGCTACCAAAATTATTTCGCGATAACAAATATCAATAAGGCTATACATAGCTCAAAGAATACAAACCAAAACGAAAAAATTATGAATGAGTCTCTTAATCCGCGTACAAATGACTTGCTTTGGCGCAAGAGAGAAAATTGGTACAGATAGTTCGAATTTACCTATGTATATGTATGAAAAATCCGGAATATTGAGCAAATCTTCGTAATTTCTACGTGTAAAGTTTAAATTAAAATGCGTTTTTCTACTTTTTTTTTAAATAAAAAAAGTAACTTTAGAGTAATAAACTGTAATGTATTGCAAATGAATAGAAGGAAGTATATTGTAAAACTATCCTAAAATAAAAGTTTGTTAATAACAAAAGCACCTTGGAGTTTTAAATATTGTAATTACGGAAATTTCTATTATATGTTATAATTATGAAAAATAACAAAGGAGGTGTACTTTTGTGAATTTTATTGTCGTATTTAAGAAAATTTTTTTAATATTATCCGATATATGGCCATGGTTTGTGAAAATAGAACCATAAGTATCATATGAATGTAACGGAAAATTTTTATAAAAAGAGAATTGCACTGAAGAAGGGCTTAGAAATTAAATAAGCCCGACATATATATGGAAATATAATAAAAGAAGTACCTAACCCGATGGCTGTGTGATAATCTACCGAAATTATTTTTTTATTCGGATATTTACGGAAATATGTTCTGGTTAGAGGGCGCTTCGTCGGTGTTTCATATGGTGGTTTATCTGTCAGTGTCGTGGTATGGAATTTTGACTGGCAATTCTGTTATATTCAAAAAATAACACGTTTATTTAATCATGGCTCCGGGAATGATTAAAAAACCTTATCCAGAAAGTACTGAGGTAAGCGTATAAATTATTTTCGAAGAAATTTCAAGTAAAATTTTATTTAATGTTAAACTTGGTTTAAAAATCTATGTAATTCATATATTCACAGCCGATTCAAGCTTCAGCTGTGATTGTAATTCATCCAGGATCATTATTTCTACGTTTGGGTCGAGCTTCGGATACTTATCCTCATATCTTACCTCATGTCATTGCTAGACGAGGGAGACGTGGCAACTATGAAGATTCTTTCTTGGTACCTGTGATAAAAATGGTAAGTTTTTAAAAAAATATTTTGTTAATCTTAATAATTTGACACTCTCCATACATATTTCCACTTGTAATAATCTTTAATTGCGATGTAATATAAGAAGGTATCTGTATTACATTGGCGCATTATCCTATGGGCAAAAAGGGCAGTTGCCTTGGTCCCTCACCAAGTGCCCCAAACCAATCTTTTATAAATTCATCACTGTAGTAAAAATATTGAAATTTAAATTTGACAACATATTCAAGGTCCCTGTATTGTCAGTGTGGCATGGTACAGAAAGCCAGAGGTTGCGTTAAAAAACGAATGAGAAACTGGGAAATTTCCCTCGAGAAGTTCTTCAAAGAAAATGTCTAAAGTTCACACTGTATGTGAAGCTCCCTAAATTGAATTTGCCTGGGCCCCGAGAAGCTATAACTTATCACTGCTGTATTACTTGTATTTAATTTGCATTTAATAGTAATTTAGTCATGTAGCATCAAGCAATTAAAAGTATAAATCAAATAAATATATTGATATCTTAATATTTTTGAGGTAATCTTTGCAACACAGATAAAAATTAAATTGACTCTGAAAACAGAAAATTTAAAATAACAAACGGATTAAGCTGTAAAGTAATCAGAGGAGTTGCTATTCTAAAGAGCTTTTTGAATATCTTCTCTGTTGTAATTGTCAAAGTTTGATTAAAAGATATCCAAAATTGTCCCAGAAACATATTTATTGTCCTGCATTTCTCTGATCCAGAAACATTGGAATGTACAGTACCTAGAACTTTGTCACTCATATCCACGAGTTGAGAAGAAAATATCTGATGCTTGATATTACGATAGATGGTCGCAGATCAGTAGCAATCTAACAGTGACAAGTTTGCACTTGCATTTATTGCTCTATTACGTAGTCTTTCTTTTTTGTTCTGCTCCAGTCTGCATAGAGCTGTTAAATGTTGGCATTCTTATGCAAATGCAAATTTTTGCAATAAATTGTCTAAATAAATACCTGTATTATAACTACAATTTTAACAACCAGTTCACCAAACTAAAAATATTTTAAGTTGTTTTGACAAACATATGCAAACTGACCGAATCCCACCACTTGTTATAATGTTATAAACCATTTGTTAATAAATATATAAATGTACTAAAAATGAAATGAAATATTTGATTATATTTAATATGTTATGGAATAAAGTTTATATTTTACCAAAGTTTTAAAATATAATTTTAAAATTTATTATTAAATTGTTGAGGATAACAAACGTTTATATTTCCTTTTAGGATCCTGAAACAACGGCATCCATGGTTGAAACACAAAATGTAATTACAAATTTACTAGCGTCTTGTCTGACATCAGAAGGAAGAGTCCGTTATGCAATATCATCTGCAAAGGTTATTTAATGTTACTTAGAAATAATGTATAATACTTCTTATTTTATGCTTTATAAATGTAAATATTTTATTTGTATTGTATGTAATTAGATAAGAGAAGCAAACAATGAGGTCAAACCAGAAATCTTGCATGGGAGTTGTGATCTTCATTGGACAAAAGTTGATCCTTCACAGGAGTACGTTATTGGAGAAGATGTGAGTATAATTATCATAAAATGTCATAACTGGTTTAAAGATATATAAGTTATGTATGTTGCCTTAGATAAATTCGTGCTCAACATTTATATTTATTGCAATACATTTTTAATTATTTAGGAAGAATAGATACAGGATTTTAGGTGGTATTTGTTTGTATTAATATTTTAGTTTTTATTTTACTAGTAAAAGGAAATATATGATAAGAATTGTTTTATTAAGAAAAAATATATATACAAAATAATACATTTTTTCAAAAATCATTTAGTTACTTTATGTTCCCATATATTATGTTACTTTTTATATATGAATGTTTCATGAGGTATAAATAAGTCATAAAGTACATGAATAAATTCACAAGTTTACTAGCATCAATTGAATTGTGAATTTTGTCATATGTTTATTATATGATCCAATATACTTTCATTAAATCCTGCAATGGAAAGAATTTACTATATTCCTTCCATTGAAAAGTATTACAATTTTTATGCTCTGAAAATTAAATAATTTACAACATAATCAAAATTTCTTTTAACTAAAATTGGAAAAGTTGAAAATATTAATGGCAAAAGGAAAAGTTAAAAAATATCAAGTTATTTTTCTGACTAATCATAAAATGAATGATAAGAACTTTAAACTTTTCCAGAAATCTTTTTGCATCTCTCCAGAAAATTTCACAGTTGCAACTAAACTGCTAATACAGGAAATCCTTTAAAGAATTAAAAGCTAGTGCCTTTCTTTCTTCAGTAACACCACACAAGGAACAGCTGATTTATGTATATTTTATTAAAGGAAATGCATTTTGGGTCTTAGTGATCCCTCTTCAGTCCTTAGACTTTACAAAAAAAGGAGGTAATATGAGCTACATTATACAAAATAATACATATAATATTTTAATAAAATTAAAAAAAAAATTAACTTAAATGATTGATTGTTGGTTACAATTGACATAAGAGAGTATGTTGGGTAATTGACTTGATAATCAGTTTAGTAGGGTTGCTCTAAAGTACGGATCATCATTAAGTATGTGGTTGCATTTGTAGAATGAAGTTGTATCTATATGGGAGGGCAGGGTAGGTTCACCAGATGGGGGCCATCTGGGGGAGGAGGGGTGGGATGGAATCACATGTGGATACTACCTGTTAGGGAGGAGGGGTTTCCAGATGTCACTAGCTTTTAATTCTTTAAAGTCTACAAAAAACCAGTAACAGAAATATAATTACAGGAAATCCTTGTTAATTTGAAATTCAAGGGACAAAATAATTGTGACTGCAAATTATCGAGTTTCAAATTATCTGAGATTTACATATTTCTGTACAATATGTAAATGCCATGTAACTGATGTAATTTATTAAGCAAATGGAATAAGGCTACATATGCAGAATGCTATTTTCATTAATTAATAATTAATAATAATAATATAAATAAACTTCAAGAAAACAACAATGTCTGGTGAGAACCTCATAGGTTGCCAGATAGGTTTTATATAAAGTAAAGCAGAATTCCTCAAAATGTGGCCCAAATTATTTTTAAAGTGGCCCAAACAGTAGTAGCCTAGAGCCCTACAAATATTTCAATCTGCTACTCGTAGCTCAATCTTTGCAATCCCAAAATCCAGCCATATTTTATGAGATAAGAGAAAAAAAGGTAATCCATGGGTAGGTGACACCTGAAAATGTGTTACTGTAAAGGCAAAGCCATATTGACCAGATTAGAGTTGTTCTTGTTCTATTGTTTTCTTACAGCATGGAGACACTTTGATCTAAACAAACAAGCACAGTTTGAACAGAATTTTCAATTGACATTTTGAAATAGCTGTATTTTGAACTAACCAAATTTCTTAACATGTAAATCTCTATATCCCCAGTTGAGACAAAAATATAGTTATGAACTAATGGGATTTCAAACTATCTGAGTTTGAATTAATAAAGGATTTCCTGCAACTGTTTAATGTTTAATAATTAATTTTTGTGTACAAATATTTTTAACTGACTGTTAATTACTGTTTTGAAAAGATTTTTTTTTTAAATTAAAGATTTAATTTGATTAAGAGCATTATTGTGAATGAATTGGTGACATTTTTTCATTACTTTATTTATATGAAGTTATGAATTTTTATTCATTAAGTATATTTGATATTGAAAAGTTTTTGACATTTTACATAAACTTTATTTTAAGGAATTATGGCTTAAAGTAGTCAGATTTTTTTCCCCCTTTCTTTCTTTGATTAGCAGCCAGAAGTAATTTATAAATACTTAAAGCATTATTTTATCCATATTAAAATTTGATTTATAAATAATCTAAATCATTGTTTTTTTTATACTGCTTCAGAGAAATAGATATTGAATACATTATACAGTACTTCTAATACAATATACTTATTGCTTAATTAATTAATATAATTTAAGAAGAATAATATTTTATTTTTAAGTCGTGTATTATACAGGGTGACAATAATTAACCCGTACAAAGTTTGTAGCAATGCTGCACCTGAACTTTTTTACTGTCACCAATTTACATACTATTGTTTAATTCTCCATGATTTCCTGCCCGTGTAGATGTACTTTCGATGTAATAAGGGTTAGTTCTTTATTTTTTTAATGGTGTCGAACAAATGTTGTGCAATTTTGGAGCTATTCCGGCAAGGAAAGCATCAATGTGAAATTGTTCGTCTGCTCGGTGTTCCAAAAATGACAGTCTCAGATGCAGTTCGGCGATTCAAGGAGCTTGGCCACAATGGTGACCGTCCCGGACGTGGAAGAAAGCGCACTGTCAACACGTCTAGGAACCGCAAGATCATCACAAAGCGAGTTGACTGACATGCGAAGGTCTCCATGAGAAAAATTGCTCGTGAGATCAGAATCAATCGCGAATCGGTGCGGTTAATGGCGAAAAAGGAACTCGTACTCAAGCCCTACAAGTTCCAAAAGGTTCAGCTCCTCACCGATGAAAACAAGTGCGTGAGACTCCAAAGATCCCGTTAACTCAAGTGTCGGGATGCAGGTTGACAATGGGAGTGCATTCTCTTCACAGACGACAAGCTTTTCTCCATACAACCATCAAAATGACAGGAACTGGTCCGCGGGGGCTCCTGGAAGCTCAGCCGTCATCGAACATCACAAAATCCAATGTCAGTCATGGTTTGGGGCGGAATTTGTGCGAGCGGCAAGACACCCCTTGTTTTCGTCGATCAAGGGGCCAAAATCAATCAAGATGTGTACCACCATGACATTCTCGAGGCTGTGGTATTTCTGTGGGCTCAGCAGCATTTTGTCAGTGCGAAATGGACGTTTCAGCAGGACTCGGCACCTACACACAGGGCGAAGAAGACTCAGGAGTGTGCAAGGCTCATTTTCCCGATTTCATCTCGTCTGCGGAATGGCCACCGTACTCGCCGAATCTGAACCCAATGGACTACAGTGTGTGGTCCATTTTGGAGGCCAGGGCCTGTTCTAAGCACCATGAAAGTTTGGAGTCGCTGAAGCAATCCTTGCGCTGGGAGTGAGACAAACTGTCTCCAGAAGAGTGCGGCCCATCGCTGAGAATTTCAAAACGCGTTTGGGGCTCTGCATCAAAGCAAAAGGAGTCCACTTTGAAACTGGCTGAATATCTGATTAATACGTAAAGTATTGTCACTGTTATATGCTGTTGTTTTGCTAATTTTCATTTCTTTAATAAATTTACGATACAAAAAACTTGTACGGGTTAATTATTGTCACCCTGTATTAACAGAATTGAATTTTTCAGGTTTTATATTTAAATCCTGCAGAAAATTTCCACATTCATTGGCCAATGAAAAGAGGAAAATTAAATATTCATTCCCAAATTGGTGGATCTTTGACATCGGTATTAGCTGACATAGAGACAATTTGGGGAACTGCCATTCAACAATATTTAGAAATACCACTTAAAGATTTGAAAGTTTGTAGTTTTGACATTATTTTCTGTATTTCTGTTATATTTTAAAATAATAACTCATGTTAAGAATTATTAGCATTACAGAGCAGTATTAGTTGTATCTGATATTTATATCAGACAGCATGTGAAAGAAATAGTCAACTTATTGCTCACAAAACTTAAGTTTGGTGGATGCTTCATTCATTTAGTAAGTATTTTATTTAAAAACTTCAAATTTGTCAAAGTGATAATGACTCATTTAATCCATTATTGATTTGACAATCAGTTAAAATTTTACTGTATTAGTATTTGTATTTATTTATTTATTTATTGTATTATTAAATATCATTTAGGAATCAGTCTGTGCTACATTTGGTGCTGGTCTTAGTTATGCTTGTGTTGTTGATGTTGGTGATCAAAAAACTTCAGTAGCTTGTGTAGAGGATGGTATTTCACATAGAAATACAAGGTAAATTTGCTTTATTCTTAAAATTTTTTATTTATGAATTAGTTTATGATAACTTAGAAGTAAATCATATAAGAAATGTTGAATCTAATTTCTATTTGGAGTTTTTTTTATGCCTGTAATAATCTCATTCCTGAAACATAATTCCAAATTTGTAAACTTAAATACTGTTATTGTAATTATCATAAAGTTTAAAATATTATATGGTCAGAAATTGAAAAATTGAAGATTCGGATTGTTAAATGAATTCATTTTTATTTATTTATATATTCATTGAAAAATTGAATTCAAGACAATTTTAAAACAATATTCTGGTCTATACAACTATATGGTACTTTCAAGATTCAATAAATGAACATTATTTGATGAACTTGTCTATACTGTACAGTAGAATACTAGCAGATGGAAACTTCATCAACTTTACATTTTGTAACTTAAATTTGGTTTCTAGAAAGGATTAAGTAATGAGAAATACCACCACTTTGATTGATACACTGTTGATGTTGATGTTTCACTATACTAAGTTCTCAGAGTATAGTGTATAGTTATGTAATCGATGTTGCTTGAGAATGCTTGTGCCAATTCTGTGAGTGACTCTGTATGTTTATTTTTCTTCTAATAACAATTAGAAGTTGTGTTTTACAGATCAAGCCTAAACTTATTAGTTATAAGTGCTTCCACATTCTCCTTTGTCAAAACTGCCATTTTGTCATGGGACAAAAATGTCTTATCCTAATTGGTTGGAGCTCTCAAGATCTTGAATCTGGTAGAACAACATTCTACTTTGAAATTCTTGAATTCAAGAACTTTGAAAGGACAAATTTTCTTGTCTACATTATCAAAATAGCTTGAATACAAGTTTTACATTCAATAAATGTGAATGTCATGTTCTGAAATAATAATGGAATTTTTCATTTTTGTTGTATTTAATTTCATTTTAAAGTAATTTATGTGTAGTTTCTGAATGAACATTATAATATTCAAAAATAATTTAGACAATAATCATTTTAGATATTAACAGAAAATCACTTCAGGATTATTAAAATTCAAAATAGAGAAATAGATTTTTCATTAAATAATTTATTCTAAATGAGATTGATCATTGTGTATAATAAATTATGGTTTTAATTTAGTTTAAAATATTCAACTTATTTATATTTAAATATTTTAGATTGTGCATGGAATATGGAGGGAGTGATATAACACAATTATTTTATTGGCTTTTTAAAAAATGTGGATTTCCTTATAAAGAATGTTCTCCCTTCAGAACTACAGATGCTTTATTATTGCAGGAATTAAAAGAGAGTATGTGTCATGTAAATCTGGTAAGTTATATGATCATTATGATTTTCAATTATTAGAAATAATTCTGGTTTTTATCAATAGAAATATTTATTCTAAATCATTCTTGTTTTGCAAATGTTAAAAAATATATAGAATTATATATTAATCAATTAGTTCTTTTATTAGTTTAATTGTATAAGATAATTAAAATATATAACAGTAACACGAAGTCATAGACAAAAAACCTTTTACAGTATTGTATACGACAGAGAACCAACTAACGTTTTTGGCCTCCACCAAGGCCTTCTTCAGGTTGAGAACTAAATGTCATCCCCCTCCAGACCGCCAGAACGATGTTTCCGAGAAATAAACATAGTACGTGTCACATTTTACCCCTCTGCCTGGCTCTGTTTGAATTCCTTGAACAGGTACCTCCACGCATGCACGATCGCGTCCCCATCTTTAAAGTTGATGCAGGTGCCTTCCACGTTGGCTTTATATATCTCCCAGGCCTCCAGGTGCCGTATTTGATCGTATTGAAAGGCCTGCCATATTAACTTAGTGCTCTGGAAGTCCACCCGAATTTCCGGGTCAGAAATGTACGTCACCAGGGCAGTGGTGCGCCTGTTGTTTTTAAGGTCAGCCTGATGCTCCCGTAACCGCTTCTGAATTGAACGTATGGTTGCACCAATGTAAACTAAATCTCTGTCGAACCTATCATCCCTGATGGGGACAGAATAAACCCCAGGGGCCCTGCCAAGATTTATCCCGACCTTAGCGTTGCGTAGCAGCTCGTGAATCGTGCTGGTTCTCCTATATGCGATACTGGTGCGACAATGTCTAGCAGTCTTTCTGTATAGGAGGTCCAGATGCTGACTGTAATGGACAACAGTGCGCTTGCTGTCCGTAACTGGCTGTTGGGTGCCACCCGCCATAGACCGGGCGCCCGCAACGCTGCGTGGGGGAGGATGGTTGGCGTAGGCGCGGGCCAAGCCGCGAACCAAGCCTTTACTGTAACCATGCTCTACAGCTATTTTTTCTATGCATTTAAGCTCTACCATTGTTTGGATAACTTGTGCTTCTTCAAAAATCGGTATTTACCAATTTTTGAAGAAGCACAAGTTATCTGAACAACTCAACATCAGGAGCATTTAAGAACATTGGAAGCGATTGAAATTTTTAAGGCTGATCGCCAATCCGGATGCATTAATTTTAAAGAAGAAATGAATCTCTCTACTGCATGGCAGTGCTTATTGGAAGACGAATCGTGACTTAATTAATAGTATAATCATAACTAGGGGATAATGTTATTATGACGTGCACTCGAAACGTCCCCATTGGTCGAATATTATTCAAAGGGGCTTGTGAATTCCTTTCATTTTAAAAATTTTTTGGAAGCAAGGCACATTCTAAATTTTTAAAAAACCTTCGAATCCAGTTCCAATGGAAAGAACTAATTAAGCTGACAAAGATCCCAGGAGGGGAATCGAAAACATTTGCTTTTTTGGAAGTTTTCACACTGGTGATTGGTTTTGGGTGAGTATTGTTTTTAAACAAACTGGTGTTGTGAGAGAATACATAATGATTAACATAAGCCTAAACATTAATTTTGTTAAAAATATTTTAAAATGAGCATTTTAAAGTATTTTATTTTAAAATTCTGTGTTAAACTGAAAATCCATTACATTAAACTAAAATTGTGCAATTTGAGTGTCATGTAAATTGAGGATTGGAGATAAAAAATTTACAATTTGGTTGAAGAAGAAAATGTTTATTTTATTTTATGCACCTACTTTGGGCTACAATTTGAAAAAAATTGTAGATCTGTAAATTCCCACTGTTGTCTGTCTGTCCTTCCTTAATCTCGAGAACGGAGTTAGATAGATGAAAGTTGAGACCAGATATGGAAACCTTAGGTGCAGGAGGCCCTAATTAATTATATACAAACTTCTGGTTTCAATTGAAGTCATGTAATTTTAATTCAAAAATTTTATCCCGAAAGGAGTTAGCTAGATCAGTGTTCCGCAAAGTGTGTGCCACGGTCAATAGTTGGTGTGCCACGAAAAAATGTCAAGTTTTGTGAAGATAATGCACCTACACATAGCTGAGAGTTATGCGAGCGAAGCACTTCGTTGCACAAGGAGCGGGACAGTCCACCCGCGCGCCGCATGCATGCGCGTGTCAATGTGATATTGTAACGCTGCGCCCCGCTTAGTCATTGTTGTCACACGCTTTTGTAAACTGAAACAAATTGCTTTTCGCCAGTAACTAGCCGCTAGTTTGTGAATGTGTCGTCGCAAACGTAATTGACTTTTTTATTACAAATAAATAGACCCTAATACATGTATGTGTATATAATGGTGTATATATGTATGTGTATATAAATTCCTTAAACTTACCGCAAGTTCGTCAAGTGAAACTAATGACTCCCAAGAAGCAGAGTCAACGAAGAAAAAAAACTTAAGCTTGTTAATCGAAAATATGATGAGAGCTATGTACATTATGGCTTTATATATTGCGGAGACGAATCATGCCCAATCCCAAAATGGAGTAACTTTGGATAATAATTCGATGGTGCCCAGTAAACTTTTACGACATTTAACTACTAAACACCCATCGGTGGCTCAAAAAGACAAAGCTTTTTTTCAATGTTTGAAAGACCAGTCTAAGAAACAGGTAACTCTTATGAGTTCGTCTTTCAAAACATCAGACAAAGCGCAGAAAGCAAGCTACGTGATCACTAATATGCTTGTTAAATCCAAGAAGCCTCATTCTCTCGCTGAAACTTTAATTTTACCTGTCTGCAAAGAAGTTGTCAAGATTATGATTAGCCAAGAAGCCGCTAAGGAAATTGAAAAAATACCTGCGTCAGCAGATACAATCTCACGTCGAATTAATGATATTTCTAGCGACATTCAATCAACATTAATTGAAAAATTAAGACTTAGTGGAGTTTTTGCGCTACAATCGATGAGGCTACCGATATCAGTGGTCACGCGCATCTCATATCAAATGTGAGGTACACTGACGAATATGAAATAAAAGAGGACTTTTCATTTTGTCTGCTCACTACCTGGTTATACCACTGCAGAAGAAATATTCAAAGTAACAGACCAGTACTTCAGTGAGTATAATTTGGAATGGCACAACTGCATAAGCATTTGCACAGACGTAGCAGCAGCTATGACGGGAAAAATTAGGGGATTTATAACCAGGGCTTCTGAAAAAAACCCTAATATTAAAAATGTACATTGCTTTTTACACAGGGAAGCACTGATGGCGAAGTCTCTGCCTGATGAATTGTTGTCTGTCCTACAAAAAGTCGTCAAAATTGTCAATTACATCAAGTCGCGACCGCTGAACTCTCGTCTGTTTAATGCAGTGTGTCAGGAAATGGGAGCAGATCATCAGTCACTTCTGTTTCATACAGAAGTACGATGGCTTTCTCACGGAAAAGTGCTTTCTCAAATTTACGAGCTAAAAAATGAGACCCAGACATTTTTAGAGGCCTAGGGTTCAGATTTTACTTTTCTGTTTAAAAGAGAAGAATGGGTAGCAAAACTTGCATATCTGGTGGATATATTTGCCAATTTAAATGAGCTCAACAAAAAACTGCAAGGCAGGAATTCTAATATTTTAATGTTATCAGACAAGATTGAAAGCTTTCGCGCTAAGTTGGTGTTATGGATCAGCCACGCTACCGATGGTAGTAATGAAATGTTCCCAAATGTCATGGCTGCCGATTCAGAAAAAAGTACAGACTTTGATAGTGAAACACTTGGAGCTATTAGGAGAAAAAATGAACTCTTATTTTCCTAAGTGTGACCTGCAACTTATGGACTAGGTACGAAATCCATTTTCAGATAGCATTTCCATATGACACCTACTGATAAACGAGCAGGAAGAATTCATGGAGCTAAAAACTGATCGGACATTAAAACTAAAATTTTCCAAAACAGAGCTAGCACATTTTTGGCTGCATACAAAAATGAGTATCCACTGCTTTCAAAGCGTGCTATTGCAATTCTCTTACCATTTGCCACGACCTACTTATGCGAATTGGGATTTTCAACTCTCACTACGATTAAATCAAGAAAAAGAGAACGCCTGAGGACGATCGACCAAGAGATGAGAGCAGCCTTTATCAACGATTGTTCTAAATTTTGATCGCCTGTGCTCAGTTAAGTAGGCTCACATTTCTCATTAAACATTGTACTGATTTTTATAATAAATAAATATTAAATAAACATTGGTTTTTCCTTTGGTGTACCTCTAAAATTTCTTGATTTGGTAGGTGTACCTTGAACACAAAAAGTTTGCGGAACACTGAGCTAGATGACTGGCACGACTATTGTTTGCAGGAAAGTATGATGTACAGGGGAAAGCCACTACTAATTTGAGGTGGAGAGCATATATTTTAAATTAATTAAATTACAAATATGATTAAAAATTGCAGCCTGGCATTGTGACAATGTCACAATAAATAACTTTTAGTTGTAGTACTGTATATTTTTTTGTGAACTAAAATGTGTACTGTAAATGAATTGAAATAATTCCATAAAGTTATTCTTAAAAAATAATATGAATAATTTAGTTCATTCTAATTTATTAAAAATAATTAAGTAAAAAGTTTTCAGTCTTAAAGTAATATTTTGCAATTTAAAACACTAAAGTACACTATGTAAATATACAAAATTCCTATAAAAATTTTATATTTTATTATTAGTTATTTTTATCTCACTATTTAATTCTTCTAGTTAGGACTAATAAAAACTTAATATTTTTAGGATATTTGTGGTGCTCAAGAACGATCCTTTCAAGTGAAAAGGCCTAATTCTCCTATACGTCAATATACAGTAAAAGTAAGGATTTTTTTATTATACAAGCATTGCTGGTTGAAATATTTTAAAATTTAATTTAAATTAATTTAAATCTTAGATAGATTTAAATACTTTCAAAATTTATTAAGTTTAATCATTAATTTTATTTCAGTATTTTATAATCATCAGTAATTCATAACATATAATATGTATTTTTGAGTTTTAATAATGTTGTTCATATTATATTCACATTAATTATAAAGAAATATAAAAATATATCTTACTTGTAAACTTTTATTATTGCTTCCTTTCTCTGAAGATAGGAGATGAATGTTTAGTAGCACCATTAGTTCTTTTTCATCCAGAATTATTTGGTTTAACTGGACCAAAATGCACGAGAACCCAACAACGATATGAAGGAGATGCAGAAGACCCACACGATGGGAATTATTTGGTACAGACTCAGGTAAGTACAATAAGATGAAAATGACAACAAATATTTGAAAAAATTAAGAGACCATGCTATTTTTAGAGAAGAGGCAATAGAGAGGCAACTGATGGAGCACAAGCATTAGATCTAAGTTCACAAATAGAAGACTGTCCACTTAGTCAGGCAGTTCTTGATGAAGATGTAGAACAGACAGAGCCACCACCTACTAAAGATGTTGAGCAGGAAATTCAGTGTGATCAACTTCTTGGTATTGATCAGGCTATTATTCAAAGCATCGAAAGATGTGGTAAATATAATTTATGCTAAAATTGTTGCTTTAAACATTTAAATAATTAATATTTAAAAACTTTTTATACTAAAATGGCACTGAAAATAATAAAGACTCGGAAGAAATGAAGAGGAAGATGTACAGTTGTATACTAGTAGTTGGTGGTGGAATGATGTTTTCTGGTATTCATACTTGGTTACAGAATCGACTTTCGGTGCAGATTCCAATCATCTATCGTGGAGAAGAAATAGACATTATAACTAGACCCAAAGTATTAATTTTTTTCATTTAATTCTACAGAAATTCGATAAAACTCTTTAATGTATTAAACTACTAAACACTATGTCAAATTCTCTTGTTAATATTAATACTTTGAAACAAAATTAAATCTTAACTTTAATTTTTATTTTTATAGGATATGGATCCACGTGTTACAACTTGGAAAGGTGCAGCAGTGATGAGCTGTTTAGATACTGCCCAAGAATTGTGGATTCATCAACAAGAATGGTTACGATATGGTGTTAGATTGTTAAGAGAAAGAGCACCATTTACATGGTGATTAATTCTTTATAATAGATTATTATTTATTGTGACTTTTTTTAATTAAAATATAAAAAATTTTAACTTGTCTGCTCATTTAATGAATAACTTAAGAATTTTTAGTCCTACTTTTTCTAAATATCAAACAAAGTAAATATATTTTATATATATATTTCTGTTCTGGTAATATGTATAAATTATAATAAACTCTATAGCTAAATTATAATTCATATACAGTGTGTGTATGTATACATATGATGACATAATCTCTGATAGTCTATGGCATTCTAATCCTGGCACTACACAACACTTCATAATGCTCTTTGCATATGTGCACCTGCCCCACTGAAACTCAGTGGGGCAGGTGTTATCTGCATATTTTATCATCAGACAAAAAGCAAATCAAATATTAATTTTGTTTAAAATAAATTTTATAAATTCTTGGAATCAAGTAATTGTGCATGCACGTGGACATGCAGAATAAATAGATTGAACGGAAATAACACTTACTAACGAAAGTGAAATCATTGCGCATGTGCATGGAAATCTGACGGACATCTGACCAATGGACAAAAGTTTTAACATAAGCACTTCACCACTATAGTGGAGCGTGCTAAAAAGCATTTAGTGAAAACATGTAATTGGCGAATAATCAAATCATATTTCGAGAAACCCTCCCAATAATGGTCAATATAGGTAGACTTGAATCAATTATTTCAAGGTGGACAACAGGTGCACAAGATTTTAGGGTGGGTTTGTGTCCACCCTCGTGCCATCTGTGTTGCTCCTATTTAGATATTTTATTTTCCCTTCTGAATATGGGGCATTAATTTTATTTCATGACAGCATGAATGATAACAGTCATACTTTTGTATTAAGAAATTCATTTGTATTTATTCAAAAATCAGTATATAGAGAATAAAAGTAAATTGAAAACAAGAGTTTTCTATGTACTGTAGCTGCAGCTTTCTGGTATTGTGACAGACGTTCAGAAACATGTCTTAACAAGTCACCTAATTACAAGTAATAAATAAATATTAAAAACAATGGAATCGGTTATTATTATTATGTTAAAAAACAATAATTTTAAAAAATTATAAAAATTCTTTAAAATAAATGAGTTAAAATCACTTTTCTTTATCCGATTTCGAATGAATAAAACCAAAGATGGACACCTATTTAGAAAATTACCAAAATACTTCTTACTTTATTAACCATATTATCCAAATGCATTTCACATGTTGTGCCTCCTCAGTGGATATCATGCTACACATGACCAGTACATTTATACTCTATCAAGCTATCCCAGCATTCATCGACACACATGCTAGTATTTAAATTAATAACATTTATATAACTCTTGATACAATAATGCTCGACAATGCGTCTCATTACAAGATTCTCTATTTTGTACAGTATTTTAATGTTGTTTCTATTTATAATACAATGTTCTACACTACAATGTGGATGCCACGGAGATTCAGTTCTATTTAGCCATATTGCTGCCTCATGTTCTTTCAGCCGCTTCTCAAGTTGTCTTCCTGTTTCACCTATGTAATATTTACTTGCTGCACATGTGCACATCAGTCTGTAGACAACACCTGCCACCTCCAAAGGATTTGTCAAATGTTTAACATTTCCTTTATTCACCAAATAAATACTTTTACTCAATCTATTTCTTTGTTCACCTACTAAGTTGACAAAATAAGTTTTAAAATTATTTTTATATTTTTCATAAAATTTCCTAATATATGGAATTTTAATATATAAATTAATAACTTTTTCTTTTTTTACATTATATCTATTAATGGTATAACAATTATACCACCTATGTATTAGTTGTGGGTAATCATTAAATAAATATTTTTTAAAAAGGCTTGCAGTTTCCATTTCTATATGTTTCTGTAATATTCTACTAAATATCTTTCTTAATTCCATTAAAAAAAAACTCGTTTATTTTAAAGAATTTTTATAATTTTTTAGAATTATTGTTTTTTAACATTCTAATTACAAGTGTTTATTAATAATCCATTCAGGTTTTTTTTAATTCATAATTTGTGTTTATCATGGTAAATCTGTAGCTGCGGGGAGCATTTTGGAGCCATGTGGCACATTTTCCTATGGGCAAAAAGGGCAATTGCCTGGGGCCCCCAAACCAATCTTTTATAAGAAAATATTTCCCCAAAAAATGCCTTCGAAGAAAAATATCGTAAGTCAACACTGTACAGTACATGGAGCCCCGATTCAAATTTGCCTGGGCCCCATGAAGCTGTAAGTGCTACTGTCCGACCCTTGCCATTTCGAAATTATTGTGCCACCTCAAATATTTTTTTAGGGCTTATATCAGTCTATAAAGAATGTAACCAAATTTTATTGAGATTTTTAAGTTTAATTTAAATAAATAGTCTTCTTTCACTTTACAAGATGCCGACTAGAATGTACAGTACTGTACAGTACATCTGATCTAGTCACCCTAAGGTCTATATAAGAAGGTCAGGACGCGTACTGGAGCCGCCATTTTGGGACTTTTTGAGTCGCATGTTTAAAACAAACTTGTAGAGCAGTCAGTTTTATACGACATTAATTTAACTAAAATTGCACAAATTAGTTTAATTAATGTCGCAAAATGGCGGCTCCTGTACGCGTGTCCTGACCTTCTTATATAGACCTTGAGTCACCCGCATGTTGCCAGGTGCCCCCTCACGGAAAAATCCTGACTACGAAATTTATTACGTTATCATAACACACAATAAATTGACATAATTAAATTTTTATAAATTCTAATTACATTAACATATTTTTGACTTTACGAAATTCGGTCGAGAAACCCCAGGAATTTTTTGGAGGTGGTCGGGATATGTTTTGGAAAACGATTAAATTATAGGAAAGCAGGCGACTGGATATTCTTTTAATTCGTTAAAACAAAAAATCGGTCTTTAAAAGATCGGTAGAATGCAAACAAATTGGAATAAAATTCAACTCTTTCGGGTCTTGAGGTTTTTTTTTTTAAAACTCTTTCCGCTCTGTGGGCACTGAGAGGACCTCTTATAGCAAGATCATTATGGGTTCGCCAGGTGGTGAGGGCGGGACCCGACATATCCGGACAGACCACCCACTGAAAAATTTCCGGGGATTTTTCGACCCGTCCGGATTCGATTCCGGGTCCTTCAGAGCGGTAGGCTGCCACCTTGACCTCTTCGGCCATTTGGCCGTTAAAAGGGTCTTACGGTTAACGAAGCAGCATACAACTTGGAAAAACCGGGATCGAATCCGGGCTAGCCACTGTCGGAATTTTTCATGGGTAATCTGAACCAGATGCGTCGGGCTCCGTTTCTCATAATTCGGAAGTCCCTAATGTGGACCATGTCGGACCGGCAATGAACTCGAATAAAGACCTTCTTAGAGCTTACAGAGCGGAGTAATATGACTGATAAAACCATTGAACAGGGGTAGTTAGTTGGACGTAGGTTCGCGACTCGTCAGCGGGCTGGCGACGTGGAGTTTTTCGGGTTTCCTTCGGGTTTATAACATCTAAATAGGGACCAGTTTTTCATAAAAAGTTCTCCCGAGAGACATTCCCCTCGACAAATGGCTTGCGAGTCGCGTGCTCGTATGCACGCAACAACAACAATTTAATAATAAAAAACTATATTTAAAAAATTATTCTTGAAAATTTTGAAATGAATCATAATTATTTTAAATATTAATGCATTTATTAAAAAATATAATTCAAATAAAATATATTAAATATTAAATTTCCTTTAAAATATTTCCTAAAAGTTGTGACGTACGCAATATGGCGGAAACGGGAATATGTTTGATGTTATCTTAAGTTCTACGTGGATAATTTGATATATTTCATTAATATTGTACTGTACGTAAGTTTTTATTATAAATCTTTTAATAACGTGTTAGAATATGTGTTCGAGTAATTACAGTAATTAAAAACAAAGATAATAAATTAATGTTTATTTATTTTTTAAACACTCGACTCATGTAAACTCATGCCCGCTTTATTTTCAGTAAAGATTATGTCAAACATTTAAATTGTCGAATATAATTTTTGCATTAATTTGAAATTAATAAATAAATTTTCAACGTTAAATACATATGTATCAGGAAGACTTCATTACTTGGATAATTGAAAAAGTTCATGCCAAATTGATCAAAATACATGGTAAAATAGAAATAACAGTTAATGTTATCTATGGTTCCAAGATGGCGGCTCGTCTCTGATTCCAGCAAATAGAAGGGAAACAGTGGGATGCACGTTCTAACCTAACATAACCTATTCTAATAAATTACCATAATTACCAACAAAATTATTAGAATGGGTTAGGTTAGAACGTGCGTCCCACTGTTTCCTTGCTGGAATCAGACGAGCAGCCATCTTGGAACCATAAGTAACATTAACCGAAATGACACAATACTAATTGGCTTCCTGACATGTTTTTCAGGCCGAGATATAGAAAAATTGGCATTCTTACACCATATTATGTGTGCCTTGTTTTCTTTATAATTACCTTTAATTTTCTACTGAATTTTGCTGTATTTTTTAAATATCTCTTAGTAGCATTTTATGCATTTTAAACACTTAGTTATTGCCACATGTTTGACCTGAAGTGTCATGGTAGTTTACTAACAATACAATGAAAATACTGTAGTGTAATGCGTCTGCAGATGAGAATGTTGTTTTTATTGCATTGCAGATGGCTTCATTTACTATAATTTGCTCTGTATAATCTTATGTAACTGTGGTGCAGCTACGTGTATATGACTGAATGGTCTGTCATATACACATATATGTGATCTACCTTTCTCACTATAACTCACTATATTAATGCTCAAAAATATTTTATTTGTAAAAGATTTCTAAGTAATTATATTTTATTTGATTTTATTACAATAAACAGCAATTTGTAATCTATAAGGGATGATTAAAATGTTTCGGCTCGATTGCACTTCAATTGTGTAAATGACGTGTACTGTGTCAAGTCTGTGTCGAAGCAAAGCCGGTATTCTAGCTGTACGATTAACAAGGTATTTGTTGTATTCAGAATTGTATGTAGTACACATATTGATGGTATCGTTACTACCAAATATGTCCATATCAGATCAATGTGCATTGTCCTGTGTTTTGGCTGCAGAAGGATATGAACTGATGGATGTTCATTACAAATGGTGAAGATGTATGGAGATGCAGGCCTTTGCACACCATTGTGGAAAGATGTGCAAAGTTCCATGAAGATTGTAACAATACACACTGTGAAGATTCTGTTGACAATGTTGTCAAGTAGAAGTAAGAAATCCTTAATTGGGAGCCTCTGGAACACTTTCTGTGAAGTCCAGATCTCTGCCATGAGATTTTCATGGCATTGGTCCTCTGAAAGGATGATGGTTTCAGTTGGACGATGATGTGAAGAAAGCCTTATCAGACTTTTAATGCAGCAGCATATCTGATATAAATTGCATTGTTCACCTGGTTCATCAATGGGATAATTTCCTTATTGCCAATGACAATTTATTCTAAATGGAATGAATCTATTTTGATTATCCCTTAGTAACAATTTACAAATTATTTATTATGCAACAAATAACTTTGTATCATTAATAAATCTATGCATATTATTACTTACAATATTATTAAAAATAATTATAACATGATTGATATTTGTAAAATTGATTATTGCTTTGAAGATATATCAATATATCTTCACATTAACTACAGTAGACTCTTCCATATCCAAAGTAATATGGGTGGGAGTAATCTGGATAAGGGAGTATGATCATTTTAAAATATGACTTAATGTATGTACCTAATGTATGTATAAAAAATTTTTATTTTGAATTTAATGCTTATTTTTGATGTATAAACATTTCTTAAAACCGAATTCATTAGTATAAAGCCACACCAATTTATTCATGATGATTACAATTACAATTAATTTTGAGGTATTATGTTAATAGTTGTGTTTTGTTCTCTTTGCTGATGTTACACATGCCAATGTTTTGTCATTATCACATCAGCTGTGAATGCATTGTGCCCTACAAACTTCAATGCAATCTTAAGAAAAAAAATTAAAAAATGTACACACTGCAGTATAAAAAGGTAAGATTTGGAATAGTATACAATATTTGGTTCCCTTTGATCAGTCTGGATAAGGGAGAGTCTACTGTATATTGAATGTTATGTAAATAGTATATTAATGAAAATTTTTGATAAAGTTGCAAAACTTAAGCATATGTTTAAAAGGGTTTACTATTAATTGTGTACAAGTTAAAAAGAGAGAGAGAGAGAGTATACAATAGTCTTATTTTTTGTTTTTCTTTAATTTTTTTCTCGGTATAGGATAAATATTTTTCATTTTAAATTTACCAGTAAAATTTAATAGTCAGATAACTCAAATCCTATTTTGGCCTTAATTTGAATTACAGTATGTAAACAATAAATGCAAATTGAGTTTATTAATAAATTATACAATTTAAGATTGAAATGAAATGAAAGAGAATAGGCTAATTACAGAAATGAATTATACAATAAACTATAGTTTAGATTTCTTTGAGTTTTAATTATAACTTTTGATATGACCAACAATATTTCACAATGGTCATTTATGATACTTGTCAAAATCAATGGTCAGATTTCTAACCTGCAGTGACTCACAGGTAAACTGTTGGATATTACTTGTTAGCTCCATAAATCCATAGCCAATTGCCTGAAATCTAAAGGATTAGCTCTTAGGTTTCAGGCAACTCCAAAAAACTGCATGATTTATTTTTTAAGTATTCATTAAATTGCGAAATATAAGACAAATTTTAATTTTTTTTTATATGCGCTTGTTAACATGAAACAATTCCCAACTAGTTCCAATTGATCTGTAACTATAGTATGTTGTATTAGAATTCATTTATAGACTGCTCACTGTAAAATCAACTATTTTATCCTTTACCATTTAGGGATATCTACCCAAAAAGCAATTCATCCTACTTTATTATTTAAAAAAGTAATAATGTCCTATAAAATAAATTGGACTAGGCTTGTATTGATCTTTTGAGTTTAATATAGAGCATCTTACATTTATATATGACTGACATTTTATTTCTAAGCCATTAGAAATTCTCAATTTATGAGGTATGAAGTCAAAATGTATAACTATAATTTCACAAAAAATTAAATTTTACAAACTAAGGTAATTTTGAATTTTAGGCAGTTTTATCCAGTTTTGTATTTACATTAGATTTAAAATATCCATTAAAATACAAAAATATGTACTGTTTTATAATTAGTGCTGATCACTAGAAATTTTTGTACCCAGGTAACCAAGATAATTTTGATGCAAAATGCTGAAAAGCATGTAGTTTTTTGGACTTATCAAAAATATATATTAATTTAAGTTTTTCTGTTATAATTTAAACAAATGTATACTGTTGAATGATACAACTAACTGTTATATTACCGTATATAAAAATTAGCGAAATATTGACTTAATATGTGGGCATGATTTACCGAGAATTCTTTTTGAGAGAATGAACCTAAACAAGAATTTGTGCAACATAGAAATACATTGAAATCTTAGGAAATTTATTTTGTAAATGCATAATTAATTACCACATAACTTATTGATTTATGTCAAGTATGAAGAACCAATTTATGGACAAATAAGGTTGAAGTTAAATAGAATTTCTAATGAGAACTCATATGTACTGAATAAAAAATTTTTTTTTAAAAATCAACTGGAAGTTACTTGCATAGTAAAAATGTAAATAATATACTTTTATCACTTGTTGATATTTTTATTACCAGAATTATAGATTAACTTCATATGTGTTTTTTTTTTTTTTTTTTAAACTTGGCATGAACATTTACAGCATGTTAAGTTTTTGGGATGCAATTCGAAAAAATTGTAGACCTATAAATTCCCACTGTTGTCCATCCTTAATCTCAAGAACAGAGTTAGATACATGAAAATCAAGACCAGATATAGAAAGCTTAGGGGCAGGAGGCCCAGATTAACTATATATGAACTTCTAGTGCAAACTAAAGTCACATTATTTCAATTCAAAAATTTCCCATTGAAAGGAGTTAGATGACTGGCATAACTCCATTGCTAATGGAAAAGTATGATGTACAGGGGCAAAACACTACAGTACTAATTTTGGGTGGAAAGCATATATTAAAAATTGCAGCTTGGCATTGTAGCGTTGTCACTTTAAAATAATTGCTTGTAATTGTTATTACTTTCCCGGCTGTTATATATAACAGAGGAAAAGTATGGCAATTGGTCAAAAAATGATGTTCCAAGATTTTTACATTTTTGGACTTGGAACCTTGAAATGTGAGAAATGCAAAAAATTTTGGAGGAATTTTCTATGTATGGGTGTTCGTGTGTGTGCAGAGGGGCATGATTTTGTTAACCCATTTTGAAGCTTAATAATTCCTATGCCTTTTGTTGAAAATATTTCTGAAATTTTACAGGGAGGTTTGAGTATTAGGGGAGTGATGATATTAAATTTTTGTGGAGAAAGGTCAATGGATGGGGAGATAGAGAGGATCATGTGTCATGTCTTGAGTGGGGTCAGACCTAATGAAGATTTTACTTTTTATTAGCATTTATAATTTTTTATAAAACTCTTCTCAATTCTCAAAATTAAGCTTTTTGCCATTTTATAATAGTTAATAAAATGTTTTTCATGAAATATAACAGATGTTTTACACACTGCACAATTTTAAATGTTTTAGCCAGGAAAGTTATACAACTTGTTTCTTGATTTTTTTTACATTATAAGATCATATTATTATAAAATTACTTACAGCAGACAGGATAAATCATGACTTCTACACAAATTATTTGAATGCTGAAATGAAATTTTTACTGACAGTTACAGATCATTTTTAAACTTAAAATTACATGCTAACTTTTACATTTTTATTTCAAAAAATTTTAAGTAAAACTTTGAAATTAATATTAATTGTTTATATGAAGAAGTATAAAATTAACATGGAGGGAAAGCATTGCCAAATGTAAGGGTTTAAGCTTCCTAGGGATCATGCTGAATCTTTAATATTGGCAAGTTTAAATTTTAATACATTTTGCAATTTAATGTTAGGCAAAATTATGAATTTGGGAGAACAATCTATAATAATTTTAATAATCTAATATCAATAAAAATTTTTTTTTAACTTTTTTAAAACCCCTCACAATTATGCTCTACATCATCAATTTGAGGGCAGGATTTTTATGAACTAGTGTGAAAATGAAAATAAAATGCAAAGAAATATATGCTATTTAAATGTTATCGTTATCAATTTTCATTTTGATGATGATGATGATCATCATTTTGGTTATGGTAACTAAAAAGTTAATTTAGATAAGAGATGGTGCCTAACGTCTACCTCCAGTAGCAAATTACTTAGTATTAATTATTAAAATTAGCAGATTTATAGCATGAGTATTTAAGGTGATCATTTGGCTATGTATCTATAAATAAAAAATTAAAAAACTGCTTTTTCTCTTTTTCAAAATCATATTGTTTTAAGGTTGTGGGTTAATATCTGGATAAATGATTTTTACATATAATAAAATGTCTTATTTTAAATCTTAATAATTCAGGTATTCTAAAAAGAATTTTTTTCTAATTAATAATTTTAACTAATTAAAAGCTTTAGTTTGCAAAATTGATCTTTTAAAAATTGAAAATGATAATTCATTAGAAATAACAATGAAAAACAGCTAAATACATTAGCGCACATTTTCTATAAGTTAATCATTTGTTAAAATCATTTGTACGTGTGTAATCGATTATTCAGGTAATAACTGCATATGCATGCTCAGGTAACCCAATACAAAAACAGATACTTAACATTCAACACTAATTATAATAAATATTTCAACACATACTGTTTAGCAATGCAATATAAATAGTTTTATTTAAACCATCTAAACCCTCCTTTTTTTATATGTGAATCTAAATTAAATAAGAAAATTTAAATTTATAAGTTTCAAAATAATAATAATGATTAAATTATTTATTTAACTAAAATAAGGGAGAAATATTTTAGCTTAGTTTATCAAACTTAAAAGTACCAATGAAATGTCCATTTAAACCCTTGAAATTCTTCGTAAAATGTTATGTATACAGTACATGTAATAGACAGGGTGTTTCAAAAAGAATCATCTGATTTAAAATGATTATATTATGAAAAGTAATAAAGATACACACTTGAGATTAATATTATATTACAGGGCTATTCTTCAAGTGTATTTACTTACTAAATCATAGGTGCTCAGTATGCCCCCCTTTGGATGCATGGCATATGTCCAAATGGTAGTGAAATTTGTCCCAAATGTTTGTGAGCGTGTCTAGATCCACTGCTGCCACCACTACTTTTATGCAGTTTCGCAGTTCAATTACTGTAGCTGGAAGAGGATACACATAAACGGAGTTTTTTATAAACCTCCACAAGAAAAAATTGCAAACAGTGAGGTCCAGTGACCTAGGAGGCCAGTTATGTAAAGTTGAATCATTAGGTCCCATATGGCCAATCTATTGTTGGGGATTCTGTATATTCAAAAATTCTCGAACGTCCAGGCTTCACTGTGTTGGTGCCCTGTTCTGCTGAAATGAAGTCATCCGAATCGGTCTTTAACTGTGGGAAAAGCCAGTTTTCTGTTGTCCAGTCGCCATCTTGAAAATACAGAAGTGACAGGTGAAGCGCTTGCTGCCCATCTGCAACCATGTAAAAGTTGAGAATTTCTTCTAACAGTACATTGTTCGATCAAAAATGGATTAAAACTGAATAGTTATGATTTTTTTAAATCAGATGATTCTTTTTGAAACACCCTGTATTATATATGTACTTGATTTGTTGAACGTACCCTGAATATAATTTTACTCTTTATTATTATTATTATTTTTTGAAGTTTATCAGAGTCACATAGTCACAGAAATGGAAAACACTTCACATTGAAAAATAAATTCTGATGAAGGAAAATTTTACACTCAAAAATGGAGACATCATTACATTCATGGGTAAGGATAGAATCTACAAATATTTAGGGTTCCAGCAGGCCAATTTACAGAAATGCACAAATCAAACAAAGACATTCAAAAGAATTCAATAGCTGATTAAACTCCATACTAACAAAAACCAGTTGAATGCAAAACACACATTTAAAGCAGTTAATTTCTATATTGTTTCAGCATACACAAAATATACTATGACTGTACCATAATTACAGACAAAACAATCATTAACAAACAAGAAAATTACATGCATCATAGAAATGACTGTATAAAACACCCACAACATACAAAATACATAAACTGAAAGAATTAGAAATACTCAGAATTTGTGTATGAAATAAAATACCCGTGGAAAATGAATAGGTTATTTATTGCACCTATGCTCCTTTCTTAGACAAAATTTTAGAAACATTAGGGCTTCACATACATTACACTATAGAAGGCTGCCAAACACATCTTATGGCCATGCTTGACTTTAGTCTGGTATACCATTAGATGCTTGTATAAGCAAGTAGGATACAATCTATCAACAACAAAACAATAATATTAGTACTCTCCTAAGTCATAGTTAATTTTTTATATTACAGTATATATAAATTGAAATAGTACAAATGGGTTAATGTTACCTTAGGTAGCCAAGATGGCAGCTTGTCTCTGATTTCAGCAAGGAAACAGTGGGACGCACGTTCTAACCTAACCTAACCTATTCTAATAATTTGGTTGCTAATACTTATGGTAATTTATTAGAATAGGTTAGGTTAGGTTAGAACGTGTGTCCCACTGTTTCCTTGCTGAAATCAGAGACGAGCTGCCATCTTGGCTACCTAAGGTAACATTAGCCTAGTATTTATTTAATAAAAATATATTCTATGTTAATTATTAAAATGTTTAATATTTTTATTTTGGTATTATTAATCAAATAATGACATTAGATTTTAAATGTAAATATAACACAAAAAGCAAATATAGAAGAATTAAAGAAAAATAAAATAATCAAACAATTGCTGTAATTAATCAGGCTGTAAATATGCTATTATTAATGATAGATATTAAGTAATTTGGTATTAGAGGTAGATGTTAGGTGCCATCTCTTATTTGAATTAATAATTTATTATATAATTTAGAATTGTCTGGAAGAAAAGAACTAGCCTGGAGTGGGACTTGAACTCGTTCTGTGCGGTAACCTCCACTTACCGCGCAGTGCAGAAGTTTCGAATCCAAATCCCACTCTAAGCTAGTCAAAACTAATCTAAATAAAATGTTATTTTGATTAGTTTTTCACATTATAATTTAATTTTCAGTAATGTAATTAAGATAATTGTATATATAGAAATAATTTAATGATTTTTTTTTATCCTTTGTTGTTAATATATTTTAAATGATTAATTTTTAGAAAAATTAATTATCTATTATGATGGAGGAAGTTGGTGATGATACTAACGGGGAATCTACGTTTGAATTTGTTGGTGATAAAACTGATGAAAATTTACTTTATTCAGGTAATTGATATTTTATATTATTGCAATCTGAGTTAAATTTATTCAAAACGTTGAAATTATAATTCTTAAAATCTTTATTAAGAAAAAGATTATATTAACAAGAAACATTCAAAATTAGTATTTTTAATAAATTTTCCCAATATCATTTAATTTGTATATTCCTAACAAAGGAAAAACTATTAACTTAAAATAAATTGTGTTATGTAATTTGTCAAAAATGGAAAAGGCAATTGTTGTCTGATGGATTCAAAATACTAATTATTGGAAACTGACCTGATATTGTTTGTTGACTTAATTCTGATCCAAAAGTTGTAAAGAATTTGGAGCTGGCAAAGCATCAGATCAAGTTCAGCTGTTTGAATCTGTCGACAATTTATTTCTATCTTAGATATTTTGCTATGTAATCTATATTAAGTATATAGCTTGAATTAGATTACTTTGTTTCATTACATCTACTTTAAATTCGTATTCCATTTTCAAACTTGCAAGTTAAGTATAGTTACAAATTTGCACTTGATTTCATTTTAATCTGGATAATATTCAAAATCAGCCATAAATTACAAAGTTTTTATTTTTTCAAAAACATTTGTTGTTATTGTTATAATATATTTTACAGTAGAGACATAATTACATCAAAATTGTAAACTGCAAAATTATGGACTACATTTATATATGTTGCAGGGATATGATAAAAGTGGAGATTTGGTCAAATCCCTAAGGGAGATGATCAATTTACTGAAGATGTTAAAATAAAGGTTCAATATTGACATTTTCCTAATTAAATGAAGTGATTTGATCAAATCCCTAAACTGGTTTCATGAAATGACAAAAAATGAATCAACAAAGTAAGAAGTGTACTTATATGAAAAGATAGAGATAATGCCAAATTTATTTTTATTGAAACACGTTGTAGATTTGTGGCACCTGGAGTTACAGAGGACGTTATTTTTTTTAAAGGCACATCTATTTGTTTTGCATTGTACCTTGGATTTTTCACAGGAACATTTCTTAAACCCTTGACCTCTGAATAAAGATAATTTTCCAGCAATTTCTCACAAACTTAGCTTTATTGGTGGGATGGTTTCAGTAAATGTGGTTGTAGCTATTTGAGGAGCATTTCTAGGAAGCCAATCTTTTATAATGCCAGCTGAAGTACCAATTTGGTATAAACCATTTTTTTTTAATCTAATATTATTCCTGTAATATTATTTCCATCTAATGGACCTCTATCAACCTTAGCTACATCAATCAAAACTGTGGAATTCACTTTTTCAGCTGATATTTTTAGGTATTTTGTGGCATGTTCCCTTTGATCTATAATTTTCTTTTCTTTTTGGCATAAGTAGCATAAAATTTTTGATCCATATCCTTCTTCTTTTATGCTATTTCTACATATTGCATGTTTATTTTATCTTTTCACTAAAATAGTACAGGTATTTGATCAAATCACTTATTTTTTTAGGGAAATGACTCTGTAGAATTGTCATTTTAACATCTTCAGTAAATTGATCATCTCCCTTAGGGATTTGACCAAATCTCCACTTTTATCATATCCCTGCAACATATATATAAAAGTTATGTCTACATACATACTATATATATTACATTGTGTTGTATTTATGATTGATAAATGAATGTTTTCATTACTTTTATTTATTTTTAATCAATTAAATTATGGAACTGTTATGGTTACATAATTCTCATTAATGTATTTCTAAAAGTGAAGATTGAACAGTGGTCTGGATAGAATAACATTTCCTTCTTAATGGAAGTTCTGGATTTAGTCCTGTTCCAGATTGACCTTCCAAATTTTTAAAATTATTTGATCAAATTCAAAATTAATTTTGATCATCAATCCTAATACAGGATGACAATATAATATTATTTTAATTAAAGTCAAAATTAATAATAAACATGAAAGGTTTTAATAAAAATAGAAACAAAAATTTTGATAAAATCAACCAATCATTCATTTATTGAAAAATCAGTATTTACCTATGTCTTTACAATGATTGAAAAGTTATGAGTTTTTGAAGAAATTAATAATCTTTTTACTCTTTTCTTGTCATAGCAATTACTAATTTTGGAAACTTTATTGATTTCTAATGGATTGTTATAACATCAGTGGAGAGAGAAATTAATGATTGAAGAAAAGCTGAATTTTCTTCTCAATTTAACTGCACTAATTGACATACTATGGCTCTTTGTTTTCTATGGTTTTATATTTTTACAATTTTTATACTATTTAAGAAGTGTTGTTTAATTCTTCATAAATTTTATATATATATATAAATTCAGTTTATCCCCAAATATTGTGTGAGAATGAATTGGCTTTTAAAATATTTATGAAAAATAAAATACTTTTTAAAATATTATAAATGTTTTCTTAATCTGTTACACTTTTTTATAATTAAGAAGTAATTTAAAACATCAAAAAAATATACTCTTACATGAATTTTGAAGTTTTTCATTAAAATATTCATAGAATGCTTTGTATTAAGAAAAAATTGTCAAAATTATCATCATAAATCTTTGTTTAAAAGAATTTTACAGATTTTGAAATTTCTACAAATCGACACAAATTACATTATTAAAAGAAATATAATTTCTTTTAATAATGTAAACATTAATTGCTTAAATTTAAGATCTTGTTTGTTCAACAATTTAAATTTTTAATTAAAATTGATTTTGCTTCAGTGAAATGTGTGAGATAATTAAAATTATTTTTATGACTAATAAAATTGATTTTTTAATCTGATTTTTATGTTAATTGCTACTGACATCTGCTTTTAAATTATAAGAAGTGATTATAAATATTAATAGCTAAGATGATGATCAGATGCAATTTTGTAATTTTTAAAACACGTCTCATTTTATTTGTAATACTTAAAAATGATTAAAATTTATTAAACTATAAAATAATATACTTTAAATGAAAATTTTTATAAAGAAAAGATTTGTGTCCATAGGTCCTTCAGAAAGCTCTCCTATTCCTACATTGGAGCAACTAACTCTCTCATCAAATATTGATTTAAATAGAGAAGAAACTAAAGCCACATTTGTAACTGCACTTGGTAATTTACCTCCACCACAGCCAACTCCATTTTTTCCAACTGTTCCTCAAGGAATTGAAAATACTATTACATCATCATTGTATATTCCTTCCAGGCCTATTCCATCTGTCTTGCCAGAATCTGTGTATTCAACTACATCTAGGTTGCTTATATATATTTAATAGATAAAACTATAAATAAGAAATTGATTTAAAGTTTTAATAATGAATGTTTGTTTAGCTCTCCAATTCTTAATCCTGCTGTTACTACAGTCACTCAACCTGTTAGTGCCATTTCTATACCAACTGCAACTGTTGATCTACCAATTGATGAATATCCAGCCACAAAATTGTCATCACAAGAGGGAAATGGAATGTGGGGATGGCTCAAGAGCAGTGATTTGCTTAATAAAGTGGCAGAGAAAGCAAAGGTAAAAAGTATTGATTTTATGTCAAGTAATTATCATTAATTAATATTTGAAACAATACAAATATTAAAAATAAAATTCATACATAGTTTTTAATATATAATAATTAAACTACAATTTTATGTAGCACTTTACTACAAAGTATTTTTTCAAATTATGAGTTATTTTTATATAATTTAATAAAATAACAAATTAATGTTTTTCATTAATTATTATTTTATTATTTATTTTAATTCAAGAACTTAAAAAATTTTCATTTAGAAACATTTTTGGATGTGTTTTTAGTTTGAAATGAATTACTTTTGCTTTTTTAGACAAATTTTAATATTTTAAAAGTTATAGTTTAAATGTTCTTGAAACCATGTTTTTACTGTATATTGAGCACTGAACACAAGACCGTGTTATTTATTAAACACCTGGCAATAAAGGTGGAAAAAGCCAGGTGTTTGATAAATAACACAGTCTTGTGTTCAGTGCTCAATTTTAAAAGTTATTTAAACTATGTACATGAAGATTATAATTTAACATATTTTCTTTTTAAATATGAATTAAACATTTTTTCCTTACATAATTTGACATAATTCTATTCTAATTTTAGTATGAAATAGTTTGAATGATTAAAGAAATTATTATTTTAACACTTTCTAAATACTTCAATATTTTTCACTAGTAAGAAAAATATGAATCTAAGTTTTCAAACTTAAAATAGAGAGATTCTGGAACTTTTATAATGCCAAGAGTCACTAATTTTTGTGATAATTGGATAAAGCAGCAAAAATATATTAGGATCTATATTCATTAAAATTCAGTTGTCAATATAACATCATTAACAGTTTTGTCACATTTTTATCTTTCACAGCTGTTTTGTCATTAGTTAATGTACTATATGAAGATATATCAGAAACATTTTTTTATTGAGGTAAAAGTTCAGTTTAAGTAGCACATGAAATATTTTAATGTTTATAACCTAAACAAATGACTTTAAAATTTTTTGAAATGCAGAAAATAAAATTTGATTAGAAGAAACTTTCAAGTAAGAAATTTTAACATCGAGACTACATTTAAAATTTTAATTAATACTTTGAAATACAATGAAATATTAATTTGTGTATTAATAAATTTCTCTAACTTTTAACACACAGAAATTATGAGTATAATTATCATAATAATTATACTTATAATTTCTATGAAATATTCTATATAAATGTATTTATAACATCAAAATATTTACATAAAATATGAACTTATAGTTGTATTTTAAAATGATATAAAATTAAGTTTAAGAGAAGATTTTTAATATTGTAGCAATTGCATTCTTTCAAAAAGCACAAACATAAAATATTGAAATTTTAGAAATTTTATAGACTAATGACTTAAAGAATTTACTTAACATAAAACAATATTCAGATAACTATTCTGTCAGTAATAAACAATAGATTGGACTGATCTAATATATTATTGAATAATAATAAAATATTAACAAAATCTCCCTAAAAGTAATTTATTTTATATATTTATATTTGCACTTATACTGTTAATTGCACATTAAACTTAGTATGATATATAGTAATAAACAAATGATATTGCCAAATTTTAATTGAGCTTTAATATGGCTAATCTATTTAATATATATAAAATACTTAGCTTTAAAATCATCACAAGTGTTTTTTTATCAAAAAAATATTGTGGCATGGAATCAAACTGTCACAAAATTTTTGAACAAGGGGCAAAGTCCTACAGTTATAAAGGTACTATGTAATTTGGACAAAAGATAGGTAGTTAAGCTCTCATCTTGCATTAAATTTAATAATTAAATAAATTAAAAATAAATTTATTTATTTTTGATTATTTAATTCCTAATTTACTTAATTATTAAATTTAATACAAGGTAGGAGCTTAACTATCTATCATTTGTCTAAATTACATAGTATCTTTATAATTGAGGCAGAGTGTTAGTGAAATCTCTTCTAACTGGCTTACAGAATTGTGTTTGTTCTCGAAATCTATTTGATCAATTTTGTTTAAACTTTTCCATTTTCCATTAATTACAATGAGGAATTCAAAAATGTAATAAAAAATGGAGGCCCATGACTGTTTTCAAGATATAAGGTCGTAGCATGAGCGCACGCATCAAAGCAATATCACACCAATCATGCGACTTTGTTGTGTGATGTTTTATGGTCACTAGCATGACTTCTATAGGCTTATAAAATTTTGCCAGTTTTCATTAATTGCAATGAGGAATTTAAAAATGTAATGAGGGCCCATTTAAATTTAAAAATAGGAGTCTGTGACTTTGTTTTCAATATACAGAGGTATTAAAGTGATGATGTCCTTGCTCTCTGATGTGACCGAGCCAAATAATGAAAAAAGCAATTGATGGTAATTGCTTTGTTCTTGGATCACATCTTGTCAGCAAATGCAAGGATCATCTTTGTACCTGGCTGGTGCATAGATCATGTCTCCTATAGCCAGCAGTTATAAGGATAGTCTTTTTTGTGGAAGCAAGTTCATAGTTCACCTGTCCATGTCCCTCAGGTATAAAAATCATTTCTTCTATGTCTAACAGGTGCAGGGATCTCTTCTTTCTTTCCAGTTCCACTTCAATTCTATCTCGATACAACAAAGTCATGTGATGTCCTAGTTAATTAGCCATATTGTTGCCTGATTGAAATTTGGTGGTATCATTTGTTTATATACTACTCAAAATACAATTCAAAATAGTACAATTAATAATAATTTAGAATGCTAAGATATTTAAGAATTAGCAATAACTAAAACAATTTAATTACTACTAAAAGAATACAATGTAAAGTAATTTAAAACATGGTCATTCTGACACAGGGAATTCTAAAGAATTGTAATGATATAAGCAAAAATAATAAATTACATTATTTTGTTAAACTGATTTTTTTTTTTTGCAGAATTCTGTTGATACAATGATAACAACACTAGATCCTGGAATGAAAGAAATTATATGTAAGGAAATTTAAATACAGTAGAAGTTTGTTAATCAGGCACTCGATAATCTGGAACTGTTTGATGATAATCTGGCTTGCTAGTATTCTGTAAATTGGAAATTTTTTTGGACTATGTGTTCTAGAGATTCAAAACAGAATTGAGTTGAAGGTGAGGGTTTGGGAGTGTACATTTCTATCATGTCGGGAGGTCAGCCTTAGGATCAAGAGTGACTTGTTGAGAAAAATGACTCACTTTTGTTACAGCCAGTGGTGATATTCAGCGGGTTCGCACAGGTTTGCCGAACCCGTTGTTAAAATTTTCAGTTTTCCGAACCTTGTTAAACACACGGAACATTTCTCAGTGGTTTTGTTTTTTTTTTTATAAATATATTAAAATATACGTATTATACTCTGTAATACTACTAAACTAGAGCCTTATACCCCGTTTGCATCGACCATTTCAATCTAGATTGTGAGCAAGGTCGGGGACTATGTCTTGGTGCAATCTCTCTCGACCGTTTCAATCTCAACTGAAACGAGGTTTAATCGCGATCAATTCAAGAGAGTTCTTGAAACTAGATCCAGTCATAAGAGAGATCCCACAATCTCACTCGCGCAAGATAATACAAGATGGCTGTGGAACACGTGTCGGGCTATGGACCTCGAAATAAAAAGGATATTGTATTTCGAGAGATGATGACATCAGTCTATTATCAGGAGTGCCATTCGAGGTGAAAAATTCCTCTGCCTAAAAAATAAAAAGAAAGGTTGACAGCACTAATATACTATTGTTACCTGGTCTTCGCCCAGGGCTCGTTATGTTCCAAATACGCCACTGATTATTAGATATATTGCAAGAAAAGGTATTGTATTTATTTCTAGCCAAAACTTTTATTTCGTTTGTCGGTGATTGTCAGGGAAAAATTTTCTGCTAGCAAACCCTTTGTTAACTATTTTGAATATCACCACTGGTTACAGCATCTTGTATTTTATCAGGTCAGGCATTGCTGTACATTTTTTAACAGCATACACTGGTACAGATACAGAATGTACAGCAATATCTGCAATATTCAGTATTATATATAACTTAACAAATTTTGCAAAAATACAAAAATGTTCAATACTCTGGCATTTTTGATAATTCGGTGCCATTCTGGTCCCTTAGATGCAATATTAATGAACTTCTACTGTATATAATAAAAAAATTTTGGAATAAAATTTATACTTGATATTATCAATTTAAAATATATTGACAAAAATTTAACTTGTAGTTTGTTTTCTTGAAAACTTGTAGATTCAGGTGGAGACATCAGTATTGTTGTTGCTTCTGATAAAGAAGTTAAAGTATCTCCAATTAGAGAAGCTTTTCAACATGTTTTTGGGCGAGCCACTGTTGAAGGAATAGCAGCTCAATCTTATAATATTGCTGCTCAACCTGTAGGATTTGCAGTTGCATTGAAAGCTGCTGAAGAAAGAATTTCTACTCTCAGACAACAAGGATCCATACATGAACATCAGCCAGCAGTAGCTATAGAAAATTTTTTGGCTGAATTAACTCCAGATAGGTAATTGGATGTTTTTATTTTAAAAAATCCATAGTTGAATAGAATATAAACAGATAAACAAGGAGAATGTCATTTAAATGTTAAAAAGAAATAATGTTAATTTTTAATTAATATACAGTGGGTGATCGGTTATGAACAAATTGGATAACAAACACTTTCGCAAAAGATTTTTATGATCGGACAACAAACACATGTTAGGATAATGAACACTTCACTGAACAAACATAAAAAGAAGCAACAGAAATAGCAAATACCTATTGATTTTCCCTTGTCTTCAGGTAACAATTCAAAACTTTTAGGAGTGCAGGAGATGTCAACATCGACGCTCAACCCGATATATACTGATCAGATAGTATTCCTCGAACTTTGAAATACTCCATTGTAATTCTAGCCTTTTATTTTTCTGACAGAAACAATTCTTTTATAGTATTCACGAGACTGTCAGGCGGGCACTCGTTAAGTTTTGCATTGGTTTTTATTTTCAAAAGGTGAGAGTATAATAGTAAAGGTAGAGAGTGGGCAAAAGATGTCTGATATTGCTGGGTAGTGTCGCTTAAACAAATCTACAGTAGGGCACAGTTCAATCTTATCTAAGAAAGATACAGTATAATCAAGAAGACTCAAGTAGCTAAAGGAGTAACAAAATTCACATCTGAGAAATAAAGAACATTGAAGAGTTCATAATGAAACCTGAAACTGATATGATGACAGAAGAATGCCAAGAACTCTTGAATGAAGAACACCAAGAAACTCGGCAAGATATGTTTTATTATGAAAAAAGAGGATTAATGCCGATTTCTGCTATTAATTAAAGATCTTTTGAAGAAGTGGGGGATGTCAGATCAACGGTGTTAGAATGGCATACAAACCAGGTTGAGGTTAATAGGCTTGGGGATCTCTACAATCACAATGCTATTAATTATTTCTGAAAATCCTGAAGAAGAGAGAAAAGCAATGAACGTTAGACAGATTCTTTAACCCCACAAACAAAAAAACATAAATAATAAAAATGCAAGACTGTGTATATATGTATTTTTATTATTACATATAAATAAATGTAGTAAGAAAGTATATATTTTGTGTTTTTGCGGGTCTCCAGAACGAATTAATCAAATTCCCATACAAACCTATGGTAAATTGGTAATTGGTTAACGAACAATTCGGATAGCAAACAAAGTCTCAGAACGGATTATGTTCGTTAACCAATCACCTACTGTATATGTTGATGCCTTTATGAGAAAACGTCAGAAGTAAACTCAAAGATTGTCACATTTTTTTAATTTTGAAATTTAAAAATTTAGATAGATAAAAAGTACTGTTTTTAAAAACCTATTAAACATTTTTTAAAATTAGATTAACAAGAATTTTAGGCAGCTTTAAAAAGTTCTCAATTTTGAAAACTTTTATTGTTGTGTGCGTGTATGCTCTTTCTTGTCTTTTCTTAAGATATTGATATAAATGTTTACCAGAAAAATCAGTTTTATATTTTATCTATCATATAAATATAATAAAACATGTTCTGTTCTCTGCTAACTGCTTGTGATTTTGAAATTATTCTGAATTGATATCTTTTGTTGTAAGATAACTTACATGTATATATCTTTTGTTGACTTTTTCACTTTTTTTAAACTTTTTGATGAACACCATTTGTTTATGACAAGAGTATAACCAAACTGTCAGGTCAAATGAAATCTATGGTGATTTTTTTGCATATTTTGGTTCTCTGAGTTATGTTTTTTGACCTTTACACTTACTGCTTTGGTTTACTTCAGGAGCAGTCACAAAGTGTAAATATTGTAAAATTTTGTAAATTGTATCAAAACAAAAACAGGTAGTAGTTCATCTTGCATCAATTAATAGCACGCTAATAGCTATAAAGCAGTGTAAATGGTTGTATTCAAAAACAAGGATCAAGAGTCAGAATTAAATTAACCAATTACCATTCACTTTACTTTTAGTATGTGAATGCTTATTGGTTAACTTTAACTGTAACCCACTAATGTCTATATTCACAAAAAAGGTCTTGTTTAGGGATTGAAATTGCTGGATCCCTCATCCAGCAATCCAGCTGGATCCAGCGCATTCTTCGGCCTGCTGGATCCAGCACTTGGTGCTGGATCCAGCGCTGCGGATCTGCAAATACTCAATTAACTTTCTAAATAATTGCGAAAAAGTCTACGTCGTCGCGTTGCCGCTTTGCTAACTACTAGACTGCTACTAATTACTTACTCACTACTTTACTAACACTAATAATTAAATTACTCATAAATAAACTATACCTTAATCAATCCAGCAAAATTTAATAAAATAATAACGTATTCAATCGCTTTTAACGATCTTCCTCAGTTACAAAAAATACAACTTTAACTATAGAACATAAAATGTGTTTGGAATAAATATAAAAAGAATAGTGCTTAATTACATCCCATTTTTAAACAAGATACATAGATGTACTGCCAGGTCTAATAATTTTCGTATTGTATACCGACGTAATCCCACTGTTTTCAAACTTTTAAGAAACGATAAAAAGAAAGAGGATCAGAATTCAACAACGGGTATATATTCGGTGCCTTTACACAACCAACGTTTCAATTCCAAGCTTGTTTATGTGGGTGCAACGATGCGCAGTTTAAAACAAAGGCTCAAGAGCACAAATATACAATCAGTAAGAATCTTGACAACACTGCGCTGGCATCATACGCAAGACAGAAGGATGGTAACGTCCAATGGGATCAAGCGGCAATTATAAAAACGACGACAAATAGGCAAACGGTCAAACATCTTGAGAGATTGGAAATCTGCAAGGCGCACATGACAACTGGTTGTATAAACCATAGAGATGCAGACTCATTGTCTACCATGTGGAGATCCTTTTACATTAATTAATGTTATTAACGGACAATGCTGGTTTCATTGGATCTTATATACAAGGTGTTTTTTTTTTAAACTGACGGTACTCAGAGACATCTGTAGAGCAATCTAACAGCCGAACTGTCGCCAAATTTGGGAGAGTGACTAAGGACGACATGGGAAAGAGATTCCGCGAAGAAAAAAGTAGTACCCAAATTTTCCGGTAGGGGTGGATTTGGCGCTGTTGTAGCAAAACAGCTAAGAATCTGCATAAAATCCAGCTGCAATTAACAAACACACGAATGAATAATCAGACAGAGGTTTCAGTGTAATAACGAAAGTTTAATTAATCAGCAAATAACCTTCTCCCTTCTTCAATGTGATCACCGTCCTGCTGGACAACTCATTGCATCCTGAACACCGTGTTCTCTATGGCCGAACGTAACATGGCTCCGCAGGAATGTTCATCACAGTTCGAGAAATGTTGTCCTTCAAAGTCATCAAGTTTGGGACACTACCAAGATAGACCTTGGACTTTAAGTAACCCCACAGGAAAAAGTAACATGGGGTTAGATCCGGGAGCGAGGCGGCCATGCAAGTGGAAAAAAGCGACTGATGACCCTTTCTTCAGTGAAGTGCTGGTAGCTTTTTCGCTACAACAGCGCCAAATCCTCCTCTACCGGCGAATTTAGGTACTACTTTTATCTTCGCGGAATCTCTTTTCCATGTCGTCCTTAGTCACTCTCCCAAATTTGGCGACAGTCCGGCTGCTAGATTGCTCTACAGATGTTTCTGAGTACCGTCAGTTAAAAAAAAAAACACACTGTATATATTTTTTCCGCTATTTATTTTGTTTATTTATCTATATTTTGTCCGTTTGGGCGTTTTCCGTTAATTTTCATATTTATTCCGAACACATTTTATGTTCTATATTTAATGTTCTATTTTTTTGTAACCGAGGAAGATCGTTAAAAACGATTGAAAACGTTATTATTTTATTAAATTTTGCTGGATTGATAAAGGTGTAGTTTATTTAACTTATTCTACTTCCAGTACATAGTTTTACATACCTATAAATAACTACAGACTAATATGTAGAGCCTATATATATGAAAACTGGTAAGACTGATAGCCACTTAGCCACTGATTATCCGTCCTTACATTATTATAATATATTAATATAAATTAATCAGTAGAATTACCTTTGCTATTATTTAACTTAAAGATTACATTATAATTATAATCTAACTAAACATTTAAAGTTAATTATCTCTATCTCAAATGTTAAACCGAACCAAAGTTAATTTTACTACCTAAATGTGTAAGAAGTTTTACTGATTTATAGTGACCAGTCTAAATAATAAAGTTTCTTAAGTATTTTTAAAAAATGTTTTATTTCTTTAAAAAAAACCATAAATTGCAGGATAGATAGATAGATAACACTTCATTGCACCAAAAATACATCCACGCTGGATCCGCGCTGGATCCAGCTGGAATGATTTCAATCCAGCAAAAATCCAGCTGGATTCAAAACACTGCTGGATTGCAATCCCTAGTCTTGTTGTGAATACAGACATTAGTGGGTTATTTTATGAGCCAATAGCAAGGGTGCCAATTCTAAGATCATTGCTAGGTAGCTAGAAAAGACATTTTGCTGAATGAATTTATAAACAATTGCCTCAAAACTGGATGAGGAGATAAATACCCCACCACAATTGTTACTTTTGAATTTCACAAATCTGACACTCCACTGACAAATTTTAGAACACACTTAATGTGTTACTCATCTTGCTTTCAGTTTGACATCATCATCTACTTACAAAAATGGGAAGCACTATCTGGGGACTGATGTGAATTAGTTGTATACCTTCTGGAGGCTAAAGAAATATTGATGACATCTGTGTACTTTTGAAGTTAAACCTGATATAGATGAAGTTTTGTTATGCACGAATGATAACATCTATGGCCTAAAGCTTGAACTGCAAGATGTGAGTGATTCAGAGGCTCACTTTATGGATTTAAACATATGATTTGCTAGCAGCTACATTAAAATTAGTATTTTATAAACTTGATTTCTACCCCTTATATATATTTGCATGCTTCAATGATTGTACAGTCATAAAATTACTGTGTTCAGAGCACTAACCAGTAGAGCTTATGCTCATTATTAACATGGCAGATATAAGAATAGAACTGGAGCACATTGTTAGGATAACATACAAATATGGTTTTTCTAAAAAATTAATTTATAGGTTAATTTGATACTATTGGGTTCAATCAAATGACTTTGAGGGGAACATCAATGATGATAGGAACAGGACCAATTTTAATTTCACCTGTGCAATAATTAATTTTGAGCATGATATGCATATTGTATATAAGGAAATAGCAAGATTTAAGGGCATACATGTGAAATACAGATTCAATTAAAGTATTTATAAAGTGTAATGGGACTGACCCAATGAACATCAAGAGGGTGCCTGGTATATATATAGTCCCATTACATGATGAAAGGTTCCAGACAGACCCAGTTTATATAGGGTCTATGAAATGGTCCTATGTGACAGAAAATAGATATTACAGTCGAGTCCTCATAAGTTGACACCCCGAGGGGAAGTGGAAATGTGTCAAGTTATCCAATATGATGACTAAAACAAAGTTGAAAAAAACCACAAAACTGCAATTAAAAAATACAGTTGTGCTTTATACAGTACATGCAATGTATCTCTCTGACCATCCATCACTGGCACTAAAGTTGATTTCTGCTCCAAGTACCTCAGCGATTTCCATCGCTTTTTGATTCAGTATCGGCCCTGAAACAGGAAGATTTGATGAACGAATTTGCTTTAGCCAATGTACCAGAGCATCTTTGACATCTTTGTACGGCGACTTTCTCTGTCATTTGAGACAGCCTTGACGAAGACCCAAGAAAAATTTTCTTAATTTCCTCTTTTTCTCTTCAGAATTCCCACCAATGTTGTTCTTGGAAGGTTTTCTTGTTTTGCAAATTTGGCTTGCAAAGTTTTATTACATTTGAATTCAGATACAAGTTTGTATTTTTCCTCCAGTGTAAGCATTGTTAAGTTTCGGATACTCATTTCTAACAGAAATGTGAAACGCTGCAAATAATGCATGAATGAAAGGTGAGAAAATGCAAAATCGGATTCTGCTGTGATGTTAAGCTGTATGGTATGAATTCATTTTTTTCAGGCAGGGAGTTGACTTATCAGACATCTAAATGAGTGTGGGAAGGAAAAGGTCTGTCAATTTATCCAGTGGTGATGAGTTAAACAGTGTCTAGTAAACCAATTTTTTAACATTAATGCCTATGTAAGTTGGCTGGGACCACAGAAAACTGACTGCTTAACCAATGGTGTTTAGTTTTACCTATGATGACTTATGCAGACTTGACTATATATAGTTTTTAAGAATAGATCCATAGCCTTATCCATATATAAATCAGACAACGATGTTACAGCAAAATTAGAGCAGGCCTATATGAAAAAGGTGCTTCCATACTGAACAGCTAAGAGAATTGGAAGCCCTCAAGATTGTTAAAACTGACCAACATGGATGCTGCATTAATTTTAAAGAAGAAAAATGCATTTCTCAAACATAGCAAGCTCGTTATGATAAATATTTATGATTTAATTACATACTGTAAATCCTCCAATAGATGCCAGGTCTCCCATAAACACTGGCTATTTAATTTAAACTGCTAAATAGATGTCTGGTATTGTCGTTAAATTCCTGCATGCAGCTCGTGAAGCTTAAGAGTGTCCTGTATGTATCATGATAATTTTCCCATGGGAATCCTTGAAAAATGTTTTTCCCATGTCATAGAGGCACAACTGAGATATACTTATATAATAAGCGAGTAGGTGCATCTTCCTATATTTTCTGTTTCAAACTCTACATTTTATGCAGTTCACTGAACTAGACATCATTCAGAATGATACCCAAGTGGTTTTACAGCATTGCCTTTAAACTGAATGCAGTTGCATATGCAAAAGAACACTCCAGAGAAGCAGTAGCAGCACAGAAATCCAAAGTAAATCCAAAGTGAATTTGTAAGTGGAGGAGCAAACATGATGCTCTTAATGCTATCAAGAATAAGAGTGAAGTAAAGAGGCTGGAAGAAGGGTGAAGAATATCAGTGAAGGATTATAAGAAAAGATTCTGCAGTGGATCTGTGAGCAACAAGAGAAAAATAACAGTTGTCTCCAGATGGATGGCGATGGACAAGGGAAGAGAAATCTTCAGTTAGATGAAAGCAAAATGCAGTGTTCACAGCTAGCAGAAGGTGGCTAGAAAAATTCAGGAAACAACCACTTGTCCATAAGATAAGACATTGCTTGTGAAAAAAAGATCCTTGGGTGTACTCAATACCTTAGTGACACATATAATGATCATTTCTAAGGTGTGAGAAGAAGAGATCACCAGTGCTTATAGTTACTGATGTAGTAAAAGTACTCAGAAATTATAGCTATGGATGAAACATTGGTGTGTGTTGATATGCATGGAAGCACCATGATCACAGCAACTGGTAGCAAGTGTGTTCCTGTCAAGAGAACAGGTCATGGGAAAGATCATTTTACTGTTGCTTTAGCAGCAAAAGGAAATGGGATGAAATTGAAACCTTTCATTATTGTTGCTTTGAACACAATAAAGTGCTATAAATTAAGACACTTGGCAGTTTTCTCATCTTTTATTCAGTTGATACGTGTGAAATTATACACGTTTCGGGCTTCCAAGCCCCTCTTCAGCCAATTAAAATATTAAAGGAGTATACAACACACACAAAAAGTACATAATTTTTTAAAATTTATATAAGAAATATTTTGATTTAACACATATCTATACATACACAAGTTTTACAAATTAAAGTTACATCATAAACAACATTACAATCCTCTCAAGTTTCTTCAATACAACTCCATGACTTTATACATCAGAGACAACATAAATGCACTACGACCGAACAATGAATTGACTGAATTAAGCATACCCAACAATGTCCAATGTGAAATACTATTCACCTCCATGACCTGGGGCACAACTATTGTTAAAGACATTACTTAATTAACCATATTTTCCATCTTGTATATCACCCATAAATTAGTTTTGTAAAATCATTACCTCTGTTGATACTCATTCATCCTTTACATAATATAATGCAAATTTGCATATCATATGACACCTATGACAATTTTACAGTTTTATATTTTTGTTGAGTTATTCAACAAAAATATAAAACTGTAAAATTGTCAAATTGGAAACATTTTAAGTTTCCTGTCATATGACATGTTGCACCTGAATCAATGACCCAATCATTGTCAACATAGTTTGTTTCATATGATTGTACCTTTAGTACTTTTCTTTCAACTTGTTTATCCTTTTCTACACAAATGGTGGACTTGTGTTGCTTATCATAATTCTTGTGAACATTCTTATTTGTTCTTTGTCTCTTAAAAGCATCTTCACTTGCCTTATTTTTGTTGTTTAAATGCCAACATTCATTTTTATAATGATTACTTTGTGGCAGTAAGTGAAAATTTCTTCTCTTTGTTGTTCCACTTTTGTGCATTTTTGCTTTTAAATGCTAAGGCTTGTCCTGATGAACTTTGTTTACTTTGTAAATGCCTTTCATATTCATCTATCAATTTACAAGTTATATATCCTTGTGTAAGTTCTTTTTCATCTTTACTTTCCTGTGCAGTATATATAACAGCCAGGAAAGTAAAACTAATAGAATGAATAAGCACATTTTTTAAATTACGACTGTTTAATTGTTTAATTATTATTATTATTAATCTTTTTTTACAAATTATTATTAACTTACAGATATATATTATTATTTTCAGATGGTACGATATAGGGTGTCTAGTTTTACACGATCCAAGAGCTAACATAACACTTCATACTTACACTCAAGCAACCCCCATCCCCAGCGAATACATTTTGCAAGCTCAAGACCAGACTCCTCCGGATTATCCTCTGAGATGGTCGGGACTGGCCGTAACAATAGGACAGGTGACGAGCATGGTTCTGGGAGTGTCCCATACGGAATGGCACCAGAGACTGGTCGGAATATCGAGACGAGAGATGCTTCTCTTAGCCGCCAGATCTCTAGCCGGAATGTATAAAAATTACCTGAACAGATAATATTGTTTGTATATTTATATATAAATATATCAAAAGGAAACATGGTTGAAAGTTTGTTTGTTTTTTAAATTAATGCCTTTTTAATGCATTCAATAATGCAAATATTGTAATTTTATTTCTGCATAAGAAAATAAAAAAAATTCACAAATTATTTTTAACTTCAAATTATTGTTAATTATTATAGGACATAAAGAAATGAAATGTTTTTTACATAAAAGCAAAGCATATATTTTTTTTATGAATGTGTGTAATTAATACCAACTTTCTAGGATTTGGTTGTATATTTTTCTTTAAGAATTATCAAAATAAAAAAGAAAAATTGCAGTTGATGAGAATTGCCAAAGCAAGAGATAAGGCATCAAAAGATTTTACCTGATTAAAGATGATCAAGGAAAGATGGAAAGTATATTTTAGGAATTTATTGAATGAGGAAAACTCCAAAACTTTATACAAGGATGGAGAGGCAAATGAAGGAGGGGTGCAAGATATTAGCAGAGAAGTGGAAAAGATGCTTAGGGAAATGTAGATGGGGAAATCAGTAGGCACTGATCGGATTCCGGTTGAGGCTTGGAGGGGATTGATATCCTCTGGGACCTTATGAAGAAACCTGGCAGCAGGAGAAGATCCCAGATGAATGGAGGAAGAGTATTCTTATGCTGGTCTTTAAAGATGAAGTGGATGTACAGGATTGTGGAAACTACAGAGGTATAAAGTTATTGTCCCATACTATGAAAATTTGAGAGAAAATTGTCGAAAGAAGGATTAGACAGGAATCTGAGATTGGTGAGGAACAGTTTGGCTTTATGCCGGGAAGGGACTGATGCTATCTTTGCTTTGAGGCAACTGATGGAAAGGCACAGGGAAATGCAAGATTTGCACATGGTGTTCGTAGATTTGGAAAAGGCATACGATAGGATACCAAGGCAAGAGATATAGAGATGTTTGAGGGATAAGAATGTTCCAGAAAAATCCGTTAGGCTTGTCAAGGAAATTACGAGGGAACGGAGACTAAGTTAAGAGTAGCGTGGGCACTACAGAAGGGTTCTCTGTTAATGTTGGTTTACATCAGGGATTGGCCCTTAGCCCTTATCTGTTTGACCCGATAATGGACACGTTGGTTTGTGCTGTGGAGTATGCTGTTTGCGGATGATATTGTGCTGTGCGAACTTTCCCAAACCATAGTTGAGAAGAAATTGGAAGAGTAGAGGAAAGTTTTGGAAGAAAGGGGCATGAGGATTAGCAGAACTAAAACAGCTTATATGACTCTGAATGGCAGGGATGAGTGCAATATTAAAATCCAAAATGTGCCGCTTCCCGTGGTTCCGAGTTTTAAGTATCTAGGGGCCTTTGTCAAGATGGAGATAGTATTGAACTCTGGTGCAACATTGAATTCAATATGGATGGTTGAACTGGAGGAAGTTGAGCGGTGTGTTATACGACAAGAAAGTTAGCTGCAAACTGAAAGGTAAATTGTACAAATTGGTTGTTAGACCTGCAATGTTTTATGGGGCTGAGACCAATGTTCCCTCTAATTTTTTTTGTAGATGATTGGAACATGTACTTCTCTGAGCAAAAAAAATTTTTGCTGAGCATATATATACAAAATCTTATTTTTTCCTATAAAAATTAAAATAATTAATTATAAAGTAGAGATTAAAATTCATTTTACAACATATTTCTGTACAAAATATTATCTTTTGTCAATGATTTAATGTATTTAATCGAAATATACATAGCAATAATCATGTTGCAGACAGAGAGAAATAAGTAAACAACAATTCAAATCAGTGTGCATGCTTGCCTGCGCAGTGCATAAATTCTCATGCGCGGCAACAATTTGAGCAGTGCGCGGCCGCGCAGCTTAGAGGGAACATTGGCTGAGATGTGGGCAATCACAAGAACCCAAGAAAGATGGATGGAGGTGGCAGAGATGAGAATGTTGAGATGGATGTATGGAGTGTCAAGGAAGGATTGAATAAGAAACGACTTTATTAGAAGTTCTGTTAAAGGTGGGTCCCTTTGAGCAGGAAGATGCAAGAATGCAGGTTGAGGTGGTTTGGTCACGTAGAGTGAAGTAGTGAAGATTATGTTGGAAAGTGGGTCGGAAAACTGGTAGTGAAGGAAGGAGGAAGAGAGAAGACCAAGTCTGCATTGGAAAGATAAGGTGGAGGAAGACTTGAATCAGAGGGGACTTAAGAGAGAAGACGCCCTTGTTAAGAAGAAATGGAAGAAACATATTAGAGAAGGAAACGCCGACCCCATATAAACATGGGACAAGGCGAAGATAAAGAAAAAAATTGTAAACCAAAATATTGAAAAATGGAATGAATGTTTTGGAATTTAATAAAAGTATATTTATTATTTGTGTGTCGAAGACGACGATTAGATCTTTGATTTATTTCTCGACGATTTCAATAATAAATTTCAAGCAAAATTTTATCCAGTATTTTCTGCTTTTCTAAACCGTTTAATGACCAAATTTACAATCCAGGATCAAGAATGGAGGCAGAAGTTAACCAATAAAAGTTCTCGTACTTAAAAGTAAACGCTAATTGGTCAATAATCAATTTTTGTTCGTGAATTATGAATTTCGGCAATACGAAAATGTTTGTTCGAGATAAAACGTTTTATTATTATTTTGAGTAATAATAATTGAAATAAGGAGGAATACATTTCTTACAAATCTTAAACGAAAAATAATCTGAAAATATTTTGTCCGCTAGAGGGAGTCTGGTTATGTTGGCGAAAACATTAGTCGATTGCGGGAGTAGGTAATAGGTTAGTTTTATTAAAGGAATGAAATTCTGAGTAAAGGGAACGACCTTAAAATTTATTTTATCGGCAAAACAATGTTCTAAACTTTACCGAAACGATCTATACGTAAGTGTTGACAATTATAAAGTTTTTGCTGACGATACATTTAAATTGTCATGGCTTCGGGCGTGCTTGTTGTGAGTTGTTCTTCCACTCAACCCGAAGAAATTATTAAAAGTAAGTATAAATCAATTACCAAAATATTAAGTTTTCAGGCAACATTAATTAAATATGATTTAATTTAAAAGAGAAAAGATGTAGTAAAACCAAAGTTTTCGAGTTGATTTCGTAGCAAGTGGTTATGCCATTTTTGGAATTTTGAAAATATTTTTTAATTAAAAGATCAATAGGCGATTCCGAAGGAAGTTTACAACGTATAAATGGAAGTAATAGAGTGAATTGCCGTTTGAATTTTTTAAATGACAGTTTTCTGTATCAAATAACCAATGAGAAAAGGTAAAAAAACATGCATAAAGTGCTCCAGATCCTCCTCATTTTTTTAAACTTGCTCCTAACATTTCTGATCTTCTATGTAATTTGAGTTGTAACTTCAAAGCTATTTTTTGCTGTATGAAATTTCCACCGACGAGAACAAATTTACAGTGACCAATTTGGAAACTATCTTGTTTTTTTTTTGTGTGTGTGTGTGTTAGCATTATAAGCATTAAAAACAAATGAGATTATTTTATGATTTAATCAAGCATTATAATAAAATTTATAATCTAATCTAAATACGGTCTTTCGTGTTAAATGTTAAGTTTTTTCAGTCGTCGTCTTAATTTAAGCAATTTGTTTAATGATCTAATCATTCTCTTATATTAAATAGGTTTATTTTGTTTATAATCTTTTTCAATGAATTATATAGCAGATTTTTTTCATTTTTAAAATTGTCAAGTTTTATATATTTTTACCAAGTTATAACTACTAAGAAAATAGTTGGATCTTTGGATAAAAGACAAAGTTTTCTATGTATTTGTAAGTATCCAAGAACAATTAGATAATCCTTCTTGTCATTCTCATCTTCCATCATATAATTGTCATGTCATATGGGTAATCCAAATAATTGTTTTTGAAAAGTATTATATTAAAGGAAGATTTATTTAGTCTTTGAAACATTTTCAATGTCTGTTCAAATTTCTAGTTCTTTTACAGAACTTTGAGTATGGCATGTCTGCTTTAGTAATTGACTTGTTGTAACACATTGTGTGGTCAATTAGTTTCCATATACTTTATTGATGGTAATAAAAGACAAGAATTTAGCTATTACCATATTTGGTTTAATTAATCTAGTCTTAACAGTAGTGGATCTAGAAGTACTCAAAGGGGGTTAACTCAAAATTTAAAAATGGTTAATGGTACCTATGGTTCCAAGATGGCGGCTTGTCTCTGATTCCAGCAAATAGAAGGGAAACAGTGGGGATGAACGTTCTAACCTAAGCTAACCTATTCTAATAAATTACCGTAATTATTACCAACAAAATTATTAGAATAGGTTAGGCTAGGTTAGAATGTGCGTCCCCACTGTTTCCTTGCTGGAATCAGACAAGCCGCCATCTTGGAACTATAGGTAACATTAACCTTAAGAATATTTAAATAATAAGTACAGTATCTTTTATTAACACGTTCATGCCAATTGTTTTGAAGATGTCCACTAAATCATATTTGCCATCGTAAATATTTTTAAAAACAGTGTTTTTTGACTCCTCTTAGATACACAATTTTTCATTCCCTCTTCTTGGATACATCATTGACTATTAACTAAAATAATAATTTGGTTTCTTACCTGTGATACACGAATCAAATATTTAAAATTTTTAATGTTAATTCTGTAAGTATTTAAAGTTTACTTACTCCTTTAATTCTTCTTTGGTTCATATTGATATACTGAAAATAAAGTAATCTTTAAAGAACATTAAAATATTTTAGATAAATGAAATTCTCTACAACTTTTTTTCTTTTAAACATTTTTATGATTAAAAAATTGTTAAGAAAATCACTTTGTCTAAAGTATATTAGTGTTAAGTGAAATTTAGTTTAATTAGTAGTAGTATTGTTTCCTAAATTAGAAAATCTTGCAAGGTGAAGTCTGTTTATCGTCATCAATTTCCGTAATAATTTTATTCAATAAAATTAAATTGAGCAGTAAGACAAAAATTTATATGTTAATACACAAATTGCAGTCAAATACAAAGAAAAATTAGCACATTTTGTATTCATTTTCTTAGTTTTGAATCTAAATGCAGTCTTTAATCATCAGTCTACATTTTTGTGGATACTTCACAAAAATGTACAACTGTACATTTTTATTACAATTGTAATCTTTTTATAGTTTCTCCAAAATTTTTATTGCAAAAACTTTGTTGAAAAATGCATATAGTTAAAAGGACATTAGGTTGACCTATATTTTAGTACCAAGAATAATTAAATAATACTTTATTATTTATTACTATTCCTTAATAGTTTTCTCATGATTTAATTCATGAGAAAACTATTAATAGAGTATTGAAAATACTCATCTTTTTAAAAATGATGAGTAATTAAATTTCTTGAATAAACTATTTTTAACGTTTTTTTTTTTGGTTCAAATTTTTGTAATGTTCTAATTGATTGATTTTTTATTAAGCGGTATGTTGAATGTCAATTAATAATTGGGTTCTGAATTTATTATGCCCTGATAATTGAATACATTTTATTTAACTAGATACAGATTTGCTTATTTGGATGGACATATATGTTTTGTACAATGGTATTTACATTTTGGACATGTTTGTTTATTTAATATCAGACTTATTTAAAATTTATTTATTAAGTTATGTTTGTTTTGCTTTAATCTTTAATTTAAAAAAAAACTGCAGGTAATTTACATTTTAAGATTTAAGTGTACACATTTTCAAACATTGTAGAATAAAATGTAATGTAGCAGATCTCATTTTTTAGTAGAAGCAATTGATATTAGTCAACATGATTCACAGTTACAGGTGTTAATTCATGTGTAAAATGATTATCAATGAACATTGATTAACCTGATCTTTAAGATTAGTGCCAAAGGATTGCCAGATTATGTCACACTATAATAATGCTACTATTAATAATTAAATGTTAAATAATTTGGCTTAGAGATTAGGACAGCGGTTCCCAACCAGTGGTCTGCAAGAGCTAAAATATGGTCCACGAAAGATTTAAAACTTTTATTCATTTTAAATTATTATTCCCACATTGATACAAACTGAATTTAATTTTTACTAAAAATATTGTTTTCTATTATAATAATACTGTTAAAGCATGTTACTCTTGAATTTAACGATTACTTATGTTAAAAGTTTTGATTAAAGTTTATTTTTAGATTGACACAGTTTATTTTTCTTAAACCTTGTGGTCCCTGCTAACAACAATGAAATCAAAGTGGGCCCTGGTCAAAAAAAGGTTGGGAACCGTTGGGTTAGGAGTTAGGTGCAATCTCTTGATAAATTTAATAATTAAGTTAATATTTAAGGCCGTGGGCACTGAAGGCATTCCCCAGTTGGTGCTGTGAGTAACCAGTATGATTAAATCTAAATTAATAGTTCTGGAAATGAAGATTGGATGGAGGTCCGGGTAGTGTAACTGGCAATGTGTCTAAGCAGCAAGTGGGAGTTACAGGTTCGAGTCCTGCTTTGGGCTGATTCTTTTCTTCCAGAACCTTCTAAATTAATTATTAAATTTAACAAGAGATGGTACCTAATGCCTACCTCTAAGCCAAATTACTTAACATTTAATTATTATTATTATTATTAATAGTAGCATTAATATAATCTGATATAATCCAGCAATCATTTGGCATTAATGATTTTGAGTTTTCCATACATTTATTGTTCAACATTTTAAAATAGAGATATTTAATGATTTTAGGTTATTTCCTACATTATTCGGCTTATTTCGACATTTATTTGATGATGATTTTACACATGAATTAACACAATTCAGAAGTTTCAGAGAAATGTCAAATGTTCATTATTAATTTTTAACAGTGTATTAAATACATACACACTTTTTTCCAGATTTATTGGAGACAAAGAATTTGCCCGAACCAGAATCTCATTTTCAACACATTAAATCATATCCTTGGCATCTAGAAACAAAGTATTACAAAACAGATTTATTTTGTTTTGCCGCATCTTCAAAAGATATTTCTCCAGATTTTTCCGATTCGGTAGAAGCCGTTATTATTCATTTTGATACATCACAGGTACCAAATACTATAATATTAATAAATAAAAAATAAAATACTTCAGATAAATACTAAATAATAAGAAATAAAACTTTATTTTAATTTAGGAATCTAGTTTCGACGATGTGTTATCATGGTTTCCGATAGTAGAAAATTTTGAAGCAGATGTACAGATATTAGTTTGCGATTCGTGTAATTATGGTAAATTTTAAATATTAATTTTTTTTATCGTCTTCATTAAAATATATCTTGTTTTACCATATAATTATGTATTAATTTTAATATGCAGATAAATTGTATAATAAATATATACCGTGGTGCGTGAAGAATAAATTCGAATTGGTTGAATTACATCCGGAAAAACACGACGACGACGGTAAGAATTTTTGTAATGAAGTGCTTTGAAATTTTTGCACTAATAAAAATAAATTCTCGAATATTTTCAGATAATTAAATGTATGATAATCTTGTTATATAAATAAATTAAATTAATTAAGTTTGCAACACTTATTTTAGATTTAAGTATTGGCATGGGTATTTATCAACAATACAGCAAATTGTAAAGGATAAAAATTTAGTATTCTATATGGTCCTCGTCCTTTAATAACTTAACATAATCTTTACCCTTATTTTCTAGAATTGTGAGAATTTGTTTTAAATTAATCATACATTAAATTTTTATAAAAGTGGGTGCATTCATTCAAAGTCATCTTAAAAATAAACGTTTACTAATGTGTGTTTTTATTAAAAATTATTTAATATTTCTGATAGAAGTATTTGTTTTTTAATTTCAAAATTTATGCAAAAAATTTGCTATATATTTAAAATGTTTACCTTTTCATTAATAATGTTTCAGTATTCAAAATTTTATTCTTGTTGTTTTGTTTTGGGCTAATTCTATTGTTTATAGGGATGCTAATGGGCAATGCCGTTTTTAAATTTTTGTAATAAATAAGTAAAAACATTTTAACAGTATTAAAACCAAAAAGTTAGAGTGGCATTAAAAAAATCTAAATATTTTGTGATCAATTATTTTAATTTTACATAATCAGCTCTAACAACATTGTAAAAATTGACAAACAATTAAACTATAAATGTAAGAGAGGTTGGTAGTTTATTTTGTTGATTATATATAATGGCTAAACATTTTTTTCCAAAGAAAAATTGTACGTAAAAAAGAAATATCAATTTAAAAAAAAAATCTTTTATTAATTTAAATCATTTTTGTTACAGATACAGATGAATTTTTAAACAAAACCGGATACAGAAGAATATTAGAAGCTCTTCAAGCCCATGTGTGGCCAAATTTAGAAATGAAAGGTAAATATTTTAATGTAAAAGTTTTTTTATAGAAAAATTGAGAAAATATATATTAAAATTGAATGTATATTTTAGTTAAAAAAAATAATTCAAAATCACATTTTTGAAATAATAATATAGTAGGTTTTCATTGTCCACCAGATAATATTTGAAGAACATTAAATCAATCCATTTGCTTTCATTTCTTGAATCTGAGATATTCAAAGGTATTTTTATAAGATATGTGCAGTGCCCAGTAGTTGATAGACGGTAATTTAGTCCAAGATATTCAGATGATTGTTTAAGTCTTTTGGAACAATACAGAGTCCTGTATTGTTCCAAAAGCATCAGCAGTCTTCCTTGTAGCAAGCTACTATAGGATTGAATGCTGATAGTTTTATCAGTATTGTTCAGTTATGTTTCAAATCCTTTTATCTTAAGGTGTTTTCATGCTTTTTTTAAAATTCTGCTTTTGCTAGAACAGATCAATCAGCCAAACCTGCTTTACTTCAACCATAGTACATCTGGTATGTTATATTTTAACAATCTCTCCTTATGCATTCCAAAATCCTATAAAATCATGACATATTCATTTTCAACAATGTTGTCATCATTATGGTCCCACTAGTTTTTGGTGAAGGTAGTTTGTATTTTTTGCTGTATTCCAATGAATCATTGCTGTGATTTTGTTATTTCTCTGTTTGTAGTTGGTCTGTCCTATGCTATTGCAGCTGCTGATTACATGGTCTGTTATCTCACAATTCTTGGCATAATTGGCATTTTCTATTTTTGAATGTTTCATTGGTTTTTACTTTCACTACACCTGTATGGACTGCCTATTCTTGTGTTATCATTATTGTCCCTTGTACTTTCTTAGCTACTGCCAAGTCCTAGTGTTATCCACCTTTCCTTCAATTTTTCTGATGTATTGTCCATACAGTTTTTTATACCATGTGGCTTTTTTCTTGTTGACTTGTTCATTCTTGTAGGCCTTTTTTATTGTTATTAGATACACAAAACAGTAAAACATAAACTAAGACGTTGATTTTCAAATTAGTACATTAAGTTGCAAGAAATTAATTTAGAAATTAGAATAAATTATAACTTTCAGTAAAGAAGAGCATCATAAAAGGGAAAAATTAATCTATATGAGAAGTAAAGATTCAATGTACTTTGGAATATATATTTTATTTCATTGTACATGTTATGTATTTTATACTTTATTATTATTTTATGTAAACTATTAATTATTTGTGAGTACATAAAGTAATATATTATTGATCATTCATGGATTTTATATCTGCAATTTTATTTTTTGATATTTTAGAATTTGACACCAAGAAAGACGATTTTGAGATTCTTATATGAATTCTTCAGACTGACCAATATTGTGATATTAGTTTCCATTTTGAATAATTCGGTGTTTAATCATTGATGTCTCAAAATTTGTTTTAAATCTAATTTATGTATATTGTACTTAATAAATGTGTCTGAATGAATTTGAAATTGAGATTTTTTCCCAATCAATATAAGCCACATAAACATTGTCATTTCTTTATAAAATTTTCATTAAACACAAAATGAAATTTAATTTGTGAATTAATGTTAATTTTAATGTGTTCAGTTTATTGGCAAATTCCGAATGAAGTCTTGATTCACATTATTTTGTTCATTTATAATATTCTGGTTAACATAATCTTTAAAATGCTTCATTATATTTTTGTCAATTGATAAAGCAAGAATTATCTTAGTCAATAGTGCATACATGGGAAACTAAATATATTCCATAACTCATGATAGTTAAAAAATAAAAAATAGTATATATATATATATATATATATATATTACACACTACTTTTTAACTATCATTTAACACTAAATATATATATTTATTTTATAGATAAAAAATTCAGATAAAAAATTTTAAATTATTTTATTTTTGTTGTTTTTCATTTTTATTTGGGTAGGCCACTCTCTGGCAGCTTGTTGCCATGTTTAAAAACAACATACATTTAATCATAAATAACCTTTAAATAATTACAAATAAGACCATGATGTCAAAAATTAAAAAATATATTATTAACGTAAATATGTAATGAGACGATGTTATAAATAATCTTTGTCTAGCTAACATTTCTTCATATAAAAATATTTATGAATTTTCTTGTAGAACTAAATGGATAATGTAGAAATGGCTAGACTAGAATGCAAATAACTTTGATGTAATTTTTACTGCTGGATAATAAACTAACATTATTTTTACTTTTGGTTAGCTGTCATTAAGTTTTTGTCTTAAGATTTATAGAATTGAACAGTCACATTTTGGGATGTTTGGCAAATACTTGACTGATCCAGCTACATTTGTGCACATAATTTAAACTGAATAATAATACAACTAACAGAAAGAATTATTACTAAAATATAAAAATGTATATAATGATGATTAAAAATGTTTTACCTTAAATATTTGTATTCATCACGTTGTATCATATTTGTATTTTGATTACGAAAGATGTAATCAAAACCAGTCTGCAGATGAGTACTGTAATTTTCATTTTGCTGTTCTATTGTTTAAGAATATTGTGAACTATTTATGTAATTATTTCCAAGCATTGCATAATGTCTGTGCCTTGATTGAGGCAGCTCAATGAAATCTATAAATATGGTATAAAATTAAATCTCAGTATAGTTCATTATGCTAGGATCACTGACAGATTTAATAATTGTAGTTCTGTCATAAAAAATTGTTTTCCATTGCGCACAGAATGTGAGAGAGCAATAGAATATCCTTTCTTGAGTTACGCTCTTTTGTTGTACTTCTAAGGCAGCTGGAAGTGCAGCCAACAAATATATAATTCTAGATTATGTATTTTATTAAAATAATGATATGCTGCTGGAATGCTCTATATCTCAGTGGTATGTTGCATTTTAGTACTATCTTTGTTTATCATTTACTTAGAAATGACAATCATATTCTGTTTAAATGCAATCTTAAAATCCCTTGTAATTAGCAATTTTCTTTTGCAATTTTGAAACGATAATGATAAACATTTTTACATTAAGATCTCATTTATTTTGCATTTCTTCTCATTTTTAAAATAATAATAAATAATTTGTATAGAATCTATAAATTGCTTTAATCATTGCGTTTTATTTTTATAAGAAGTTTTCGTTCAAATTTGTGTTATTTTCGTCACTTGGTGGTCTGGGTACACAGGATCATCATTAGATCAAAAAAAATCGTAGGTGAATATTTCTCTGGAAGCCATAATAATAATTTGTTCCATTCAGATTATGTTAGTTGCTGACTCAACACTTCCTTTCCTTAAATGGTTATATGCAAAAACAAATATAAAAGTAATAGGACTTTCTGTTTAAGGAGATTGACGTTCAGAATTTGGATATGGCTAACAAGTTCATGATTACAACTTTGGTTGCATTAAAATAATAATTTTTTTTACTTATAAATTATAGTATAATCGTATTTAAAGCCAATGATCTTTCTCATTTATTGTAAAATTTATCTATCATCATGATTTGCATTTTAAAGATTGAATCATTATTTTATTCATAAAAATTAAAATATGTTCACACAGTGAACATTCAGACTTAACTATTGACTAACTTATGGACATTCTTTAGATTTATTACTTACACAGATGCAGTAAAAAAAACTGCAATTCGATTTGTTACAGATAACTTTCAGTAACTTATTTTTTAGTTAACATAAGATGAGCTGAAATTAATAACTACTACTAATATTAACTTATGTGAAAAAAAAATTATGTTTTGCATATATTATATCCATGATTACTATAATTTAAATAAAGAACTATCTTTATTTAAATTATAGTTAATCAGTTCCAATTTCAAATAAATTATTATGTTGATAATTAATTATAAATTCACAGAATCGTATCATCTGGAATTTTATATTCTATGGCTGATTAATCTTAATCTTTTATGTGCGATTTAGGAATGAGACTTGGAGGATAAATTGTGATCACGCTACTTATGCTTTGTACTTTAGTATCTTTTGTTTACTGTATGTATTCATAAAATGGCTAGCTGCTCAATTAAAATTGCAGTTTTTAAATTTGAAAGAGAAAAGCCACCTTAAAATATCTTAACAATTATTAAACAAAAATTCTGTTTAAAAAACAATATTTTACTGTATGATATTTCAATATACTTTCACATCATTATCTATATCAATTAACATTTTTTAAAAATACATTTCTTCAAATTTTAAAATTATATTATATATATACTAATTCATACAAATTATACACATTTGACAATACGAAGAAAATTAAACCAAAAATATACTGTATTTGATGGTTTATAGGATGCTGCGGCATGGAAGATGCACTCTAATTTGGCCATTTGGGTTTTTACAAAGGTTGTGCTTTGTTTTATCAGCTTGTATGAAACTTGTTTTCTCCATTGACAAGTCACCATTTCAGTAGAATGGTCTGAAATTTTATTATGTTACTCTGCATATTGGTATATTGTATTATTAGTTTAAATCTAATAATAAAATATAGATAGTGGAGCAAGGAGGTTATATCACTTGTTGCATTGCAACTTTTGGCTTCTGAAATTCATATTTTAGAGTATTTATAAGGAAAAAGAGTGTCTTATAAGCCAACAAATATGGTGTATAAAAAATTTTTACAAGTTTTAATCTTTGCTTTTAATCATCTAAATTGGGGGTTGGCAACCTATGGCACGTGAGATGATTTTCATTGACACTAATTGAATAGAAATGTAGTAAAAATTATATTGTAATTATTAATTACACAATGGAAACCATAGTTCAGTGTAGGCCACAGTACTGGTACATTAAAAACCAATCCCTTGCTTGTATATTTATGTTACAGTGCATGCATTTAAGCTCCATGTTGTCATCTACATGTTGTGCCTCACATGTAAGAACATAATTCAATTAACAACTTGACTTTAAAATTATACATCTTTTAACCGGACAAATTTTGATTATATATAACAAAATTGGTAAAATCATGTCTGCACCAGGAATAACACTATAACTTAGGTTCTACACAACAACACTGAAAGGTTGCCAGCCAACCCTCGATCTAAATTATTTATCGTCAAGAATTAAAATATTTGAGTACATATAACCTTTAAAAATGTGATTTATAACAGAAATCTAATATGATTTGAGAGAGTATAATTTAAAAAAAACAAATTTTTTTTTAAATTCTTAATTTAAAAGATGTCTTCCTGATTAGTGTTCAACTCATAGCAAGCTTTTCAAGTTATAGAAAGGATGTACACAGGAACCCTAACATTGGGAAGAGAAAAACACAATCACAAGGGAGATATTTTTGCTGTGTTTAACACTATGTAGAGAATATGCCTCATTTGTGATTGTGCTTCTCTTCTCTTATTCTGAAGTTACAGCTCATGTATGCCATCTCTGCAGCTTGGAGAGCTTGCTGTGAATTGAACACTGCACCAGCCAAAACATATTGTGAAATTCTTAATTATTTTCTTATTATTAATTCAATGCATACAAAACAAGAAAATAAACCATAAAATTATTATAAATTAACATTTAATATACTGTGTAATTATTTGTCTAAAACATTTAATATAATTATTATTTGTCTAAAAATGTTCATTGAAATTTATTCATTGAATTTTTTTTAGAAGAAAGCAACGAAAGATTTTCTTCGCATAACAAGAATGATAAGAAATTAACAAGCATTGAGTACTTTGGTAATATTTTTTCTAGTTTGATAGTTAAGGTGAATTTGATATTTAGCATAATGATGATTTCAATATTTTAAAATTGATTAGAAATATAGTAGGACCTCACTAATTTGAACCCCCCTAAGAAAATTTGGATTTCTCTCTCTGAACAAACTACATGGCTGTTGCACTTACCTTATATACCCAGAATACAGTGTGTACAAACCCTCAAAATAAATTAAAAGTTTGTTATCGATAGAAAACAAAGGCTAGTATTCTGTCTCCTCTGTATATGGGTCATACCTTTACTCAAGGAAAGAGGCTGAAAACTCGACCATGTATTTAAGCCAAGTTTGCCACTTCTCAAAACAGTGACTAGTGTCATTCATCCTGATGTAATTAATACAAAGTGCTCATCCAAGTACAGTATATTTGAAGAACAACACATTAAGTTAAAAAATATATTGGGGAGAAAAAATATCAGGTAATCTGAAACACTAATTAATGCAAACAGGTTTAGGCCCCAGTTAGTTAAGTACAGTAGAACTTCTCCAGTCTAAACGTTTTTAATAATAATTAAATGCATTGCATATACAGTAATATGGAAATATTGTTTATATAATAATATATCAGTTTTGTGAGTGATTATATGGGTTATTTTGATATTATATCCCCTAAACCATATTTGGAAATTTTCCTCATTATAGGAGACTAATTAAATGAATGATATATCAGATGGTGTGATATAATTGATGTATTTATCTACCCAAATTGCTTTTTTGTAACTTTGAATCTACCATTTCACACAATGGTAGTTTCGGGGTCAATGATTGGATGATGGTAGAAATTCAACAGCAAGATTTTTTAAGAATTATTAACTTTTATATTTGGAAGAATAAAAACAAGCATATTGTATCCAAATGAGAAATATAACATGGCATAATATAATTAAGGCTACTGTAATTATTATTGAAATTAACACAAATCTTTGATGTATAGTTTACATTCACAAGCATAGCTCTTAGACACTATTTACCAGAGAATATTTATCAACAATTTAATAATTGTGAACTAAAACAGGCATTGTGTAAACAGAAATTAAATTACTTTGGCAGAAACAAACTATTGTAATAAAATTTTGTTCATTGGTATATTTTGGCCATTAAATAATATAATTAATTGTAATTAACTATCATACAATTAGTATATGACATAATAGTATAATATTTGTTAACAAAGCCACAAATAATTTTATGTATACTGTAAATAATCATTTACTTTGATATTTTTATTAATTACATCTAATGGGTTGTTTTATTTTCCTGGATGTTACAGAATATAACAGGAAAAGTATGGTAATCAGTCAAATTTTGATCCCTTCCCAGTTTTTTTTGCATTTTTTGATACTCCATATATTCAAAAATGTAAAAAACCATTTACAAAATTGTGGGGTGCAGCATCTATTTTGCATTATATCTTGCAACTGGATGAACCAAAAATTTTGAAACTTGCAGGGTTATTTTTATATATGGGATATTGATGACCTTTAAACATGAAAATTTAGTAGCAAGGGATGGGAGATATAAAAGGGAATGTATCATATCTTGAGAAGAGTCAGACTTAAAAACTCACCACTACCCAAAAAATAAGGATTTTTGCCTTTTTATAATAACTGACATTATGAGATTTTATTAAAATAATTTTGAATTGATGCAACATAATTTTTTAAACTTAAATTTCTCTATTTTTCAAAATTAAACAAAATTACTCCTTTAAGCTTATATTATGATACAAAATTTAAATTAACATACATCCTCCCTGGTCCCTTAACCTGCTGTTTGAGTGCCGAGAAATTTGTGCAAGACCCCTTGCTAGCTTTCTATTATTTTCTAAATAAAAAGAAATTATGTTTCTAATTAACTGATCTTTAATATTAAAGTTTATTAAATAAGAAATTAGTTATTATTTGTCAATAAGATTCTAAGATTCTGCTAGTGACAATTCTAATTGTATGAAAGAAATTTACAAGTATACAAGATATGTTCAAAAAGTTCCATAAGTGGACATGTAAAACACATGATCAGTTTCATGCATTCATGTGATAGCAATTATAGAACTCTTACATGAGTGCATATATAGTAATTGCAAAAATTTTTTTTTTATAAAAGTAACAACTTTTTCAAATTTTGTCATGGAATGTTTAGAGAAACAGAGAATATGTATTAAATTGAAGGAAAATCTAATGGAAAATGTATAAAAATTATGATAACTTTTGGGAAACAACTAGCGTAAGCAGTTCAAAACTGGATGAATCACTATAATCAGTGATCAGTGTGGAGACAATCTCATACTGCAAGAAACAATGAAAACATTCACTCATTAATATAGATGGAAGATTAACTGTTCAAGAGATATAACAGCTGGAGATGGCATGGCATCACACTATGTTCCTACATTTATGTGCAGAGCTTGTTCTTCTTTTCTCTCAGACCAGTAAAAATATGTAGAGCATGTTGAAAATATTTTATTGCCATGTGATTAAGAATGTCATTACTGGTGATGAAACTTTGGTGTACAGCTTTGATAGTGTAAAATCAAAAGACAAAATTGATTGATTAGATAGAAATGAATCTAGTTAAAAAAAAAATGTCAGACTAAAATATCCACTATTGTTGGTGACATTTTTTTGACACAAAGGGGATTGTTCATTACGAATTTATTCCTGAAAAACCAAACATTTAACTAACATGTTTATTCACCATAAAATGTTAAGCATGTACATGAAGCAATTTGTCTAAAACAACTGAAAAAATCCAGTAACAAGTTGCTTAACTTTCCCAGCAACATTTAAAACTGCACGTTTGGCACCATCTGTAATGATATTTTAATTAAAAATATTAAAAACTTTTAATATTTTAAAATAGTAAAAAAGCTTAATTTTAAGGGTGAGGATAGTTTTTATATTATTTTAAATTAATTCAAGATTCAAAATTTCTTTCATATTGACATTTACAGGCCATGTAGTACTCTGACCTAGTAACTAATTCCTGCCATGCACTGTTCAGAAGTATTTCGTCATATGAAATACAGCAGCCAAATAAGTAGAACTGTTCTTAGTGGGGATGATGGCCTTGGGATATGGCACTGCACTGTTTAACAGTGCTGTTATAGGAATGCATGTGTCAAGCAACTAACCTAATATAAAATTGTTTTTATTTTGTGTTGGTTTTGATAAAAAAAATTGATCATGTGTAACGAGTTTTATTACATAGTAATAAAATCAGAAAATAATCTATAAATTTATATAATTTTCCTATGGAGGCACTGCAATTCTGCAGTGCTTGCCACGAGTTGCTGCTGGAATGAATAGAAATTAGCAATTTTATTCTTGCCATCTGCCAATCAACATGTTTACAAAATTGCATCATTACAGAATATTTTAGAAATTTATATGTATTAATACGTTTCTGTTCATCACAAATTGTTCCATTAATAATTCAAACATTCGGCATCAATCTATGCATTTAAATAATGAAATTAAAACTTTAAGCGTTTGAAAAGAATTAATATTTCTCTGTAGAAAATTAGTAAACAGTAAAATATTTTTATAAATTTTTCTATTTGGTTTGTTTTCATTGTGAATTTTAAACATCTTTATTTTCCAAGGATGATGATTATTTAAATAGAAATATCAAATCAAAATTAAGTCAGAATATGTTTAGATTTATAAACATAAATAATTGAATAAAATTGTAAACAAATTTTAGATTGGCAAAATATATTAATTATAAATTACACTAATTAGAATTTAAAGTTTTCAATTTTGTTTACAGTTGCTTTAAATTTTAATTTCACTAATATCCTAGCAAAAATTTCTTATTTAACTATTATGATTATCAAAAGATTGTGAATGATTGCTCTTCTAATGGTAATATATTCAATAGATACATTAATGAAGGACGACGAATCCTTTCTGGAGTCACTTTCTAATGAAGATCCTTCGTCGTTTGAAAGTCTCTTCCAAAAGTTCAATGAAATGAAAGGTAGGAGATTTAATTGTTGTCCAATTTAAAATCTAAAGTGTAATTCAGAACAAGAATCTTTCTATTGTCTAAAATATGTAATGCCATTTTTATTATGTAAAATTTAAAAAAAATTATTATTATAATATTTTTTGATGGTCTAACACAGTGATTCCCAAAATGGGCACTACCTCCCCCTTGGGAGTGGTGGTACAATCTGTATTAGTACTCTTGAATCCAAACCTGAAAATGTATCATTTTTAATATAGTGAATTGTCTGGAAATTAAAACAAATTATAGTTTATTATAATATTTATTCATATATTAAATTAAATCAGTAAATGTCACTGTGAAAAAAACAAAAGAATATCAGCACAATATGTTAATGTCTTAAATTGAAATTGTCACTGCTGCTTTGTTGCAAAAGTTCATATACTCTCACTTCTGTGTGTGTCATCTGGAATTTTTTGCTTGAGTATCCAACAATAGCCAGTGAGCATCTATATGTTTTCTCATTGTCTTTGTCATTCTATTTCTCTACTAGCAGGTAGGCCCGGTGTTGCTCGGGCAAAAGTAACGATAGCGATAATTAAGATTACTCTTTTTCTTTTGTGACTATAAAGTAATAATTTCATCAACAAACTAAGTATTTCTAAAGAAAGGTCGAATTTGAAAATCGAATGTTCTAATATTGTTCGATTTTCACGACGTGTTCTGATTATATTGTTCAATTTTCATCGAATGTTCTAAAGAAAGGCTGAGAAAAACCAAACTAATGTGTTTAAATTTGAAAATTGAATATGTTCTAACATATTACTCTTTTTCTTTTTTTTTTCTCCAGCGCCGGTAAATCTTGCCCGTCGCTTTCTCTTGTTCTCCATTGTTACGTAACACTTCCATTGTTGACACAAGTGTTAAGACTTAATCCTGTCCCTCTCCCCTGTGGGGAGGAATTTCAAAAAATCTCTTCTCAGTGTGCGTTCTCGTGACGTACCCTAACTGTGTACCAAATTTCAACTTTCAACCCCTGACCGTTTGGACTGTGCGCTGATTATTATTATTATTATCATCATTATCAACTCGTCTCGATTATATATATATAGATAAAAACAAAATTGCATAGTTCAATATCAAAAGATCAGAATGCAACTGTAGGAATTTTCTGGCCTTGATTTTGGATTTACCATGATGTTCATACTCTGATGTTAAAATTTCAAATGTAAATGTTTTAAATGAATTTATTGTGAACTAATCTTATTAAACTTATAAAAGTGCATCATTATGTTTTAAAATGGTCACAACAAAATTTGAGAATAAATGAAATGATAAAGATAATTACAATTCTCTCTTTAGCAAATATTTCACCATCTTTTATTTTCTATTAAGTTATATATAAAATACAATACATGGTAAATATTTCGTCCACAAACTTCACTAATTTATTCTTTATATTTGAAAACTTCTTTCAAAGTAGCAAATAAGAGCTTAAATAAATATCAAATTTTTCCTGCCTTTAATTTAGCTGAAATAAAGGAAGAGGATAAGTTAAAACAAAATCAGCATTTATTGTAGCCTATATGGCTACAATATATAGTTAATGCTTTATTGTATTACAGTAGAGATCGTTAATCTGAACCTCGGTAATCGGAACGATTTTCAGTCAGACGAAAATCGTGTCGTGCTGAATCGAATGTTTTTGATACTAGATTTACTTCTAAAGTATAATTTTCATGTTTTTATATTCTTTGATATCTTCATTTTGTACAAACAAAATAAATAAATAATTTTTAACGATACGACAGCCTCGATTATTATTATAAAAATTTTCGTTAGGCTTAAAATCGATGAAAATTCAACATGAAGCAACACGCAACGGAGAAAAATTTGAACATCGGACAGGTTAATATATTTTTTCGTACATAATCGGTAATCCGAACAAATCACTAATCTGAACAACCCCAGTCCCCAATTGATTCCGATTAACGACTCTCTACTGTATTATTGAATGGAAATCTAAGCTAGAAATGATAAATGCCAGAAATTCTTTTCCATTTAATTTCTTAATACAGTTGTCATTGAAAAAAATATCTTTTTTTCATTTATTTAGAGAGAAAACTCTACTATAATATTTGATGATGATGATAAATGGATGGCTAAAAAGCTATTCATTTATCATCACCATGTAAAGTACTATTTTTAGTATCTTAGGAAACCGACACTAACTGCGGTCGGTAAAACTTCCGTTAACCTAACGGGTACTTTACACAGATTCGAGATTAGTTTGCCAGGCCTGGGCTTTTAAGCGTGCACCGAAAAATTAGTAATAATAACGATAAATATCAAGTCAAATCAAAAAGTTCAAATATATTTAATTAGTAACTAGAATGTACTACGTACAAATGTCAATAATCCAAACAAAATTTATTAACGAAAATCAACAAGTCAACCCGACAATAAACTCAGCTACTTAGCTTAACTTAATAGTAATTTCCCTTTGAAAATTCGACAAATCAAATACTTAGAAACTATGAACAAAATCTCTTACTAATAAAACGTCTATCCATCACCTCACTATACGAAGAACCTATTTCCTTAATCCTTTCGATATCGTCAATCAAATTCCTCTTTAACACCTTGGATCGTCCAATTACCAATCTGGACTTCTATCAGAAAATACTTCGCTTTCGAATTCATCTCGCTCTGGAAATCACCTCCCTCTTCTTCGGTTAACGTACGGGTTTTATACTGTGAGGTGACGTCACACTTCAGCTGAGTTACTCCCCTTATTTACATACTTAGTTGCTAACATTAATTTTCTTTTCTGGCAGCTTTAAGTTTCCAACAAAGCTTATAAACCGTTTACAAAATATTTATCATAATTTTCTGGGATGTTAAGACGGTTTATCAAGTATTTCTTTACTAGTGAGTGTGGGGACCCCCCCTCCATTTTTTTTTCTGCGGACCGTTTACTTCTGCTGGGCAGCGCAAGTGCGCAAGATTTTTCCTACGGCGCTTATTTCTCCGTGAGTTGTTTTATCTTCTTTTTTCTGTTACTAACAAGAGAGTGGTGGGGAACCTTCATCCTAAATAAACATAAGCCCCAAACAAAATATAATAAAACAGAAAAATAATAATAAAATAAAAATAACGCTCGGACTCAGTTCCTTACAACCAAATATTACACACAAACACATTTAAATACATTTATCAATTCCTACATTATATAAACTCCATGGTTAACCTGTGGCTCATTCAAAATGTTTCTCCAGCTCTACACAGAACATCTTAATTGAGAAGTCAGCATCCAATGAATTACTCTATTTTACTGAAATAAATTTTACTGTGAGATTAAACCGCAGATAAAAAACAATGCACCATACTATTTTGTCACTGATGATTGATCCTGTAAAAAAAAAAGCAATTTTCTGGAGCTTAGGTTTAAAATGAATCATAACATCATGAAGGAATGCACATAGCCATGTGCAAATTTCAGGACAGGTAGAGGTGATAGAGGTATGCAAATGATTAAGTTTGCATACACATCGGGTCATGTGGTACACAGTTTTGGGCTACAAAGACCTGCAGCTGACTTGGGCTGTAAATGCTATCAGCAAAGGTTTGTGGCAGCCGAACTTTTGAAGAAGCATAGAAAATGCCCCGGAGAGAAAAGCGAGCTGAATACCACCAGTTAATGGCTGGGAATGAGACGGTATCCTGGAGCTGCACATCCTCAGTTTGTCGATGCATACAGTTGTCACACTTATTGGGCACAATGTGAGTACCATCCAGGATGTGTGACATGATGGATACAGGAACATCTGTGAACGCACTAAAGAGAGAGTGGATCATTCCAGCATGTGACAGAGCACACAGACTGGTAGATTCACCGAATGGCCTGTTGGGACCCATTTGCCTTGGCTCATGACATCCAAAGCCACCTGTTGCATCTATGTCCACCCAAACCATTTGCAACAGGTTGCATGAAGTCAGGCTGCATGCACTGTAACCAGCAACAGAGGTGCCATTAACTGGTACCCCCATTGCTTGTTGCAGGTTGCAGTTAATGCCACACTTGGCATGGTGTCATCATCATAACTGGACCACTGAATGGCATTGGGTATTGTTTACAGACAATTTTTTTTCCACTTCTGTCTGTAGACAGGTGTGGTGGTATCCCAAGGAAAACTATGTGCCAGCTATTTTTGCTGTCACACCAGCTTCACTCCAGGCATCATGGTTTGGGGACAGAGCATGTTTGATTAGCAGACAGCCTGGTGCACATATTCAGTACTCTGTCAGAGGACCAGTACATCACACGGAATTGTGGGGATCTGTGATTTGGCCACTGGTGCAGGCCACATCTGACACCTAACACAGTGTTCCATCAAGACAATGCCTAATCACATGTTGCATGGCACACTCACTAATCTGAATGGAATTCACATCCCATCGAACACCTGAGACACAGACCTCATCCAACACAAGGTGTACAGGGACCACCACCACATACCACAGACGACTTGTGCATCACAATGGATGCAGTTTGACAAGGGTTGCCTCAACAACCATTAATCTCCTCATTGATAGTATGACTTTCTGTAACTGCCCACGGAGGTCATATTCATTACTGAATTAACAGGTATCTGTTGCATTTCATTGTTTGTTCTTTTAATCATTTTCATATCTCTGTCACTTCTATTGGTCTTGAAATGTGCATGTGGTTGCAATTTCATTTTTAAGGAGTGTACATCATTGTATAATCATTACCAATGTAAAAGCTACAAGCTTTTAAAATAAGCATATAGATGTGTGATTGACTTTTAATGGAGGGGATGCAGAAGGAAAGGAGTGGGAAAGTGATGTGAGGTACAGAATGTGATATGTATGACCAACCTTAATGGAATTAATTTTAATCTAGGGTCTCTAGGCCAATGTTTCTCAATTGCACCAAAGGCCAAAAATCAACTCTAGGGTGCCACATTTAGAATAAAATATTTAATATTTTATCAAATTTACTTTTGTATTTTATTTAAACATTATAGGTTCAAAATTTCCTTATTTCTTATCAGACTATATACATAATTTTTTTTCTTGTACCTGAACACATTGAATCTTGCACATTTAAAATGTAGATGTAAACATCCTTTATCAGTGTAGTGTGTATATATCATCAGGGCCATCACTACCATATAGGTGAACTAGGCAAGTAATGAAGGGGTGCAAAAATCCAAGATATTTTCGTAAAGTATGAATAAAGCATAACAAAATTGTGATATATGATTTAAGAATTGATTTTTTTTCCTTATCCCTCACAATATTTTACTATTTTAACTTTTGGTTCTTTTTTGTTTCATTAAGGCTATGCAATATGTGGGCGATGCCTTCCAGGAGGACTTTCTAATGGAAATTGGTCCATATTTAGGTGTTACAAATGCGAAAAAACCCCATGTGACCAGTTCATTGGCAAGGTGCGAACCCACAACCAACTACCAGTGTTCGGTGGTTTTATCCACTTGGCGGGTTAAATGATTTGAACTTACTGCTATATAATGTCAATTAGAACCATTTCAGTTTATGTGGGAATTTAGTGGGCATTTTCCAAACAATGTGGGAAAAAAGAGGGGAGTCATCTGACATATGGCAACACGGCCAGCTCAAAGTTAGGTTAATAGGCACCTGGAACAACAACATAATAACATTCAAGTAAAATAATAGAGAAAAGAGGATGATTTAAATTCAGTTATGAAACTACAAGTAACCAAAGAATACCTTCTAGAATGTAGAACTGATAAGGGTTTTGACTAAGGGAATTTTGATGGATGCTGTTGAAATTGCAGAAGAACTGGTGATTCAACCAAATTTTGAAATACAAAGAAAGAGAAAACAAAGTCAACAGTACAAATATAAATGTCAAGATGAGGCTTTGCAAAATCCTCAGCAGAAATTCAAAGTAGAATTTTTTCTGTTGTGACTTGGATATGGCTATACAGTCAATTGAAGAGAGGTTTGAAAAACTACAGCAGCATAATGTTATATATATCATAAAGAAATTCAAATAGAACATAACTGAAAAAACTACTACTGATGTACTAAAACAATTCCAAAAATCTTGAAAATGTTTTGAATCATAATGCTAATAAAGATATTGATGCCGAGGATCGCCGCAATGAACTTCAAGCAATAGCTCAAAGACCTCCAAAATCCATGCCACCACAAGAAGTACTGTTCTTTATAGTACAGCAAATGCTTGTCAACTGCATATCCAATGTTTTTGTTGCACTAAGAATTCTCCTGACACTTCCAGTTTCAGTAACAAGTGGAGAACATAGTTTATCAAAGTTAAAACATAACCTGTTTTGGGACATCATTGAGCACAAGTAACTGATTTGGCAACAATATCAATCAAACACGAGCTAGCTCTACACTAGATTTAAGGGAACTGGTAGAAAAATTTGCAAAATTGAAGGCAAGAAAAATTAAAATTTGATTTTCATATATTATACAAAGTAATATACAGATGTTTTTTAAAATGAAATTTTAAATATACATATTAACTTGTGAAATAAGGGATGCACTTGTAAACCTTGCCTTGGGTGTAAAGTACCCTGGTGCCATTCCTGCACATCACATAACATCAATTTGGTGCCACCATCTGTTCACTGCTGAAATTGGCATAAAATTGTGGGGGGGGCTAATCTTAATTATTTTTTAAAATACCTATTATACATGTTTGAATTTGAATCACTATGTGTACATATGGTAAGTTGTTAATGTCATAAGGTGACTTTCAACATTTTTTGCATCACCATTATATTACATTTGCACTTTGGTTTGGTACTTTAATAGAAGGTTCTTTTTTAAATGACTTTTGTTTGGTAATTAATTGTTGTAAATTTCTTGCAGTGTTAATCTAAAATAATAAAAATCATATGTCAAAAGTGATTAAGTGAAAAGGACCACCACTAGTGGCCAAGCAGATAAAACCACTGAATGCTAGTAGTTGGTTATGGGTTTATGCTTAAAGAAAACTCCATGGCCAGTTCATTGTTATGTTTTTAACACCTAAATAGGAGCTAATTTCCTATAGAAAGTTTTCCTGGGAGGTGCTGTGTCATGCTGCTGTAACCAAATAAACATATCAATTAAGAATATTTTAGAATAGTTCCCTTTTATATAAAAATGTATAACATTTAAAGTAAATACTGAAAAATCTGAATATTAACAATTTTATATTTAGTATCCATATTCTTAAACAACAAATAAAATCATCTGTTTCTTAACAATACATTACATGTTTAAAAGTTGCATTAATAATTTTTTTGTTTAAATTTTAATTTAACTTTTTTGATGATTTAATATATTCTTAATAGAAAAAGCATCTAGTTTGACTGGAGATGAGAGGAAAAGATATGCTGAAAAGGTAAGTGTACAATTGCAATGTTAACGACTTTATGATTTATTTGATTATTAATAGGCAAATATGCTTTTATCAATTAAAAATATAGGTAGCAATAGCATTTTGGAAAGCTTTTGGGAAGGACGACGAAGAGATTGAAGGACTAAGCAGTGATGACGATATATAATTTTAAATATAATACATTCTGTAAAATTGCATGTGTGTATAATAAAAAATGGTCACAATTAATTAATTTTTCATGCATACAATTATGTTTCATTTCAAAATAAAGTACAAAATGTTTTAAATCTAATTTTGTTTTCAGTTAAAGTTGCATCCATGTGTATGTATATGTAATAAGAGAACAAAATGTTCTCATATTACATATACAGTCGACACCCAGATAACTCAACACGCGTCGGTTACATAGTCAGTTTTCTATGGTCCGGGCCAACTTACATAGGCAATAATGTTATTAACCTTAAACGATGTCGAGTAAACAGAGTTTTTTAACTCATCACCACTGGATAAATCAACATACTATTTCTGTTTCACACTTTTTAGACGTCTGATAAGTTGACTCCCCTCCTGAAAAATGAGTTCACACCACACAGCTTATTGTACGGTGTGAACTCATTTTTCAGGAGGGGAATCGACTTATCAGACGTCTAAAAAGTGTGAAACAGAAAAAGTATGTTGATTTATCCAGTGGTGATGAGTTAAACGATGTCGAGTAAACAGAGTTTTTTAAGGTTAATAACGTTAATGCCTATGTAAGTCGGCCCGGACCACAGAAAACTGACTACGTAACCGACGAGTGTCGAGTTATCCGGGAGTTGACTGTATTTAGTTGCACAAAATGATAAGCTTGATGAACATCTTTCTATGAGTTCTTTGACACAAGTACTAAGAAAGTTAATTTACAAATTCTTAAACTTGTGATGATAATTTTTCTCTCATTTGACATTTTTAAATGAAAGGTCTGATGTTTGTAAGATCTATCTAAACTTAAGTTATTAAATAGATGTTTATAGTAAAACTGTATAAACCATATTAGGTGAGGACCACCAGTCCATTTGACAATGGAAATGACTTACTTTAATTAGACATTGTCAGATATAAGTAATGGGTGTTCCATAAGTCTCTAGGTCTGAAGCAAAGATCTTAACCCTTTGTCAAACAGTGCTTGTCATAGGACTGCAATATAAAATGCCATTTCCAGTCCAACATCCAGCAGTGCTCGACATCAATTTCTTTCAGCATGTCCTATGTTGAGCAGTGTCCACTAACTACTCGTACTGCTATCTGTTGAGCTAGTAAGAAACACAGATTATGGACCAGATAGCTGACTCTTAAAAAGTGTCCATAGCACCCTCACCAGTAACAGGCAGAACTATTCATTTCTTTGGAGAGCTTATTCAGTGAGGATTACAGACAAATATTTTCATCTAGTTGAATAAGATAATTTTATAAGTATTATATACATAAAGTATATAAGACAGGTACATACTGTATTTCCTGTTAATAGGCTATAAGTAGAAGATAAAGTTAATATCATTCATATTAACAATAATTTTTATAGACCATAGAATCATTCCAGTGTTATAACAGATAAAACTAAGATATAAGTTTTCATTATTTTTGTTTTCTGTATTTAAACATAAGTCCGATTATAAAATCATTCAATTTGATTAATATCAGAGTTTAACTCACATGGCCATTGTCTAACACATGATGACTAGTGCAAAATCTGCTATCTTGATTGCCATTTTACATTATTATTAACTTTTGTTATTCATAATTAAAACACAAACACATATTTAGGATTTCAAGATTTGATAAAATTAAATTATCAAACTGTCATTTATAATTATGTAATTTAATTCATCTGTTTCTATTATTAAATAAAGATATTTAGTTTTATAAAAGTTATAGTCTATTATCATTAGATTAACCATAATTAGATAAAGTCAATAACAGAAAATATGTACCTTTCTTAATTAATTTGAAAATCTTATATAAGGATACTGTTTTTCTTGCTTTATTATTGACAATTATAAAATCAAATTATTACATAATTTATATATATATATTATAATTTCTTCCTTAGCAAAATATATCACAAACACGTTAATTATGTGTAGATATTGCTTGAAATCAAATGATATATCTTAAAAGTAATTAATTCTATCTTGGGATCCAGAGAAACAGTTCACTTTTATCCTGGAATCCTGAGACAAGCAAGACTGGGAAATGAGAAACCCTAGTGGAAAGGTACCAGTTTCAGTGACTGGGACACAAGCAATTTTGTTGAAGATTTTTAGGATTCCAGCATATTATTATAGTAGTCTATATATCCAAACAAAATCATCTGAGATATAAAAAAAACTTACACCAAGTAAAAATTTATGACAATTTAGACAGTCAAAATTTTCCTTAGTAGTTTTTCTTTGGTAAAGATAAGCTTGGCACTTGGAAGTGGTACCCACAAGATTTTTACCTGTAATTACTTTACATTTTGCCTTTAAGCACCAAGCTTATTACCAAAAGAAAAACTGCTAAGAAAAGTTTTTATTAGGCATAATTTTTTTTAAATCTCAGATCTTTTTGTTTGTGTATTATTATGTCAAGACATAAGATTAGTTAGTGACTGCTGACTGAACATGTTGTCGACTAAATGCGCTGCCAACCGAACACATCAATATTCATTTCGATCAGCGTTGACTGACACTTTTGATACTCTATTTAGAAAAATCGCCATAAAAAGTTTTAATTTGCATAAATTTTAGCTTTCACAATTCTGAGTAACATTTTAAATAAAATTCCTATGTTTCCATGAAATTTTATCCTTATAAGCATAAAATTAAGCTATAAAATTAAATTAGCTCTATGGGGAAACTGCCATGAACTTTTACCTATAGACCTGGAAGTTTTGCAATCACCTCACTGATAATGAGAGAGGCTTAAGTTTAAAATTTTACTTTCTAGACCAAATGGTTTTTTCTCTATGAGCATCTGCAATGCTGGAGGAGGAGGAGGAGGAGAAAATACAGCTTTTTTGGCAATTTTTGCACTTTTTAATTGCTTATACTTTGGCAACTGCTTTATAGAAAAGCTTGAAATTTTACACACATTATCTAAGGAAACAATTTTCTTAGGAACAAGATATTTGGAATTATTTCAGGTGTTTGGGCAAATAAATCAATCCCCGAAAATCGGCAACTCTGATTCCTGCATATATAGTCAGTCAGTGACTTTTTTACTTGGTGGGAAGTCAGTGCTGTGACTCCTGATTATATTATATATAATTTTTATAACAGTTATATAAAAAAAATTGAAAGTGTATGCTTGAAAGTATATGTCAGAACGTGAAAGTGTATGTTTAATGTCATACATAATCATTTCTTCATTCTTAGGTAAAGTGCTTTTAAACAAAACATTTTTAAAGTTATTTGTTTTGATTTTTTAACAATTTAAATTGGCCCTGAATGGGAAAAAATGTAATTCTAAAAGTTCATACTCCTGTACAACTTTCAGCCCTCTACTAACTGGAAAAAAATTTAAACAGCCTGGCTTTTCTAGTTTGCTTATAACAATAAGTTTAATTTTACATATTGAATTTATGGTCAACTTTTAAGTTCACATTCAGGTTTCTAAACAGCAAGTTTAGAAGCAGCCCTTTCGTAAACAGCTGAACAGTTATATGATAAAATTGGATCTTACAACTTAGAAGGCATCTTGAGTTGTTGGAAAGATACACTACTCAAACATTCCATCAAATATTTTTATGCAAAGTTTTTCTCAAATTTGAACTGCTGTATCAAATTTATCAGCCCCAATTCTCTTCCTTTTATTTTCATCAGAAAGAGCAAATTTAATTGCAAAATTCCAATTTAATAACAATTTGTATTTTCTTCACTACCACCAGTATAAAGAGCAACATTTTTTCTACAGTAGTATTTTTATTCTTGGATATATCCCGTAAAACATTTAAAAAATTTTAATCATGATTTTCAACTTATAAAGAAAATGTTGCACTGATGACATCAGTCAAATTTTGAGTGAGTGGCAAAAAATTTTTAAATTACATTGGTTCATAGTAGCTGAGCCACTTCTCCGTATCTGTAAATAGACAGCTTCGTCACCAAAAGGCCAGACAATTCTAGCTACAGGTTGTTCGGTTCCTAAGGTTTGAAGGTGTGTTATCCGAGATTTTCAAGTTTCCTATGGGTTTCTCATGATTTTCAAGCAAAAAAATCGGTAAGTTTGCTTAGGTTTCCAAGTCTGAGTGGGTTTTTAACAATTTTATAGTAAAGCATAATTGTTTCAATCATTGAAATTCTTCATTGGCAAATTGTTAGATCAATCAACAGTACAAAGAGGAGGTTCTTTAGATCGAATCCAGAGCAAGGTATTTTCACCAATGAGAAAAATTTGAAGAAAATAGCAAACATTTTATTTGCTAAATACAAAATTTAAAACATTTGAAAAATTGACATAATAAAATTGAAACAAATTTTGATTTTTTGATTATATTGAAAAATACATCAATACACTTGCAATTAATAGCTTCAAAGGAATTATTTTGCAACTAAAAATATTATAATTATTAAAGAGAAGTAAACACAATGTATTAAAATTACCTATTAAAGAGAAGCAAAAAAATTTCTGTCCTCACGTGAGTTGCTTCTGTTTTAGGGAAGCGACTCATGTGAGGACAATTAATTCCAAAGTTTAAAAAAAAATTCTCAAAATTGAAAACTTCTGAATTTCTACTCCATTCAATTTTAAATTATGATATTGTACACCAATAATATTTAATTTGAATTGTTCTTAAAATTAACATTCTAAAACACTCAGATAGGAGATTGTAATCAACACAATAACACCTTAAATCACTGAGAAAGTATTTATTACCTCAATGAACATTTTCAACCTGCTCCACAGGCCATCATCAGGTGTGTTTAAACATTCTGTCATCTGAGATCGAATGGGATGGCAGGTTAACATTGTGGCTTGACCTTACTTGGGCTCCAATCGGGTCTAGTTCTACCTGGAGACAAAAAGGGAACCAATTGGGGAGGAAAGAGAAGGATTCGGAACCAATTAAATTGTTCGGTCTGCAGATATTCTATACAAACTCGCATATCAAGGTCATGGTTCACTTCTCCGATCCGACAACTTCCAGTCAACTTTGCAGATTCACTTCAATGCTCAATTTCATTGTTTGGAAACTCTGGAGCTGCCCTAGTAAATATAAACAAGAACGAAGTGTGTAACAATAAAAGGATTAAGCGACTCCTTTGCCCGCCTCATCAGCATCAGCATCATCATCCCGGGCCCAGCATCGCATAGGACTTAGACTGTTGATCTGAAGCCCAAGAACGTCTTCGTGGGATGTTCAACAGGAGTAGAAGAATAAAAATTAAATATGCAAGCAACTTTTTGTAACAATAAATGGGAATTTGTAAAGGTGTTATGATTCCAAGTCCTTCGGCATTCACAAATGCAGTTTATACCCACAAACTCTTTTTGGGTTCGGTTTCCTGGCAAACTAGGTATCAGGCGGTGACAACACTGTATTCCCTTATATACTCATTGACAAAAAAGTAATTGTAATATCTGATACATTGAACTGTTAACTTCAATTTATGTTCAAAGTACATATACTTTAATGTTAAGAATTAAGCAGTTTTTTTCATTATTATGAAAGCTCAAAACAGAAAAATAATAATAAACCCAAAATAAAAAACAAACTGCTAATTTTATTTTCCTTGCTCTAAATTGATTTTATATTATACTTGTAAAAGCAAAATACAACTCTGTCAAAAAATTGTCATAGAAAAGACTAGAATTGTAAGATTAACTTTCAATGTTAAAAAAATCCAGCGACAAGTTGCTTAACTTTCCTGCAACTCATGTGGCATCATCTGTTATCATATTTTATTTAAAAAAACTTAATTTTGAGGGTAGGGATGGATTTTATAAAAAATTGTAAATGCTAAAAATGAGTAAAATCATCATTAAGTCCAATCCTACTGAAGATATGACACACCCTTTATCTCCCCATCCCTTGACCTTTAACCACTAAAATTTAATAGCATCAATCCCCCTAATACACAAACAAGAAATTTTTAACAAAAAGCATAGGAGTTATTAAGCTTCAAAGAGGATGAATAAAATTGTGCTCCCTAAACACTAACATCCATACATACAGAAAAAAATCTGATTATTTTTCATTTCTTGACATTTCAAGGTCCCGAGTCTAAAAATGTAAAAATCTTCAGCGTCATTGCCCATTTGCCATACTTTCCCCATGTTATACATAACAGAGCCGGGAAAGTAATTATAAAATTTTAAGTTATATCTGCTAATAATTTGTTATGTATCTAATTAACCTGTTATTTGTATTTTTAAGAAAAACTATGTGAACTGCTTGGTAGTTTTTAAAAATTTATTTTAAGAAATTCAAAAAATTGCAATATGTATGTTTATATCAGAATAATTCATATTGTATTAATATTTTATAAAAGATAATTGAAAATTCATTTAATACTTAGTTGGGTAACCTTTGTTTTTAATTATATCATGATTCTTCATGGCATTGAATCAATTTCTGATAATCACCAGCTATAATCTTAGACCAAATTTTTTTAAACTCAATATTGAAGCTTTTTCTTCATCAATCTTTGTTTCATTATCCCTCATAGATTATAAGATTTGTCTGGTAAATTGAAACAAAGTTTGAGTTGACTTCACTGCAGGAGCTGGAGCTGGTGCAACATCTGGTCGGAAAATAACATTCTCATCTGAATGAAGTTCTTTTATTGAAGGAGCAACTGTTAATACCCTGAGGAATTTACCTTTAATAGTTATCATATGATCTATACCTTTTGCAGACATGCACCTCATATTACATAATCTGGATATTTGACACACTGCTTTAGTGTGGATGGATGAAAGGCTTCTTTGGTTCTCCACAAATGTACACACTGATTACCATAAGATACACAAAACCTTGTCACTAAAAATAATTTTATTTCAATCTTCAGAGATCCAATTAATATAATGTTTAAACCACTGAACTAGTTTCAATCTTTGTTTCTAGAGAGGAGTGGTTTATGTTTTGGAACAAGTTCATTTCATGAAGTCTGAACTTCTATACTGTGGGACACATTTAATTCTCCTTTTTTCATACAGAATGATACCTATTTGATCTAAAACAATTTTTTTTTCTTACTGTTGCCTTTACTTCATGTTTATCTCTCAAACTTCTTGAAAATTTTCTTCCACAATTTTAACAAGTATTTTAATTTTCTTTTCCAAATTAATTTGTTTTAAGACTTTTGATACTGTATATTGTAAATAGATAATGATTTTGGCAATTTCTAATCAAGATTGAACTTCACTTTATAAAATTTGAATCAGTTTCCTCGTCACAGGTGATAAGTCTATCTTGCTTCCCATTGCAATGTAAATCACAAACTTTACAACAACAAAGATGTCAGAACATCTTAATACATCTGTGTAACAACAAGTAATTGGAATATTTAAAATTATTATTAGAATGTTTTGAATTTCTTTAAATGATGAATTTTTAAAAATTACTTAGCATTTTTACACACACTTTTTTTAGAAGTACAGTCAAACAACAAATTATTAGCAGATATGACTTAAAATTTTATAATTTTAACATTGAAAGTTAGAAAAGACTGGAATTGTAAGATTATGACAATTTTTTGACTCAGTTGTATTCCATATATTAATTACATTTATAAATTTTTAAGTATATTTCTTGAAATTTATTTTCCTAATATTTGTATATTTAGAAAAGAGGTTATAATATGCATTTCTACAATTTGTAAATGTAAGAAATAGTCATGTTTATATACAGGGTGTCCCAAAAGTTTCCATACATACAAAGGTGAAATGTAACTTTATTCACAAAACATTAAAACATCAGCATTAAGATTGTGTCAGCGGATTGACGGAGTAAGGGTGCGACTATGCAGATGCGAGCGAGCGAGCGAGAATACGTGGTGAGAAGAGGCGACGACATTTCATGCTCTCGTCCATGCGGTCGTAATAAACGAGAGCACGCAAACGTCCTCACTTTTTCTCACTCGCTTGCATCTGCACAGTTTCACCCCGAGGCAACGGAACACACGGGTGATCTGCCAACAGGGTAACTCCTAGCAGAACTTCCTACGTGGAAACTGGATTCTGTTTAGGTGTTAGATACACGAAGAAAACCCAGAACACTGCATGGTGGCCATCCCATTGGTCAGTCACAAACCAACGACCAACTACCAGCGTTTAATGGTTTTATTTATTCCTCCACCGGCAGCTCGATTTCTGTCAACTTACGGAGACTTTTGGGACACCCCGTATAACAAATAACGAAAAAAACGATGGAAATTCCATACAGTAAACACACAAATAAAAGGCTATTACTAGACTAATTCGTAAACAAGACTTTTTAATAACGAAACTATATTTTTTCATTAATAATCTCTCCGGGATCATAATGTACACCAGCCAAAGCTCTAAACCGCAGTTCTTTTAATTTCTTAAATTTTTTCAGTTCATTTTCACCCACGTGTAGCCTAGGTAATCTCTGCATTTTTAGTAATCTGTTCTGTCTGGCTAAGCTGACCTTATGCAGTTTCTCCCAATATTCAAGAGTATTGGGATCAAGTTCATCCAATTCCGGATCTTGACCTAAATTCATCTTCCAAATCCATTCGGGATATTCAGAATCTGGGCTCAGTTTTATATCTTCTCCTTCTTTATAAATGTTGCTTCCACATACGTAATTAACTAACTTTTCTGGATCCGTTTCCACGGGGAATCTTTTCTTTTTCTTAGGTTCAGACGTCACAAGCGGAGCTAGATGTTTATTTTTAATTATTTACATCAACTAACCGAATATTTATTTTATAATTTTTTAAAATATTTATCTGGCTTACCGGCAGCAGGTTTCTTAGCGTACGTTCTTGTCGAAATAAGAAGAAAATTAACATTATTACAACCACTGTTTCGACAAAAATATAACAAACGACACGCCATCTTGTCTACTATAGCGACACCTGGCTTTTAGCTTGCATAAATCTAAAGATTAATTTTATAAATAAATTCATAAATAATAATATAATTTTAGTAGAATTTTATCGACTATTATAAATACATATACAAGCTTTATTTTTTTAAAAATTCTTTCATTTTTTATTGAAAAAGAATTAAATTCCAATGCACTTTACAATGTATTGGAATTTAAAAAAAAATAATTCCGATAATTGTAAATTATTAATTTTCTTTAAAAATTTCTATCGAATTTTCACTTGTTTCTTATAATCTGAAAAATGTAAAAGACATTACTTTTTGATTTTCAAAATTAATATTTTGTTAATATTAAGTTTAAAAACTGAAATTGTCGTTATCGATATAGACCTGTCGCAAATATAAACGATTGATATGTTGGGCGCGTTTCCTTGTCATGCAGTTAAAAAAATAAATCCCTAAATATTTAATTTATCAGAGAATGAATTTTACACTTATGATTGTATTTTTCGTTTTTGCTTGCGTAGTAATGTCTTTTATTATTTATTATTTTTTGAGGATTGAGATTTTATTAGGGTTAAACACGACGGCCGGATGGCCGAGCGGTAAAGGTGGCAGCCTACCGCTCTGGGGGACCCGGGATCGAATCCGAACGGGTCGAATAATCCCCAGGAATTTTTCGGGGGGTGGTCCGTTCAGATATGTCGGGCCCCGTCCCTCACCACCCGGTCGCCCCATTGTGGGCCTGGCCGAACCCATAATGGGCCTACTAAAAGAGGCCCTCTTAGTGCACACAGGGCGGAAAGAGTTAAAAAAAAAGAAAGGGGGTTAAACACAATACTAAATATGAATGTCTGTTAATGTACTTATTTTTAGTCAAATATGAATTCGCCAAACTTGCAGATTCATATTTGCGAATTTTTATATATCTGCCGTAAATAATTTTAATTTTCTTTACGTATATTAAATAATGTATTTAAATAATTTATTCATATTTGTACTTTATTAGCAAAAACTATCCAAAAAACAAAGATTAATGCTTTATGTTTGCATTTAGAGTTTTTCCCCCCAGATTGCCAGCTTTACATGCTATGCGGTGGTCAGACATTCTAACGATATTTACCGGTAAAGAATAAAGAAAAGTCCGATATGCGATCCTTTGCGAGATATTCGCCTGCAAATGGTGAACCTCAACAGTGGAACTTCTGGTCGCCATCTTGCTTGCGGACGTCATGTTTGCAAGCAAGTTGTTTTACGCGCGGCGACCAATGTCTTTAACATAAGTAATGTTTCCTTAGGCTTTTTTTGCTCCTATGGGCATGCTCTACAGCTGTGTTAAGGTCCCAACAGCGTCATTCACACCTGCAATTGTGCCATTTACTCGAACTTTCGGCGACATCAGCCAACTTCAACTTTCGTTCTTCCCTTTTAAATCTGCCGTCACTTCCGTTTTACGATTTAATTCTAAAATGGATTTCTTTCGGCTTTTTAAAAGGCCGCCATTTTGATAAGCAACTGAAGCGCAGAAAATAACAGACGGAAAGCTTATTAATGGATTAAATATTTCTTTAAAGAACGAAGACCTGGCGGTTTTGGCACCGGTGGGGTGCTAAGAAGATTTCTCAGAGCATTTTCTTCCGTGGTCGATGAAGAGAAAGCATTTACCTCCTTAGAATGGGAAGGACTCTACGATCGATTGCGGAAGGGGGTTCTCCTTGCACGGACTATCGACATCACCCTTTGTTCGGCGTTGAACGAAAAGGAGGCATTTTCCTATTCGGACCTGTTCCGAAAAGAGAAGTGTCTCTTTGTCGATATCATCTTTTCCGCATTGAGAGGGGAGGATATGCTGATCATTCCTTCCTTCCTTGTCGGACGAGTGGGATCCTCTCGTTCAGTGTGGGCAAAGATGCAGTCGCTTCACAAAGAACGCGAACGATTTTCTCCTTAGCTTTTTCTGAAGTCTTTAGACTAAGTTTCTTGCTTTTCAGTTACTAACCTAAGATAAGAATGGAAAAGTTTTATTTTTTATTTTTTTCTCCCTCGTCATACTAACATTAATTTAAGGTCTTGGTTTCTTACGTCTAGGTTTATAAAAGTACGAGTTCTTTGATTTTTCCCCTTTGTTGTACTATACTTCCATCACTTTAGTAATTCACAGCCACTCACAGAATCATCTTCCCTCACGTCCAAAAACACAATGACATATTCATCGCATCCAATCATCGATAATTCCATTCATTTGCATTATAAATAACAATTACATAACTCAAACGCGCTTCCCAAAATCCAACCTCTGGGTCCGTGTCCCGAGAAGCGGTAACATCGGTCACACGGCGGATGGTTGAAGTGGCACTGGTAATAATTTACTTTGGATTTATCTTCAATATTAAAACCTGAATTTGAATTCACGTAAAGAATCGCTTACCTGTATCAAATATGCATACAATCGATAAAAATAACTATTTTTCAAAAGTAAAATAAAAAGATTTCCTGTGTTTGCTTTATCTGATTTCTCGTGGAGTAAATTGAATAACATTTGCATAGAAAATATATTATGTATATTCTAATGCTAAATGCAAAGTGATATTATAATAAATAAGAGCTATACCCTAAGATTTCAAATGTATATTAACTTGCACGAAACTTGATCAATTTACTACCTCATCCAGAAATTTGAGTAAATATCTCAAATCCTTGCTACTCAGGAAATTCCCAACAAAGTAATATGCTGAACAGACAATAATTAATAGTAGCTGTTATTTTTCTTTGAATTTTAATGCTTCCTCTAAAGATTATTCTCAGTAAGAAGTTGACAAAATCGGCTAAGGTATAAATTTCATTACAAAAATAAACATTAAAGAAATCTAAACTTTACAAATGTGAAAGAATTAAATGATTTTCATTATCATCATCATCCTCAAATGCATAGTCATAACTTAGTTATGCCTAGTCTTTTTTGTACTTAGAAAAACAAAATATAATTATTTATTAAAATATTTTATTTATAACAATTTATAAGTTATTTAAAGATCTTAAAAGAAATTAGATAGGTTATTGTTTTCATAATGAAATGTACTATTTAACCCTTTGATGAGTGGGTTTACCAGTGATTTCCTATCCTCCCATAGTTAGTTAAAAAAAAAATTAATCTCTTTTTTTTAATTCATATTTTTTTTTATAAACTAGGCAATATTTTCTTTTTCTAATTTGACTGTGTTGAATAACTCCAATTATTCAGGAAACGTTGAGTGTGAACAACTACTAGACACATGATTGTTTTTACACTAGGAAATTCTACACTGAATGTGAAAAAAATATTCTAGGCTTGTCAATATATGGCACTGGTTGTCGGACAAGTTTGAAGTTTTCCCGTAAATATACAATCACACTACAAGAACATAGTCATATTATTTATATATATTTATGTAAAATCCACATGCATCACAATACTTAGGAGCATACTCATCACGGAGTTAATGAAAAAATTAATAAACCTACTATTTGATTTTAAAAAGCATAACAGTTTATTACCAAAATAATAATTGTTACAAAAAGAATTTGCAAAACAGAATAAATGTGCATACATTGTTTAAAATAATGTTGATGTAATATACTGTTCCAAACAAAAGCACAACCAAGACAATTGGAATGTTGACATCACAATTTATATTTGTATAGAATATGCATATATATATATAGAAACATACACAATCTTTGAAAGAACCATAACTAGAGATTTTCTCTCTAAGAAAGAAAAATTTGTATTTTGAGGCCAAAAATATAAAATTTGATTTAACATTTCTTTGATCATTTAGTAACACTATTCAACTAACATCCAGTGCATTTAAAACTAACAAAGTGTGAGGTAGATATTTTTAAATACGGCACAAAGGAAATTTTTAGATTATTTTTGATTTAGAAATCTAACCGACATAAATTGGCAATAAAGAACTTAATCTATGAAAAATTATTTCTATTTTTATATATTGTTCAGTTTAAGTTAGCGAACATTTATTGAAGTATAAGAAAATTTACTCAAAGCTATAACATACAAAACTAGATATTTAGAAGTATAAAATAAAAATAAATTTTGATTCTATAATATAAATTTACATATTAAACATCAGAGTATAAAATTCAGTTTTTAAAGGAATATAAAACAAAATGAATATATAATTATATAACCATGAATAACCTTAAAAAAATATATGTATATAGTTTCTAAATTAATGATGTAATTTGAAGTAATAAAGTAAATTCTGAAATATTGTATAAAAATATACATCATCTCAGAAAAATAACAGATAAAAAAAAGATCTACTTCAATACAAAATATACCATTATCAAATAACCTATATACAATACATAAAGGACTAAGAGAAGATGCTCCACACGGACGTATTAACATTTCCTGACGAGAGTACACGATCACAATAGAACAACGTTTTCCTATTTCTATTAAACATGGACTCGAATATAAAAAGGAATTAAGTACATTGCATATTACTGAAGCTAATTTGTTTCTAAAAATTTAGTTTCTGTATAATCATTGTCATCATATATAAGTCAACCATATTTAACCTCATTATTTAATAAATTAAGGATAAACATTGTCAAATTTATAGATAAATATGAAAAACTTAGAGTATAAAGATAAGCAGTTCAAAGATGTCATATAATTATATATAAAATATTTGTTTTATATAAATTTTATATACAAGATGATATAACTAAATCAAGTTGTAGAGCTTGAGTCAATGAAGTTGTAGTTTGGAATACTGACGAGTGTCAAGTTTGGACTGACACTTTTAATATTCCAACAATTTTGTATATGAAATTACTTTTTTTATATATATTCTAGACATTTAATTATTCATTATTACTTCTTGTACTTGTGAACTTGTGTAATTTTTTTCCCTCTGATTTGAAATCAGAATATCCACTCTAATTTAATTGTAATTTATAAACATCTCAAAATTATACAAACATTTATAAACAGAACTGGAAATCACTATTTGTAATGCAGTCACTTTATTGAGATATTAATTATATTCTTTTTTATAATTACAACACACTTTGCTAAGAATATTTGTTCAGAAATTAAGTTTTCCCTTTTCGCAAATTTTAACCTAATCTATATTATTAGAAAATTTTAAGTATGGTTTTCAAGAAAAATGAATTCTCAAAGGACTAAACTAAATCATTCACTACTTGATTGAAGATGCAAGAATTAATAAAATTGTTCACTGCAGTTCATAAAATTGAGATTTTCAATTTAAATTTTTTTCATCACCATCAATATTACAATTATAAAATAAATTCTTGAAAAAACAAAATAATCATTCAATATATTGTTAATCGAATTAATATGTCATTTACAAGAAAATCAAATGAATACTAAGCATTAATATCTCTAAATATTTTTTTATAGTAGATTTTTGGTTTTTCTTATTACGAAAATGAAACTTAGTAATTAATTAGTGAATAGTTAAATTATCCAAAAGTATTATGGAATAGATACTTTAAATAAAGCAAATCCGTCACACACTAAAGACACATCTATTTTCTCTTATTTGTTAATACACAATTATTATAAGATTCAAATTTGTGAGATAATTTGCTTTACTCAAAGTATATTATTCCATTAATTATCCGGATTTGAACATTAAAGCTTCTCCAATGTACAACAATTACATAGCAAATTAATAATAAATCTTTCAAATGCAATGATAAAGCATACACATCAGTAAATTTCATATTGTCACAACAGTTTTTCAATTAAAATGACAATCAATTATTTTCAAATATCAATACAATTCAATACTCTAATCCTAAATTACTTTGTATATCTTCTAAATTTCAAATAAAACAGATATATCTGTTTATAAAAATGTATTAAAAAAAGAAATCAACATTTATATCAAATTAGCTTCATTTAAAATATAAAATATTTAGCTGCATTAAAAATGTTCTATGACTCAAAATTGTGTAGAAATAATAGTGTTAAATATCACAATTCTAGGAATGTAAAACGTAACAAATTCCTGTTAAAAAGTTTGCAAATGAGTCATTCTTATTGGATTATTAGAAATGTGAAAACCATTACAAAAATTAATTAAACAGTTTTTGGAAAGTTAGGAATCATCATATTAAAAGCAAATATCCTATTATTTACAAGAGAAAATTTATCAAACACTTTCAATAAAATAATCTTTTTGAAATGTAATTATTTAGTAATTAATAGATTCAAATATACTAAACAACAAATTGGTACCACTTCATCGAATTTAAAATTTTTTCTTTAACAAATATTAGCAACAATCTTTTGAGTAATATTATTGACAAAAACTTTCTGAAGTTAAACATTTATGATCTAAACTATTAAACTTTTTTAAATATAAATTTGTAGCTATAATTTTTAAAGTACAGTGAAATATTAAAAAACAAAAACAACTACATTAAAGTGTTTTAAAATTTTCAATCATTATATATAAACTATAGTAATGTTTACAACTTTCACAATTATAGTATATTATATACAAAACCACATCACAGATCAAGCAAACCTTAATTTTTTTTTCCTTTTTTGTTTAAACAAACCAATTTCACTCAATGAATTTCTGATTCAGAAAATTCCGCTGTAACTCTAATGCCTTCTTGATGATTTTTATAAATTCCTGTTTGTGTACTATAGTGTCGGAGCCGTTATTAAAAGGATCGGATTTAGTGGGAGAATTAAGTTCCGAATGAGTATTGTCCCACTGAAGATATGGTCCTCTAGCTTTCAGCAGAGTTGCAAATTCATCAACATTTAATTGGGCCTAGAAATTCACAAATAAAATTTATATTTATCATGTATGACTTTACAATAATTAACAGAAAATCAGAACATTTTTGTAATTTGGTATTTAATTAATATTACAAGTTACAGAAACCAAACTATCTTATTAATAATACCATGATAACTACCAAATTAGCATATTTAGGATGAATTGTTAATTATCATCATATAGTGAAGCTCTGTGCCATAAAAATAAAATGAGATGAGCAATTATTTATTGTGACTGTCACAATGCCAGGCTGCAATTTTTAATTTATTTCGTTTAAAATATATGCTCTCCACCTCAAATTATTAGTAATGTCTTGCCCCTGTACAGTACATCATACTTTTCCTTTAACAATACAGTTGTGCCAGTTATCTATCTAACACCCCGAAAGGTGTTAGATAGATGACTGCCACGACTTTTGTTTCCATTCAAACAAATTTTTGAATTGAGATAACCTAACTTTCGGTTTGTACCATAAGTTCGTATATATAAAAATAATTTTCACTCAAACCTACTAACTGGAGTAAAAAATTGTTCTAATAATGCAAACGTTTTTGATGCCCCTTCTGGGCTCTTCTTCAGGCATTCCACTAAAACCATTGTAAGCTGTTTCTTCACTTTCAAAATTTTTTCAAAGGCATTCGATTTACGCATTCCTAATATGCGTGCACTTCAAATCCAATGTAACATCATAAACTACCATAATATTCAAAATGAAAATCGTTTATAATTAAAACGATTGTAAACGTGAATAAATAAATAAATTTAAATGCTATCATCCATTAGGAATTGCCATGCTGTAGAAAGTGACATTTCTTCCTTATAATTAATACTTTTGCATTCGCACTCCTCCTTAAATATTTCCATAGCTTCTAATATTTGAGGTGATCTTGATGTGGGGTGGTGAGAACGATACATGCCCTGTCAAATTCTGCCGTAATGAGGTCGGACTGAGTTCAACGATACCTACTTTTGGACTGGAGATGAAAAATAAGAAAGTTTATAGATTACCAGGAGTCTATAAAGTCCCTATAAAAGATGGCAGGCTTGATAAGGAAATGGTTTATGTGGGCGCAACCAAGAGGTCTTTAGAGGTACGATTGAAGGAACATAAATTGGACATATCATGAAATAGATACACGACAGTCCTTTCGATTTATGCATCAGATTCTGACATTACGGCAGAATTTGACAGGGCATGCATCGTTCTCACCACCCCACATCAAGATCACCTCAAAATATTAGAAGCTATGGAAATATTTAAGGAGGAGTGCAAATGCAAAAGCACTAATTATAAGGAAGAAATGTCACTTTCTACAGCATGGCAATTCCTAATGAATGATAGCATTTAAATTTATTTATTTATTCACGTTTATAATCATTTGAATTATAAACGATTTTCATTTCAAATATTATAGTAGTTTATGATGTTACGTTGGATTTGAAGTGCGCGCGCATTAGGAATGCATAAATCGAATGCCTTTGAAAAAAAATTCGAAAGTGAAGAACCAGCTTACAATGGTTTTAGTGGAATGCCTGAAGAAGAGCCCAGAAGGGGCATCAAAAACGTTCGCATTATTAGAACAATTTTTTACTCCGGTTAGTAGGTTTGAGTGAAAGTTATTTTTATATATCATCCCGGTGTAGTAAGAAGTTAAGAAAGTTAAGTTCGTATATAGTTAACTGGGGCTCCAGCAAGGTTTCCATATCTGGTCTTGGATTTCATCTATCTAACTCTGTTCTCAAAATTAAGGAAGGACAGATGGACAAACAGACAACAGTGGAAATTTATAGATCTACAATTTTTTCAAATTGCAGCCCAATGAGTGCAAATATATAAATTAAGTATATGCTATAAAATACAAGGTACAAACTAGTAATCAAAAATCATTCTTTTCAATAAGTGGAATTAAATTACAGTTTTGCATTTGATAAAATATAATAGAATAATAATAATCCTCAGAAACTAGTGTATGAATAAATGAAAATAGTTCTAGCCTCTTCCAGCAGAAATATTTTGTTAATCAAATGTTTTCAGCTGACTGGGCAGCCATCCTCAGAATCAAACTAATAACAGACTGGAATGTGAAACTCATACAATTTTCAAATTACAAAGTTTCAGAATGTCTTCAGAAATAAAGCAAGAATAGATAAATGAAATATATATTTTAATTAAAAATTCTGGTAGAAATATTTTTTCAGTCACAGAAAAATCTCTTCCTAAACTGTAAAACTGCTCAATAATTTACACAACAAAATTATATTTCTTCTTTTTGCTTCAAATTCTTGAAAATATTAAGACTAATTTATGAAATTATTTTGCACTGTATTAGTACTCAAAACTATTAAAATAGTACTAAAGATTAAAAAAATGTACTCCCTTTTTTTAAAAACTTTCAGATTTACATATAAAATAATTTCAACTTACTTTATATGGAACAAGTTGCACTGCAACACTGCTTTCAGGTAAATAAAGTGCATTTGTCAAGCCAGCACCATTTATTCCAACCAGAACACTATATTCCTGAACTTTCTGAACCTGGAATAGATATTTTTTATATACTTAATCATTTTGAATTCCAATACAAATCAATTCTCATTTTTAAATTAATTAAAAACTAACTTGTTGTTTAAAAGAAAGTTCACTAAAATCAATAATCTCTACTACAGCAAATGATTCAATGCTTTTACTCAATTCATCTTCATTCAGAATTTTTCTTCTGCCTTCCCTAGAATTTATATTAAATTTTATCAAAAATAACCTTATATAAAATCTTATATCATTACTATAAAATAAAAATTTATTCCTACCTATGAATAAGAGCAACTTTTGGTTTGTGAGCATCAATTTTAATCTTTTCTATTTGTAAAGTCTTCTTTACAAAATTTATAAAAGCTTTTATCAAAGAAGGATCAGAATACTTAACTCTTGGAGTCTGAAAAGATATTTATTAATGTTGCAATGAATAGTATATTCGGCCTCAGGCCAAATACCGAATATTCGGCCAAACTGTTTGGCTTGATTAATGCAGGTATGAAAATTGGCGTGCAAACCGCATTATGGCAAAGACCCTGTTCTCTATTGGCCCGCTGTCACTATGCTTTGCCAATCGCATTAATTCTTGACAGTTGTAGCAGACAGAGAGGAGCATCATGGCAGTATGTGATAAGTGATGATATCAAATGTGGATAACAATGAAATGACCTACACGTGTAAATAACAGAAAAAGAACAGAGAAGGACCGTGAAGTGAAAATGTGAAAATAAATATGAAATTGAGTTGATAACATAATAGAACAAGTCGAGGCAGCTTATTGGCACGAAATTTGTGGCTGTCAATACAAAATAATTGTTCTCATAGACTTCGGAAAGCTAAATGCTTGTAATGAAAGTCACTTAGCATGCACGAGCAAAAGCCTGGGGCCATTCAGGCTACCAAGCTGTCTCGAATCTGTGAAATCATAACTAACTTATACCAATGTCCTATCTGTCTCTTTTTTCTGTTATCACCAAGTACGTAATTGTAAAATGGGAAATCTACGACGGAAAAGTGATGAATTGAAAGTATCATGCGCACACATTATGATGTGTGCATAAGCATGTGTGGACTAGAGCAATAGAGGAAAGAGAAAGGGAAGAGCAAAGACGAGTGCTTAAAAAGAAGGATAGGCAGGGTCAGACCCTCAGATGTGCGACGATTCTCAAACAAATAGCTGTGTACGTGTGCTGATCTTTGTAATTATAAATTGTGAATACATGTGACCAATATTATTTTGTTTTTTATTTTGTACAGGTTATAAGTTATAAAAAAATATAAACAAACAACACTAACCCGATAACATTAAATCTAAATACCAAAATGATTAATTTACTGTGTTTTTGTTATTTCTTACTCCTGTTTTTAGGTATTCGGTATTTGGCGGAATAGTGATTAAATATTTGTTGCATAACTAATATTTATATATTTTAATTTTAAAACACAAAAATCAAAGACTGCTTAACTGAGAAACTTACACCAAAATAGGCTCTTTCAAAACACATTGTTTTATTTATTGCAGCAAGTCTCTTATCCAATGGTAATAATCTGTGAGATCCAGCAATTGTCTGTAAAATTTTAAACTTTGTATTAAAAAAAGCTCTTAGTAAATCAAATAAATTGTCTTTATGATAGATACATTAGTTAGATCTAAGTTTTAACCTAAATTTTTTATCTAAATTTCTGAATGAACTTAAAATACTATAGTAAAATAAAAAAATAAATTTATCATACATAAAACAGTTTGCAATTTTATCTAATTTAATTTATTAAATTAGTCCTGATGATCAACTGCACTCTACATTGTTGTACCTGATTCATTTTGCATCATCTGCTATAGAAATGAATCTTTCCTCATCTTATCTTAGTGAATTGCTGATGGAAATGTGTTCTAGAAAATTTGCTTTAGTCAATCTGCATGGAATCCAAACAAATATTGAGCTTGCTAACATGGGCAAATATAAAAAAAGGATATGCCAAAAATGCTTATTTTGTTTATCCATCTTTCGATTCATCTTAAATGCACAAAACAACCAATTTTTATGGTTTAAAAAAATAATAATAAATGTTGAAATATCAATTTCGAATGATTGTATGCTTTCAAAATTTGAACACAGACATTTGTTGCTTTTCATAATATCTACCATCATCTATCAACAAAAACTGCATGGACTTATTGACCAATCCAACATATAATATAATCTTAGTTCTCATAATGGTTATTATTTCTATTTATGAAATATTTAAATTATTACTTAATTTATATTAAATTATCATCATCAGAACTATCATTAGTAATAATGATATGGTGTCTTCACAGGTAAGAATTTTAATGGTGTCACCATGGATGAAGAAACTTTTGTGCTCTAATAAATCAGAACTATATCAACAGTATAACTGCTGGAAAGATTATCCAAATCAGTTGGTTCATAGGTTAGATTCCAGCTAAAAGCTCATACTGATACTCCAGTGCAGTGTGTACTTTTAGTCTGGACTGGCTCCTTGTATACATTGAAAATTTTAAAATGCTGAAAGACTTAGGGGGACATGTGACTAGAACAAAAACAACCATGCTGTTGATAAATGATTCAAACATTTAAATTAGTTTGTCTTAATACTATTATATGTAACAAACAAAAAGAGAAAGAGTAAGAAGTTATTAGAGATTACATTCATTTTTTAGGCAATGTGAAACATAAGTACTTTGTCACCATTCACCATAGTGAAACATTGCTTTTAAGCAAAAGCAATATTTCAATTCTGGTGAAAAATATCACAGATGAATTATGATAGTGTTAATATTCTTTAATTTATAAAGCTCTATCCTAACTAATAAAAATACATGGAAAAAAAATAACTATTATGTACATTTATGTATCAACTGATATAAAAATAAATGTAATTATAAACTTTTTATTATAAAAAAATTGCAATGAGGTGTTAATGAAAATTTCTATACATAGAGAATCTTTTATATTTAGTGACTTCAATGAAAGAGTAGCATATTCTGAGAATAGTTAGTCCCTAATTTATGTAAGCCAGATTTACATAACTTCAGTGATACAAGTTTTTTGACACAATCATAAAGACTGTATAATGTTATGATAATGTGACCAATTTTAATATAAAGCATTCAATTTGAATTAGAAAATTAAAATAGTAAGCGTGTATAAAAATAGCCAAACATTCTGATTTTACACACCACATTGACTATTTCTTCATTGTCTACAGATATCTATTATAAGAATTAAAAACATTAACTAATTTTCTCCTTTCTTCTGAAAATGTTATATGGTTGTTTTTACTTTTGGCACATTGTAGATATAGTAGTAATCTTGTGTATATTGGGGACACATTATGAGGATAGACTATAAAGAGAATAGTAAAGAATTACTGAAACTTTGCAAAAGTTTAGAATGAAAATAAATAATACAATTTTTCAGCATAAATATACACACACACATAAGGATATGGAAAACAAGGAATCTGAAATCAATTATTGATTTTACGATATCAAAACAATATAATATTGTTATATATGTAATATTAATATATGTATATATGGAAGAAGCAAACTGCAGATCTGATCATTATACCTGCCCTTGATGCTCTTGAAAGAAACTAAATTGCTTTTTCCAAAGACATTAAACAAACAAGTAAAACTCAAAAGTAATACAGAACAGTGAATAGCTGAAAGTGAACAATTTTAATGTAGATCAATAATAAGTCTTGCAAACTGGTGTATTGAATACATGAAAACTTGTAAAAGGTTACTGACACCATGTCTTTATTACTGTATTTCACTCATCATGGAGTATTTTTGCTTCATTTTTGTTTGCTATATTTTTATTTCACTTTGCTTGTCTATTCTAACTTCATTTCTTAAGCTGTTCTAGAACTTTGTAACTTTTAAATGTTAAAAATTTGTATGAATTCTATACTCCAAATTCAAATTCATTATTGATTCAATCCTAACAATGGCTGCCCAGTCAACAAAATAACATTTGACAAATCAAATATTTCTTTTGGAAGAGCTAGAATTATTTCATTTCATGTAGATTATTTTATATTGAAAATAATATTTACACCATAAAAAGATTAGATAATGAACTAGATAAAAAAACTACAAGAAAAATGCCATTGATATTTAAAACTATCTGACAAGGGGTTAAGAAAATATCTTGAGTAGAGATGAAAGAAACAGTGGAATATGATTAGACAGACAGACAAAGCTGAGGAAAAAAGAGAAGCATACTTACAAGTAAGAATTGCACAAATAATACAATGATAGAAAAAATTATATAAATGAAGTTGGAGTTATGGGATAGAACATGTGCAGAGATAAAAATAATAATTTCAAGAATATAAAAGATTACTGAAGCAAGGAGGAAAAAAAAAAATCTAAGAAAACAGAAAATTAAAATAAATCAGAGATGTAGAGAAATGGTGCAATTATTATGAAAATTTGTTAAATGACAGAAAAAAGAATTTAAAGAAATAGGAATATGGATAGAAGGGAAATGAGTGTGTATAGGAAATAAAAGTGTATTTCTTAGACTAGAAGAAATAAAAATCATCTTAATGCAAGCAAAAAAGAAAAAAAGCAATCATCTAGCTGCAGAAGGATGACAGCACAACTGTCAAAATATGGCAAAGATAAGTAAATAACTTTTAAAGCAATAAAATTATTTTAATAAAATTTGAAAAAGTGAAAAAAAATTCCAAGGTATACATTACATCAAATTTTGAGTAGGGTAATAGAGGAATGTCCACCAGTGGCCGAGCGGTTCTGTCGCTAAACGCTGAGAGTTCGGTCGTGGGTTCGCGCTGCGCTCGGACGAGCTGGCCACTTGGAGTTTTCCGGGTTTTCTCCACGTTTGTAACACCTGAATAGGGGCCAGTTTCCCTTACAACCTCCCGGAAGGCATTTCCTCTCGCATAACATTGCGCACCAGAGAAGGCAATGGGGAACCACTCTGGTTGTAACTTTCCCCAAAATACACATTGGTCCCTTACTAACAACTTATTAACCTGCGCCAGGTGCTCACCGACGTCAGGTTTTCTGATATGGCACGCAGAGAGAGAATAGAGGAAACTGTAATAATTATGAAGGGATGTGTATCTTAAATTCAATTAGCAAATTATTTAAGAAAATAAAAAGAATTGAAGAGAAATAAAAACAAGTAAATCAATCTTGTATAGATAATATATTTACTTTAAAACAGATTACTAATGATAATTCTGATGAAAATAATGTTGAGTTATAAAAAAAAAATTTCAAAATTTACCATCAACATATCTAACCAATACATTTCTGATTTCATGAAAGCATCTGTATTCCAATCTACACCCTGAAAATTATAAAAACATGAATTAAATATTAAAAAAAATGTTATCTGAATAATGAACTCTATTATAAAGTATTGTAATCATTAAAATTTTTTAACCAATTGTCAATTCAATTACTTGATACAAATATTTTGTAGAAACATGAAATATATTAAATTAATTATTATGCATTCCTAAAGTTATATATATTTAAAGTTAATTATAATTTAACAAATATTTTTTAAGAAATTTATTTTGTGCAATTTCTTATTTAATTCCAAAGCAATAATTAAAAATTTTAATTTTATTTAATGTAGAATATTGTAATCTATATTATTCTTAAATTAAATCAATAAATAAAATAAGAATTTTCTAATTCAATATATCTAATCCAATATAATCTATTCTCATTCATTTAGAAAATGATTAACAACAAAATCAACCCAATCTAGACAAAACAAACCTTAAAATATATAAATTTTATATCCATTAAAAAAGTTAGGATTTTAATGAACATAGCATGTTGAAAATTATTCTAAAGACTAAAATAAAGAGTCCATTAAAAGGCAAGTTACGTCTTAATAATTTAGCTGATTAATGAATTCAGCATATTAATGAAACTTCTTTCAGTATTGCTGAATGCATTTCATTCAGAGGGGAAAATTTTTTTTCTTGGTTTCTTTTTTAGATGAAAACATTTGACACAGATTGTTTATGCTTTCAGTGCTAGCTGTCATTTATAATAAAGTAGAGAACCGCAAATCGGAATCAATTGGGGACTGGGGTTGTTCAGATTAGTGATTTGTTCCGATTACCGATTATGTACGAATAAATATATTAGCCTGTCCGATGTTCAAATTTTTCTCCGTTGCGTGTCGTTTCATGTTGAATTTTCGTCGATTTTAAGCCTAATGAAAATTTTTATAATAATAATCGAGGCTATCGTATCATTAAGAATTATTTTTTTATTTTGTACAAACAAAATAAATATATTGAAGAATATAAAAACATGAAAATTATACTTTAGAAGTAAATTTAGTATCAAAAATGTTCGATTCAGCACGACACAGTCCGACTGAAAATCGTTCCGATTACCGGCGATTCCGATTACTGGGGTTCCGATTAACGAGTCTCTACTGTATTGGTTTTTAAATAAATGTAGATTTATATTTAAAATATATAATAATTAATATGCTATAGTGACACAGAGCTGACTACAAGTGAGAACATACATATATATATATATATAAATCAATGAAACAAAATGTTTATGCATGTAATTTATATTGTTTTCAAAAATCTATTTATAAAAATAGATGTTTATAAATAAATTAATATAGGTAAAGCTATGCAATTTATAACATGTTACAAAATTCTATTATAACATCCTAAAAACAAAAGGAGAATTCCAAAATAACCAATAAAATACAAATGTATTCCTACATGTGAACAACCACAGAACTAATAATCCAAATTTATTAAAAACACCCAAAAATCCTGCAAACTACTACCATCCACGTGCTTCGTATAATGTCATAAGTTGTTCGAAAGCTCAGAATTTGAAAACCGTTGTATTCAATATTCACCTGACGATGGTAGCTTTATGCTATCGAAAGTGCTTGTGTACTACTGATTATTGTAATAACTAAATGGTGGTTAAAGACCACTAAAAAAAATTTGTTTTCAGTGGTCTTTAGCCACCACATTCAAACCATTACAACTTCCAAATTGGTCAGTGGTGCATATGGCATAGGCTGCTTTGTGATGTCACTTTTTTTGTATCTCAAATAAGACCCTCTAAGCATGTGCATGGGAATTGCTGTCTAACTCTTTAAACATGAAATCAGCTTAATCCATTTGAGACTAAATCAGCTAAGGGAAAGTTGTTTGACTGGTTTTGCTATATAAGGTATCCCTAAAGTCTGGACAGATAGAAAATCTCATTAGCTATAATTTTTCCTTCCACAGCTTAAGTATGGCTTTGTGGAAAGAAGAAAGAATTGAACTGGTGCACAGTGGACGTGAAGGATAGTCATATCCATTGAAGGATGTATAAGTTTTGCTTGGTTGATGTGTGTGAATACATCCACTCTCCAATGCAAGGGTGGCTAAATCATTGTGGCTTCCCTGTTGCTCTTAATGAAGTTATGTCCTTCTTTAGGTATTGGCATAACAGGCTCATGTTAGCACCAATATATTATAAGCATTTGCCAATTCTACTGTCTTGTGACTGGTATGGAGTACACACCTAGTAGAGAGCTTCTGTTGTTGGTGTCTTTGTTGTTTCTAAGTGGTGTGTAGATTTTAGGGGTTCTCCTGAAGGCTAAGGATATATCTGATTCTGGTAATTTTACTGTGGGTGTGTTCCATCTGTGTTGTTAGTATTGAGTTAATCTCTGTTGTATTCTTTTGTTAGTCTTTGTTTTATTGGTTCTATGAGTGTGGTCTGTTGGAATCCTAAATATTTGTAGACTTCACTCTCATTCATAGATTCATAACTTCTCCATTTCTGAATATAAAATTATCTTTTTTCAGAATTACTTTTTCTACATGAAGTGTTCTGCATTTGTCTAGAGCAAACTCCACTTGAATGACAATGGAATAAGTGTGTATAACTTATAATAGGTAATGTAGCTGTGCTTGTGTAGAGACAGTGTATTTGGGAATATGGAGTCATATTCTATATTCCAAATACATAAGTAAAGTAACAAGACCTCTCACTGTTTAAATTTATTCAACTAATAGTATACTCATAAACAATAGTATGGTCTTGCTATAGATTAGTTCTCAACATATTTTGTTCAATGGTACATGAAGGCATCTATGCCAGCATAGAAGTCAGTGTCAAGCACCAAAAACCGTGACATGACAGCTTGCATAACTTTTGCATTGATTATGAAATTGTCTGTCACCCAGATGTCTCTTCAATGGTTTGAACAGATGAAAATCAGAGCTGTGGGAAACATGGCTCAGTACCGCCCTCTGGTAGCACCATTGGCCAAGTGTGGCCTGCATTGTCATGCAGCAACACGATGCCTGTTTGTAGCAACCCAAGTCATTTTCAACAAATTGCATCCAGCAACTGCTTCAATGTGTCACAATAGCAGGCATTATTTGCTTTATCAAATGATCAGAAATGAAAGGAAAAAAAAATTAATAATCTTTAAGAAATTATTTCATAAAGAAATAGATAATTTCTTTTTATTTTACCAATGAGATAATACAGAACCTCGCTAACATGGATGTCAAGAGTATGTGATACGTAATATTTAGTGTAAAGTCATAAAAATGTTGACTGTAATGGTATTTTTAACTGTGAATATAGTTTAAACTGTAAAAAGGTATTTTAAGAGTAAAATATTTTTAACTGTAAATAAGTGATTTTAAACAAGACGTATGCATGTTAACACCACCTTACAGGATATCCCGGATGTAATGGTATGGTACGTTGTAACCTATTATAATACAAAACAATTTGTAGTATGAGAAATTCATGTTTATGCTTTATTATGTAGCCAACAGAAGAGGGGCTTATGCCTGAAAAGCATCTTGGCCAAAAAGATATTCCCAAATAATGATTGATGTCAGAAATGCCCAGTGTCTGTATAGCCACCTAGTCGTGACAGTAAAAACAGATAAAAGAAGACACAGTTTCAGAATACACAATAAAACTTAATATTTTGAGAATTTTATATAAAACTAGTGGGTGGGCCTGGCATTGCTCGGGCAAAATTAACGATAGTGAAGATTAAGATTATAACATTATAGTCAACCTTACCTGTTTTCACAGAATGCAAGAATTGGGATCCCCTGTTTCCAGACTAATTAGAGAAGTTTTAGATGGGTCTAAAAATATGTTTGATTTCCTGCAAAAACGAAAAAAACTGCATCTGCGTCTTGCACGTCGCTTTCTCTTAACAATTCCATTGTTACGTAACACTTCCATTGTTGATGAAAGTGTTAAGCCTTATTCCTGCCCCTCTCCCCCATGGGGAGGAATTTCGAAAAATCCCTTTTTAGTGTGCGTTCTCGTGACGTACCCTAACTGTGTACCAAATTTCAACTTTCAACTCCTAACCATTTGGGCTCTGCGCTGATTATTATTATTATTATTATTATTATTATTATCATCATCATCATCAACTCATCTTGATTATATATATATAGATTATAAAAATGTAATCTTAACATAAAACATAATAATAGTTTCAGGCAAATCTTAAAATCTGTAATAAGTTTCATTTATCTCATATTATTTTTTTCTAAATGATAATGTATCTTTTAGACTATATTTACATAATTAAACCACCATATAATAAAATTAAAAAACTATCATCTAATTCTTGGATAAGCTATTTTCTACTTTAAATAAATTTTATTAAAATAATTGAAAAAATTGAGAGAAAATAAAGATAAGGCCCCAAAATTGCATGAACATAATCTTTATTGTACTTTTATCTAAATTTTATAGTTAAATTTTAACTTACCTCGCCCCGTTTTATCTCAACTGCTGGTAACAAAACTGTTTCTTTCGGAAGAGAAGTCTGTTGATAATATAATGCAGAGTAAAGTGGAATCAATGTATCATAATGAAGATGAAAATAATTGCTGCCATGATAATAATAAACAGTGAAAAAGTGTCCTCTTGGAAATACTTGATCACAGATTAAATTATCTGAATCAATTTGCTTCGGTTGAAAACTCCAAATATCTTGAATTTTAAAACATTTATCCAAATCTTTCATACTTTCTTTATTGATAGTTATTGTTTTGTTACTAACTTGAAACTTAATATTGGTGATAACACAGTAATTTGCAGGCCAATGTCCAGGAAGACTAATTATTTCTGACCTTTTACACGACTGATTGTTGGAAGAATTACTGGAACAGAGAAATGCACACTGCATAATTTGAGTACAGAAGTTTAATATGCACAACCAAAATAGTTTGTCCAAACTGCATCTAGCCATGATCAATGAATGTATTCCTTTCATTTAAGTCATAACTTCATGCATATCATGACCTAAATAAAAATAAAACAATCAAAATTTAATACTAATTGTTTGTAAAGAAATAAAATTCAGATTACACTGTTTTTCTTCATTTGTATTCAATTATTATATTAAAAAATCATAATTTAATTTAGATTTAATATTGTTTTCTTTTAATAAATTTTTTTACTAAATATTTTGATAAATTTACTTTTATTTGTCAATTTGAAAAGCAAATAAATATATTTAATTTATTTCAAAGATAATATAATCATATAATTAATAAATTATAATATATCATATCATATATGTAATAAATAAATATTTAGTTATCATAAAATTCCTAAAGTTATAATTCATTTAATCTTATATGTTCCTCATAACAATTCACTATAGTAAAATTATATTAAAATCCACTTATTGTAGTTGCTTTAAGACTCACTTATAGTGATAACATTATGCAAGGCAAGTAAATAAGACTATAATCAATAAAAATGCTAGTTTTATTGAGTCATATTACAAAGACAAGTTATTTTTTAATAGCAACTCATCTAGTATATAACTGAAGTAAAAAAAAATTGCCAGCAATTTAAACTATTGTCTGCAAGCAAGTAATGATTAAAAACTTAACATTCAACATTTAAATTGACTGATAACAACAACTGATAAATGTATCTTCTTATCAACCACATGTTGAGGCTGAGAGTGTGAAAAGATAGCTTAAAGATGTACATTAAAAAGTTTGACACTTTTTTCATTAATTAATTACAGTCAATACTTCTGAAAACAGAACAAACATTTCCAAATTTTTTTATTTATTTATTTTTATAATAGTATAATTCTATATCAGAATTATTGTTTAACGTTTTTAATATTGGAATATAGATATCTTAAAATATATGGCTTTATCGTTACAATATTCTTATATTTTTTGTTTGTATTACCAAATGATGTTAATTTAATATTGCCTTTATATTTACAATTTATAAATATTTATAAACATTTTATTACTTCTTTTAATAAGATTATTATTCTCTTACAAAAGGGGGGAAAAAAAATTATATACTTTGCCTTCACATTACTGTATCTAAACATTTTTGAACAAATAATGCATTCATTAAAAAATCATGAATTTTTTCAGTACATATCAATAAATTATAATGCAGCTTAACAAAATGATAGCAATAGAGACTACTGTGATTCTAAATAATAAAGGATGTTTTGAAAATATAAACTGATCTAAGAATTATCAATTGAAAATGATGACAACTGTATACTGTTAAAGAAACTGAATTGCATTTATTACCCATTAAAAAAATTACTTTAGAAAAACTGGAAAAACAAGATGTAGATGGTTATCGCAGTCATTTGTAAACAACATAAATAATAATAATAATAATAATAATTTGTAGAAAAACATTCATTTATGAACTGTAAATTTGAAAACAATGTACTGTACCTTTAAAATTTTAATAAAATTTATGTTAACATCTAAGTTTATATTTTTTCATGATTTCAAATGAAAAAAAAATCATATAATAATATTTTTTTTTTATTTGCACACAATATAATCTGCTTATTGTAATAATGGATGTTATTAGTTACTGAATGTTACCAGAATTAGCAAAATAATGGTTAAAATAAATTTAAAACTTTGCTTACTGTAATTGTTTTGCTATAATTATTATTTTCAGGTAAATAAGCATTTTTAAACTGTATATTCACATTATCAACTTCAACACATGATTGATGAAGCTTAAGCATTATCAGTTTCAATCATTTTAATCATTATTTGCAATATAGTAGTTTAAATTGCTGGTATTTCTTTTCAATTATATGCTAATAGTTGTTAGTTGCAAAAATATAATAGTAATTCATTTAGTAACACATTTTTTAGTGGTTTTAACATTTCCTTTTAATGTCAGAATCAATAAAATGAGAATTTTTGCCAAATGTAGTCATTTTTACTTACCTGCATAATGTTATCAGTTACCAATTATCAGTGTAAGAGAGTTCCAATGTGATTACAATAAGCAGTTTTTAAAACTTGATATTAAAAAGAATTAATAATAATAAAAAAAGTCAATGAGAAAATTTTTAACAGATAATTAAAACAAAATGAATCACAGATTAGATGATAACAGTAAACAATCTGCAATTATGTAAATTACCTACTATTATGTTATTATAATAATTAATTACTTCTCAATTTTGATTATAATCATCGGCATTCTAATTGCTGTGAAAATTACTAAACATTAAATATTATGCTAATTTAATGTATATGTATACATACAAAGTATAAGTTTATTTAGTATCGCAGAAAAAAGTTAAATGTGGGAAAGTGTTATCTTGTAATCCACTTTTCTAAAAGTAACCATTGACATAATGCATGAGTCTATTAGGAAAAAACAAACTAGAAAAACATGGGAAAACATTATATATATGAAGGCTAAGTCAAGACACTATATATTATATCAAGAAAAGAAATAGTTTTTCATAGGATAAACAAAGATTCCAAGATCATTAACCTTAATTTAGTAGCTTGAATGTTTATAGATAAGAAATTGCACTTGTTAAATATAGTAAAACAATAGTAATATGTTATCAAGTTGAATGAAATGTCAAATGATTGCAAAAAAATTGCATTGAAATAATAAAGTAAATTATAAGATTATAAAGTGCATTGCACTCTTAAGATTTATATATTTAAAAATTTTAAAAATAATGTTAATTAGCCTGCAAAATAATTCTATAAATTATTAAAATTCCAGTAAAAAATATACACATTGCATTTTCTGAATATAAACAAATTTACAATAATAAAATAACAAAAATATATCTTTTGCATAATAGTAATAAATATCTATTATCAATTACCTTTCGATAACATTATAATCAAGATTTATAAATGTAATAAAAGATGCAAAAATCTAGATGATGATTTTTATTATTTGACTCGAAGTACAGAGTATTCAAGGCCCATCTGGTGATCCAAGACATCTTTCCCACAGACACATTCCACTCATTCATCATCTCATTTCCTTTTTTTTTTTTTTCTGTTTAACTGCCAATACCTTTCACAGGTAATTAAAACCTGGATATGCAGGAAGTGCATAACAAAGGGATGGTTTTTATCCGGGACAATAATTTCCTAAGGGCAATAGAGCAGAGAAGTAGAAAAAAAAATTCACTAGATGGAAAAAAACTATACAAACATGTTTTAGGAAGATAAGATAACATTTTATAGGTTGCACTGTTTGGCAATGATTCTGTTTAGGAAGTTAAAAAGCGCGGGGTAGCAGATGGTGTTTGCTACTCGACAATAGAAAAGCATTGACACCACCCGGACGAACGGTGGCAGGAAATAGTCAGAATCATTTTCACGCTCAACGACCATCTGCGCTCCTTTCCCACAGGGTCGCTGATCCTCACGTATAAAAACCAAATTTTCCCACCATCGTCTTCCCCACCCTCCAAATACACATTTACCTAAGCCGCACAATATCGGTCGCGTAAGCATTATGTTTCCTGTACAATCTGTCTCCACTTCCTCCAACAGTTCATACTCGGCTCTTTTTATGCAGAATACAAAACTATTACCACTCTACCTCGTTAATCGGGAATTAAGACATCTAAACCACGTGACTGCTCATTTTTTTCATCGATATCAGCCATTCACAACCTAACTTTTACTTAATTAAAAAATACTACCAGAACAGGATGCGAGAAAATTCAAATTAATATATTTTATTACAATCTTAAATTTATTATTATTTTTTTCTACCGCGATTACCGATGATATTTATAGAAATAAATGTACACGAATTAGCATCAATCAGAAACTGACGTGGTTGAAATGATCTGATTAAAGCTTTTCCCTGATTGGTAGATAATCGTGTTTACGTATATCATTTATACTCTAGTGGTTATATTAACGTCATTACTATTAAAAGCTCTTATAGAGAAGAGCGAAATTCTTCCGAAGTTACAGTTAAAACTAATAAAAATAAACCACGTTTTTAAAAGATCGTGCAAAAAACTGAGAAATAACGTTGAAATTAATTTTTAAATTACTTACTTATCTTGCAAAAACGTGGAATGCGGAACGATGATGAGAAAAACCAAGCATTTGGTACCGATCTACATCTTCACACTGACACTGCCACCGTCGAATCAGCTTGGTCACGTGATAAAAATGCTCCACAAGTTGCTGCCACCGAAGCGCCGCTTAAGGTTGCCACTAGTCGATAAATGTCAGTAAGGTGTCAGCCATAAAAAGTTAATTAACATCGTCAGAATCTGACTTTACCGATAACACCTTTTTTGAAATATAAATATTTATATTATTTAAAAATAATTATAAATTTATCATACAGACTGGGTTAAACGGCTATAAGTTATATCATTTTATTTATAGTTTATTAAATTGTTTTTTTTATGTATAAATTTTACCGCTTTAATAAAACGTTGATTAAATTAAATTTAAAATTAATTATATATATATAAATGCATAAATAAATTTGAATAATTTCTGTATTTTATGTAAATTTATTTTCAAATGTTTTAATATTCGAATATTAAATATATAAAAATAGTGGCAGCTAATCAAAATTTTGATATCAATATCGGGCTTGATATCGAGATTCCTTCGATGTTTTAAATAAATACCGAATATCGATATTGATATCATAGCAAATATCGATTTTACTTTGATGCATCGGCTATTGGCACAGCACTGTTGAACGCCCGTAGCCGGATGGCCGAGCGGTCAAGATGGCAGTCTACCGCTCTGGGGACCCGGGATCGCATCCGGACGGGTCAAAAACTCCCCAGGAAATTTTCGGGGATCCGTCCGGATATGTCGAGTCCCGTTCTTCACCACCCGGCCGCCCTATTGTGGGCTTGGCCGAACCCATAATGGGTTTGCTAAAAGAAGTCCTCTTAGTGCCCACAGAATGGAAAGAGTTTATAAAAAAGGTCCCCAGAGCGTAGGGTGACGCCTTAACCGCTCGACCACCAGGCCATTTAATTTTAATATACAGTAGACCTTCGATTTAATAGACCCCGATTTAACAGACAAAAAGGTAATAAGAAACTTTTTAAACCTTTATTCGAGAAGAGGCCCGTGCTAAATCGAGAGTCCACTGTGTTTAAAACTGGATATATCAAATATTTAACAATAAGCTAATTAATCTAAGGGCAGTAAGTTTAATAATGACGAAAGGTGTCGTAAAAGTTTATTTGTTTATTAAACGCATTACTGATAGAATTATTCTTAAATATTCGAATAAATTGTATATATAATAATTAGTTTAAGATGTTTATGAGTTATTTAAGTTATAACAGTTATTTTAAGGAAAACTTTCGTAAACTTCCTTCTTCGAACATTTTGAAAACAAGAGCCTAATAACAAAATAAATTATGAACGAAATATTTGCAAGCGAAAATGTAGGTACTGTATCGGTACATTAAATTAATGACAAGTTAAGCAATTTTTGCCGCCACTTATCTAAATTTACTGCTATTTTTACAATTCTCGTGCGTTACAATGAAATTTTCACATCTTATAAATGTGTGAATTTGTCTGAAGTGACACATTCGCTCTTTAAATAGACATTATTCACAATCCTTCAAATAATAAAACAGTGGAGATATCAGATAGACATGATCGCTATTTAATGGTGCACCATGATCGATTCCTTTTTAAGTAAAAATGTTAATCTGAAAATCGATGTGTAACGCAATTATAACGAACGAATTCATTCGTAAATATATAAATAAGATAAAGTTCAAACTTTAAAAATACTTCTTTATTAAATGCTTCTTTATTGTAAGTTTAGGCATCATTCTGATATTTTAACGTTGTTACTTTATGTTTATTAATGTATCAAATTTTCATATCAACATTTTTTCCCATGTTTAAAACCATGAAGATGAAACATATCGGCATATTTTTTCCAAAATATCTTCGACTCAATAGTCTTTTTAAATAATACTTTAAATAAGTGGCCTAATTTATCGATCGAACATATACTGTTATTTGTCGATATAATTGTACGTATACACTAGGATAATATCCGCATTGTAGGTATTATTATATCGATAAACTACGGTACAAATAAAACATGGCATATTACATTATTTTCTAGACATATTCTTTATATTGCCTTACCAACGCTTATCTATATTACTGTACTGTACTGTACATAGTTTTAAGTACGGTTCATTATGTATCTTTATTTAATTTTGTATTTAAATATCTGTGCATTACGTATACTGTGTACAAATATTTATATATTTTTTCTAATATTCATTTTTGACGGTCGAATGGTCAAGGCGGTTAAAATGCATGTCGGCCGCTATAAGGGATCCAGATTCGAATCTGGGCGGTAGCGTAATCCGCGAGGAGCTTAAAGCGCCCGTGACGTTACCTTTGTAAATAAATTATGAAAAACCCAAATAAGTAGAGAAAGAAAGTTTTGAATGCTACAAAACTCTTACATCTAACAGTTTACTCTTCATGTAAAATGATAGTTATAGTGTCTACATCCACAGTGGTACAGGGTGAATATTGATTTATATGTTCTAATTTGGACCCTTCCTAATGTTGATTCTAGTTACGCTTCTAACTTTTAGGTCGGATTCTCAGAATTTTCAGATAATTTGGTTAGGATATGTCGTGTTCAATCTCTCACTTTCGGCGGTCTTATTGCTTGTCTGGCCCACCAGTGGCCAGCTGGATAAAACCACTGAACATGAATGGCTGGTGACGGTGTCATGCCTGATCAACGGGCTGGTTACGTGGAGTTTTTTGGGTTTTCTTTGTGTGTGTAACACGTAAATTTTCAGAAAGTCCTCCAGGGAAGCATTCCTTAGAACAGTGTTTCCCAAACTTTTGACATCTGTGTACCCTTTGTATAATTTTCTTAATGCTGAGTACCCCTCGTCAAAAAAATTGCATATACTTTAAATCAAAAACCAAAGATAACGAGGATATTCCATTTCTATATGCTGCTGCAATTGAAAAATCGAAAAAGCCAAAATAGAAGACTATGTGGAAAATATTGTTCCTAGATATAGCGATATGGACTTTAGGTCTCATTTTCGTCTTTCTAGAAGCACTGTCAAAGTAAGTCTCTGCTAAGAATTGTTAGTTGTAGTAACTAGCTACAGAAAAATTGGTTTATTCGGCAATTTTAGCTTTTTATTAATACTAAAGCACATAACAAACCTTTCCTGTTAGAAAAATCGCACAAAAGCTAAAAATACACACGCGCACATTGTAACAATTCAATGTGTAGATACTGGAGGTTTTTGTGTGACACTGTTGTCTTGGCCATAAGGTGGAGGAATACACAGAATCACAGCACCCGGCGAAACCGCTAAACAGTAACGAAGTTTTTTATTATTTTTCTATGTTCGTAATCGAAAAAAAGTAAACTGCTTGTTGCACCAGGAACAGCCGAAGCACGGTGCAGCGTGTACCCCCACTAAACTCTTCCCGTACCCCTAGGGGTACGCGTACCACACTTTGGGAAACACTGCCTTAGAAGATCACCCTTTGTTTCGTTGTCCATCAAACTAAGGCTCTTTCCTTTAATTGTTTGTTTGGTTATGGCAACACAACACTTTGGGTGATCTGTCTAGGAGTGCCTTCCGAGAGGTCTTTTTAAGGAAAACTGGCCCCTACTTAGGCGTTACAGACGTGGAGAAAACCCGGAAAACTCCACGTGGCCAGCCCGTCCGAGCGAGGCGCGAACCCACGACCGAACTCCCCTTCTGGGAAGTCCAAGTGTTGTGTCGCCTTAGCTTAGCAAAACAAACAAACACGTGTAGAGGTCGACATGTTTTTTGTTTGTTAAATTAAAAATTAGAGCATTTGTAATTCAAACATGACAGTTTTCGAATGCTTTAAATTTCTAAATTTGCATACTTAGAATTAAAATAATTTTTTGATTTTATGTATTTATAATTTCTGATACGGTGCCAGGGACGCCCGTATATTGGGGCACGTGTCCCCCCTTTTTCGTCGGGTTGCCCTTTTCTTAATCCTGAAAGGTTCCATTGTTCCATTGATTCCATTGTTTACCTCGGGGTTACGTAAAATCAAAATTACTTTTATATCTTCTTTTAAACAATAAACTTAAAAGAAAAAGTAAATTGCTTGAATGGGCCTATATATTTTATAAAATTAGTACGTAAACGAATTGGTTTAGCTATAATTTAGAATGATAAGGCAAGATTTTATTAAATAAATTAATAAATTTAATTTATATTTTTTGCCTTTGGGATTCAGTAAATTTTCAAATTAAAAATAAATTAATTTTATTTTCATATTAAAAAAAAAACTTTTGAATATTCACTGATGAATTTTTATTATGCTTAAATCGATATGAATGATTCGTTGGTGCAATCAGCCACTTTTGTGTTAAATACATAGTAGATCGATCAGATTTTCAGTCCCGCTGTTCCTAATGTTCCATTTTAGGCACTAGTAGGTTATTTTTGGATAGATCGTGCAACTCGTACACAGAAACAGTATTTACACCTACAGTATTTCAAACGTTCTGATCATTGCTATCGACATCTGATACGAACATAGAATCGGTGTATTTTTTCATGGTTGAAAACACTGGAATGCTGCAATGACACTAATTGTTTTCTTAACATAATTGAACAAATAATACTTTATTTAATATAAATCATACTGCTTGGGGTAACCGTTTCATACTGAACAAGCTATTATAAGATATTTAAAGACCGATACTAGCTCTTTACGCTTTGATTTAAATATTCTTATAGTACTGTATATTTATAAAATTGTGAGTTTTATCTTGATAAGTTTAACTTTCGTATTATCAAAATGTTTTTAAATCAACCGTAATTTATTTTAAGAACTATGGTATGTCACAGGAATCTTAAATTTAAAGTGTGCCAATAATCGAAAAAGACTGGGAAACACTGCTTTAACTTATGGCTTATTTTAAAAAGTTTCGAAGTTCTAGAACTTAATTTCTAAGCATATCCTAAGCTAGAACTTAAATCCCAAGCGTAAAGTAGAATTAAGACTAATTTTAAGATAAAAACGCATTAAAAATGAAACGATGGAATCCATATCGTGACATTCTCGAATAGTGTCATTCATAAACTCCTCTAGTGTTTTAGGGCAAATTTCTACGACACACGCACGAACTGACGACTGTTAGAAAAGAACTAACATTTTATTTGCACATTGTCCTTTTAAATCAATAAAATGTATGAATTTCTGCTAATCAGAATCGTCTAACAAAAATTTCCCAGAGTCGCTTTTGTTATGTGAATGTTATAGACATGTTGTAGACGTTGAGATTAATTTCAAGTTGGTTGCTCGAGTATTATGAACAGAAATTCAATTTTAGATTAAATGGAACAATGTATTCATTCTCCCATCTAATTTAAAGTTAACATAACTGTTTCATTTGGTTCGAAACATCTCACATCGTTCTCTTGAAAACTCTGTCGAACACTTTGATGTGATTTTACTTCTTTTAGCTCTTAATCTTTTTTTTTACAACTGCTTTGGAGCATTAAATGCAATGGAGATGGAAACGACAATAATAAACAGAATTTTTGTAAAACAGCTGTTAGGAGGGAAGCTATACCACGATCTCGAAAATGCAATTTCTTACAAGACACGATTTTTATGCACGATGATGCTCTTCCAAGTATCTTCGTAACTATACGTGGAAGAGCATCATCGAGACAAGTGTCCGTCTTTTTCGTGCGCTTTCATAAAAGAGAGATTAATAAACATGTACTTTCGGCATTTTAGCCTCTACGTTTACCAGTTGTTACTCTTGTTACTTCTACTGATTTCTGATTAGGGACATACGCGAAGGGACGATTATAAATTACTGGGATGCTGTTGCGTATTTACGCACTTTAAAATCTATCCAACATAAATTTTTTGACATTTCTTACTTATTTCAATACTTCGAGAAACTGCTAATAATATTGTCCGTTTATTTACAATATTACACGAATATAAAAAATAAATTGAATTATCGTAAAGTTGAAAACAAGATATTTTGGTTTCTGTTGACAAAACTGATAAATAGTATAAGTAAAGTTTTTATTTGTAAATAAATTCTGCAATTAATTACATCGAAAATTAAAAACTTAATATATAAAAGAAAAAATGTTTTTTAGTTATTGATGCTGAAATTTTTAATAACAGTTAAAATTATCCTATATAATCATAGTTTCTATAGAGGAAATATTTATTTGTAATAAAAAGAAAAATCAACTGAACTCATTTCTAAGCTTATCCTTTCCTTCTATTATAACCAAACCATGTTTGATTTTGTGCTATTTATAATTCTTTGTAGCTGTTATTACATCATTCATATTTCATAAAAATTCTGCCTGAGGTTTTGCTCCAAAAATAGAGTGGTGCAAGCGAAGAATACAAAAATTGATTAAAAGGTGGATACAGACTTTAGATTACAATGGACTGTATTTCTAAAAATAGTATTAGTTCTTGTTACTTTCCTGGCTGTTATATTTAACAGCGGGAAAGTATGGCGATCGGTCAAAAATAAACCCCCAGATTTTTACACTTTTGAATCGGGGACCTTGATACATCGAGAAATGCAAAAGAATAGGACTTTTTTCTGTATGTATAGGGTTACCATACGTCCCTACTTTAAGGGCTCTATTCGTGTCCGTACCGTACTTAGAAAAAATAAACAAAATGTCCGCACTTTTCAACTGATCGCGCAGTTAATAATTGAATCATAACCACTTATATTTAAATCTGACAAACGGTGCTAAATTTTTGATGATTATTACTGTGTTTGTTGGCTGTATGAGCAAATGTAACGGCTCTATTGCTAAGAGAACATGTGCACATTCATTCGGTTTTTTAATTCGATAGTTTGTTTGTTAAGTTACGGCAACGCAACTTAACAAACTTGGGCGATCTGCCTAGGGAGAAAGCCTTCCGGGAGGGTTTTAAGGCAAACTGGCCCTTATTTAGGCGTTACAGACGTGGAGAAAACCCGGAAAACTCTACGTCCGAGCGAGACTCGAACCCACCGACTGAACTCCCAGTATTCAGGGAGGGAACGAAAACCACTTGGCCACTAGTGGACCAATTTGATAGTACTTGTTGTTTAACGAGTAAGTGGCAAAATAGTTTTCTGATATTTAAAATTGTATTCTGTACCCCAAAAGAAAGTGTAAATTGAAACGTTATATTATATTCCTACATTTACTAGATTAAAAATTATGAATAAATTCCCTTCATTTTGCTTCGCTGTCTGAGTACTTTTAATGCTAATCTGTCCGTATTTTGCCTTCAACTATTATGGTAACCCAAGACCATTGTATGGGGGGAACACGATTTTGTTCGCCTACTTTGAAATTCCTGCCCCTTTTTGTCGAAAATTTCTGAAATTTTACAAGGAGATTTGTGTATTAGGGAGATTGATACTATTAAATTTTTGTGGTTAAAGATCAAGGGGGTGGGAAGATAGAGAAGGCCGCTTGTCATATCTCGAGAGGGGTCGGACTTAATGAAGAATTTACTCGTTATTAGCATTTACAGTTTTTTTTAAATCCTAAAGATTAATCTTTTCGCTGTTTTACAAGAATTAATTAAATGAAAGGTTTTTAAAATAAAATATTATAACAGTGGTGCCACGCACGATTTTAAATATTTTGCCAGGAAAACTACGCAACACGCTGCTGGATGTTAGTTTTTATACAGATAAAGATAATACAATGGACCATGGATAATAAACAAATGATTCCATTACGGCATCAAATAAATGCTTGTAGCCTATCACGGTGTCAAATAATCCTTAATCCGTATTTTATAATATCGGTAAAAAAATAAAATAAGTTATATTTTACTATTGAATTATAGATGAAAAAAGTTATATTTTACAAAGAAATGCTTATCCTCTGAAAACTTTAAACTTTTTGAAGGATAAGCATTCAATTGAATAAACGGCTTTAAACTGGCTTGTAGAAAAATTTCTTTAAATCAATAATATTTTTTTAAACTTTAAATTTACGATGCAAAATGCTCTTTTTTCAATAAATGTTTGCTTATTCAGTAAAATTACGATAATTGTTATTGAAAACTTCAATTCTTCGTTTAAATGATATATAATTAATATTTATTAATTATCTTTTACGACTACCAGAGGGCGAAAGTTATTCAGTGTCGCTGTCTAGCGGGATAACGCGACTTTTGTACTGTACAGGTACATTACGTAATTCTTGAACAATGCGAAAGTTTATATAGTTCTTTCCTAATTTTTGACAAATTTTTACAGATATATAATAATTCATTCCAGTGACCATATTCTATCGTAAAAACATTGTAACACGAATCCCATAATACATTGCTTCTTTTAAAACTTCGTTTCTAGACCCAATATAGAAATATTTGCCCCTGTATTAAACTATCATTTCTCTCTCTAAAAGGTCATTCATATAAATATTCATATAAAGAAATAAGAAATATTCATATAAAATATTACAAAATAACTATTAAATATAATTTAAAAACATAAACGGATTATAAGATTTAATTCTTTTTTTATTTATTTGTTTTACAAACACGTTTAAAATTGGCGCGTTACTTAGTAAAGCTACTTTAATACAGCTGTATAAGCTGTATGTACACCAATGACACAGTCCGTTTCAAATGAAGACGCTTTACTAGACAACGCGCCCAATGATAAGTGAGGATTACCGTATTTTACGGACTATAAGACGCTACAGACTATAAGACGCACTTTAATTTTTAAGCATTTTTTTTTTTTTAATACATATAAAATACATATAAGATGCTACGGACTATAAGACGCACCTGAATTTTGGAGGCAATTTTTCGAAGAAAAAAATGCGTCTTATAGTCCGTAAAATACGGTATTACCCAAAACGTTTCCATTCGCATTGTCGATTGGCTTATTGGTTTTATTCGTATAAGGCAACGTGACACATGGGCAATCTGTCGAGGGTGGTTGCCTCCCGCGAGATCTTTTATGGGAGAATGGCTCCTATTTAGATGTTACTAAAGCGAAAAAAAAAAATCCCGGAAAACTCCACAGGCGGAAACCCATGACAAGTGTTTAGTGATTTTATCCACTCGGCCACTGGTGGGCCAATTGACTTATTACCTAAAACGCTTACATTCGCATCCCTGATTGGTTTAGCTCACACTTATGGCCTGCCATGGTGACAATCTAAGTTCTTCGTAAAGTATGTAACGAACGAAATCATAAAACGAAAGTCCACTGTACATATATTTTTTATATTGTTATTTATATTGTTTTAAAACGTATAACGGTTAATATTAATTAAATATTAATTAAGTCATAGTCCAAATTAGATTGAAAAGTTGATAATCACTTAAAACTAGACGTCATTTGATAACTCTTTGAAATAATCTAAAAAACAGTCTACTTCTAATCTTTTTTCCAGTCGTTTTGGACCCTTTAAAAAAAATAAAGATGACCGAAAGTTTGACATTATTCATTTTTTCTAATCCTGAACTTGGATAATTAATCAAATCAGTTAATTAAATATTCTTATATTTCTTAAAATTTTCCTTTTAAAGACCATAACAATATGTTTACATGAAATTTAAAGCTGGCTCAATGCTTATTATAAATTAACTTTTATACTAATTTAATATACTCAAGCATTTTCAGTTAAAAAAGAAATTAACATATTTATTTTATCTCACCAAATACATTCCCAACTTAATAGTAATCATTAATAGCTGGACTGGAATTTTGTGTTTAGAATTTTTTTTATCGTCAGCCGGATGGTCATAAATAAACTTGGGAAGCTCAGGGGCTCCTCCTTTTCATTACTTTCACGGGGATTATTTAAAAGTATCATAGGATGCTTCTTTTTAAAACTTACAATAGTTTGGAGTGGTGTAGCCCCTTTTTACTGTTGAGTACTATTTTTGATAGTTTTCTTCCTCATTGCACTTAAGTTGGGTATTTTGTGTATGTTTTCTATTTTTATTTATAAATCTAAAATGAAAGTTTTAATTAACATTTTTTAAAAATATTTAAAAACCTTCCCCTGATGTAAAATACCTCGTAAATAATTTTAAAGAGGAAGGAATTAAAATCAGCGATAATCTTTTGAGATGCTAACTGTATAATGTTACCATAAATTTGGATAAAAAGTATATCTTTTCATGGGTTAAGTAACATTGAATATGTAAAACATATTTCTAACAGAGAAAGAATGAAGAACAAATATTGACATTCTGCAAAGACCAATGTAAGCGAGAAGAATGAATTTTCATGTAAAACTGGCTACAACTGTTATACGGCCAGAGCTTGGTCTTAAAAGTATTAAATCCTCCGGCATTCAAAAACTTTTTATAAAAGTATGCCAAACACTCAATTCCTGGCTAAAGCACGCTAAGGAAAGTTATGTGCAGCCTGGATATGAAGTAACTTAAACAAAAAAAGAAAGTATAAAATAGGAAATAACCATTTCTTTTTTAAATTTTAGATGAAATAACGTATGTACTGAAAAGGTACATACTGAACGTTCTCGTTGGTCCGTTAACAGGAGGGACCGTAAATCCATGCTGTTAAAAGTTTACGAAAGATAAACTCCACTACTGTTATCCAGTCCTTCAACGATGCGTGTGCCAAATTGTAAAATTCTGTCATTCCGTATAAAAAAGTTTGTTACTTGTAACACACCAGGCACCTTACATGCTAAGTTCATGCTGAAATATAGTTGATGTATCCGAATCTGAGTCATGTCACTTGCGATATGTCATCATTCTAATCTGTCTTGCCCATTGCCTTAACACCAATGGGTAAGACAGATTTATTGAATATATTGCAAAACAAATGAATAGACAAGTCTTAAATGCACTAATAGGATATATGAAACAATTAGGCAAAATATTCTTGGGCCAGATTTCATTTCGGAAATGGAAAAAGGCTTTAATTAAATGCCCCACGAATGTACAGAACATCTATATTGTGATAACTGCTTGCCACTCCAAAATGCCCTGTAATAGCCAAATAGAGCACGTGGATTCAAGTTGGCTTGTTTTTTATGCCGAAATTTCCCATTCATAGAAATGGTTTCATGTATGAGAAATTTTTGCGCGATAAACTGAACAAAAAGTCTTCAATGCCCGCAATGAAAACTGAAGAATCTATTGAAACAAGAAACCATGTTAAAGAACTGTGCATTGTTCATTCATACCGTACAAGTTTCTGTTCAGCTCAATTTATAAGTTTGAGGAAAGCCTCGGTGTACTGAGAAGCAGTGGGAGATTTTTAAACACGCCAAAAACCAGTTGGATGGATTTGCTTTAGAGAAACTGGAAAGCCTCCCTCTGATGAAAAGTCCGATATTCAAAATATAAATCCTGAGTCTTCAGTCACAAAATCTGAAGTTTTTAGTGCACTCACATTTATTAATGTCGAGCGATCGTTTTCACAATTTAAAGATTTACTTTCCTCGAGCCGTCTGCGGCTGACCGTGGAAGATAAAGAACAACTGTGCGTTTGCAAGTACAATACATTTCTGCTTGTAAACTATGGATCAGATTCCGAAAGTGACTAATTTATTCGAATTTTTCATCATTTTCTCGTGTTCTATCCTTCTATCATCTTTTTAGTCCTTTTTAAAAGGAAAATTTGCACCTCAACTTTCCAAGTTTAATCATAAAAATAAAGGATTCTCCTACTCTCTGAGAGATCCGCATCGAGTTTGATGTGGATTTTTTGATTTTTATGAGTCGTCAATAAAAATCCTCATTTCTTATTTCGGTTGAAGAAGCATTAAATAGAGTCTGATTCTTTTGGCCATCGTAATAGACGATATTTAAGATTTTTCTAATTTCGTAGGCGCTGTAAAGAATACGAAATACGATGCTTTGTTATTTATCTTTCTAAAATATATCTTGGATTTGTATCTTTAAGGCGTACGGCACAAAATAAATTTTCACCTGTTTAGGCCTGCTACCACTACTGTCTAAATGGGATAAATTTTCAGTCATAAGCATTTATTACCATTTAGTCGTGTATTACATAAAATTATTAACTAGATACAAATTTGATTAATACAACTTAATAATACTCTAAAAATAATTAGAATTCTATTATGCCAATCAAGTTTGTATTGAATATTTACATGAAAAATTCGAATATTTTCATGTAAATTTGTTAGCGTGGCGTATCTCATCTAATAAAAGGCGTACGTTTATTTTCGTATGTATCAAAAGAATAGAAGCTCTTTTAATTGTTTAATTCGTTAATATTTTATAATAAAAACTCCAGATTAATCAGAAACATGCAAATATACAGGCCTATCTGTAATACGTATATAGACCTATACATTAGAAGGATCTTTATGGGAAGTAGTAATGTTTAGAAAGATTTTTTTAAGTTGGAATATATCTACATATGTATGATAAATCGACGATAAATGAAATGACTATTTCAATGACGTTAACTGAATTTTCAGGGTCAGACAAACATTCGTTTCCCAACCGTTGAAGAAAGAAAAATTCGCATTATAAAACTCTGGAGCGAGACTAATTATGCATAAAATAACTATTGTTTGAAACTTGAACGAAAACACATGCAAGTTTTCCCTTTCGCGGCAGGCGCAGAGCTGATACAAATGACGCATCGCTATGAAATTTCCATTCCCCTTCTCGTGTAGAATAATAATTTCAATCCTGTTCTACGTCACACGTGTCAGAATAGAATAAGCTTTACAAACAATTACTGTCGTTTAAGACATTTCAGTCCGTAATGTTTCCTTTTATATATCGTCGGAGACAGGAAAAGTCTTTTATATAACCTAACGATGCTTTATCGATATTTCGGCCCACTTTGATGTCATGAATGCATTCGTCTATGGCATTAATGTATTAAAAATATAAACAATTTATAACTATATACATTGAATTGGTGCGTAAAACTACATAACATTCGACAATCGAAAAGGCCTGGAAACTGGAAATGACCGCGGAAATAAATTTTAATGATAAAAACTTTATAATGATGATAATTATCAATAGAATTTGGAATATTTCCCGTTACGTAAGACAATATCCCTTTGATTTCTATCCATTCTTTTCGGGTAGAAGATAAAATTAACAAATTCCTTTTACAAGGTCACTTAAATAATTGGTAGCGTGTTGGCTCCTCGTTTCGTTTAAATTTTCATTTACGAATACGCAAAATTATAATAAATAACCGTTTTAAAATTGTTCTTTTTCTTCATTCAATAATCCAACGTTATTTACTGCAAAATTATTGAAGATATGGCTTAATTATATATATTTACGCGAAGTACAGTAGAGTACAGTAGGCCTATACAAAAACTCCATTGAAATATCGATTCTAACACTTATGCTCGGTATAAAACGGCATAAATTACGAAAGACACGAAAACTGATTATTGCACCAGTATTACTGATTTAATATAAGGCACGTATCAGAATCTTGCATTTCTTTAGAAGTTACTGAATGCCTATACCAGAAATGGATAAGCCTCTAGCATAGGTGGGCCACATTGGCCTTGAAACTTCACAACGTAGAAATTAATTTACAAATTAATATTTAACTGCCATGCATTGCGATGGAAATAAAAAAAAATAAATTTTTTTTGTAAGTGATCCGAAATCATGAAATTCAGTCGCGAATCATGATTCGAACCACGGAATATCCGATAACAGTGATTTTTAATTAAAGTTGAATTCATTTATTTATTATCAAAAATAAGTATTGAAATCAAGTACAAAATCATTTAACATCAACATTATAAAACACAATAGCGACGTTGAGGCCGAAGTTTTCAACGCAAAAACGTGTACGTCGGACGTTTAGCTCCGCTTTCCTGTAAGCCTATAAGTTTGGCAATGGACTTTGGAATGTCGAGCATGATTCCACTGACTTTCCAAACGCCGTTGTCAAACTTCTAGGCTTACAGGAAAGCGAAGCTAAACGTCCGACGTACACGTTTTCGCGTTGAAAACTTCGGCCTCAACCTCGCTAATAATGGAAATTATTTATATCTAAGAAATTTCATTTTCTAGTATCATTGGATAACTTCTGCAAATCCGTTTTAATTTTAAAATAAAGTGTTACTCAACAATTTAACATTCTGCAATTATCTAAAAACAATATTTATCTTTCAATGTCACTTGAATGTCGCTTACTCACGAGTGTATTGCAAAGGCAACGGTCACTTTTCCGTGAAAGTTGGGAAAATCCAAGATAGAGAAGGGATACATTCTGGAGAAAGGGTAAATTCCTCTAGAAAAATATAATAATGTTCTTCTGTCTTTTCGTATTGATGGCCCTTTAACAATACCAACAGCAAGATTATTTAAAAATAAATACTGTATGTCTGAAAAGTCACAATAAATCGGCGAAATTTGAGAAAAATTCGTTTTGCATCCGCATCTAAGATGTGACTAAACTTGTTCTCCGAATTTCCATTCTACTGACTCATGGAATGATATCAAAATGTTTTTATTAACAAGGAAATAGTTATGCATAAGTTAATTGTAATTCTGGTCAGTAAAATAGTTTAGAGATAATTTTAGTTTTGAGTTAACGCCTTAAATGTCAAAACAAATATTAAGCAATAATGTAATTGATCTTTGAAATCGTAAAAAAACACAATGTTAAATAGTGATATGCGGCCTAGATTTTTTCGATTTGTTACATTAGTTTTTAGGAAAAAGTCGAATTTAGATTTTAAAAAATAGTGTTTTGGTTCATTTAATAAATTTTGTTTATTATAATTAATCGTGGAATTATTTCAAAAGAGATTCATTCTTTAAGCAACATCTAGATAAAGAGGCCAACAGAATCATTTGACTTGAACCGGAGCACAGTGGAGCTTCAAAATTTAATACTTTATGTAAAAATAAAATAGCCCACCAGTGGCCCAGTGGATGAAACCACTGAACATTGATTTGCGCCTCACCAACATAGACTTTTCCGTGTTTTTTTACGTGTCTAATACCTAAATAGGGGCCAATTACCCGTAGAAAGTTCATCTCTCTTGGCAGATCGTCCTCCAAACGTCGCGTTGTCTTAATCCATCAATCCAATCCGAAAATTCAGTGTTTATTACCAGTACTTATTTACTGCAAAAAAACAATCCTTCAGTAAATACACCCATGCAGTAAGTCATCTTGATTCTACTTGGAATAATTATTTATTATTTTAATAAGGTTTTAACTACTTAATAACTATAACGAAACGACAGGAAAACTAACAATAATTCTCGATAAATTGCTGAAAAAAATAAAAATTCTCTAATATGGTTTATGGAGCATATAATTTCATTTCAAAACAAACATAAATCTTGCATGTAGAATTTTTTTTATTTGCAATTATTTGTTTTCCTTAATTATATTTTTTGGTTAATTAACGATTTTTTTGAAAATTGTCCTTTAGATATTATATAGATTTAACATTTTCACATAAACTTAGAACAGAAATACTTGTTTTATCAGGAATCTGTAATAAAATTTAATTAATTGATCAAATTTTAATTATGTATATTTTGAAGTATTGTAATAATATTAATAAAGGGAAACAATAAGATATTTATTTATTTTGTCTGTTGGAATTTGGAGCAAATAATTATGAATTGAATCGTTTGATCTTTTGTCGAAAAGGCCTTTCAGATGAGATCCCGGGCATTCCAGTAGGCCTATTTTTAATATACTGGGAGGCCTTTGAGATCTTCCAGTATTAAATTAAAAATTAAAGCGTTAAAAGCGTTTTGTCGTATTATAGAAATAATACGACAAAAATAAAATTTTGTGAATATACGAGATTCAATTTGTTTACAAAACCCTTTCTTAATACTAAAACTACTGTTTAAAGCAATTAGATAAACTACTGTTTATTTAATTGCTTTAAACAGATCCGGTTTTAGTATTAAACTTTACTGGAAAAAAAAACTTAACTTAGACAGGCTAATTTCGTGAAAAATTCGGATAAATAATTAAAATATTCCTGTTTTAAAATTAATTAGTCATACAGTTTTTTGGGATATTTTTAAAATTGATCTCATAAATAATGTTTATCATGCAAGCTCAGACAATTGAGGAAAATTTATTCTTGTAATTTTCAATTATTATTTAAAGAAGTCATGCAAAATTTTTCTTATACATCTTTGCTTTAAAAAAACTGTAAAGAAACATTTTGATTTTAAATCCTAGGAATCAAAATAATCTAATTGTTAATTCTAAATAATTGTATTTTATATAATTATATATATTTAAAATATAATCAAATGAGAACGTCCAAAAATAATTTATTTTTACTGATTATTAGAGCAAATAATAATTTAATTCTTAATCTTGATAAGTCTTAAATTATTCATTTTTTATCTTTGTGGATATCTTATCAATATAATTTCTTAAATAATTTTTATATTTTTGAATAATTTATTAATAATTTATGATGCAATTATAAAAATATACAAATCTTTAATATTTTTCTCGATATTACAATCTCCAGCAATTAATTTTTTTTTATCCTAAAGGAAATATATGTAAAACTTTGAGAATTTTAATTACAAAATAATAATAATTTTCGAAATTTTATATTGTGTAATTTCATTTTTGCAGGGAAATTCGATACTTTCGATTTTAATTGAATTTATGCTTTTAAGTTAATTATGTAACTCGGTATGTTAAAGATTTAAATTGTAATAAAGAAATAGAGCAGACAGAGAATAATAATAAGTCTGCAGAAGGAAGAGGAATCGATAAGAAGGGACACAAAGCTGAAGAAAATTAAAAATTGCATACCTTAAATGTATATAATCTGATCATTGACAAATATTTTTATAGTTTATAATAAGAAATACGATCAGTTTTTATATTAATACACGAATATATTTGAAGACGGAATGGCCGAATAGAGTAAGGTGTCAGTCTACTGCTTTGAAGAACCACGGATAGCATCCGGGCAATCGAAAAACCACGGAATTTTTCGGGGGTGATGTTTCCCCATTGTGGGCCTAGTTGAACCCATCTTCCCACCTCCCGGTTGCCTCATTGCGGGCCTAGTTAAATCCATGACGGCAGGGAAGGAGTTTAAATAAAAATTCACGAATATAAAGACTAAATCACGAGTTTAAACTCTAGATTCTTATAATAAATTCGCTCTAATCGCGAGATATTAATAGTTATATTAGAGTAAAATTCCCTCTCTTTTACTCTATAGGAAATTAAGTAATCCCAATATGAGAATAGAATCCAGAATTTAAAATGAATCGGTCAATGTGCTAGATACTTAGCAGTAAAACGGATCTCGCTTCGTATTAATTAAAATACAATAACGAAAACAATTTCTATATATTAATAGAAATGACATCATTAGTAATTTGACCCTCTATGTCACGCCCTTCATTCATTTATTAAATACTTGACTCCGGCATAAATTGATCCAAATGATTTTTTTATTGCATGTACCAAGTGATTTTGCAATAAAAAGATATTTAAAATAAAATAAATATTATATATTTTATAATAAAATTCAATTAGTTTAAATGAGGAAAACTATTTATAACTTGTCATTGTTGTCATTAGGTTATTCACTTTTTTAAAGCTAGTTAAATATTTAAAACTATTTTGATTGATTTTATTTTTATCGTACTGAAAAAAATATGAGAAACTTCTCACTCCTAATTGAATAAAATGATAATTTAAATATTTAAAATGATCTATTTTCTAAAATAAATATTTATAATTCTCTGTTTCTTCATATATTAACAGATTATCGATTTTAATATATCGAGAAATAATAATATATTTTATAGTATTCGAAATACGAAAACGGAATAAATTTAGTGTAGAAAATTACTAGTAAGAAAAACCAAGGATAATATATAGATACCATCCGAAGCTCCTACACTGGTCCGGGCCCTAAGCCTTGGATCTGTATAGGGGCATAGGGCGGTATCTCTGTATTAAAATTTTAATTATGAAGTCTAGAAAATGAATCTATGTAATTTCAGACGAATGAAGAAAGGGAACATTTTGATAAACTGAGAATTTTACATCAATAAGATATATGGGGCGTTACAGCTTAATGGGGCCCAGGCAAATTTGAATTAGGGGGCTCCATATAAAGTATTGACTTCCGATATTTTTCTACGGGGGAATTTTTTTGAGAAATATCTTCTTATAAAAGATTGGTTTGTGGTCCCCTGTTGGTGGAGTCCCAGGCAATGTCCTTCTTGCCCGTAGAATAACGCGCCACTGATAGAGAGGCTGCAGGATCCTATTCCTAGAGCCCGTGGTCGCTCCCCACGGCCCTGCACAGAAGCATATTTAAGCCTATATGACAGATCATATTTTGTTACGTTCATGAAAGATTCCGTCTCTTCATTATTACGAATCTGAAACGATTTTAATATATTTCGGATTTTTCTGCTTCATTTTATACCATATCACCACGCGATAATTCGTAAATTTAGTTAAAATTTCACAAATGAAGGAAGTAAAATGCAAAGAAATTATAAAAGTCACTTCATAAAAAAGTCTTTATTCATTATTTAATTGGTAAATATAAATTACAATCCAGTTTTTCTATTTATATTTATCAGCACCATCCAATTGTCGTGTTTTAACGCGTTTTCGGCAGGTTGGATTTTATCGTGATGTCTATCAAACCACATTTTCTCTTCGGTCGAATTTGAACTTTAGTTGTCAATGAACCGAAGATGGTAAAATAAAAAAAATATATATATATTTATATAGATAAAAAAATAAAATAAAACAAAATAAAACCTCGTATTTGTTTTTATTTGAATGGAGGTTTTTCTGAGAACAAAGCCATTCGACATGAAATTTGCTCTACGAGAGATAGTTCCATTGTCATTTTACGAGGGCCAAAAACCTGTTACGGTTCATCAGTGTGTCAGTAATGGACATTGAGCGGGATATAAATGTAAAATCTTTGTCAGACGCCATTGTATCTATACAAATACAATATATTTATAACACCCTCATTGTATTGCTACAGACAGGAAAATCAGGGTTTAGTTCTGCCTTTCCTGAGCGGATTTTGTTTTATAAAAATTAAAACGATTTCTCCAATTTATTATATAAAATCCCCGAAATTTAGTTATGTAATATTACTGAGAATATACGGTAAAAATCGATGGCAAGTTCGTTAACCAGTGTCAATATCAATCGGGTAACTAATGAATATGTTGATTTATTACCAAAGTTGGTAAGATTTTGAAAAATTTTTGTAAATTAAAAAGAAATTTTTGAATATTTAAATGATATAAGATACAATTTATTAAAAATCTTTGTATGTGTAAGAGCAGAATTCCTGATATTTAATATACACGCGCTCGTTCTCAGACATCATAGACTTGAAAATAAAGAAGAAAAGAAGATCGGATGAGGATGAAATTTTGGGTGAAGGTCAATAATAGTTCAAGGACTTAGGCCATTAAATGTAGATAGCATTGGATTCGTCCGTCTAACTGACGATCGATAAAGTACGTAGAGGTCCGATCGATGCGAAGGTCAACAACGGTTCAATGAAGCTTTTCATTCATTCTGAAAGCATTTTAGCAATAATTTAATCTGTCTTCATATTCGTTCGCCATTTGTCTGCTACTTAATTAGTCCATTCCTGTAAGCGTTTCAATTACTTACTTATTCCGTAGGCCATTCGATAAATATATCGTAAAAAGGTAAATTAACGCTTAATTTTTAATCTCACTTCAATGTTTCGATTAGAAATTAATAAGCTGAAGTAGAAATTAGCAATTGGTAAATTATGCAAGAAATTAGTTTAAACTGCAAAAATGTTTATTAGATAATTGCCGTACGGATTGAGAGAGGCCCTAGAGCAAACGTGATTTCTCCAGTCCACAAGTTTATATAATGTAAAGCCTGTTTGATATTGACGTGACATTTGATATTGTACAAGGTCTACCAGCTTAATTAATATTGGATTCTGAGTAGCTGACAAGCATATATTTGTGCTTGTCTGGGGCCTGCAAATGTGTGGAGGCCTTTGACAAACTGACACGGATACGTTAAATGTAATATTACAGTTAAAAAGTAGAATAAGAGAGATAAATTTACTCGAAAGATAATTTTAAAGTGATATTCAAGAAGCTAAAGGTATAAAACTATAATAGATAACATTTTACTAAGCTTTAAATGTAGAAATTATGGAATAAAATATTAAAAAAAGAATAAATTTATTAAGGAATATTTTAAAATAGTTACGTATTATTCTATCTTTATCACAAGAACACGAAGCTTTTCCTTAATAACTATAAATTGTTTACCCAGTTGCACTACAAGCGAGCTATTTTTATAATATATAAGCTTATATTTTATTAAGCAGATATTTAATACGTTAAAAAATAATACAAAATTCGTTTACTAAAAAAAAATGTTTGTTTAAACTAAATTTCTTAATTAAGTATCTATACGAAGAAATTATTTTAATATATTAAAAAATCCTACCCATTGTATATACGAAAGAAATAATTAAGCTGTATAAAAAAATATATATAGTACAATTAAAAATAATTGTTGTTTAATTAATCATTTGAATATTTTAAGGTTAAGGCGTTAAGGTTTTTAAGGTTAAGCTTTAGGAAAAAACAAAAAAACTTATCTAAAAATAAAGTTATCGTGTATTAAAAGCAGAAATTGTCATTCTAAAAATATATTTTAACAATTTATCCTTTGAAATAAACTATAAAAGAATAGAATTAACATTAAAAAATATCGAAAAATAAAAACAAATTATCGATTATTCGCGAAGTAAAAAAGAAAACAACGTCATTACGAAAATTATTGCAATTTAAAGAATAAAGTAAAGGCTTTAAAATAATTAAATATTGAAATTTGTTAGTTCTCTTTTAATGAGGTCATTGCCTAAATAATAATAATTATTCGTCCGACTTAGAATCGAAATGTTGACTGGGATATTAAGGCTGCAGACATCCTGTTTGCATTTTGCTTTCATTACTGGCTAGGTGACGTCATCGGTGTGAAAATTATCTGTCCTTTCTCTTAACCAGGAACTGACCCGACGCAATAAATACTGTTGTGACTGATATGACACAAATATTGTTATAAATCATACAAGTGTAATAGGATTTTCGAGATATGCCGTTATGGACCCTTTTATTGCATTTTTTAAATGCAAAAACTGAAAGAAAATGACAGTTTCCATTCCCTCTATCTTCATCCAGACATATGTATTAGTTAAAATTGTCTACGGCGTTATAAATCCGTATTATTTTATATATATATATATATATTTTTTAAAAATAATTACATTTAGCGTAGAAACTGGTCGAGAACTTCATCTTCCCACCAAAGAATAAAAATTCTGAGAATAAGTCCCCCCTTCATCGTTCATCCAAGACGACGAACCATTAAAAATGAGCATAAAAATAACAAAAGACTAGTATATAACTCATTTAAAGCTTCAATAAAAGCAGCCATCTATTATATTTTAAGTGTTACAGAACTCGGATAGAAGAATTGATTAACTTCCGCCAAAAAATATAAATAAAACAATATTAAGTCATTTTCCTCTAGTTAAAAAGAAACTATGTATCATATGGGGGGCACATGCTCTGGCTTTAATTTGGATTCTGCGAATAAGTGTGTGATGTGTGTGTGTCAATGCTAAATTTGTTTACGTTGGTCTCATACTGTAGACGTGCCACATTCGTTTGAAATGTGTCATAATCCACATATGTAATTCTATTTATGGAACCCCTTTTTTAATGTTTAGTCATCCATGTAATGACACTTTCGTTTCAAAACATAAATATGCCTTATCAGAAATGGTAATAGATAAAATATCAATTAAATAATGCTGTTTATTTACCTTCATTTTTTTCAATTTTATTCTGTTTTTATATTGTTGTTATTATTATTAAGAGAGTGCTTCTATAATATAAAATGAAATACTGTACATACATATAAGCTGCGCATTTATTTGAACGAATAATTAAATGATTAATACTTCCTCAATTAAAATAGTTAAAAATAAACGTTTTTCTACAAAATCTACAGGAATGGCTATCGATATCGATAATGAAAGATAAGTCTAGCCGTTTCCTGTTTCATCCTTGTTGCATCATCTCGTATTACAAAATTCCAGGAAACAAAATGTGTAACAAACGTTCTCATCAATATGTCGATTCGTATACTGTTTTTCTTTCTTCCTTCCCTCTATAAATATTGATTCTATAATTTAAATTCTTTGGGATAAATTAAATAATAAGATCCTAAAGAGCCGTCTATAAAATTTTGTAACGATTTTATAATACAAATGTAAAATAATACTGTGGGTCTGTGTTATATGGTTACTTTTTATTCGAATTATAAAAATTTTCGAAAAAATTGTACGGAAAAATAATACAAAAATTGGAGGAAACTCGAACTGTATATTTAATCACTATTAAACACTGTAAAGAAATTATAATCGTGTTTAGAGTATTTTTTTAAATTTCTTATAAACTGTGGCAATTTTTCTTATCCAAATAAAATATTGAGCTTTTAAAACACCAATTTTGCCTTCAGCTTGGTTTATAGAACTTTACTTCTACGAACGTAGACGAAGGAAAAACTAGTGTTTCTTTTATTCCCGACTCCAATTTTATGAATTTTTATTCGGAATGCACGTTTATGTATGTATATAAAATTTATAATACTTGTAAAAAAATACATAAAACAGTAGTTTAAAAATATGACAACGATTAACGTTTTCCTCAAAATGTTAATAAGTTAATGGTTAAAAAATTTGAACCAGATGTTGGACTACTTTACATCAAATAATTACACGCCTCCACGGAAATATCAGCGCACATTGAAACGTTTGAAAGAAAAAAAACAGTACAAAAATTGAAGTATTGAGAAAGTTTATTTTAACATCAGCATAATATGGCATAAACCCGTGTTTAAATCCAGGCTAAGCATTTTGACTACACCAATACAGATTGGTTGACAAGAAATTTGCTCGTTGGCTGTATTTTTGGTCATAGCCTTACAATAAATTAAAAAATCTTAAGCTCCTAAAGTGCCGTTTTTTTAATTATTTTTAAATTATAAAAAATGTAAATAAACATTTAGACCAATGACACTTCCAGATTTGCTGTTTATAAATTTTCACAAATAACTACATCTATAAATAAAAAAATGGAGGAGGTTTCTTTCGAGTCTGACTGTACCAGGCAACGAGAACATGCATAGAGCTAAAATATTATTCAACTTCCATACTATATAAGACGAGACGACACATTCATCCTCTTAGGGTTGATTCATCAACATTTGTCCACCTAAACTGTACACGTGTACGAATTAGAGACTCCAACAGGAGATTGTCCTATCTCGGGAACATGCACTACTTCCACATTGAACACTAATCTTCGGTACTCCTACGAAATCTATCGAAAAATTCTTATTTATATATCAACCGAATCTTTACCTAATTTTTGTTACGTAAGTACGTAAAAAAGGTGTCACGTGATCCATTCACACATTGCTGAATATCATGAACAGACAACAACTGTTTGCAAAAAGAGGCAAAAAAAGGATATGCAGCAACAACAACAGCATTGAAAGACGAGTAATTGGATACGAAAAGCAGGCCACTGATATAAATCACAGGCAATTATAACGCGTTATTATTATTATTATTATTATCATTATTTTTTTTTCTTAAATTTTATTTTTCTTATTAAAACTTCTCACGAAAAACAATCACGTGTGCAGCATAAAGCAAAAACGATTTCATTGTTTAATATCTTAGAACATAACTAACTTTCGTAACAATTTATTCAACCGTGCAGAGAAGAACATAAACAATTTTTTGGGAACTTTCTGTGTGTGCACCTAGAAAGCTTATACACGTATACACACAAACATACAAGCACCACACGACACTAATTCGGGTAATTCGTCCCTTTAGTGCAGGCGTATTACCTCATCATCATCATCATCATCTACCTATTGATAACATGACCCGAAAAATTTGAAAGAATCTGTAAAGCACCAAAAACTTTCTTCTTTCTTCTCTACTAATTCTTTCGAGGGAAATTTCTGTAATTACGAATATTATTTAAATGGTTCCTAAATACGTATATAACCCATTAAAATTCCTCTTACAGAAAATATTGTTTGGCCTACAAAATATTTATATTTATATTTTATTTGGTTTTTTTTCCTTCTCATATCGCAAAAAACGGGAAAAACTGGTGAATTTCGGTGCGTATTTTTTCAGATATGTGAGAATTAAAAAAGATGAATAAAGATAATGAGGTGCATAGTTTTCCACCAAATAAATGAAATAATCACGTGACCAACCTTATGAATACTATTCACGTTATTATGAGGTTTTGTATCAAGTATATATAATTGGTATACTTTCACTTCTCACTCATGTGAATGTTTAAATGCAAATATTAGATATTTAGACCATTATTTAGAGATTATGACTTTAGATAATCTCGATAAGTCATTCTGTGCTGTATGAAAGCAAAAAATGACTAAAACATATATAATACTTATATATGTATGTGAGTATGTATGTGTTTATTTACCTATGCATATCCTTGATAAAATAATTTTTATATACCAACTGGAAAATATCATTAATGTTGTGGTATAAAATAGATTAATAAATATTAAATCCAAAACGAAGAATTTTTAAATTCTAGTTCGTGTATGAATATATATGTATATGTATATATATGAATATATGTGTGTGTACTGTATATATATATATATATAGATATAGATATATATTTATACTTAGGCCTCTTCCCCCATTTTATATTATTTGGCAGTGTAGGAACTCTCATAAAACTGATGCAAAACGAATATACCAAACATGTTTTACCTTATTTTACAGTTATTCTTTTTATATCCTTTTCTTTAAATATATATCTCCACAAGTTGGCATATTAAAATGGAATTTAGAAATATTTTAAATTTTTTAAATATATATATTTTTTTAAACGAAAAACTTCCCAACTGAAATACTTCTTCAACTCTCAGAGAAACAATGCGAGGCAGCAACTTATTTTGTAGGATTTAGAAATACATGCCCTAGATATAACAGATGTAAACCACACCTTAGATTAATGTGGGAATAAAAAATAAACTCACAAATACTGCTTCTTCTTTGTACCTTCTCTTGAATGACAGTAACGAAAAGGCTCCATTTCATGCTATAACGAGAAACTCAACATCAGTGCATATCACAAAATCGAATTAAAATTCCAATCTATAAGCTGCACAACTCGTTTCGTGATCTTGAAGATTTACTGTGCATCGACTAGCCGAAGGCGCCACGTCGATCTTATTTTCGATCAGTGTGTCTTGGTTGAGTGCCATCCAGTAACCCAAGGTGTCGGTTTCGTAGGTTGGTATGATAGTTACTTCAGAATCGTCTTTCCAACTTTTCTTCGCCTCCAAAAGGGAATTCAATACCTCTTTGCTAGGATTAATACCACTGAATACATAATAACGAGCTCGAATTCTCATGAAGAATTCGTAATTCGAATAATGAGGATCTCCGTGATGAGGTACGTATGCCAAATCTACGTAGACTGGTTGCACCGAAGAGGTATTCGTCTTCATCTTGTTGCTTTTGTCCATTCTGGATGTCATCTTCATTTTAACGTTTTCTGTAGACGAAGTATTCGATTTTTCTATCTTTGACTTACCCGAAGAAACTCTAGTCGACGACGTCTTAGATTTTATTTCCGGTGGTGAAGGAAGACCCATCGGTTTGCTCCAATCTTCTAGCCGAAAATCTTTCGAAGAATCTTTCTGAACGTGTTCCGAATACTGATGTTCCAAAAGATCATCTTTATCTTCCGAATGATAATCGTTCTTCATATAACCGAAAGACATGCTAGAGAAAGTTTCTTTCTCTACAATCTCCTTGGGATCTTTGGAGTCCAGATAAATGTCGTTAATGCTGGTCGTATCAGAATAGTGTTTCTGTCCCATATCACTCTTGAACAATTCCGATGATGATGGAACAGTGTGATTATCTGTTCCATAAGCATCAGAAAAGTCTCTTTTGTAAAAACTTGCTGATTCGTGTCCTTCGTTTCGGAAAGAATCTGCTTCGAATCCAAGCAGACTGTTATCTTTCCAAGGTTCCATTTTATGTCCATTGATATCTGAGGATAAACCAACACCGTTTGTTGTTGTACTATACGCGAATTCCTTTCTTTCGGAAATAATAGTGTCACCATCCGAGGTTTCTGTTGTTTGGGAAGCATACCGTGAAATATTATTAGGATGATCATTGTCCATATTACTTCTTTCGTTATCACCGTAATATCCTTCTTCGGTTACCTCAACAAACTGGCGATGTGCATCTTTGTGATAACTTTCATAATGTTCGAAATGTGTCTCTCCACTTTCGAAGTAGTGACTAGTGATTGTTTCTTTCTTTTCTTCAATGTATTTACCATTAGTATTTGATGCTGTAATATTTTCTGCATGTTCCTCGGTACTATCGGATGTAATTCTACTTTGTTCTTTATCGATTATATATGAATCGTGTTGTTCATGCAATTTATCGGTGTTTTCGTCGAGGTATGTTCCGAAGTCTTCATCTTCCTTTCTATCTGCTTCGGCATAACTCTCGTGGAAGCTCTGGTCCATAGGATGAGAATTGAACATACTGCTTGATGTAACATCGTAATGCTCTGTCGTGTCTTCTGTTTCGTGTTGAAACGGTATTGACTGTTCTTGGGAATCAAGTTCGTCGTCAGAAAGATTTTTGTCATCGTCCAATGTTTTTTCAAACTTGGACACTTCACTATAAATCTGTTTTTCCTGATACTCGGCCGTGGTTTCTGATGAATAAATATCTCTAGTCGTTGGCTCATCTTGCTCCAAGAGTAGTTTTTCTTGGTCTTCATATATGTCTTTATCGTGTTCAATATTCTCTTCGATCTTTAGATCAGAACTTGCTAACTGTTTGTCGTCGTTTTCAATTTTTTGATCTTGATACGTAAAAATACTATCGTGTTCTTGTAGAGATCTAGAGTGATCCTCATATATTGGTTCTTCCCTACTTGGAGAAATTGCTTCTTGTTTCTTAAAAGGCTCAGCGTGCATCTGCATTGATTCCGGCAAACTTTTGTCATCATATTCTTGCAAAGGACTCTCGCGATCATCGTATATATCCTTGCATGGAGATATTCCGTCTTGTTCTTTAAAGGAATCAATTGGTTCTTGCATAGTTTCTTGCATATTTCTACTTTCGTATTTTTCTACAGGACTTTCGCGATCATTATACAAATCTTTTCTTGGAGAGAGTGTTTCTCGTTCTTTAAGGAAATCGGTTTCACTTTGCATTGGTTGTTGAAAACTCGTATTATCGTACTCTTGCAAAGGACTCTGACGATCTTCACATACATCTTTATGAGGAGAAAGGTTTTGTTGCTCATCAAATGATTCTGTTTGTTCTTTCATTGGATCTGTTTTTTCGGCATAAAATTCCTGCTCTTTTGGTTCGTTTTCCTGAATAATATCATCTTTCATAGTTTTCTCTTGGATCAAATCTTCCTGCATAGCTTTCTCAGTCATTAATTCTTTATCATATGTTGTTTCTTGAATAATTTCTTCTTCATGAACTTCATGAATTGTTTTTGTATGAATGGCTTCTTCGAGGATCGAGTCTTTCTGAATGCTTTCCTCCTCTTCTTCCTCTTCTTCTACTTCCATAATCTTATCCTCACGATCTTTGACAATTTTTTCCTCATCATATAAATCTTTACCGAATTCTTTATATGCTTCATCGACACACATTTTACTTCCTAATGATTTAGATGGCGACATCTGAAAATCGGGATGAACCTTTTGTTCTTCTTCAAATCTGTCTTCGTCAATCTCCTGAGGAGGAGTAGATTTGAGTAATTGTTCCGAAACATCCGCGAATTTCTGTTTAGAATCATATACAGCTTTTGGAGATTGTGGTTCCGAAGGAGTGGTACCACCAGAAATATTAACAAATTCAGGAAAGTCTGCTTGAATCACATTGCCGTATACGGGTTGTTCAACGATTGGTCCCTCACTGTCAGATTCGTCTTCATTTTCTTCACCTTCTTCATATATTTGTTGATAGCCGTCTTCACCTTGCCGTGGAAGATAATGCTCCATGAATCTACTATCAAGTTCTTCCATGTTTCGTTCATCCGGAATAGCTCCAATTTTCTCATAAAAGTTTCTCTCTCCGGGTGGTGTAGGATGTCTTATCATTTCTTCCTCCTCTTCTATTTTTTCCTCTTCGCTAAGACTTGATGATTCTTTTTCTTCACGATCATCAGATTTGTCCATTTCTAAAACTTCGTCTTGGTATTTACCTTCGTAACTTTCAAATGCCTCGTCTTTCAATATTTTATCGTTTTCAGGCAAATCTTCCTCGCATTTCTCTCGCGTAGTTTCGAGAGCAACTCCTTCGTCTTCATAATCAACCACTGCCATAGGAGTTGGACTCTTAATAGTGTCTTCTTCAATTTCAGCCTCCTTGTGTGCGATATCGACGAAGAGATTGTTTTTACTAACAGGAAGCTCATCTTTAATGGGTTCGTTTTCTTCCACGGGTAATTCTTCGTGTTTTATAGTTACGATTTTATTTTCGGTTTCGAATTCGGAAATTTTGTCTTCTTTTTCTATTTTTTCTTCTAATATTTCATATTCTTCGTTGTTCTCTAGAGCCATCACATCATGCAGGGATTCTTTCTCTGATTTTTCTTCAATAATTTCTTCTACGGGAATGTTTTCTTCGTTACATGGGGATGTTTCCAAGATAGTGCCTTCTTTCTGAATATAATTATCTTCTTTTACTGTTTCCTGAACTTCTTCCATTAATCCTTCACAGAAACTACCTTCCATTGAAGCGTTTGCTAATAGTAAATCTGTTTTGCTTTGTTCTTCAACTGTAACACTTTCTTTAATCAAATCATCATTAATAGTAACTTCTTCAGAAAATTTTTCTTTAGTTTCTTCAGGTAATTTTTCTTCTATTTGTTCTTTTTGCTTTTCTTCTAAGATTGGTTCAGGTTCTGCCTTTTCCTTTTCCAGAGAAGGTGATACTGCCTTAACAGGTTCTGGTTCAACATTTTCTAATTCTTTTTCTTTTGTTTGAATGTCAGCGGGTGAAGAAGAAACTTCTTCAGTAGCTTTCCCATCAGAAATTTCTACTTTAGCAGGTATTTCAGCCGGTTTGGCAACGCCATTAACCTTCGGTTCTTTAGCTGTTTCCTTATTTTCTATTGGTGTCTCTTTCTTTGCAGTTGTTGTATTAGATACTTTAGAAACAATTTTCTTTACTTCTGTTTTGGTAGGCTTGGATGTGTCTGTTTTTGCAGTTTTAGTCGTTGTTTTCGTTGAAGGCTGTGACTTTGTTATTGGCTTTGGTTTATGAGTTTCTGTTGTAGGTGGTGATTTTTGTTTGAGAAGTTCAGGTTTTTTCTTTGCGGTTTTGATTTCGACCGTTTTCTTATTCGTTACTTCTTTCAAGCCTTTAGATTTAACTTCAGTAACTTTAGGTGTAGGAGATGTCTTCTTTATTTCTGTTGACTTTGCTGGTGTTTTTTTCTCTTTAATGTCTTTTTTGGTTGTTGTGGAGGTGAGAGTCGTAGTTGTTGATCTTCTCGTTTCTTTCTTTTCCTTATTTTCTATAACATGCTTATAAGGCTCTTTCTTAATTGGAGTTTTCGAAGTTCTTTTTTCGATGATTTCCTTTTTTGATTCTGTTTCTGTCGTTTCTTTTTTTGATCCCAATGACTCTGTACTTCTACCTGTACCGTTAGTTACGAGTGGAGAAGTTTTGATCGATGGTCCCTTCGATAACAGTTTTGATTTTGGCTTTTCAACGATCGTAGGATGTAAAGAAGAATATGAACAAACTGGTTTCTTTAAAACATCTAAATCTTTTAATTTCTCCAATCCTTCGAATATTCTGTTCTGTGGTGCACTTCCAGAAAAGAATATTCTTGTAATTGTGTCTTTAGGATTAGCGGGTCTCCATACAATCAATGAACAAATTGAGAGCACGTGTGAAAGCGGAATAGATATTTCTTGTTCTTGGAATTTAACGCCAGCTTTTACTTTACTAAATGTTTCTTTACGAGAAGCCCATTGCTGGAGGAATTCTTTAACTTCCTTACTATCTTTCTGCGGACTCAATGTATACATCTCCAAAGTCCCATGGCCAACCTTTTGATACAAAGTAAATGGATCCATGTTTGTTACGTCTCTCAGACATCTGTGAGGTTTCATATTTAATTCCATTAGATTGTTTAGAAAGGTGTGGCCTTCATTCACAACACTAACCAACAAATCATTTTTATCTTTTGTTATTTCATCGTTTGGTGTTGGTTTTCCTTCCATGACATTACAAAATACATAACCAATTTGCGGGTAAATATTATTGATAGCTTTCCTTTTCATTAAAGTTGTAATTCCGCACACGTTACTCTCACATAATCTTGTTACCATTACAGCGTCGAGTCGATCCAGATGTCTTATGAATTCCCAGAAACACGGTTTCCTATTGAAACCACCGTCGATAAGCATGTTAAATCCGTTAATTCCGAATAAAGCACAGTCACCTTCTCCACCAGGAAACACATACAGAGTAGGTCTATTGAAGCGTATGTTACCAACTAAAGGCGACAGTGTCATAATCTCTTCTAAAGTATGACTGACGAGTGCCGAATCCAAACATTGGATAAGGGCTGGCATACCTGGAAGACTATCAATTTTATCAGCTGGATTTAGCTGAAGTTTAATTAGTTTCTGAATGGCTTGCTTCTGAAAATTAGCAGAGGTCCATTCGCCTTCTTCTGTACAGTGAACATGAAAAGTTCCACCTTGATTGTTCTGTAGTTCCTTTTGAACATCGGCATCTTGAAAGGCATCGATGAAATTTGAAAACTTGAATGCTCCATTTTGTAATATCCACGATCCAGATCCAGTAAAAGAATAGCCAGCGTAAATCAAATGTTTGTGGCCGGTTCTCGCCAGAAGTAGATTTTTCAAACATTGCTTCAACGTACTTACTTGAGGGTTGATCAAAACTTCTACAGCCAATGTCTCAGTTGAATGTTGAATTAGAAGTTCTACAAAATCAGCAAACAATTGAGAATTAATGCTTTCTTCTAAAATTATCAAAACTTTTAAATTAAAAATTGGGCTTAAATTTAAAAAATATATTATATAAATGATAGACAAAATATACAATAATAATCTTTTCATATAACTTATTAATTTTAATCACAGAAAATAATTCCATAGCTAGAAAATGTTGTGCAATGCTGTGTAACATATAAACATATTAAATCATTGCATAACATTCTGGTGAAATGGCATTATTTACAGAGTGTGTATATAAATTAATGTAGTTGCTACATATATGAATTCTGTAAATCGTATCATTTTTTGTTCAAAGAGTTTGAGTTCACATGGAGGATATATTATGTTTCATAGTTTCATCTAACCCATCGAAAGTCCAGTTTCACAATGGTGTCAGTTGAAATCGAAAGGACCTATGGAGAACAAAAAAGAAAATTCGTAGACCAAGACTATCACCCGCTGATAATGTGGTTCACCGACTACGCTTTAAAAAAACTGGTTTGAAACTAAGTAAAAAAAGGAAAAGAATAGACTGTGACTTGCATGAATTGCATCTTTTGTATAAGAATTTTCTAATTAAGAATTATGTAATTCTAAAAGTCCTTGTAGATACAGCAATTAAGAAAAAATGTTAAAGCAAGAGATCATTTAATTGGAGTAAAATTTCCGATGAATAAGGATTTCGACTTTCGGCGAAGGCCATTTTCAATCACGTATTTGTATTGTTGAGCAATTTATATGAAATTATAATATGAAATAACATTTAAAATAAATTACATTATATAATTAATATAGTTGAAGATAATTAGCATGAAATTTTTCAATTATATATATGTAGATACAGTACAAAGCAGAATGTTTTATCGGAAGCATAGGCCTGCCCTTCGTATCGTGACTACATTAAGATTTAATCACAAAAAAATAACAAATAAATACTACAAGTTCATATTGATCCAAAGCTATTTTATCAAATAATAAATCCTTCGGACTCGATTAGAAGTATAATCTTGTAAAGATAAAGTTTTCCTGGTTTACATCGATCATAAACCTCGTGAAGAGATTCTACTAATCATTCTCTCATTACATAAGAGAAAAGTCTATTTCATTTTGAATCTGAAGTTTTTAAAGTATTATGAAATAAACAGAAACGGAAAGAATTGAAAATGCTTGATAAAGAGATGAGTTAATATTTCTTGCACGAACTTATTTGAAAATGATATTCATCGTCGCCATTAACATCGATAGCAACTGATATATCAATATTCTGTTAGAATTATTTCGAAAAATTGTATTTAAGCAAACTTCTTTAAGCTGTTATATATTTTAGAAGAGATAAATATTTTGTGTTTAAGCACTACTAGCAAATAAAATTTGAGGAAAAAATATAGATATGCTCTATATATAGATGCATAATACGGGAAATAACGCTTAGATACTATCAGGCATTTAAATTTAATTACATTTATAAGTCTTAAACAGGTTTATTTTCAATCTAAAGATGAATTTAATCTAAAATAATTTATTCTTAATAATAATTCATATTTCCTTGTTCATTTTTATAATTCCAATCACGCAAAACTTGAAAAAGATAATTAAATGATATAGATATATTTCCTCATTCTTTAAGATATCCTATAATTTTTACTTCATAAATGAATAATTATAGTAATTATTATTCACAAAAAATTAAACACAGAGAAGATTATCAGTTTAATTATTTATGGAATGAATTAAAGAAGCTTTTGATTGATGTTCTGATAATTCCCATTAGTACTATTTTATTTAATAATCCATTCATTTATCGGCGATTCTTAAAAAGATGGTAATAGAAAGCAAAATATTTAATGAATTCGACGTTTAATTCTAAATGACAAGGAAGTTTCTTATCAGACGAGTTTTTATACTTTTAAATATTGGAATCTACCCAACTTTAACAATGTATAATTGAGTAACAAAACCAAATAAAGGTCAAAATTGTATGTATACATCTGAATTTTAAAATTTAAGACTGGGAAAAACATGTTTATAATATAATTTTTATGGGTTTAATATTTTATTACATTTCAAACCTATAAAAAATTGTATCGGTGATATTTCACAATGCGAATCATTTTATTAAAAAACATAAATAATAAATTTAATAACGTTTTTATTATAATTTTAAACAGAGAAAAATCAAAATTCTATTGATCATTTACTCGTTAACAATGAAATAATTGTGATAATCTTACCATTCTCGGTATCACTTCCATGCTTGACATTGTTGCAGACGTTTTCAAGTTCAGATAAATCACATCCTGTAGTTTTCGTGTCCCAGGATAACAGACCTAATGATAAACAAAGAGTTCATTACTTCTGATTTATCTAAGAGAAATATGGCTTATCACTCAAATTGTTTGCACTATAAAATTTATAAACTAATATAAAGACTAAACAAAACCTATTTTTTTCTCTTTTTGTGTGTGTGTGTGTGTGTGTGTGTAATTAGATAAACTTAAACCCTTTTTGGTCCCTTATTCCCTTGAGAATTACAAACTCGATTTTTACAAATTTAATACAGGCTGAGAAGTATAAGAAAGTTTATAAATAACATTTTCCGTAGATTGCAAGAAAACTTAAGTAATGAACGAATGTCACGTATCTACTTTTGGTGTTTTCTGTACAATTTTCTAGAAAAGGAAAGAACCTTTTCGATGAATGAAATGTTATCCAGGTTGTAGCAGTTCCTTGTAAAAATATAATCACGGATTTGGCAATCATCGAATTGTGGATATTTCAATCTATGTGAAATGTCATTTCATATAATATATATATATATTTTACATTTTTGAATTTCACTCCACCGTTAAAGACTTGGCAGAAAACAATTTCTGAAGCATAAAGGACGTTTCCATTATAATATGGGTTGGAAGGAATTCTATCCTCTTTTTAACGATCGAACTCAAATATTATCAGATTTTTCTTAAATACTTTGATAAAAAAATCTTTATTTCTTCGGAACTTTCATTATTTTTATGTTTTTATAACAATTTATAGTATAATTAAATTAAACTTTAATTAGTTCAACATTTATATAAGCCATATAATTTTAACGGGAAAAATTCAGACAAAAATATAGATTTTTATGGATTAGTAAAATTCTTCTTTTAATTTTGTAATATGATAATCCTATTAGTTTCTGCTAACACATTAATTAATATAAAAAAGGAAAACCAATTCTTCTACAGTTTTTTTTAATTATTAAAATATAAATAATTAAATATATTATTTTAAAATGTATCTGTAATAAATTATATTTCTGTTAATATTTCATAAAAATGTGGCTGTCCATCTACGTGTTACTCATTAAAACGTGTTTATAGAAATAAAATAAGTTTTCTGGAATTGAAAATATGATATAAAGGGATATACTTAATTAATTATAATCTTAATTTAAATATCAGTTAAACAATAAATCTACTATAACGATTGGTTTTCTGCTCCTTTCGTAGATAGCTATGTTTATTTATATCTTGCTGTGTTATCTTTATAGGTAAGAAGCCGCTTCGTTTTATCAAAGTGCTATACCGAATAAGCAAGATAGTGTTATACTTAAAATTATCGAAAAGAAATCAACAGAATATATATCGTGCTATCTACTAACTCATAGAAATGTAGAATTTCTATTTTTATCTTCTACGACGAGTGAAAGAAGAAAAGGAGAAAGCGAAGGTCAATATCCTGAGAGGATCGAAAAAGGGACCACGACAATTATATAACTACATTTAAGATTTGAATTTATTTAATATTTCATCTATATCTGGCTTTTATTTTTTATCCCTAACAATATTAATCCTGCAAAGTCGGCTCCACCCCAAACTACATTTAACACAAGGAAAAACAAACTTATTTTAAAGAGAATAAAAAACTATTACTGCTTGGTCAATACAACGCAGTTTTAAAAAAGAGGAAATCGGATAAAAATCGCACGAAAAGTGGAGAGCATTAATTTTCCACGCTCAACAGAATGCTGCAACGAAATAATTTGCGAACTCAGAAGTATCTCGATTGCTATCTCCCGGGCTTAAGGGCGTGCGACATTCGATGACAGATTTAACTTGATAACAACACAATACACTCGACAATTCACCCGCCATTCCCCTCAAGTTGCCGCAGTCTCGAATGATACAACGATAAGGGAGACTAAAATTAAAATACGAAAACCAGAAAAGAGCAGTTAAAAACTAAAAAAAGAAGGGGCGCTTTCACGTCTCTAATTGCCTGGAGCATCTGATTGGAAACTGCCGTGATTATAAAACGTTTATAATCGCCTTCACCTCGTTTTCTACTCTTCGGCAGCGGAAATAGTGCAGCTGGTAGACGGCATGCCTCATGCATGACTCATGTTTAATATGTGATCGGGCAGGTAATACGCTGGCTGACTTTAATCGCTTTGTAAACATAATCGAGTCTGCGAGTTACAATATTAGTTATTCGCCGTGTTCTGTACTCGAAATGGGATTACGTCCCGGATTTAAAAAAAATTACAGTCTTTCTCGATGTATGAAAAAAATCATGCCGTGTAGTCGGCCTGGCGTCACGTTACGTTGTTTATTTTCGAATAATTCAATGGTTAAAATGATAAAAATTTGTCCCTCCTGAATTTAACCCCATTACCCATGTCATGGTCCATGTGATAACATCTTGGCGCAAGAACTAGTCGTGTTTGGTTCACTGACTTTCTTTTCCCATAATGCATCGCCGATATGAGTCAGCCGTGACGTGACTGGGGCCTCGGCGCCAAATCACACTGAACTGGAACAAATGGCCCTGACTGTGACGTTACTGCAAACCATTATTTCTGCTTTGACGATTGAAAATAAACTGAAATGTATGTTTTATAATTTCGTATCTGCCCTATATAGTTATTGGTACGATCATTTTCTCGGTACAATATAATACAATATAGGAAGGATGGCAGAGATACGTACTTTTTAAAAAAATTCAATAAAATAATCAGCCGACGAGACCGAGATTTCAGTAAGCATGAAGTATTATTAAATTAATTAAATTTCGCGTATTATGCAGAAGATTGCCTAAAGAGATCGATGCAAATTTGAATATTCAAAGCCAATAAAGATCCAATCAAATTTCTAATTTCGCCGTAAATAAATATGAATTTTCTGAATCCAACAATTAAACTCGATTACTAATTGATTACGTCAAAGTCGGAGAAGCGTGCAGAATTTAACAATTGGCACAAGGCTTTTTTTTTTTAAATTTGACTCTACATTTCTAATTTAATAGCTAATTATATACAGTCAAATACGGAAAATTAGCCATTTTGATTCCGAAGGTGACCGATTTCGATACATTTAATCGATTTAATCTTTATCTGTTGATATTCTGGGAGCAGACATCCCATTAAGGATGATCGCTGTTACTATGGCAACAGGTTATACAAGCTGAGATGTCTCCAGACAAGATGGAGAAAGTAATTACGACAGAAATCTTCAAAAATTAAAGGTAAATTATTGGAAATAAAATCGTAATTTATAAACGTTCTCACGTGTTTAATATTATTTTTAAAAAGTGAAGTCGTTCTGGAACTTTTGCCGACGTTAATTTCTATTGGGCGGAGTTAACCGCATCTTGTTTGTACAACTGATAATGTAAAATCGTTGGAACGCGAATGGAGCAGTAAAATCTAAATTGTAGCCGCTCTTTTATGATTTTCGAATTTATATTTACTCTCGTTTTTTTTCTATGCCAGTCGGATTAAAAGGCGACATTTTGTATTTAGATCGGATGCGACTTACAAAAAAACCACATAAAATAGCGTGATTTATTCAAAAATTTTGAAGTTTAATCTCCCTAAAATTTCCGTTTTTGAATAGAACAAATAATTTTATAGAATTCTGCAGAATTAATAGAGATTTCCCTAAATTAAACCGTTACCCAAAATAATACAAGCATTCTGGTAACAACTGTCAAAAGGTAGCCTACCATCTACAACGTCAACGACGAGTTTCGCTCCTAATCTAAGAATTCTCGAAGATTTTAATTTATTTTCTAGGTGATAATTTCTGTTATTCTTACTCGCCGTCGTTCACTGTACCTAAACAATTATCAGGATTTATTGCGGTACGAATTCTTATCCAAGAATGTTGGAAAAAATGATGATAAAAGTTCAAGAATTAGTTAAAGGAGTGCCGTTTTCGACTTATCTTCCGACCTGGCAGCATAAGATTTAAATAATCTTCAATAAGATCCCTGATGATAGAATGCATATAAATAGTTGAGCAACCCCCACTTATAATTATCTAATCTGTATTTACACTATTCAATATTTCTCCACTCGATGACTCATAGATGTGTTTTCTCATACAAACTGTTTTTTGGGGGGAAAGAAATTAATTTCTCAAGCCCTGATTGATCCGGAGACCCCATTACGTGTCAGAAATATTTTGAAATACACTATATTTTTGAAATGACTCGATATGTTACATTGTTTTTCTCAGTAGAGAGAGCACAGTTACGCATGGTGTAGCGCAGTGGCCTTGTGTATTCGAATTGAATGTTCAATTTAACTCGAATTAAAAAAATAATAATAGTAAAAAAAAGAAAAAGATCGCTGGAGAAAATTAATGCTCGGTGATTGTTACAGTAAGTGGAGATGACAGATATACTTTTAACCATATTAATTACTGTTTAATATTTTAAGGCGTTGTCGGGGATGTTTCGGTCGCCATATTGACTACTTCACGTGCAACGTTTGTGCCGGTTTCTCGAACATGGCGACCGTCTATTCATAATGTCCAGCTTCCTAGGAGAGCAGCCATATGTCAGACGGGGTGTGCTCGTTTCGACTCATCACCCAGTCAACTGCAGCAGTGACATCCCGGCGAATATTTCTCTCGCCAGTACCCAACGCGCGCAAAAAAATGCATAACAGAGCAGCCCAGTCGTTTTGACATTTAAAAAATTTGTATATATATATATATATATATATATTATTTATTTAGCTGTACGTGTAAGATATACACTAGTAGAAAAACGTATAATGAAATCTATAAGTAGAAAAAATAATAATAATACCTTTCGATATTTTCTGTAGAATTTGCTTCTTGTGATCCTCGCTGTACGGTTCTCCTACAACAACCAATAAATAGCAACCGGGTAGAGAACAAGAATCGGCTACATCCATGATGGCTCTAGACTACAACTATTCACAGATCACAGACTGCGGTACCAAATGGGGGGAGGAAGCGTCACGTGATCGCTCGGCGCAGTCTCAGCCGACCGGACAGATGGCGTTACCATGACAACCGTCGGAGACGGTGGCCAGGTGAAGCAAGCGATGATTCACGGGTTCTGCTCGGTTTCTGTGCCGCTCCGTTCTTTCCAAAAGTACGACTTCATCGTCAACATTGAATACAGACGTGCATCCTCGCACGATTATTAACGTACATCGTCGCCGGTCCGGGTTCGAATAGCAGGATATGGTCAGCCATGACGTCACTCTCCGAGTATCCGATTGAGGTTAACGACCACAAAAAATAAATACAGAACAGAAGAATTAGAAAAATAAAAAAAATTGTTTCACGTCCAACTTCAAGCCTAACAGGCCACATGGTTCCGCTGAATGAAGCGAGAAGCTTTCACGTGCCAATTATACGCCCTGGTGATGTCCCTTACTGGTTTTAATGAATTTCTTTTTCCGCATATTTAAGTCCTTCCAAAATTTAGCTTCTGATTCTTTATTTTTTATGATGAAATATCATTTCCGTTCTGTACTTTCATTATCATTAATAACCACTCTTCCTTTCCTACATTAAAAAAATCAAACCATTAAAAATCGATTTTCATATTTTTTCATATCCTTACCCGTGTAATTGTTTTTATTAAATCTGAAATGACTTAAATTACGAATTTTCTTACCTCGTTATATATGTAAATTAAAATCCTTCATAAATATTGTTTTATAAATCATGCTAATTGTAATTTTTCTAAAAATATCATTAAATTAAATCCTTTATTCTTTCTTAAATTAAAGTAACTTTTTTAAAATTCTTTCCAATATTAAATTTCATTCTCAATATTAATGCATTCGAATTACAATATTGGATTATTAGTTTTAAGTAATTTAAACTGACTAAAATCTGTATTATAATAGTCGTTAACAGATATAAGGCTTTATAATTATATAATTTTAATATAAACCTTTCAAATGAATTAAGATTAAGGGCCTAAATATAAACCAAATATACCCAATATAAGGTCTGCTTAGTTTATATATATATATATATAAGGTCCTTAACCTTAATTTATTCAATGCTTTATATAATCTAATATAACTCAATATTAGTCTATTTGATATTTTAGTCTGCCCTAAATTTTGGAAAATTCGATAATTCCGAATTTCCATGTTCTTTAGACAATAATTAAGCTTAATAAAACAATTAATTATTTATAAAAATTCTAATTGATCATTTGAATTAAAAGACATTTAATGTATATAATCGATTTATTTTTTCGTCTTTCCATATATTTAATGCACGTGCAATCGTATCTTCGATCTGATTGAGTCACCGCAGCTTATAGGGTCTCGATTTACTAATTTAACTCTATCGATAACATTCAATTGAATATTTTATTCGCTTCGAACAGATATGTAATAGCAACAGGAATATTGACTCACGTCGTGTATCGGGGGAAAAGGGGAGTGACAATGAGTCACCTCTTTCGTTCAATGACGTCATAACGTTACCCAGCAAACTGTAAACAGTTGCTTTAAAAGCAGCATTGATTGTTCGTGCGAATAAAGAACCCACTTCCTGGAAGACATAAACTTAACAGTTCAAGTACACCCACAATAAACTAAAATTTCTTTCTCTAATCGCCATGACGTCTTCCGATAGGAATTCGCTTCAATTCATCTAAAAACTGTGCTTTTTGCATAATTTGAGGCCAAATTTGTTATTTATCACCGCGGCTTCTAGAGCGCGAACGACATTGTTACAATTTAACTAATGGCCCTTTTAATACACATTCGGAAGTGGCCAAGTATTTTCCTACCCCTAGCAATTTTCTTGTTTTTCCGAGACGTCGACAGAGGGCAGAATTGTCGGTTATGCATCTTAAATTTCAACTTTTATGAGGTCAGTCTCCAGCGTGACAGATCACCCCCCTTATTTTTTTAATTGACTTCTTTATGGAAGTGAATAACTTTAGGTGAATGAAATGTCTCCAACCCGAGAAATTTACGAAATTACACAATTTCTACTGTCGTAATTATTTTTTTTATACTACTTACAATGCACTTTATGTTTTTTAATGCATAGATTTATGGTTTCACTCAATGCCTATGGCTTTATAGTGACGTAACTATTTTATGAGATATTAATAAGCAGTTTGTGATTAAACAATTAAAAAATATAAGTAGTTTTTATATATACATATTTTTTCCACGTGACGTATTTGTTTATCTTTTATGTTTCAATTTTTTAAAAATATTTTAAAAATTAAAATCATAGTTACACATCTTGTTTTTATTAATAATAACAATAACAGACTGTCACTCTGAGAAAATTCTTGACCTTAATGCAATACTGTATTAAAAATAAGAAAAAAATGCCATTACGATAACATTTGTTTAAATATTACAGATAAGTTAAGGCATTTTATGGGGTAATAACACTTTTTGTATATTAATCTGACAATTTTTGAGATTTTATAATTGATATTTTGAGAAAATAACTGCATAAAAACTAAGTAACTAGTTTTTTTTTTTAGTTTTATTTTAAAATTCGTAGAAAAATTTTCGAATAAATCTCGATCCATACTTGTGCGTCTTTCAAGGAATTTCATATTAAAATTTCATCCATCAATATGATGAACGATACGTTCTTTAATGTTTAGAACAGTTCGAATTTATTCACCTGTTCAAAGATAATTGCAGTGCGGAATATTTGAAACTCCATTTGTTATAAATAATTTTTTGTTATAAACTATTTGTTAGAATATTTAGATCTACCCAGTACTATTTATATACTTATTTATCTGAGCCACATATTTATCGAAGTGATAATGAAAGATACGCGACTAATACGCCATAAATTTCAATACTACGTCGCATCGAATGATAGTGTTAATGAGAAAACATCCTGAAAAATAAAGCGGACAGGAAATCCAGTGTAGAAGCGATCGATTTAGTTCTAATTACCGGCTGTCAGCAGCAGCCTGTGAAGCCTGATTACTTTAATATAACACCTACTAAATGTGTCCAAACAACTTAAGGAATTGTTATTTTAAAATATTTTTTTCTACTAGAAAATAATTCGAGTAAAAATTAATTTTTTTTTTAAAAAAAAGATAACACTAATATTTGAGTAGTCAAGACAATTTTTATTCGAGTTGTGATAGATGTATTTACAGTTTTCATTCCAGAACGAAGAATAAATATCAAATTAACGACATTCTCTTCGTATTCTATAATCGGTTTCTCTCTCGTTTTAAGTCATTTTCAGAGATTTCTCTTTAAAAATATATTAAGAAAATAAATTATTAGTTTTGGCCACGATGTTTTTTCTTATTTTCATTCCGTAGGAAGTACTCACCTGACTGGTCTAGGCATCTTTTTCATTAAGTATTCTGGCAGAATTCCATTTTTATAACACCTCATCACGATTTTTTCCAGAGAAATATAAGCGTGAGGGACGTCGATGCTAATATCATCCATCTCTTTATAAACGCGTTCAAAACCCTAGAAACGCATTTAACAATATTAATATAGTGTATTTAAGCAGCCCATCAGTTAATATAAATATTAAGTTTATAGAGTCGTTGTAAAATTTTTTCAAGGACTTGTGCGGGGATAATTACCCTACGGGATCTATACCTTTCATGCTAGCATGATAATCGATAATTTGCAAATGACTTATAATCAATAATATCTGCAAGAGTTGACAGTTTCCTACCTAGATTGATGGAAAAAAATTTTTGTATTCACCGTATACTTACTTGTTTCAACTGATATGGACTAACAATGGCGCCGGTTGCTAATGACTGGATGAGTTTGTGAAGTAGTTCCATTGTTCTTTCTCCAGCATCTTCGATCATCATTACAACAGCCTAATAAATAAATCGAGAATTAAAAAAGTAATAATGACAATCTATATAATATTTTTAAAAATACACCAGACTACATTATGTGATAGTGAATTAAGAGAATAGGTATACAAGCATTTATTACTACAAATTAGGACATAAAAGTTCAAACTAGAAACTATTAACAAAATATATAAATATATAAAAATTATAGTATTCAATACATTATTTTAAATTATAATTATTACAGTATTATTATTTTAAAAAATTCTTGCAAATTTTGCGCACTTGAAAAGTTCGTACAATAAGTAAGATATGAATTGCAATTACATGTTAAAATTTAAAATATATATTAAAAAATTCGATTTAATTTTATAACTTTTCATATACAGTATTCGTTAACAAGTATAAATATGTGCAAAAAACGAAATTTAAATAAATTTAAGTCGTGTATATGTTCCTTACCAGATGGCGCCACAACAAACACCAGCATTTTCATTAATTTTATTAATTAAAATAAAACGAATAGAAAATTATTTATATGTGGATAACAATTCATATTAACATAAATAAAATTACGAAAAGCTAAAGTATTTCATATCGAGAAAGCAATTTATAGATTTTTTTTTTTTGTATTACAGAATATATTCGTTAAACAGATTTTATTATATTATTTTTAGAAATAATTATTCCATTTACTGCACTAAAACATGTCTACATTGTAACAATCTTTCAAACTATTCCTCCTACAGAAAATTTCCATACACTAGAATTCTTTTAAGACATCTAAAATATAATAAATATCTAACCACTGCAATATATATACAATGTGTATGAAGTGGTCCTAAAGCCAGTTTACAGTCTAAATTACACGAATAAGCTTCCAAAAGGTTTCTAAAAAGTTATAATTGAGCAAGAAAGATCTCGATTTGAGCAACGTTTGCAAAATTTATAATCACTAAAGTATTTCAATCTGAGAGCAATTATATATTTACAGCGCTTCAACTGACTTTTAGGCTACAGTAAGTTTAGTTAATTAATTTATTTAACGTATAAAATTTATTGGGATGCAAAATACCTATAAATTCCCACTGCCTGTCTGACCTACCTTAATCTCGAGAATGGAGTTAGATAAATGAAATTCGAGATCACATATGGAAATATTCGGGGTAGAAGGCCCCAATTAACTATATACGAACTTCCAGTACAAACCGAAAGCAACGTTATTTCAATTCAAAACTTTTTCTTCGAAAGGAGTTAGATAGACGACCGGCACTACCTTATTGTTAACAGGAAAAGCTTGATGTACAGGGGCAAGACACTGCTAATTTGAAGTGGAGAGCATATATTTTGAACGAAATAAATTAAAGTCCGGCATTGAGACGATGTTTATAAACTAAAAAGTTTTTACATTTTCTAACTTTACATTCCTAATTCGATTTCGTTAATCATATTTAATAGAAGAAAATAATCGAAACCTTTTTCTTATAGTATGTAATTTTATACCGTATTTAACAAAAAATAAAATAAAACCAGACCATGACGCTCATTAAGTGAACTTTATCAAGATTTTTACATTGAAATATCAACTCGTTTAAAAGAATCATTTATGTAATATAGATTTAAATATTCTAAAAATAATTAAGAGCCTTATCTATATTTTCAAAGATAAAATTAAGACTGATAGATAGCTATTTGATATGAAATATGAATAAACAGCTGAAAATAATTCTTTACAATTATCGAGTTTATCGAACAAAAACATATTTTTATATTGTTTACTTTTAAACAGAATATTCCAAATAGATATTCTAGATATTCATCTATCCAAAGAAAACAAGACTTATCCAACGAAGAAACTTGCTTTCGGGCTTTATTATCAACAAAGTCCAGTGCCGAATCGTCCACTAGGCATGTTAGGCGCATACCCAGGGGCCCGAAATTGAAAAAATAAATCAATTCTCCCACTTCAATTGTATATCATAATTTATAAATAATTCTTTAGTTACAGTTAGGCGTTATTAGTTTATGATGTAAAATTATATAAAGAGACCCCTCAATCTTCTGTGCCTAGGGCCCCGGAAGGTTTTAATCCGCACTGACAAATTCAATTTAATATTTAAATATACCTCATTACGGAATTTAGCCGACTATTTTTAAATTATTTTCTGAAATATATATATATATATATAAACTGTCGCTATACTACATAACTGAATCGTTTCACAGGAATATTAAAATTCATTTATATAATATTATTTTCTAGAAATGTAATTATTTTTGAAGTTAAGTTATGAAATCATAAAATAAATATAAATTTTAAAATCTTAATCACAAATTCAAATACTAAACAAAGTTATCTATTATGTAGGAGTGAAATTGCAAAGAAAATTTTTCTAAAAGATTTGTATTAAAAAATTTGTTTGTAATTAAATTGCAGTAAATTTATAGGCGAAAAATAGAAAATAAGATATAAAATTATTATAATAAGTTTATAAATATGTAGTGAAAAACTTATTAATTACTTTTCGCATATGTAAGTTTACATTTTTTTACCGAAACGAAAACTTTCTTTAGAAACAAACGTGTGTCAAGTGTAGAAAAATGTTCATTAAAATTTAAACAACGAAATAATTAAAAGACATTTTCTTAAGCATTGGGGGAAAAATATATAATTTTTTAACACGAAAATTTATTTTATATTTTGAATTCCATTCCATGTCCAACTTTATTAAAACCATTCCCGAAGATACTCTTACACCTAAAGAATTTTAAATCTTGAATACAATATATAGCCTGTAACTTATCCAAAATAATTTTTTCTAGCATATTTATATATCAGACGACTTTCATATAAATCTTAATAAAGAAATCAAATAATCATTCGTACTTATTTGGTTCTCATCATACACTACACCTTTCGTTGGGTTGCAATTTGAAAAAATTGTAGACCTATAAATTCCCTCTGTCCGTCCGTCTGTCGTTCCTTAATCTTGAGAACGGAGTTAGACACATGAAAATCAAGATAGATATAGAAAGCTTAGGGGTAGGAGACCTCAATTAACTATATACACACTTTCGAAACAAACCGGAATTCACGTTATTTCAATTCAAACATTTTTCCCCAAAAGGTATTAGATGAATAGCATGACTCTATTGTTAAAAAATGTACAGGGGAAAGCCAGTACTAATTTGAAAATAATAATTAAATTTTAAGTAATTTGGTATGAGTTAGGCGCCATATTTTATTAAATTTAATAAGAGGTAACACTTTTAGATGCTTATATATGAAGCTAGATCATTTGAATAGTTTACTGAAATAACTAAATGTCTATTTTCTCGACAATACCTTCTATGTTTTCAAGTAAGGTTTTCGGTTCCTAGTACATGGACTCTTTTAAATTGTATTAAATATAAAAAATATATGGCCAATAAATGGGCACAACAAACATGGGGTCAATAAAACGTTTTTTTCTTGCCATTAATATCAAATTTCACAAAATTAATGTAATTTATATACATACGTAGCCTACACGTGTGTGTGTAGTTACGTGTGACAGTAACTTCACCTGCGATCTTTATTATGAAACGCTCCATATTATACTGTTTTGTTTTCGTCAGCGTTGTTAAATAGTTTACGATAAGCTTATTACGATAAATACTGAGTGATAAAATAAATATTATACTATACTGATATTATACTGAGCGATGAAATAAAAACAGGACTCATGAGAAATAATGCGAAGAATTTGGCAATGTTACAAATTAGACTTGGTGATGTCGTGGGACAAACTACTCTTCTCGAAATACTTAAATACTGAAGGTTTATTTACTAAGGATAATACAAGTAGAAATAAATAAATAAAATAAAATAAAATGTTCACTATAATAAGACTGAAATTTGATTTTTCTCCTTAACTATATGAACGGAATTTTAAGAAACGTGCTTAAGACGACAGTTTATACAAAAATATCCCGAATCATTTGTGCCTAAAAAGAATAATGTCTGGAAACTTTTTAACAAATAGCAGTCACGGTGTCTGTGTTTAGCAAGAAATAGCGGTCACATCCAAAAAGTTATCTAAAGAATGATGCCGAGATATTTGGGCGCAAGCAGAAGAGAGTCCCGAGAAGTTTTTAATTTTTGGTAACTTCTTTCTTATGTAACTTTATACTAAAGAAAAAATCTCTGTTTTATAGAGTTAATGATTTCCAAGTATCGAGAAGCTTAATTTAAATAATAGTAGCGAGGTTGAGGCCGAAGTTTCCAATACGAAAACGTGTACGTCGAACGTTCGGGCGCCGCTTTCCTGTAAGCCTAGAAGTTTGACAATGGCGTTTGGAAAGTCGATAAAATCATGCTCGACATTCCAAACGCCATTGTCAAACTTCTAGGCTTACAGGAAACCGGCGCCCGAACGTTCGACGTACACGTTTTCGCGTTTAAAACTTCGGCCTCAACCTCGCTATTAACGAAGACATTACACTTCGGAATCGATGATGCGTGATGAGTCAGTCAGGCGCCACCAACTAGCGACGTCACCAAACTCCTTGTGTTGCCCTCTTCTCGTTTGATCGTCCGGTATAGAACATTTGTGATGCATTTGGATCTTAGTTTTAATGATCTGATAACCTGCTTGACGTTCTTACGTTTTATTTAGGATTAATGAATTCTAATAATTCACCGAAATATACAAGGTATAACGAGCAATTATTTATTGTGACATCGTCACAATGTCAGTCAGGCTGCAATTTTTTGTCATATTTTTAATAATTTTTTAATTTAAAATATATGCTCTCCATCTTAAATTAGTAGTGTCTTACCCCTGTACGTCATGTTTTTCCTGTTCGCAGTAGAGTCATGTCGGTTATCTATCTAACTCCTTTCGGGGGAAAATTTTTGAATTGAAATAACGTAACTTTCGGTGCAAACTGGAAGTTCGTATATAGTTAATTGGGGCCTTCTGCTCCTAATATTTTCATATCTGGTATCGGCTTTCATCCGTCTAACTCCGTTCTTGAGATTAAGGAACGACGGACAGGCAGATAGGGGGACTTTATAGGTGTACAATTTTTCCAAATTTCAGCACAATAATCTACTGTCTTAGCATTAATGTACAATCTGTTCTATAAAGATTGTTTACTCAAAGAGACTCGAAGTCAGTGAACGAAGATGGCAGTTTATAAATCGTTAAGAAAGTTGCACGTAGTGAAATTCACTTTCTTTTCTGCTGAAATGTTTAAAAAGTAGATGTTTTTTACACGCGAGAATAGCAACGAAGTCGACGTAGCTACATCATATTTTTTCATCTTTAATTTTATAAATTATGAAAATTAATTAACATTAAAGTGATTGAAAAATTCTTTTCATAATTGAAAACAAAGTTGACACGATGATTTAAGTGAAATGCTATAAAATTACTTTATGAGGATAACTATTTTTTATTTCGTTTTAAAATTTATGAATCGTATAACCTCGTATATTATTAAATAACGTTCAACGATAATTAAAGCTACCGATTTTTACAGTAGGAAAATTCCAGATTCTGATGAATTCTGATGAATAGAGAAATCCACACATTTTTTAAGATGCGATATATACTGTATAAATTTATGGAAAAATGTATATTAAGAAAATCAAATAAAACTCCTGCACTTATTTTCTTGAAGTAATATAAAATACTCAAGCTATTAGATTAAGTCGGAATATATACATTTGGAAACGAGAATATAACTAGATTTTTCGAATTTTTCTGTATTAAACATAAATATTAAACATGCAATAAATTTGATTTTGCGTGAGCACGAACAGCTACATCGGCGTCTTTGTCCATCATCTAGAGGCAGGTGGAAACCTCGCTACAGAATCTTATCTCTTACCATATCATTGGCAGGCGACTAGCAGAAGCAAATTTGCATGCACAGCGACGGCTACGCGTTTTGCTACGAGTCCCAACATCGCCGTTTGCAGTTGTGCAGCAACAAAGAAGCCTGGACTATTTCGCATTGGCAACCTATCGTCTTTAGCGACAAATTTGGTTCTGTTTGGGAACGAATGACCACCATTCAGAGTATGGAGAACTATTGCGCCTTTACTGTCGAGCTGCACACTGTCTCCACTGCTGGCGTGCTGGTCTGAAAATCGTGACACGATTATTCCTAATTATGGTACGAGGGACATTGAGGCACAACGGTATGTTTAGAAAACTCTGCATTCTTGTGCACTGCCTTTCATGGCAGGCTGAAAACGGTCATTATCCGGCAACTTAGTACTCGGCCACCTACAGCAGTGGCGTAACGAGGGGGGTGCAAAGGGGTGTATCATGCACCGGGCGCCACTCGCAGAGGGGCGCCCAAATGGTCTCCAAGACAAACTATATTGTTTCTGGAGGGGGAGAGGAGCGCCAATAAAGTGTCGGGCGCCAGTTATGTTCGCTACGCCACTGACCTACAGGTAGTGTTTCCCAGGAATATCTTTGTCACGTTGCCACATATTCTCGGCCTGTTCGGCCTCCAGATTTGTTGTCCATTGAGCATTTATGAACCGGATGGGATGCCATCTTCGGCTATCTACGAGTGTAAGCGATCCAGAGCGACAGTTGCAACATCTGTATGCAAATCTGTCGAAGGATAACATACGGTATCTATATGCTTCCATGCCTGATTGTATCGCTGCGTATATCCAAGCAAGAGGAGGGGGACCTATAAGGTACTAAAGATTTCTTTAAAATTATGCCTTTATTCCACAAGAAATTGTCATTTGCTATGATATTGTAATCTCTTATTATCATCGTCGTTACGTTCGTAATCATTCGATTTCGACACTTTCTTCTTGGCGTGTAACTTTTTTTGTCAATAAGTGTAATAATTTAATATTATAACGAGAATAATTTTTAGAATTGCATGCATATTATAACTTCTTGCTAATAATTCAAGCAAATAATTATTGAAATGAATAGATCTATTTATGAATCGTAAGGAAGCCGAATTATTTTTCTTAATATAAAAATCATTGGGAAAAATGTGTATTTTATTTGAATTTTATTTTATAGTAATTTGTCTTGGTAAATTATTTTTGCTTCGTTTAATATTTTAATAAATGCTAAAATCTAAACATTTCATTGATCAAGCTTTGTATACAAAAAGTTAATCTTAGTAGACCTAACACTGAATTAAATATTGCTATAGTTATATTGATCTAAGAAAAAAAAAACAAACAAGGAAAAGAAATTTTATTAAATCTTCATTTTAAAATAACTTCAGCACTTTACTTTCATTGATAGATATAGGATTAAGTTGACTATAAACTGTTGTATTTGTATATGTGAATAATTTTATACTGACCATTATCAAATTTGTTAAAATTTTAAAAGTCATAAAAGCAAATGTTATTTCCGTTATTCTTTATTACATCTTTTTATGAATAAAATAAAATGGGTTAAAATTTTCTATTTCCACTTTCTCAATTTTACTTATTGAAATAAAATTTACCTCATATATTAATTCGTGATGAAAGTGGGGAACTTCTAATTCTTGTACACATCTTTCAGCTTCTAAAACGTCTCCCGAACACAAATATTCTTTTAACAGTAATCTAATCTAAAATAAATTTTCTTATTTATTTTCTTATAAAATTTATTCAATCAATTAAATTGTTTTTTAAAATAACAAAACAACTAAAACAAGAAGCAGTTTTTAAACTTCTTTAAAAATATTTTAATAAATGGTTTATTAATTATATTTCGTATATAATTAGAAATATATTCAATACGTTTCAATCTCAGTTTTTAATTATAGCTTGAGAACTTCATCTATTAAGCATTATGATTTACTCGTAAGACAAAGACATTATATAAATTCAATTATCAGCTGGTTATAACTATCTGTTCTTTAACATTTTCTAAAATCTCGGTAGAAATATTTAAATATTCTAACATTTAAAAAATATTAAACTATTTTAAATCTTAATAATTAATTTTATTTAATAGCTAATTCAATTTTTAAAGAAATTATATTGGGATTAATAACATAACTAATATAATTTTCATTTCAATGATGTTAAATAGACACAATTTTGATGAGAATAAATGTATATGAAGACATTTTAAGGGAAATTACTATTTCTTTTTTTTTTTCCTATTTAACTATTTGTATGAATGACTATACCCTAATTTCTTGCATTTTTCTGTATGATTCATCACTCTTTTTCTCCATACCTTGACCCAATTTGACATAAATGACATGGATTTTTTTCTTTGTAGAATTACTAGGAATTCCAAAAGTAATTATGTGAAATTTTATATTATCAACTAGTTTAGAATTAATAATTTAAACGTAATATGTAAGATAAATTGTATAAGTGAAAAAAAAATTATAAATGTAACAAATATAGTGTGATTTACTTGACAAGAAACCTGATATTTCTAATTGTCCTAAAAAAGCAAATGCATTTTAAACCATCGACCATCTTGAATTTTAATATTTATAAAAGAAATGAAATCTTTTTGATACTTTTTCATATACTATATGTAAAATTTACAAAATACTTTATACATGTATGTACAATTTAAAACAATACAAGACACTCTATAATAAAACTAAAATAATTTGAAAGATAAAGTCATGTAATAGATTTTTTACGTTGATTGGTTATAAGAATACCTACAAGAGATTTTAAAATAATAAAAATTTTAGATAAATATGTCAGCATTTAAGTAAACACAATGTACTGTGAAATAACACTAATAAAAATAATAATTACTATTTTAAATATCAATAACATCACTTATAGCTGATATAATAATTGGGTTTATGAATTACACAATCTTTTCATTCGAAATTCTTTTTCATTATTATAGAAAAACTAAAAACGATCTAAAGATAAAAATATATTGTTTTTATAAAAAAATTAATCATTTTATAGATTAAATCCATTGACATAGAACAAATATCTGAAAAACTTTAGAAATAAAAACAGCATTGAAGAATTATTTTATAAATCTTTTACAAATTATTGATAAATACTAATAAAAACTAGTTTTTATTACAAAAGATAATGATTTTGTGTTTCTTTAAATATATCTTTTGTGAAATTTAAAAAAAAATAATAGTAATTGATAAAGCTTACGAAATTCTGTATATTTAAAATTTAATACAATTAAATTGAATTGAATAAAATTCTAAACTTGGAAGCACTGATACCTTTTTAATTAGGTATTTAATAGGTTTCATTCCTCCTCCAATTCCCCATATGTTATCTAATCTCACCAATCCATGTTTTATAGTTAAAAGAGCTTTGGCATGTTCGAGGGACGATCTGTTTGGGAAATTACAATATAATTATTTAATAATAATAATTTATTTTCGAAATAAAAATATCGAAAGATTCTAAAGCAATAGACTATATAGTTACAAATATGAAGACTAATACAAAAAACATTTTGAATTCTTCTACACGTCCATTTTGGATTTTTAAATTTTTATTTTTCCAAATCTTTTCATAAAAATTATAATTTTGATCTTAGATATATTTTTTTATAATATACAAATTAAAGTTGCTATTTTTATGTTTTATTTAACGATTAAATGAAATCGCAATTATTATAATTTTACTATTTATTACAATTATTTTTTTACAACTGATTGACATTATTAGTGACTTATGAGATCAAATAAAATTGTAATGTTTTTAAAAAATAATAATTTCTGCTAGTGTAAAATACAAATAGAAATTATTATTGCAGACACGTCTAACAAGTAAGTTATATATTTAGACGAAAGTTAGAAAGAGTTTACAACCTATAATACGATAAGTTTAATCATTAAAGTTACAGTAGGATATATATATTTGTAAATTCAGTTATTAAATTAACACATAAAAGTACATACAAATCTATCTATATGCCTTTATGTATATCTTCTGAAAATGCAGAAAAGCTTCAAATTTAATTTATTTGATGAATTTGAGTACACTTAAGGCCGTTGGGAAAGTAGCTGGGGATTTTTCACGGTCTCGAAGAAAACTGAGGTGTCCGTAGCGGTTCCTACTCTATAAATTATTTTCACTAATAAAAAATAAAGTCTTTAAGACTACTATTTTATTAATAAAGAAACATTTTCTACGTATTTCATTTCTTCAAAATAAATAAATAAATGAAGGCATAAGAGGCTCGCTCAACCATCGACGACCCCGAGTACACCATACCGATACTGTTTTAAATTTTAGGTTAGTGAAGGAGGGAAAAAGATTAAAAATCTTTTTACAATAAAATCTAATTCTAATCGAATTGGTAAATTTAAACAATTAAAAGTACAAACGAATAATTTGTATAGAGCCAATTCAATACGAACAAATTCCAAATTGAGAAAATTGGTCTAAATTGATAAATTATTGTAATAGTTATATCTTCATAAGTATTTTTTCATATACGTCTAAGATATATTACATTTAATTTAATACAATAAAAAAATAAATATTGTATGTTCTTTTTTGCCTTTGAGTTTGCCTTTAATAGCTCTAAATTCAATCAATTACGAAAAGTAAATTAAATATATACAGTTTTTTTAGGATAAATAATTTATGGGGTAAAAACGAACAGTGATTGGAACTTTAAGGAGTCATTTTTGTTTGAATTAATAAAATAGAAAGCCTGGTTTATTCAGACTATCAACGTAGATTTTTAATGAGCTTTAGTATTTCTATTTTACAAATATCGATTTGATTTTCTCCATAATACTTATATTTTTAAAATATTTAACTATTTTAAGAAAGACCTGCGAAAGTATAGTTATTGGCACAGTTGGCATATGCTAAGACAGTGATTCTTATTCTTTTCCCACCTTAAGCACCTTATTCTTTTTGCTATTGATCTCCATCTAGCCTACATTTCTCAGTAGGTCAATGTAGGTTTAGGTAGTATATTTCATCAAAATTAAGAAATGGTTCTGTTCCTAATTCGTATGACACTGAAGAGTATTCAATTTCGTTTTCCTTAACGTAGCAAATTGATATAAATACTGATTCTCCTGAAGAATGTCTGGAATAGTATGAGTGTTAAGAACTCGTCAAAAATGAAACTTTATTGCACATAAGTAGGTGAGTTATAATTCAACATGAAAGTTATTTTTTGAGGTATTGCTTGATATTTCGGGACTAAGATCGCAAAGAGGATTCACTAACACAAGTGCAAACGTAAGTGGCAAATCAGTTACTTTTCTGTTTCTTGTGAAGAAAGATTTATCTCCTGAGAATTATTTTTTAAAAGGATTGGGCAAGGGATTTTTTTAGAAATTCTTAGATGCTTCAGATAGGTCGTACTTTTTCTGAGGAAAGCCTTTCTCCGTACAAGCGATGATTCATTTTAGTAATTTTATAGGCAGACCATTTAAAATTGGATTCGAAGTCTATTCTAATTGTTCTGCTTTATATGAGACTTTACTTCCTTTCAGTATTTTAACTTCAATAAAACAAATACAACTTCTGAAATAGGAAAATAGGAAGTGGTAAAGATCTAAACAAAGTTCGCAATTAGTCTTATTACAATAGAGGTTAGTCGAAACAAAAAATAGGCTAGCGTAACTGTACCTAAGCTATGTCTACATGTCCAAGAATTTAGCTTACTGTAAAATTTTCTGTTTTTATTGTTTTTCGGTTTTAAATACAAAGTATAAATATATGATGAGTTTAAGATTGTTTGGTATGTGTCATTGTGCCATTGGCCTCATGCCAATAACTAGTATTTTAAACTGTTGTATACTGTTATAACTGTAAAAAAATAACTTATTTTTTTATATATAATTATACAGGAATTGACAAAAGGGATGCCAATTATTAACAAAATGCGTTTATTTAATTGCAATAATTAGCAGCCTCTAAAAATGGAAAGTGCAAAGTAGACTTAGAAAAACAACCTTAATTATACGAATTTATGATCGTTTGGGTTAAATATGGCGTAGTTATGATCTTAAATCAAAAGAATATATGCATTTTATTATACGAACACTATCTTTAAGAAAAAAATAAGAAAATATTGAACTTCGAATAGTCAATTTACTTGCCTGAATCTGTTGCCTCACATTGCCGTTATGAATAGTTTTCTTTCTTTTTTTTGTTTTTTAAATATCCCCTACTCAGAAAAGAGATGAAGAACAGATAAACTGTATCTGTGATTTACAGATCTAAGCTCTTAAATATTTTTTTCTTATTTTAAAAATGGATACTTTTAGAGTGCCAATCATTCTCTGTTTTACCATATAAGAAATTCCGGTTAATGTTACCTATGGTTCCAAGATGGCGGATCGTATCTGATTCCAGCAAATAGAAGAAGGAAAACATTGGGGACGCACGTTCTAACCTAACCTAACCTATTCTAATAAATTACCATAATTATTACCAACAAAATTATTAGAATAGGTTAGGTTAAGTTAGAACGTGCGTCCCCACTGTTTCCTTGCTGGAATCAGACCAGACGCCATCTTGGAACCATAGGTAACATTAACCGAAATTCCTTTTTATAAAAATTTGTTGAGAAAACTCACCTTGCATGATTATAGTTTATAATGTCTATGAAATCATAAATAAATCTTGGAGGCAAACAATCATCTGCAATGGCTCTAGCAATAAAATTTCCTAATATCTGTGATAAAAATATATTAAATATTACAGTCAAATCACAATTTGAAAAAAAAATTATAAAATTATCTGTTTAGATAAATGTGAATATAATTATAAGTTATTATTTACGTACTATAGGAGCGTCTGGTGTGTCTAAAATTAAATCTGGCAAACATAAAAGAAGTTTATAAAAAGCTTCAGAAATATGTTTTTCAAATATATGTAACCCGTATAGATCTGATATTAGAATTGAAATCATTTCACGCTGAGAATGTTTCCTTTCCATTGCAAGAATAACAGCCTTTTGTATGAGTTCGTCTTGCTTGTTTTCGATCTGCATATCTTCTAATGATAACTATAAAATAAACAAAAGAACTGTAATAAATATAAGTCTAAATTGGGTAAAAATGAACTTTATCACAAGAATTTAAGCTGAGTATATTTTTTAAATCAAAATCTTTCTTATGAAGACGACAGTTTCAATTCTCAGTTTTATGAATTTGCAATTAACACTGCTTTTTTTCTGACTGGCTACGAGTTTGGTTCGTATCTTATTGGTTGAAAAAAGTTTGGCATTAGAAACTAATGACAATTTCTGTTAAGATATGTCAAAAATGTCTTATTTATACCTAATACAGATATGTACTGTACTTGCTATTGTATTAATAAAATACCGTACTTCCAATCCTGTTACCGTTTATTGTGTAGGAACCTCTATATCTCGAATTTTTTCCTCGCTTCCGTGAGATTCGAGATAGATAAGGTTCAACTGTATATATTTTATATGTCTGGACGTTGTTTGATCAGTTTGGGCACGTCGAGTCACGTTACATCCAATTTATTTTGAGCTCTATCTTATTAAGATATAGTTTATTTTGAACAAAATTACATGACAGCAATATCAAAAATTTTCAAAAATATCTGAATCGAATCGAAATTAATTTCAATTAAAAATTCTATTAATGATAAGTATAATTGATACTGTACATTGATTTAATATTTTGGGTTAAATGCCAATAATTATGCTATTATCAGTAAAGCATCTGTTTCGAGAAATAATTGGGATTAAAACTTACCTAAAACTAACAAACAAAAGCTTATGTTAATGATGTAGTATGATCAGTTTCTAGGTACAATATAGAAAAAGTAAAGCAAGCTTCATAAGATCGTTATATATAACTTTTTTTAAAACTTCTCCCGCATTGTGAGTACTAAGAGGGCTTTCTTTGCAAGAGATCATTATTGATTCAGCCAGGTCCACAAGTGAGGCGGATGGGTAATAAGAAACGGGCTCGATATAACCGGACGGACCACCCTGAGTTTTTTCGATCTCAGGAGTTTTTCAGGAGTTTTAATAATAATAATTATTATTATTATTGTTATAACAATAGTATAATTAGGCCTATTATTGTTTTAAGAGAACTCGCGATCACAGATGATTCCGTTTTTCTCCCCTTTCTTAGATAGCCACCTTTACACGTAAGCGAATAGAATTTAAAACAAAAACAAAAATTGTCATTTCAATTGTTTTATTATGTCGAATGTCAATAAACGAAAAAAAGGTTAATTTTTATACTATGATTAGTGTATAAATATATATATATATATATATATATATATATATATAAGATTCCATATTAAACTGTTTCGAATGATATTAATTACGGTTTCAATTAATATCAAAATGATTTTAACCCATGCCATATTTTTCATGATAAAGCCACGATGTAATTCGGAAATCGTTTGGCATTAATCTAAAAATCGGATTAATACATGTTTATATTTATAAAACCACGTTGAAATTTCGAGAATCTTTGTCATCTCAACACGGTTTTTAATTTTGTCGTGAAAAATATTATGAACCAAAAGATAAAAACCACTGAACATTGGTAATTGAATGTGGGTTTGCATCTCACAGACTCACGTGAAGTTTTCCGGGTTTTCTTCACGTTTGTAACAAGGATCAGTTTTCCATAGAAAGTCCTCCTGGGAAGTATTGCCACTGGCAGATCACCAATGATTGTGCTGTTTTATCCCGTTAAGACAAACAAAACCTCTATAATATGTGAATTACAGAAAATAAATAGAAAAATAGTGTAAAATTAAACAATTATAGACTTACAGCAACTTCTGTAGTATCACCATGTTCAAAATATTCTAATAATATTATATTTAATTGTTTGTTCGCAACTTCATTTTTTGATTCATTCTTAGTACGATTACGATCAGTTTCTCCCTATTAATAATGACCAAATTTTACTGTGTTAATGTATAAATTTATTTAAAGTTGAGCACAACAAGCAGATTATTACCATTAAATTACAGCAACAATCACAAGTAGTTTTGAATATTGGTTCCGGTAAATTCATTTTACAATTCCAAACTTCTTCCTCATCTGTAGGGTCTATAAATAAGAATAAAGTTTGCATAATGTTCATTCGATCTTCTCGTAATAAATTTCTATAATAAAATATTAAATTTAACATATCTACTATACATTGTTTTACTTTACTTCGCTGCAAAAGACGAAATTTCGCCAAGAAGTAAAAAGATAATATGGTTCCAAACATAGATTTATTATACTTGCGATATAGAATTTAAATAATTTGAATTTGTGTTTCATTACATATTAAACAATACCAATAATTCAGATTTAAATTATTTCATTGTTATACTATCTTAAGAAAAATCAAACAAATTTGTCGTAAAAATCAATACAACATGGCATGTCTTTCATTCAAGGGTGTAGTTGTTTAAGTTGAAAAGTTCGAATCGATTGTTTACGGAGGCGCACCGTCTATGGAGTTTTGTATGGGTAAAGTGAAATTTTGTGGAGCAATATCTGAAAAAAGGCTTAAATGCGCCAAAACAACATATATATTCGTAATTGGCGCAAAAAAAAAATTGTACAAAAAGTAATTTTTTTTAGTTTTTTGACTGAGGTACATAGTCTAAAGTCTAATCTAGATGTCCAAAAAATATGTCCTTCGCCCTGCTTAAAAAAATGGCAGAACACCACCCTGGTACGACTACAGCGCTATTTTCATTGGGTTGAAATTTGAAAAAATTGTAACCTATAAATTTCCACTGTTGTCCGTCAGTTTGTCTGTCCTTCCTTAATCTCGGAAACGGAGTTTGATAGATAAAAGACGACATCATATATAGAAACCTTAAGGTAGGAGACCACGATTAACTATATACGAACTTCCGGTATATACCGAAAGTTAGGTTATTTTAATTCAAAAATTTGTATGAATGGAAACAATAGAGTAGTGCCGGTCATCTATCTAACACCTTTTCGGGTGTTAGATAGATGACCGGCACTACTCTATTGTTAAAGGAAAAGTATGATGTACTGTACAGGAGCAAGTCATTACTAATTTGAGGCGGAGAACATATACTATAAATAGGCTTACCATATGTTTTCTTAAACCGGGCAATTTTGAGAAAATACTCGCAACAGAAAACAAAGCTTACTAAGATAAAGTATCTGTGATTGAAAAGGCTAAATGAAGAAGTTATTAACAAAAAACAACGAGTTAAAAGCAATTTTAATAACTCAACTGAACATACTCTATTATTAATAGGTACCGGTGCCTTTAAAATATGACAATATATTTGAGGAAGTTCCTTCTGCCTTTCTTTCGCACATTTCAAGTGATTTTTAATGTCCGAACGCGCACCACGAGTTACTGAAAATTCTGAAAGAACAGTCCACATTTCACTTTGTCAATACGATCACAAACTTTTTCAAAAACGGATAATCCTTTTTTAATTCATTGGTAAACACGCAGTTTCCTTTTGGCATTTTTGAGATTAAATTAATTTAATGTATAGTATAAAATAATCGCAAATGCCGACTAGCAATTCAAACTCGACTAAGATAGGACACGCGGAACAATGATGTGCTAGTGTAAGTTTCAGTGTTGCCAACGCTAATTGAAATAAAATATCTGGATCTCATAGGCAACGTGCTATTATAAATTCTGTGAAAAAATATCTGGATGAAAAAATAAAATATCTAAATGCATTAGGCCACATGCTATAGGTTTTGGGTGAAAACATCTAGACAACATTGAAAGTACTTAAATCTAGATACAAAATTTTTAGAAGGCAACAATGAGTGTAACGGAGGAGGCATTTTAGTTGCCAAATCGCCATTTTACCCGAGGCTGCACTATTTTTACTTCTTGTATATTCGGCACTTTTAAAATTTTACCAAAACTGAGACAAAATGACAAACTGGCCAGGACACAGGGACCACATCATCAAACCGGGAAGGTCTGGTAAGCTTAATTTTAAATGAAACAAGTAAAACAGCAAGGCCGTGTTTGGGACAAGACTATGTCTCGGAGACTCACAACTAAGCGGGATCACTTCGACGCTCACGACCGGTCTCGTTCTCATTCTCCAATCATCTTTGGTATCGCTGGTTTTGAGCGCGATCATCCAAACTTCGCCGGCCACAGCCACGACCACGACGTCTTCCACGATGCATTTTCATTGAAATTAACCTATCGAATGTTGAAATTTCTCTCCGTTGCATGACGCCCCAGATTGAATTTTTGTCATTGCGAAAATTTCCCGTTTTTGAAAAAAAGAATGGTGGCTATTGTATTGTTTACAATTATTTTTTATTTTGCACAAACGAAATATATATATATATTAATAAATGTAAAAAGAAAAAATAATTCTATTTCGGACGTTAGTTTTAATATAAAATTATAACGACGCGCCATCTAGTTTCAAAAAGTTCCGATGATGAAACGAGATATCTCCGGTCAATCGGTCAAGGTTAGCACGTGGCGACCAGAAATATGTGAGGGGACAGGTAAATGGGGATTTTTCAAAGATTCGTTTGTCAAAATTCGATTTCACAATACAGTGGTGCCTCGTATAACGGATGCTGCGAACAACGGACTTTCCGGCATAATTGGTGACTGCTCCATGGGTGCGTTCTTTAATAGCGGTCGTTCTGCGTCTCCGCTACTACGGGAGTGCGCTGCTGTTTGTAGGCATTTAGGAACGACGGTGAAAGAAAGAAAGATGGCAGCGCTCGCACTATCGATAGTATCGTGATGGAGGAATCTATAATTCTAAAATATGAGCTTTTAAAGGCAAAAGAAGGGTCCCAATCCCAATTGTAAAATTTAACCATAAAATGGATTATTTGTTGAAAGAGCATTCAAAATAGCTACGAAAAAAATTAGAATGCCGGCTACCATTCGAAAAAAATTCGTAAAGACACTTACATCACCGCGTGCGCTAACTCGCGCTTTCACAATTTCTAAATTTTCATTCATAAAACCACATAATGGACCCGAAAACGAAATTATCTGAGCCATGGATGACGCCATGTTGCTTTTCACCGTAAACTACTGCTACAAGCGGCCGTTTTTGCCGTTCGACGGCGCGCACTCCCACCGGAATTTAGGAACGCGTTCCGCAGGAATTTTTAAACGGATGTCGCTCGCGCAGAGTTACGCGGAGGAATAAAAGAACGCACCCCATGTTCATTTTTTTAATGATACAGTACGGTTATTTTATGCTGCGGAACGAATTAAATGTTTTAACATGTATTTCTATGGGAAAATGCGTTTCGTATAACGGACGTTTCACTTAACGGACGTGCACCTGGAACGAATTAAGTAGTGTACGTTATATGAGGCACCATTGTATTCGCATTTCCAACTTACCAACGAGCAACGCATGCGCAAATCTCGCACTACTGCCTGTTTGTCGAGTGTCACCATTTTGTATTTTATTGCGTTTTGGTTCTCAGTCCCCTGACTATCTACGAGTCTGGTTTTTTTATGCGCGCATAATTTGGGCGTCTAATACTCTGTGTCAAATTTCAACTCCTGGCATATACTCCTTCATACCTCTAAGCTGATAAGACAGCAGGCAGTACGATTTTATAAACAAGACATAGTCTTGTCAATAAATTAAAAACATAATTAAAATTACAATTGCAACCCGGCATTGTGACGATGTCACAATAAATAATCGCTCGTTATCTTTAACTGTTTTAAAATATTATTTAAATAATTCAAGATATAGAACACAAAATTTATTCGAATTTTAGAGCTTGATTACATTATATTAACCATACCTTATCGAAAATTAGACTTTTATTACTATTTAATTACTAAAACAAATAAAATTTTAATAATCATAATATTATGTTACATAATAGTCCTCAAATTTACAAACTTTATGATATTTTAAAGCTAATTATACTTAATTATTATAATTATAATTATACAAATGTAAATTTTTGAACAGAATTACACTTGAATTATATTTTAATTGTCCTTTCAATTCGAAATTTCAAAATTAAAAAAAAATTAAATATTAAATAAGTTACGAGATTAAAACATTAAAAAATAATTACTTTTTATAAAACAAAATAAGCCAGATTATTCTAATAAAAGTCGAATCGTCTATCTAAAATTTACATTTTAATTAATTAAGCCTAATGTGAACAAACCATTCGGTTTCGACTTAAGCTAAATTTTAAATAGGCATTAATTAAAATCTTACTTTCTACACGAATTTTCGAATTCATTTTGAATGTTTGCTTAATTTATTTGAAATATGAACAGAATAGTTGAATAAAATAAGTGAAGTTTATCCTTTCTACAGCGAAAAACTACGAAAATCAAACCAAATAAATCAATCCATCATTTTTCTTCCGACTCGTTCGATTGATACGAATTTATTTTTCAAATTTTTAAGTTAATTTTAAAATAATAAATTTAAATAAAGGCGAATTTCTTTTCTTTAATATCAATTTAATTAATTAACCGTATTAAATAGAATTATTCGAGGATGATTGATTTTATTTTGTCTGTCCTGTAAGGAAGGCCCTTTAATGTCTAACGTAAATTCATAATGAAAGCGGTCTGATAGCGATGGCCCCGACATATACGGGTCAACTCATCCCCAAAAAGTTTTAAGTCGATCGGGGTTCGAACCCAACTCGTCACACTAGCACGCATCTAGGGTATAATTGACGGCAGTCGTGACTCTGCCATTGATTATTTTAATAGTAAACGCATAATTCAGGCCTTTAAAGACTGCATGATCTGTCACTGCTATACGAGTACTTGTTACGAGCTGGGCTATGGGCTTGTGACATGCTGGCCTACCCCATTGAGGTAGGACAGCATGGTTGAGGAATGGAATGATGCTGGCGACCGATTGCATAAAACTTATAAAACTTAATTTGGATATGTTAAACTTTGAAAAAAATTAATTTTAAAGCACTTTTTTTCTAAGTTAACAATGCTTCTGTTATGTAATGATAAAAACCCAGCAACGAGTTGCGTAACTTTCCTGGCTATTATGAGATTTTATTTAGAAAATAGCGAGGTTGAGGCCGAAGTTTTAAACGCGAAAACGTGTACGTCGGACGTTCAGCGCCGCTTTCCTGTAAGCCTAGAACTTTGACACTGGTGTTTGGAAAGTCAGTGGAATCATGCTTGACATTCCAAACGCCATTGTCAAACTTCTCGTAGGCTTACAGAAAAGCGGCGCTTAACGTCCAACGTACACATTTTCGCGTTTAAAACTTCAGCTTCAACCTCGCTAATAACATTTATAATTTTAATTACAATATAACTTAACTAGTTAAATAACGGTGTATCAGCGTGTAGAAGCTGCTTGCACCTTTATTTTCTAAATTATGAGGGAAAAAAGAAACAGAGAATCATTCGTTCTCCACAATATATTTGATTTCTATTGGATCATTTAAAGGTACAAATATAAGGTCAGAATAAGCCATTAATTAATTGCTATGCCAATGTCTTATGAAATTCTGTCTATCACTATGGGTCTTGGACTTACAGATCGACTTGTAGCGATCTTTATCGTAACTCTTTAAAAATACTGTCAGTTATTTTTTTTCACTCGACTCAATGTAACATAGGTAAGACCGATAGCTGTCTCTTTTTTCCCTATATCTATTTTGATTTTTGGAAGAGTTAATCCCTGTGATTTATGTATAGTCATCGAGTATGCTAAGGTAAGGGGAAACTGTCTACGAGATCGCAAAATACTGCCATCGTTCGAAGAGTGTGTTATGAGGATTATTGGAAACAGATTACCATAGATGAAAGGTCCCTGATAGTCATCGAATTCCACTAAAATAAAAAGAGAAAGAACTGGAGGGCGAGCATTAGGAGCATATATAATGTAGCGTATAGTTCCTAGTGAACCATTGACGAGACCTCCTTGCACCCATAAGTTGACTCTCAGCATGATTCTGGCATTAACTGAGAGATTCAAATACTTGGATAGACCAAGAGCTGAGTCATCTTTGGACGAAGGCGGGACAATATCTGGAGTGTTTTCAGATGCTATATAAGCAAGAGAGCATCCAGTTGGCTGCAAGTAGTCTTCGTTGTTTTGTTTAACTTGCTCATTTGTTGGATATAGCTCTACTGCCGTTTGGAACTGATCAAGTTCATCTCTGGATAAATAGACTCGTTTTCTTGTCGTCAGAATGTTCAGATCTGTATCAGAGAAATCACCCGAAGCTAGATGTTGTAAGACATCTGTGAAGGAACTATCTGCGCTATTTTGTCTATGAGAATTACTAAGTTCAATGAACTTCTCAAAAGAATCAAATGGGAATGTAATGTAATGCCCCAACAAGGTCCCTACCTTGTTAGGACATTACATTGACATTACATTGACACTCGAGTAGGAGTATCTTTAACAGGCGTTCCACCAAACGGCTCATCTTTCTCGGTGCAGCTTCTCCATTTAGAGATCGAAATTTCGTACTAACGATAGGAAGACGAAGGAGAGAATGGATCGTAAAGCCATCAATATTGATCGCTGCTGCTCCACGTTTTAAAAAGAAAACTTTTTAAACTTATTATTCTATAAAGGTTCTTTATATTTGTTGTGTATCTAGTTAGTGATAACATTTACCTTTCAAAATTACCGTTTTAATGCTTCTCATATTTTCCGACCACTAGATGACGCTTCTACACGTGCGTGCAGGAAGCGACTAACACTTGGCTTCATGCATTCCTTGTCAACATTATAACTCTAGAATGAGTTGTCCGATCTTGATGAAATTTTCTAGGACGACTCATCATCACTCAAGGATGAACTGATTAAAATTTCAACTTTCAAAAATGATCCATTTTTGTAGAACTGGAGATAGGGTTCAAAAAGAAGATCGCGTTTTTCTTCAGTATGGATCATTTTTGAGAGTTGAAATTTTAATCAGTTCATCCTTGAGTGATGATGAGTCGTCCTAGAAAATTTCATCAAGATCGGACAACTCATTCTAGAGTTATAATGTTGAAAAGGAATGCATGAAGTCAAGTTAGTCGTCACTTCGTTCCGACATAAAAGTATAAATGTTATTAATGAGTAAAATCGCCATTAAGTTGACCATACTGTAGATATACACGATCCCTTTTATCTCCCCACCTCCTCGATCTTTCACCACCAAAACTTAATAGCATCAATGCCCCTCATATACAAGCCACCATGCCAAATTTCGTTACTTAATCTTTACCCTATCCTGAGATACTAAGCGAAATAGACGCCATCACACACAGATACATCATCACGAAATTTTTTTTTTTTTTTTGCTGTTTTTTGTACTTTTTGGATTCGGGAGGTTTCAAAACGTGAAGATTTGAAAAAAAAAAACTCGGAAGGAAAAATTTGACACGCTTCCAATGCTTTTCCTTATTATGTATACATAACAACCGGGAAAATAAAATGAGAATTTCAACAATTCTGTTCGTGTATTACATTGTTTCTGGCATCACATGACGTTTGGCATAAACAATTTTTTATATTTCCACGATTAAAAAAATATTATTTGCTGATTATTACTTAGGTTCGAAATTTCGAACGAACGATAGCATTGATGTTCTTAGGCTCTTGGGTTTTTAGATAATAACATAGTGTTAACATTTTACATATTTTAATCAGTTTTTTTAAATAATAATTTTGCTTGTAATTTCTTATTTAATTTCTATTTAAAAGTTTCATACGCGTATGTTCTCTTTTTATTTTTGACTAAAATCCTTTGTTTGCAGAGAATTGCAATGAGTATTCGTCAAGTTTCTGTTTCCACTAATATATGTCAGGCCTCAATTTTTGTCTGATTTATGAGCGAAAATAATTAAGCAAAATTTAGAAGAATAAATGAAATAATTTCACTCCTGAATACATTACTATATAAATAACTGTAATTTTATTGTTTATCTATACTATTACAAATAAACAGTAAAAACAAAAGTCGATCCGAACATTCGAAAAAATCACGTGGGTCAGATCAGATTCGTACCTTGAAGTTTCATGGAATGAGAATAAACCCTTATCAATATATCCAGTTCAGCGACATTTCCTGGAAAAACAATAGCCTGTGATATTGAATTTGAATAAGAGAAAAGGATAATTATTTAGTGTAGTTATCTGTAGAATCTTACACTTTAATTATTAAATTATACTATAGATTATTCAATTTAATTCATATACAAATATAGGCTGTATATTCCAGTGTTTCATATTTTTAAATAGCACGATATAACTAATATTTTTAAAATATTTTCTATTCAGAATGAATGGCCTACATATCATGAATGTAAACACGTAAATATATCGCGAGTAAATTTGAAAATATTTAAGTATTGAAGTATGTAAATAATTAAATAAACAGTTTTATATTTTACATTAATATAATTTTAAAATGTTTAAAAATAGTTTCATTTCAATGCAAAATTGGCGACTAGTCATTTAGATCAACGCAATTAACGAATACTCTAAGGTCCAAAATTTCCTGTGATTGTAGCGAAAAGTTATAGCCACGTTCGTTGACCAGAACACGACACAATTAAAGACATCACGTGGTTATAAAGTTCGTGGAATTCACATCATAACAACATTAATGAAATCAATACAAACGTCCGTAATTTCATACAAAAATAAAAAATGTCCATTTGTTTTCTATTCAGAGCAATTGCGAAAAATAGGCCACTTTTGAATTATTAATTATAGATTTAGTTTTTCAGAATCATAATTTAACAATGATTAAAGCATTCTTTTTACACTATAAAAATTTGTCAGTAAAATTAATAAATAAAGTATTCATTTTTAATAAAAGGTCAAAACTAAGTTATTTTTACAAATTTTCTATTCATAGTAGGAAATTATATTTTATTTACAAAACTAGTAAAGAATACCACGGAAAATTTTAAATTTTTCTTCATATTTTTGCATTTGTATTTTATCTTTATGTATCAATTTTGTTTCCAAATATTATTACTTTGCTAAATTGTGTTATATCCTGTAATGAAGGCCATGTCGAACACTTTTCTAATAAACGCATTCAATTTTAATTGTCATTTTCATCTCCTTTGTATGTCATCGCCACCTATAGGTGATTTTTGGAACTAATTTTTTTCCCTGTCCTCGTGCTGACAATAGAGAGGTTGCGGCCGACGTTTTCAGCCCAAAACGTGAACGTCGGACGTCAAGCGCCGCCATCTGGAAATTCTAGAAGGTTGATAATGGCATTCGCTACGACTAGCATGGCGAGTAAAAGTTCGACCTAAACTTCTTCATTTTTTTGTGTTTGGAGTTAAAATTATGACGTATTTTTTAAAAATAATGATTATTTAAGCATTTATGAATAATATTGTAAAGAAACAGACGATTTTAATCCAGAAATGATTTAATTATTCAATTTTTTTGCAAGCGATGTGAAGTGCCTATAGAATTCACATATATAATAGCTTATCATAATTCTGTAGGAGTAGGTTTCTTCTTTCACAGCATCTACCATCAACTGCGTAATACGTTTGTAAATTTTCTAAAAATAATTTCTCAAGCTGCTTTCGGATTTACATAAGGTACTTCCCTCAACAAAAGTATGAGGTAGTCCTATCGTCCTATCGTACGGTAGGAGACACGACGCTAATTAAAAATAATTATTTAGTGTTATTAAACATCCTATAAATACTTTAAAATAGTTTAATTTGTTTCTTTACCTTCGCTGGTAACATTCGTCGTTGTTAAACGTGTTCCGCCATTTTTCAACAATATCCCATGAGTCAGTGCGCGACGTGAACGTGTGGCGCAACGTATTTTACTTGAAGTTCAAACGTCAAACGTGTACGTCTGTTTGCCGTACAAGTTTAACGTTTGAACTTCGGCCGCAACCTCTCTAATACTTATCACATAGACCACATTTTATTCCGATAATTCTTCCAATTTTTATAAATGTTTAAAGTTTCTACAGACTTTTTGACCACCCTGAATATAAATATGATTTTTATTTTCTTTTTTCTTGTCATCATGTTTCTTATCAGCGTTAAAATAATTTTAACTAAACAAAAAAATTTTTGATACTAGTTTAAAAATTATTTATTTTCAATACAATTTGCTGTTCTGTCATTTCTGTCACAGAAATATATATATTTTTTTATTGTTAAAATATTATTGTCCCTTCTGCTAAAAAATAAAAATGAAATTAATTTGTAATGATTTAAATTTTATAAATATTGGCTCTCCAAAATGCCTATTCTTTGAAAAAACTCTTTGTGAGGACTGCAATTAACTGATATATTAACTGTGAGGAATGTGGGCTTCTGATTATGCGGTTCGAAGCAAAATATCAAGTAAAAATTATCCAAAATTGAGGCCTGCATTTATTGCCGATATATTGGGTTGTTCGGAAAATAATTTCGTTTTTTTTATTACTAGAGGAATTAGATGTATTTTTACCAGTCAATTTTATTTTAAACCACATTTTCATTATATAATTGGACAGCTGACATTTTAAAACTTATTTGTAAGAAATTTTGTTTGATTCTGTACAATTGTTTTTTTTCGGTGACCCATCAAATATGGAAAATCGAAAGCATCATTTGCGGCATATTTTGCTTTTTTATAACTAAAAAATCAAAATGCTGTTCAAACAAGAAAAAACTTGTGGTACATGTTTGGAGAGATGTGTTGAGAGAAAGACAGTGCCAAAACTGGTTTACAAAATTGCGTTCTGGCAATTTTAATATCGAAGATACACCACATTCTGGATGGACATTTGAAGGCAGTGAAAACAAAATAAAGGTACCGATTGAAGCAATCTGCCGTATAACAACACGTGAAATCACTACGAGACTAAATCTGTTAAATTGAACCGTTTATTATTACTTAAAACGAATTGGTTTCGTTTGAAAGCTCGATATATGGGTTCCACATGTTATTAAAGAGAGATCTCTCTATGGTGGGATTTAAAAAATTTTTTTTTTTTTTTTTAGCTTTTACCAGACAATTTAACAATTGATTCGAAAGCGTACTGCCATCGAATAAACAAATTGAGTAATATCATCAAACAGAAAAGGTCAGAATTGATCAACAAACAAAGTGTAGTGTTTTACCATGATAATGCCAAATTTCACACAAGTTTGGTAACTCGTCGGAAACTGTCAATATATATATATATATATATATATATATTGACCAAAATGGTCAATATATAATTCAATAAAATATTTATTTATTATAAGAATATTGCGTTTATTTTTCTATGGAAAAAACCGAAATTACTTTCCGAACAACCCAATAATAACCATATTAGTTGAAAACAAATAGTTTTAAATCTTATTTCAATAAGCCTAAGCCAAAGAAACAGGAAAACAAACACTAGAGAATTTTCCAAAAATCTTTTCTTAACTTTAAAATTAATTACAGTAGAACCCCCTATAACACGGTAGATACGTTTCGTGTTATATGAATCCGTGTTGTACGAGTCCCTTAAATATATGAGCCGATCACAGCCCGGCACGTGTGCAGTTTAGGGGCTACGGCTGTTTGAAAGGTTTTCTTCCATAAAATTAATTGATTCTAGAATAATTTGACTCAACATTTCCGAATCACGTATAATTTTTGGGAATAATCCATATAAATAATTCTATAAACAAAAAATTGTTGGATTACTTACCGAGTGTGCACCGTTCAAAGACGCCATTGCCTAAGCTTGTTTTCCTCGCGGAGCGACTCATCGAACGGCGGATGCGTTTTCTGATAAGTTATTCTTTCTGCGAAGAATTCGCTGAACTTTGGAAACATCATTAATAGAAATATGATTTTTATGGCCGTTGAATAATACTGTAAATGTTTTTTTCACAAGAACTGTATAAAAATTTATCAATACTTACCCGCCTAAACTCTCGGTATATACGCCTGGCGCTAAACAACGGCAAGTAGTTCGGCTGCTCGTCCACTATTGGTCCAGAATCGACCAATCCTGTCGCGACACGAGTCGGCGATGACGTTTTACCGCGTTATACGAGTCTCTTTTAGCGTGTTATACGAACCCGATCGCAATTTTTTCGCCGTGTTATATGAACCCGTGTTATAGGGGTCTACTGTATTTTATTTATATTGTGTTTATTTTTATTTCTATACTACTTATGAATTAGTGGTCACATAAGATGGGAATTTTATTGAATTCTCATTAAAATTTTTTTTACCCGTTTAACTCGGCTCTCACGAAAATTAAGTCTTGAGTGCGCTACTGGTAATTTCCACCAGTAGTCTATTGGATAAAACCAACGAATACTAGTAGTTGGCCGCGGGTTCGCGCCTCGCCAACGAGATAGCTACGTGAGGCTTTCCGAGATTCCTTCACGATAGTAACATCTAAATTTCCCATAGAAAGTTCTCGCGAGAGGGGTGCCTCTCGTCTCGTCCTCGTGTCTCGTTGCCATAAACAAATAAACCAAACCAAGCCTAACGGAATATAACCTTGTGTCTCCTAGTAACGCATCCTGAAAAAATTCTTAATAAAGTCACGACATACAAATTTTCTTGTTGCATTCCTCATCGAAGAAGCAAACAAAAATTCTGATTTTGGAGGAACTGGTTCACCTTCAGACTTAACCAGTTTCCGTTAATTACTAAAACACATTTTAAAAATGTATGGATCCTAAGCAGGGGCGGATCTAGGTTTCCCGGGGCTTAGGGCTTATTGAAGTCCAATGGGAACTCATTTTTTGTTTATACAAATAATACTATAAATTATCATTATTATATTATTATTAATATTGACTATATTTTACAATGCGATAAATGCTCATTGTTAATGAAAAAGTATTAAAAATGTATGATAATAATTCAATTTTTGTGGGCCCTTGACACTTGGGGGCCCAGGACTTAAGCCCTATTAGTCCCTATGTAGATTCGCCCCTGGTCCTAAGCCGTCGTTCAAAATATTTCAACGTAGTCAAATAAAATGGTTTGCTTTAGTTTTTTAAATTTATTTCTACAATAACTAAATGAAATTCTGGAATTGATGAATGTGCACAGAATACGTGTATTTGTGTATACGTATAAAACTAAAGTGTGTTGCTATTGTATACAACTTTTACAGTATGTAGCCAAACAATTTTTGTATATATAAATTTTAATTTAAAATTTAAAAAAAGATAGTAAAAATATTAATTTATTGCTTAATATTTTATAATTTTGAAATGTTATGGGGAAAAAAATATAGTTTTTTAAAGGTTATGAAATATGATATAATATTACATTTTAACGTAGTTTTACTACACTTTGATTTTACTATTTTTAAATTAGTATTTTTTTAAATTTTTTCTAAACTTTACATCTGCGAATGGTTTGTTAATCATTCAGAAGAAAAAATAACAAATTAGTTTGTAATTTCTTTTTGAGTAATTGTTGAAAGAATGGGAATAGCGTGACCATTTAATTACGTGCGTAAAAGACCTAAAGATTCAATCAATTTTAAAACGTATTTTTACGCCTATTACAAAATGTAAAATATTTCGACATAATGAAATGAAAAGAATAAAAAAACTTTTATTAAAAATATATTGAGATTATTTCTGTTCATTTTTATATCTATAATTTTATTTGGAGAATTTTTACACATAATTTTGCTGAATAATAAATTACAATATTAAGTTAACAATCGTAAAAATAAAAATAACTTTTACATAATTCCCGCTATATATCATTACTTTTTAGTCAGGAAAATCATATATTTATTCGTTTAGCCAAAATACTAACAAGTTTATTGTAAGTTCTTTCTATATCCGACTTTTCAAGCAATCAATAACATACTGCTATAGCTTTATGTCATTATACAGTGGTAAGAAAGTAGACAATGCTCCTTTGCTAATCTATTACATATTTTCCAAAAGACTGCAGCAGCTAGGATTTCAAATTATATCATAACAGAACGTCTGTATAAAGGAAATTTTAGCTATAGACATTCTAAGCGACAAGCATTCTTCCAGTTTTGCTTACTAAATTCTATTAAATTAACTTGGATAGTATAAAATATGTTTATAATGTCTGAATATGTGAATAAACGAACGACTTGCAATTCATTCTGTTTTCATATTTGCATGATTGAATGCAAATCGAACGAATTCTCTTCTAGATTAGAAAATCCAACAACGAGTTGCTTAACTTTCTCGGAAACTTTTGGTGGCTATTACGATATTTTATTTAAAAAACTTTTTATAAAATGGCAAAAAAACAAAACTTATTTATTTTTGTTTCCGAAGTAGTTTCATAGTTTCGAGTTTCATTTTCCACCACTACATACAAGTAATATTTTTTAGTAGACCTTCTAGTTAATATAAAATTTTGGATTATAGCATAAAATTAAATGCTTAATGCACGAAATAAAATTCAGCAGTTATAAATTATATTATTTTTTCTGTTTTTCTTACTGGAATATTCACTAATTATGTCATCAAAAGACATTTTTCACAATAAATTATCTTTAATGGAAGAGAGGATGGTAGATAATTTCTTGTACAGTTTAGTTTTAAAAACAAATGTTCGCTATCAGAATTTGTACTAAATATTGAAAAATACATCTAAATACAAGTTTTATACAGTACAATTCATTGGTATTTTTGTCTTATTTTTATAAAGTGTTATAATTATAAAATAATGATTAAATTTAAACATCACAAAACTCTTATTAGGATTTTTAAACGAAATATTATAAATATTGTTTTGAATTTTTTTTTCTAATGAATAAAATAATAATTTTTAGGGTTTAGATTAATATGGCAATAAATTTATGTTGGCCAAGGTAGAAAAGTCTAGACCTAATAATGCCTTAAAACGGCCTTGATAGTAAGGTTTATATAATAAGGCCTAGAAGCATTATTCGAAAGGCATTTTTTAATTTTTTAACAAATTTATTACATTTATAATAAAATATATTTTTCAGTTGTAGTATAGGATCAATCGGCATTTCCGATGCCCATTCCATGTATTTTAGTTACATTTCAGAGCACGGTAAATAAACTATAGATTGATAATAATTTCTATTAACTTAGTGGTTTACCAGATAAGTTTTCTACAATTCTGCAGCCATTATCATCAAGAAAAATTTCTAAAAGATAATTAAGCACATTAATCTTTTGTCTTTTGCGGATGCCGTTGCTATTCTTTTAGAAAGTGAAATTGGTTGAAGAGGGAGATAAACATCTTCACAATTTTGTGTCATACAAGACCTATGGATTAACGAAGAAAAGTCGGAAGTGATAGTATTTAGAAATACAGTATAGATATTTTTAGAAAATCTAAAGAAAAGTAGCTTAATACAGATAGGAGAATTTGATTATTTTGGCTATTCCTAAGTCTATTATAAAAGTTTTTTTAATATTAAAAGTGTATTTTCATTGTATAATATTATTAATCCATGTCAGAAATCACATGATATTTTAAAATTAAATTTAAAGAAGTGTTTTAATGAAAAATTTAGCTTTTTTTTTTATTTTTGTAGGCTATTTGTATTTTATTCTTACGTACCAATTTTGTTTCAAAATTGTTTTTGACTAGAAACTACACATTTTACTAATATATTTAAGATTTAAAATATTACTTGAACTTCACCATTCGTTCACTATTGTGTTCAATATTGTGAATTGTTTTCTACGGTGACTATAATAATTTATTTATGAGTTCAGTCTGAAAAATTCTAATAAAAATTCAATGTTGGTTTCATATATAATTTATCATTCAATATTTTTCACTTTTGACTCTTTCTGCCCTGTGGATACAAAGTGGTCTTTTTAATCACAGCCATGATAGAATTTTGTCAGGCCAACAATATGGGCAGCCGGGTGCGAGGAACGGGACCAGATCTAGTCTGGACATCGCCCATAAACAACTTTTGGGGTTGCAAGCCCGGATTCAATCCCGGGCCCTTCAGTGCGTCTTAACGTCTTAACCGCCTTGGCCATCCACTTCCATATACAGTAGTGGTTTCCAAAGTGGGCGCCACCGCCCCTGGAGGCGGTGAATAAATCTGAGGGCGAAAAGAAGCAAGAGAGCGGAAGGGGGCACTGGAGGCACGATCTCAACAGAACGGTGACCATAGATCAGGGTTCGGATCACTGACAGCCTTTCCTCTGTTTAAAAAAAAAAAAAAAAAAAAAAAAAAAAAAGGGTAGGAAGAAACATTGCCCGAAGAACAAGGTTTCCAGGTGTGGAGACCATTAAACAAGGTTACTTTGTGTCAAAGTATAAGGCTTTTATAAGAATATTTCCAAGCTTTTTCATAGAGAAAACGAGTTGGGGGCATTGTGTATAGTACAAATTTATAGAACTAAGGGAACGGTGGCTAAAAAGTTTGCGAATCACTGGTATACAACATCTAATAAGAAAACTATCGTGCACACGTGGGTTATCATCTATAAAATATTTCACTTAAAATATAATTTAAATGTTTAAATATAAAATATAATAAATGCATAAATACATACTGCATATAAAAGAAAATTTTAAGAGAAATTGCAATTTTTGTTTTATTTATCGTACAAATTTATATTTTATATGCCGTAATTGATTTGTTTGTGTTAATGTTTGAAATAAATAATTTGTGTGTGCTGCGGGGATTTCTCGATAAGACAACAAGAATCTTTCAAACACATACGGGAGACAGAGAACGTTTTAAATATAAATATGTTTAATTTTAATTTGAAACTGAATCCTTTCGTTTTTCAAAATTCCAAACACTACGGTGGTGTTGGTTTTTATTTTTGGACTTTTTTACAGCAGATATTGATCTCGAACGAACGAATATTTTAGTAAAATGTCCATTAAAATATTTCGTTAGTAGAAAAATTTATAATGAGATGCTTAATCGAGATTTTTATGAATTATATTGCAACTTTTTGCGTGGTATTCTTTGCTGGTTTTTAAATAAAATATAATTTCCAGATATAAACAGAAAGTTTGTATAAAATAACTTAGTTTTGGCATTTTATTAAAAATGAATATTTTATTTATTAATCTAACTGACAATATTTTAAATATTGAATAAAATACACAATTCATTGTTTTATTAGCCAAAAATTAGGATTATTTTTTACATTAAAACTAAAGCATGTTGAGTTTCATATAATGTATACTAAATTTTTATGGAAAACCTTTATTAATTATTAATACTCAAAGACAAAAAAAAAATAATGAAATTTATATTTTTAAAAGTTAAAAATTATGTTTTATTATAAAGGCATTATTTAGAACAAAGAAACTTTTATAGAAATTTATTTTTTATAATAAGTTATATTTTTTTAAACGTAAATTTCCCTGTTTATTGTGTAATAAAAGCACAATTTTTAAAAGTATACTATAATACAATTTTGAATTAATGTGAAAATAATGTTTTAAATAATATTGATCATAATTGTTTTTTATATTTGAGGAAGAAAGATATAAATATTTTATCTATATCCTCTTCCTGAGTCTCTCCTGGTTTCTTTATCATTATTTTTTACTCAATAATATTTACAAATTACAGATGTTGAGCAAAATATAAAATAATATTAAAAATTATTATTAATATCTATAAAAGTACAGAATAAACAAATCTGCATTTTTCATTGATTTGTAGTAATAAAATTATGTTTTAAAAGACTTCAAAATTAAATAGTAATTTATAACAAGAGTTATTACGTATATTAATAAATGTTTTAATTTAAGAAATGAAACGCTCAATACATAGATATTGTTTTTTACCCATGGCCTTTAATGACAGTATTTACATGGCTGTCATTGAAGGCCATGATACTAATATATAAGAAAATTACTGTTCTTGAAAAATTATAACGTTTAATTTTATAACAGATGCATATTTTTCATTCAAAGAGAAATTAAAAGTTCCATATCATTTATATAAAAATAAATGTTATTCTCTTTTATCAATTCGAACGCGATAAATCAAGTTTATAATAAAAGAAGACGAGAAAGATTAGTGATTATACGAAAAATAAACTTAGATAACTAATTTTTTATAAAGATATTAAGACAATTTTGATACTCAGTACTGCAATGAACATAGCGAGTGACAATTACCTTCCTCCGAAGAAACCCTGGGAGCCCAAGAAAAATAAAAAAAATTTAAATTAATTTAATCACATTTTCGTAATTTAATAAGGTTTAAACAAAATAAAGCTAATTTCTCTTACCTAAATATCACATAATTAAAAGCATATTCATATTAAAACCGTACAAAATAAACAACAGGGAACAATATATAAACAACGTGAATAGTTTCTGATTCATCAAACCCACCCCATCATGTAGAGAGTAACTACAGAAAAAAATAAAGTAAAAATCGAATAGTTAGAAATCAGTATAAATAGTTTTAATATATTTTTAAAAATTAAAAAAAACCTCTTTTATTGGTCATGTTTTTCGAGATTGGGGTGACCTCATCCCCACCATATCAATGCAGATTATTTACACATGCGATTAAATTCTACTTTTACTTATGTTTATTAGGTTTCGGGCTGGAGAGGATGGTGGGAGTGGACCACTCTTCTAAAACATCATTAAAATGCATTGTCACATCTCCTGAAAGTTTTGGCCTTCTATCTTAATTAGAAGTGGATAAAATTTGAGTTGCAGGTTTTGAGGACACGATACAAAGCATGTTAAATAAAAGTGTTTAATGATGATAAGAATATAAAACAACGAAGTAAATTTTAAAATAATAAGTTAAAGTTATAAAAAAATTAATTAAATTAAATATAAATAAAATACTAATTAAAATATAAAGGATGTAGTCCATATAATTTTTTCTGTAACTCTTCAAGTTAAAGATTTATTTATCAATAGAAGAAAAAAAACAGAATGTATTAAATTTTATAATTAAAGTTTCGCTTGCAAAACAATAATAATATCTTCATTAATAATTCTAATTTATTCATTTATGTATATTATATATTATAAATTCAAGAAAGCGATCAACATCTGATTTCTGAATGAATTTTCTGGTTACTCACTAATGCAATTATAAAATACATTTAGTTTTTTTCTTTCTTTAATTTGACTATAAATTTGCATAATATAAAAAAGAATATATAAACTTAAATTTGGTTTAATATAAAATCACTAAAATACAAAAAGTATTAGAAAATGTAAAAATCAAATTTCTATTTCGAACCTTTTAATATAATGTAATAAATTAAAATATTAATAAATGTATCGGTATTTAAAACTGAATTCATTCATGCAAAATATGAAAAAAGTATGAAATAAGTATCGCGGTTTATTGAAAATCAAGTACAGTATATTTATTTATTAAATAATAAATCGATTTTCTTCTCTTTTTTTTCCTGTTACTGTATAGGCATTACGAGGGCGTTTTACATCCCAATATCTCTGACTCACAATAGGAGCTGCCAAGTAATTCGAAACGAAATTCAACAAATCCCGATCATTCTTTCGGAGTTGATCCGAACTCGAATCTGGGTCCTCCAGAACTTTTTCCGCCCTGTGGCTAGAAAAGGTCCTAAGAGGGCTCTCTAGGACCTTTTCTAGCCACATGAGTTCGGCTAAGCTCCCAATGGGGCTTATCCGAACCATTATGGGTTTGGCCAAGCTCACAATGGGGCGGCCGGTACCGACATATCCGGTTGGACCACCCCCGAAAAATTTCTTCAGATTTTTCGATTCGTCCGGATTCGATCCCGGGGGATCTGGGATCCGGGATCGAATATGTAAATAATAATTCGGTCATCCGGCCATCGAGGTCCTCCAGAGATGCTGGCTGATGTCTTTATTGTATCAGCCAACCTATATGTTTATTTCATATCATAATATGTAATAGACATAGGCCTATAGCATACATATACATACATATTTTTTAATTATTTGATTTTTGTTATCGAATTTTATTGGGTGACAGTTTCGCCATGTTAACATTACATAAACTGTATAAAATTTTTGGTCATATATCAAATTTAATGTTGTAATGTTATTTAATCCTTTTGTAAAAAAAACTCGTTATATCAAATAAAAAGTTTGATTGATTGATTAATATTTTAAATGCTGGCAACTTATTATTCATCTACGAAAGCTCTTGAATAGTAATTTAAGTCTATCGTCGGAAATTAGCTAATAATAAAATTATTTAATGTACTGTATAATATATATTCAAAGGCTATGTACCGTACAGTACATGTCTGTATTATTTTCAAAATACTTAAAATCTTAATTTAACTTTTAATTAAATTAAAATATTTAAATTTTTCTTGCGAATTATTTATTAGCATTCAAAAATGTTTAAGCGATCGATAATAACGTGAATATTCTCACAACTAAAAATTATATTTCGCTATTCTAAAATAAAGAAAAAATCGAGAAATTTATCGTACGATAAGTTTCGTTGCTATAGCACCCTTTGATAATTTATACTTTCATAATGCAAGTTTATTAATGCATAACTGCATATTTATACACGATTAATCTCTGTTAATAAAGATAAAAAAAAACAGTTTTTATTTGTATTTTTTATAGCATTATAAATAATACAAGGCTTTAAAAAATGGAGAAAATCACCCCAAATAAATGAAATATATATCAAAACTACATAATTTTTAATATAATATTTAAAAAATATTTTGTATTTTCTTCGAAAACAATGAAACTTTCTCAATCATTTCTCCTTGGCGAACCAAATTTATATTACTTAAATCAGTTATATTAAAATTTCTTTTAATGAACTAATGACTGGATGCGAGTCCATGAAAGCACTCCGGTTTGAACTCGAATTCCTAAAAACTTTTATGAATGAGTTCAACTGTATGGAACCCATTCTTTATTTGGCTGTTGTGGGTCTGATCGGATTCATAATGGATATGGAAGAAAAATATTTTATTGCCTGCAAGGAGGAAAGTGTTAAAATAATAAAGCAAAAAATGCTTCTCAGAAAACAATTTTTTTATTTTTTCCTCTATTTGTAGCTACTTTATGAAATAGACGGTACCAATTCTTATAATAACAATTATTTTTTTATCTCATAAATTCATCTATAATTGATATTTATTTATTTATTTTTAAATCGCATTTCTTTCGCTATTGGTTGGATTTTAATTTTTAATGTCACTTACAGCACATTAATTGAGATGATTGATAGAATAAAACAACTGATAAATGGAGACGATAAGAGATGTAAATAATAGAAACGATTAAGCAATCGTGTGGAAAATCGAAAGAAAAATATATTTCGATATCGATGCGGAAATATCATAACCCAATTTTAATTTCAAAGCAATATTTAATGACAATTTAGACACAATATTGTCAGGATGTTTATATAAGTTTAAGCGCCCTCCGACTTGCTGGAATATTCGGTGACATATCGAGTTTCGTATAGAAATGAAGTTTCATCAATTTCCAAGTAACATTTCTCGTAAATAATAATAAATTATTTAGAATGTTTATTAAATATCAACAATATTGCGTTGCAGATATTCCGCATCCGGATTCGCCCGGGGAGAAATGATTGAGAAAATCATATTAACATGATGAAATTTATTGTTTTCGAAGAAAATACAAAATATTTCTAAAATATTATATTAAAAATTATGTAGTTTTGATATATATTTCATTTATTTGGGGTGATTTTCTCTCATTTCTTTATGTCTTGTATGCTTTGTCTACTGTATATCATATCGTGATCAACTAATAATTTTAAAAAATATGCATAGTTTTGATAATGAAATTTATCATAATATATATGCCATTGTATAGTAATTTACAATTTAGAACTTTTCAGAACATAAATTCGTATTTATCATACCTATAGATATTATATCACTACGAAATAATAACGTAGAATATTAATATAAAAATTAATGGTTTTTTTCTTTGTTTTAGAATATGATAACATGAAATAAAGAAGCTATCACATTCCAAAGACGAAAAGATTTTCTATAAAAGACAATTTAGTATACAGAAATAAGAAGTTTAACTCTGTACAGTAACTTTTCGATTACGGCAACGAGACACATGAGCGATCTGCCCAGGGGAGATGCCTCCCAGAGGTCTTTTATGGGAAACTGGCTCCTATTTAGGTGTTACAAACGCTAAAGAAAACCCAGAAAACTCGACGTGGCCAACCCGTTCTGGCGAAACGAGGCAACCGAACTACCTGTGTTCAGGGATCGGAACCGTTCGGCCACTGTTGGTTTCCCATTTTATCCACTTTCCCGGTTGTGTTATATATAACAGAGGGAAAGTATGGCAATCGTCAAAAAATGACACCCCCAAGATTTTTATATTTTTGGACTCAGGAGACCTTGAAACGTCAAAAAATGCAAAAAATAGGGTTTTTTCCCTGTGTGTATGGATGTTAGTGTTTGTGTGCGTGTAGTAGGGTTTCTCTAACGGGATCCCGGTAATCCCGGCTGTTTTCAACCCGGGAAATTTTTTTCATCTCGGGAAATCCGCAAATTTCTTAAAAGGTCACTTTTTTCTTATTTTGTGTTAAGGTTGAGGAAATTTTGCAAATAGAAAGTATGATTAACTCATAAACTGTCAATACATTTGTATTTATTAATTTTAAACCTACTTATTAGTTTTTTAAATTTTTGCTTTTTTGGCATGTGACAGATTTACAATAATCAATATGTAGCCTATTTGCGGCAAGACTGGAAATTCTTTACTTGTCAGAATCTGTAAGATCTTGAATAATTGCGCCGATGCTGTCTTAATTTTTAACAATGCCCAGTAGCTTGAATAACTGCATATGCCAGGTTGCGCAAATTGGGCAAGGGTACGAATGAGTACGAAGAATGCAAGTATGAAGCTATTCTTCATAAACCTGATTATTAAAGACAAACGAACTGCCAAATTATTGGGCTGTAAGCTTGATGCCGCTATTAAAGCAGCCGAGGTAGACAAATCAAGAATACTAGAGAGCAAAAGAAGTATAGCAACGCATCTCGAAAACGAACTAGAAATCTTCGAGGTTGCAGGTGAAAAACTATCTTCTTCTCTAAAAAACATCTATCTTCTCTTAAATGCATTAAAGACGATTTCACCCACATCAATCGGAAAGGGCATTCTCGGTAGCAGGACTTTTCATTACTAAAATAAGAACCGGATCAAATGATTGGAGTATTGACCATCTTCGCTTTTTAAAATCTTATTATAAAAATGTACAATAATATTTTGTATTATGTTTCATTTAAAAAAACGAATATTACCTTCTAAGTTAGAAGTTTGATCTAAGTTCATTTTTTCTTTAAATTTTCAACTCAATTCAAAGGCTTTTTTGTTGTTGTTGTAAGCAGTTTCTAACCAACATTAATAAATTTTTCTATTTGTGAAAATTTCTACGTAATTCAAAGGTAATTTTTTATACATATTTTACACAGCATTATTAATATTATTATTTTGGAGGTTGCAGAACATATTAAATTACTTAAAACAATGAAAAAATAATTATATCATTCGGTTTCAAGATTTATTTTATATCTTAAAAAATAATTAATTCTATCCCGGGAAACAGATCACTTTTTTTCTAAATTCCGAGACAAGCAAAGGACCGGGAAATAAGAAACCCTAGTGTGTAGGGCACGATTTTGTTCACTCACTTTCAAGCTTAATAATTCCTGTGCTTTTTGTCAAAAACTTCTGAAATTTTTCAGGGAGGTTTGTGTATTGGGGGAATTGCTACTATTAAATTTTGGTAGTTAAAGATCGACGGGATGGGGAGATAAAGAGATATCTCGAGTAGGATCGGACTTAATGACGACTTTACTCGTTATTAGCATTTACAATTTTTTTTTTTTATATAAAATCCATTCCTACCCTCAAAATTAAGCTTTTTGTCTTTTTGTAATAGTTAAAAATATAAAAATCTTTTAAAAATAAAATATAATGGCGCCACACACGCAGTTTTAAATGTTGGAAAAGTTAAACAACTCGTTGCTGGATTTTCTTTATTCGATACCAAACAGAATCAATGCAAAACATGAAGATTTTTCAAATACACGACTTAAATGACAAATATAAAATAATTACTTTTACAAGACTTTAACTAATTACCGTTTCTTATGGACGACCAATGCACAGTTAAGTACAACAATGAGTTGCTCAAATCTAAATTAATAGAATTAAGAGATAAAAACTAAAATATCTGATTTTGAATTCAAATACAACCATCCGTTCCAACAGAGCAGTTACAGTCAATACAGAAACAGAATCGTTTCTTTAGTTAAGTTACGGCAACGCAAAATTTAGATGATTTGCCTAGAGGAATGTCTTCTGGGATGTCTTTTTTAAGGGTAACTGGCCCCTATTCAGGTACTACAGACGTGGAGAAAACTCAAAAAACTCCACGCGGGCAGCCCGTCCTGGCGGGGCGCGAACCCACGACCGATCTTCCAGTGTTTATGGAACGGACCCACTGGTGGACCTAGAAACAGATTCCACCATAGAACAGATGAAACGGCGATATTTAAGATTAATAATGTGGCTGTCAATTTTCGTTCGTAGAAAAATGATTACCTTTTGTGGCATAGGAAACTGGGTTGCACAATATTACCCGACCCTGAATATGAACCATTATTAATTACCATTACCAGTCAAAAATTAAATGAAACTACGCGAAACGATTTTAGAAACGTATTAAACAGAACGGATCTCCCGTTGAGTCGAACTGTGTTTAACTGACATTAACATTTTATTTAGTAAAATAAGTGTTATTACTCTTTATTTTGATGTCTTATATATGAGTGAAAATTTTTAAAAATCGAGTGAATCTTTAATTACTTTGTTGGAATATTTAAAAGGTTGAAAGATCAATTACACGACTATTTTGGAAATGAATCTCGTGAAATTTAATTAAATATTTATCTTTCCAATACAATTCGTTCGTGTTCGTTTGCAAAGTAACAGAACGATTTCTTCGTTTGATATTTGTTTTAATTGTGAATAATTAGCATAAGTTTTTCTTACCAAATCCTCAAAACTTATAGAAGCCTGAATTAATAATTCTAGAAAAACGCTGCATTATTTCTAGAAAAAAAAACGAGCGATTATTTATTGTGACATCGTCACAATGAAATATAATTAAAAATTGCAGCCGGGGCTGCAATTTTTAATTATATTTTTAATTTATTTCATTTAAAATATATGCTCTCCACCTCAAATTAGTACTGTACTGTGTCTTGCCCCTATACATTATACGTTTCCTTTAACAACAGAGTCGTGCCGATCATCTATTAACTGTTTTCAGGGGAAAACATTTGAATTAAAACAACGTGACTTCTGGTTTGCATCGAAAGTTCGTATATAGTTAATCGGAGCCTCATGTCCCTATGGTTTCCATATCTGGTCCCGAATTAATCTCTCTAATCTTGTTCTCGAGATTAAGGAAAGACAGTCAGCCAGACGGACGACAGCAGAAATTTATAGGTCTACAATATTTTTTCTTAAAATTGCAGCCCAATAACTCTTGTTTGATATTGTCTACTTTATATCGAAAATTCAATTGGTTGATCTATTTTACATCGGTTATATACTATTATTGAGATTTATCTTAATAAATTATATCCGTTAAACATTCCTATTTAAATAACTTACTTTTTTAAAAACATTAAATAATTTATTTTTTAAATATAAATTTATGAATTTCATTTATTTTAACCCTGTTTATAATTAATTATAATTCGATTGAATTATCAGCGAGTAACAGTTTTGGAATCGTGTCTCATTTTCTTGTTAAAAATGATTCATTGGAAGCTACTTGTTACAGCATTAAGCCACTACAAACAATATAGAGTCGAAGTAAATTCGGTCATTTAAATTTTACAAGTGGAAATGGAATACAAGTTCACATTTATTCCATTTTTATAGAATTTAATTTTTTAAAAAGTAGCTTTACTTGGCTCATAGATTTAAAAAATCAAATAGTTTCTAATAAAGGAACTAGCATGGATATAATTTACAATTTATTTCTTTTTTTTTACTTTGATTGTTAAAATGTATGGACCTATATTGTCCAAATTAAAACTTGTAAAATATTTCTCAAATTAACATCTAAATATATCATTAGAACTTCTGGAATTGACCCATATAATTTATAGTACATATTTTCGTCTTTCCCCCTTCTTTCTTTTAATCTATTCTCTTTACTGCACACAATAACATTATTCATTCTAAAGCTAATGCACTCGAACAATAAAATACTGGATGTCGACCCCATTTTTTTATAGTTCACTATACTTTCATTTCGTTTTATTACTAAAAATCAATAGAATTCAAGTTCGACGTGCTTTATAAATTATAAAAATAAAATTAGAAAATTTAAAGTAATTTATGTTACGTTACTCTTAAATATTAACTATACTGATTTTTATATATTATATAATAGAATCTTAGTAAAATCTTAAAATTGTATGTGTTTTTGAGATTTTATTCATACGAAAGATCCATTTCATAAATAAATTTTATCACTTTAACATCAATTTATTATAAAAATGAATGCACTTAATCAATTCTGTCCTCAATATTAACATAGGCAAGGGAAATGAAATGAGGAAGTCTTAAAAATATAATCAAAGACATTACTGATGGAAGGTGTGGTCAGTTTTTTGGCATATGCTTCAGTAATTTGTTTTTATTTATAACCTTTTCTTTACAATAGCTTCTAATTTTGTCTATAAAAGTTCTTAAAAATTCAGTCAAGATATCTTTTATAAACAAGAAATATACTTTTAGTTTGGTTAACGGATGACAATACTCAAGAAGAACAACAAAAATTAATTTAAGACTTTAAAAAATATTATTTAGTTGCATAAATAGCAGACCCGCAAAAACAGGCGCCAGATCCTGTAAAATTCTTGTAGGATTCTTAGAAAGGGCTTCTTAAAAAATTCTTACGGATGGACTCCAAATTCTTAGTTTATTTTATTTAGAAACCTTTTTAAGTTATATAATCGGCCCACCAGTGGCCAAGCGGTTCCGTTCCCTGAACACTGGGAGTTCGGTCATGGATTTGCGCCTCGCCAGGACGGATTGGCCACGTGGAGTTTTCCTGGTTTTCTCCACGTTTGTAACTCTGAATAGGGGCCATTTACACTTAAAAAGACCTCCCGGAAGGCATTCCTCCTAGGCAGATCGCCCAAGTGTTGCGTTGCCGTAACAAACAAATCAGTGAGTGATATATAATCTGAAATAAAATAATCTTTATTAATAATTTTCTCTGTTTTTATATATAAGCGTACAAACTGACTCTCTTACAACGATCGATTTTGCTTAGGCCGAATACTTAAAAGGCTTCAAAAACATTTGTTACAAATTATTCACTTAATTGTATTCTTGTGTATTAAGAGGGGAAAATCTATTTTTGTCAAATTTTAGTTATTTACAAATTTAATACAATTTTTAAACTCTGTTTTATTTTTTTAATAAAATGAGGACTTTAAAATGGTAAATAGCTCAACTTCTCTCGATGGCTGAAGGACATTGAATACAGATGTATAAAAAGTTTATAAACCTTAAAATACGTAATCCAAAATGAAATTAATAGATAAAAAAATTTACCTAATTAAATGTGTCATATTTTATTTATTTGGAAAAAACTGGCATCTCTTACGGCCGTATTCACAGCATTTTTTTTCAAATACTTAAAAAATTTTAATACTTTCAACAAAAACACTAAAAATGATTACATATCGAAAATTTGCAAACCTTTCGATTGTATTTTATAAATGAAACCTTATTTTCCTGATGTTAATTCCACATTACTATTATAGACGTAGAGCAATATATAATGTTGTATTTCTTGTAAAGTTGTATAAAGGTGTATTTTTTCCTGGTAGCAATTTAAAAACGAATCTGGTCCACGAATTCGAATCAGAATTTGATCTCCAGACTCTTCACTTATTGATTTATATTGATTGACCATTACGTCAAATTCTTGTATGATAAGCGAAGTCAACGATCTAACTTAAAAATATCGAATAAAAGAAATACTCATTATTTATCCGAAGTTAAGATGTTTGAAAGAAGACATTGGAATCGTCCTCATGTTCACAGTAATAAAACTTCATTATATTCCATTCTTGTACAGGAAATTCTCTTTGCTATCTTGTAGGACTTCCTCTTGTCTGAAGGCATACAGACACTGTACACTATGTACACTATTTAAAATACAATTTCTTGATGTACTAAAAATCTGTAAAACCATTAATTCATTTAAAACTTTTATTAATGAATGAAGTTGCCAAGTTTTTTAACATGAAGTAATGTCATGTCACGGTGAATAAAATGCCAAACACATCCGTTCTATTAGAAAGACTGGTTTAATAATAGGCCTACAGGTAATACGTACGGTACATTTCTAAGATATTTTCGCCTAATCGTAATCTTTCACTTTGAAATAGCAATGAAACTATAAAGGAAAATGTAAGTTATTTTCAGGTTTTGTTGGTGAGATGTGGTAAAGGATGTTGCCACATCTCACAGGATGGGCAAATTTCTTCATTAGAAGTAATATAAGAAAAAACGATCAGTGTTTCTAAGTGAGTCCATTTCGAAATGAACTTTATAATAATATTTATAACTTATATTTTATTTAATTTGTAGCATCAATGATTACTATATAATACACAGAATACATTTAATCACTTAAATTCTATTAAATATACTGTAAATACTGTTTCATCAGGTTTAGTTTATTTATTTACGACAACGTGATAAAAAAAAGCGATCTGTTTCCAGGGAGGACTTTCTACGGGAAACTGGCTCCTATTTAAGTGTTACTAACATGATGAAAACCCCAAAACTCCACGTGGCTAGCCCGTTGACCAACTATCAGTGTTCAGTGGTTGTATCCACTCGGCCACTGGTAATAGTGATAATACAATTTATTAACAAAAAATCTCAGTCGATGACAAGATTGTTTCATGACATTTAAAATTAATTTTATCATCAATCTTCCAGATTAGATAGTAGAATCTTTGATTACGCGGCTACCATCATAAAGGATTAAAAGATCAGTGCCATTCATATGACCACTCAACATGTCTACGTATCGCAGAGATCCAATCTTTATAATGAAAATGTAAACAACACCTTGATTCAGACCGATCAACAAATTTTTTGTAATTATATAATATTTCTTATTAAAATTTGATATCCAAGTTTTGAACTTTTTAAAAGCATATATTTATATAAAGTACTGTACCTTTGTGGCCCGCTGAATGTACCTAAATTTCTAATTTGGCCCATTAGGAAAAAAAGATTGGACAACCCTGTTATAAACAATAGAATTGTATTGTAATATATAGTTAAAATTTTGATATAAAATATTAAAATAAATGACTTAAAAAATACAAACTGCAACAGAGTTTACACCAATATTTCCAACTAGATTATTGTTACTCGATGCTGCATGATTGTTACTGTGATAATGTCTGAGAGTCTCAAATATTGGTATAAACTCTGACGCAGATTGTATTTTTCTGATTTATTTTAATACAGTATTTCACATCAAAATTTTAACTGTATATTATAATACAATTTAATTGTTTATAGTCTGAAGAGGAATCGGCGAAAACTTCGATCCAAAATGTATTTAAATAAATATTATATAATAAATTTATCTTCTGTGTAATTGTTGACCTCGAGTGAATGTCGCATTCCAAGTAAATAGCAAGGTTGAGACCGAAGTTTTAAACGCGAAAACCTGTAAGTCGGACGTTCAGCGCAGCCTTCCAGTAAGCCTAGAAGTTTGACAATGGCGTTTGAAACGTCGAGAATGATTCCATTGACTTTCCAAACGCCATTGTCAAACTTCTAAGCTTACAGGAAAGCGGCGCTGAACGTCCGACGTACACGTTTTCGCGTTGAAAACTTCGGCCTCAACCTCGCTATTATATCTGCATAATGTCCTATAACTCGGAGAGTAATAAAGTATTTAATAAAGTAGAGTAATAAAGTAAAAATTAAGATAATAAAGCCGAAAACATATTTCATTGATAAAATCATTAACTCAACCAAACAATCGCCTTAGACACTGGGCTATAAATACACTATTATTAATGACTAGAAACTAAGTAATTTGGTACTAGAGGTAGACTTTAGGCACCATCTCTTATCTAGATTAATAATTTTATTTTAATAATTTCTTAAATAATTTAGAATCATCTTAGTACCAATATATAATTTTTAATGGCATCGAAATTTAATGCAGTTTGAATCGTTACCTTCAAAATATAACAATATATTTGAGAAAGTTCCTTCCGGCTTGAACTCAACTAAGATAGGACGTGCGCAACAATGACGTGCCAGTGTAAGTTTTGCCAACTCTAATTGAAAGAAAATATCTAAAACATGAAATAAAAACATCTAGATCTTATAGGCTACAGGCTATTTTAAATTCTGTGAAGAAATATCTAGATGAGAAGATAAAACATCTAAATTCATTAGGCCACATGGTATAAATTTTGGGTGAAACATCTACATAACATTAAAAGTACTTAGATCTAGATTCAAAATATTTAGATTGGCAACAATGAGTATAACAGAGGAGATATTTTAGTTGCCAAATCGCCATTTTACGAGGGTGTACTATTTTTACATCTTGTATGTTCGGCACTTTTAAAATTTTACCAAATAACAGGGATAAATGACAAACTGGCCGGGAGGGAGAGACCTTATCATCAAACCAGGACAGTCCTGATCAAAGCGGGACATCTGGTAAGCCTATTTATAATCATTAACTTGATTATGGTGTAATGAATTTTTGATATTTAAGTATATTTTTTGAGTGTTTATTTTAATGCTCACCGAAGAGACAATCTCACTTAAATAATGCATAAGTATTACTTGTGTATTTTTGAAAATCACTAAATTATTACAGTTAACTATGCAAAGTGACATTTACTACGTAACAAACCGTGATGTTTTCATGTTTAAACACACTTAAAGATTTGAGTTATTTTTAAAAATAATAATGTATATGTTACTATATATAACACTATTATAAACATAAGTTTACTACTAATATATTAAGGAATATTTTTACACAATTTGAAATATTCACTTTAAGAGTATTATTAATTTAATGTTCATAAATTATGTCAGTGAAAACAAAAAGTCTTGTAAATTAGCTAAGCTTTTACTAAAAGCGGATTTTAAAAATTTAATGTTAATTAATAAATACTGTCATAGAATTTGCTGTATATTTATAATTACTTAATCCTATTTTCAAATATATGATTTTGTTTAATCAAAGATTTAGAACATTATATAATTCATTTTTTAATTCACTTACTCTTTTCAGATATTCCGACAAAGGAGTAGAATTGAAAACTATTAAAACACAGATTTACTATTATTGGATGTTAAACTATTGGGTATAGAAGTTAAATTACGTGATTTGTGTTTGCTCATCACTCCAGATACTTGCACCACCGAAGAGAAAATTGAGTATAGAGCACTCGCCATCTGTAAACAAAGACAATTGTTTATTGCATAATGGATAAGCATTAACACACTGACTTACCCGAATCAGAAAATTTTTTCGAATGTAAAAGAAGTCACCAATAGAAATTCCTATTTTGGGTTTTCCGAATCTTTTCATGAAACAATTGAGCTTGAAATATAAAATTATAATTAGTGAGTTTAGATTATAATTTAATAACTATATTTTATTTATAATTCACCTTAAACTTGAATTCAACTAACAAGTTGTTAGAAGAAAATCTTTGTATGGAAACGAAGTTATCCTAGATCTAAAATACAGAATAATTATTCAATAATCAGAGCTTTATTACGTATGTTTATAATTAACCGTTTGCCTACGTTTTCTGCATTAATGAATAACTTGTTTAAGAGCTTTTTTAAAATATACTTTATTTGGTGCTTATAACACTGCTCAAAATGCAAGTGTTAAACTGTTCCGATATTTTGGAACATTTACAATAATATGCCTGGTATATCTATCTTGTTTACATGAAAGTTTTCAATTCGGCTCTTCTAATTTTTATCGTAATATCAGTAGTTTATTATACATAAACGTTTTGAGTCTAAATGTAAAAAATTGTTTGAGTAGCCAATTTCAGAGAATGATGCCTTGCTAAAGAATTTGCTAGTACTCTATAGAGAAAAATATAACATATAAAGATAGTGAAATTGTTATTTACATGTTTTCATGTTGCAAATATAAAACGCTTACTAATATAATGTTATAACTTTCTATTTCTATTGTAAAAGCGGAGTGATAGGATCAGGCAAAAAAACGAGCGATCTGAGAAGGGGAAGTGCCTCTCTCTCGGGAAAAGTTCTATAGGAATCTGTCTTGTATTCGTTTTACACATGTGACAAGCACGGATAATACCACACGGCCGGTACAATGGTGAATCAGAAACAAACTATCGATGTTCAATGGTTTTATCGACTCTGCCACTGAGGAAAAAATCGGATTAAAAACAATGTATTGTAGATCAGTACTACAGACAGTGGCGTAGCATGGGTGTCAGCGCCCAGGGCGGAGGAAAATTTCGCCGCCGCCCTTATTTAGGTATCTCAATTTAAAAAACTAAAATATACAGTAATTCTAAAGAACTTTTCGGCAAGAACAATCATCATTATTGTGTATTGTACTGTACATGTTACAAATAAAAAAATCATGTATATAATATTTTACAACATAATAATCACATTTATTACAAAAATTTTTACAAGATATTATTATTATTTATTGTGAAATTTTGCCGTCCCCTAAAAGTTCCGCCCGATGCGGGCCGCCCCTGCCGCCCCCACCACGCTACGCCACTGACTACAGAACATTATATAAAACAACAGACTGTATATTTAACTCTTTATCGTCGAAATTACACTAGCTTTAACCTTAAAATGTTTAGAATCTGGTTTTAAGGAACTACGCTCTAGTTTAATTTATTGCCTCTTTATCTTCAGAGCCTGCTAGTGGCCGAGTAGATATAAACATTGAACATTCAATCACGTTTATAGTACCTAAATAAGGGCCAGTTTTCCACAGAAAGATCTCCTGGGAAGCACTCCTTTCGGGACATCGTCTTCGTGTGGCATTACCGTATACAAATGAAGTTATACTTTTATATCATTAACATAAAAATAATGATCTAATAAGGCACAGGCACATCGTCACAGAAGAGCGATCCGCAAAAGTGATGTGCCTATAGAAATAACTTGTATTTAAAACTGTCCTTATATAGGAGTTACACTGGTAAAAAATAAGCCGATAAATTTCACTTGGCCTATTGGTGAGGACCCAACCCGTGACACTCCAGCGGTTTCGCTGGTTTAGTCGACTATACAACTAGATAGCACGACGTGTAATTTCTGTGACCTCTACTAAGTAATTATATTATAACATATCGTAAAGAAAAATAGCATTTGAAATTATATAATTTTCTCTATAAAAATTACTTTCCTGTAGAAAATTAAAATGGTTTGATTGTCAGGAAAGCAGTAATATGTTGTAACGCATAAACACAATAAATAAAATATATTTCTGTAAACAAATAATGCAGGAAACTAGGTAGTTTGATGTTTGGAGATGTAAATGTTATTGAGTAGTATTTTAACGGAAACTAATGTATAAAAATTACATAATATTTCTTACATAGTAAATTACTATTACCAAAAAAACAAAGCTGATAATACTATAGATGTCAAGTAAGAAAGGCCCCATGATAGAAGAACACACTCATCGAAATGCCGCCGAGTAGTAGTCGAATGACAATATCAAGGTCAAAAAACATCGTGGCAAAACATAGAAAGCATGTCACGTATTCAAAGTGAGGTTAATGTTACCTATGGTTCCAAAATGGCGGCTCGTCTCTGATTCAAGGAAACAGAAGAAAGAAAACAGTGGGGACGCACGTTCTAACCTAACCTAACCTATTCTAATAAATTACCATAATTATAGAACCAAATTATTATTAGGTTACCAAATTATTAGAATAGGTTAGATTAGGTTAGAACGTGCGTCCTCACTGTTTTCTTTCTTCTGTTTCCTTGAATCAGAGACGAGAACCATAGATAACATTAACCCAAAGTGAGCATAGATCAAAGCATGGAGATCTTTCTATTGCTTATTTATCATTTCAAAAATCTCCCAAATTTCTGTGCGCTTTTCGCAAATTTCTTGTAATTCTTTTTTCAGTAATAAAGAAGTTGTGTTTGTTTGTTGTAATTTTTCAGTCGTTTTACAATGATTACTCCAGAAACTAAAAATATTAGAATAGTTGAACATATCTGTCCAATGAATTGCAGAAACAAAAACGAGAAGTAAAGGGAGCAGAACGTTGCTTCGAATTCACTTCCATCGTATCTTTTGACTGTTGGAAACGCGCTCATTGCCACAGTATTCGAAACAATCAAAACCACGAGAAATACACTTACCAAGTATCCTAACACAGGCAATTCTATTTGCAGTGGCAAATATTTTTTTTTCTTCATACGTGTTTTTCATAAAATGTCAAGAAACATTGTTTCTTTTTATAATTGAAAATTGAACAACGGTACAACCTTAAACATAAATGTTTATAATTAGTATCACGGCGAGCATTTCTACTGCATATTTACCGTATACGTGTTTGGTTCTGTAACACAATAAACTTTCCTTGAATAGTAACACAAATAGATAAAACGAAGAAAACCATAAGAACAGTTCAATCATCTTTACGTAAAACTCATACAATGTCCATTTCTATTTTGTTATTTTCCATGGAAAACATCGAACCCTTTGAAACAGCAACATTTTTCGAAGGGTTCGTGCCAAAAACTTTACAAACAGAAAGTATAACTTGAAAGTTGTAAGACAGACAACGATCTGATCGGGTCCAAATGCATTTTCTATTGTTTTCTTCACTGAAAATTTGTATTTTTTGAATCCTGTGGATAAATTTTGAAATGTAGTTTCCCATTATCTATGTTCGATAAGTTGTTAAAAATGGTAATCGGATAATTAAAGAAACAGAAGAAGTTAGTTTCTGTTCATGTGATTGTTTTTCTCATATGACAACATGAATTGTGTGTGTAATTTTTACTAGTTATTTAAGCTGTATTTATACATAACTGATTTTATTTGAGCTGTTCTTTATGAGAACTGTATAAGACTAAATGTCTTCATGAAAAATTATTAATAGATAAATGCAACCCTGCAAAGAAAAAGCATTACTAAGAAAATTTTTTTATATTATTACAGATAAAATATCAATACTTCATCAATTATATGAAATTTTCAAGTGTATTGGTGTTATTAACATATATATGAGTATTTTCCCTTCTAAAGTTCTTCTTAATTAATGATTATGGCTGAAGTCTTCAATAAGTTCATGAATAAATTTAATTTGTAAATGATAGACGTAATCGATATTTTATCATCAATTTACTAGTCATGCTTGAACACTGCATTTATTAATATGTACTTTAGCAATTGAAACACTCCTTACATCGTACGGTACATTACATTATAGCATTTAAAGTGTCTATACTTTCTAAAAGTAACCTTGAATGAGAAAGTATAATAAAATTTATATGTAAATCCTATTATAAAGCTGTATAAGTTATCTTATAATCGATAATCCAATAAGGATTGAAATTAAAACAAGACTATTAATTTGTTTCAACAATATTTTTAAATTGGAAGTAAACAAATAGCTAGAACTTATTAACTACATACAATTTTTATATATGTGTAATTAATAAAACTATTTGTTTTGACAATAACAATTTAGTGATTATATTCTTTTCTTAAATATAAACCGTGCCAGAAACTAGGTAACACGTCTCTTTCGATGTGGCGAGAAGGGAAATTTGTATTTTCACGATCTGGCAATGTCGCTGTTTGTGATATCACTCGTGATTAAGTTCTACAGAAATATTTAGTATTTACATTTGTTCTAGTATTAAAACACATTTAACTATGCAATATATATTTTGGAAATTTATTTTTTAATGTATTTTACAATATGATTATAGAAGATAAATGACTATGCTTAGATATTTTTTAATTCTTAAAATGCATTGCTTTATCAACTCCAACACGCTGTCAAAAACTAACGTGATACAATGTTTTATAAGTTCACTACAGTAATACCTCGGTTTTCGTTAACTTCGGTTATCGTCGATCTTTTTCGAAAAAAATTTGTCTCGGTTTTCGTCGGCGTGCTCAAGTGACCTCGCTGCTAATTTTGCGAAAACAAAGGGCGACCCACGCGTTTTCCGGCGCAGTGTGACGTTATTTCTCGTTGTGTGAACAACTACGGCCCACCATTGGCCAAGGTTCCGTTCCCTGAACACTGGGAGTTCGGTCGTGGGTTCGCGCTTCGCCAGGGCGGGCTGGCCACGTAAAGTTTTCCGGGTTTTCTCCACGTCTGTAAAGCCTGAATAGAGAGGTTTCATGTCGACATCACGAGTGACGTCATGAGCATGCGCAATTGTCCAGCGCCATCTTTGTGACTGTTTGTGACTTGTTTACGTTTTGTGTGTGTTCACGTGCGTTTTAACTGGAGTTCTTGTGTTGTTCTTTTTCGTCGCGAATATCACTATGGTGATTTGTTGTGTAATTGGGTGTAATGCTAGTTCACTCAAGAACAAAGGAACATCATTTTTTAAAATTCCCGGCATTATTTGTCATCAAGGATCTCAAACTGAGGAGCTTTCACGACGAAGGCAAACTGCATGGCTCTCGAGAATTAACCGGAAAAATTTCGTTACGAATAAAGTGAATATCAATACAAGAGTTTGTCAGAAACATTTCATTTCAATATTTACGTTAATAAACACTAAGTTATATTTTAAAACCTAAAAGAGTTTACTGATTTGCTTATATTAATTTAGTTAGGTATAGTGCATTTATAAACGAATAACTAACGTAATTTCAGGCTTTAGCTAGTGCAAACTTATAAACATTACACGTTAAAACGAAAAGCAAGTAGACTTATTATATGCTAGTTTCAACTAGAAAATAAAGGTACTGAACAATTTGAATTAAAAAATTTCCACGGCTGTTTTTAATTAGACTTTTACTTTCAGACAAAAATTCTTACTTAAGAAATACGTAAAAACACGAGTTTAAACAAACAAAAGAAAACATATCTTTCCAAGCAATATTACTTCGCTGTTATTTATTACTTTTACTTTTATATCAGGAGAAACCCAGCCACTTGTTAAATAGTTATGGGCCTCTAAAGATTTATAAGCTTTCATTTGTGACAGGGTGTAGAAATTTGTTGTAAAAACCAAATAGTTTATAATGTCACCAAATTCTACTTTCGGCCACAACTCTTGATATACGACGAAGTCTGATAAACTGGCTTCGTATGGATCGCCTTGACATAACGAAATTTTCTCTTCGTACAGAGCTGCATCTCGTCCTGTTAGACTGCTAGAATAGCTTGCAAGAAAAGAATCTTTTTTAACTTAATCCATGATAATAGAACTGCAGTATTTTTGTACGTTTAAACTAAAAAAAGACGTCGAATAACAGACTACGTGCAAGCTAAGCGAGCGAAAACTACCACAAAAATGGCGAATGGGCGGAGCAAACGTGTGTTTTATCACGTGACATGCGACCTTGAAACCTCTCTATAGGGGCCAGTTACCCTTAAACGGATTTCCCGTAAGGCATTATTCCCCTCGATACGACCATCATAAACGCATACAACTACTATTACATAACAATTACGTCACACTTTACCACGGGGCGATATAGGCTAGAAGCTCGTGTCCAAACTAGCTTCTACAAGACGAGACATTACTCCGCGTGTCTAGCCGAACAATTCCATTTCTTTCATCTTAATGCTAATTATCTTATCTTTAATCTTAATACTTTTATCTTTATGCTAATTCTAGTTTTTTATGTTACCGGTAATTTCTTATTGCTTTTAGTATTTAACGCTATATTAATTCTCTATAAAATGTGTTTTGGTATGTATTTTGGAGTGTCTAGAACGAATTAATTGGATTTACATTGATTCATATAGAAATAATTGCCTCGGTTTTCGTCGGTTTCTCATTTCTCCGATTGTTTTCGGACGGATTATCGACGAAAACCGAGGTATCCCTGTATTTTCATAAATATGGATAGAAACACTTAATTTATCTTTCTGCGTTCTTCAATTTAACGTTTTGCGCTTTGGTACCACGTTTTTGGGGTCGCTGTGGGTGGGTTTTTTGGAAGACAAAATTTCATTCTTTAATCATGGAATCCTTAATTAATTCCAAACAATTTTACAATATTATAAATACATGTTATATACCTGTGAAGCCAGGTTTCCATACTCTGCACTCGAGTAATGAGTGTTCGTTTGAATTCTATGCCATTTCGTAATACAAAAAATGATAGAGTCTGCGTTTACGACGTTCACGAAATTCAAAAATAATATCTGGCGATCTGCTCGTGGGAACTGTACAAGTAAAGCAAGTCGAGAAATTTGTCGAAATAAAAACTTCAGGAAATATTTCAATTTTCGTTTCTCCACCCGCTACACTAAATTTTCTTATAGAGTAATATCAGAAAAAGATTTTGTCTGTCATGCCCGAAGCTTCTAATCTTGATGGACTGTCTCCCCAAGGATTAGCGACAGTCTGTCATATCAGCATCCATACAGATGGGCAATAGATTGGCCGGAAAAATGTAATTCTGACACTTAAAATTCCCGAATTAATTTGTTTTGAAATTACTAGTTACCTGGGATGCTCACTTTATCCCTACCTGTAAATTCCCACTGTCATTCGTCCATCTGTCCATCTTTCCTTAATCTGGAGAATGGAGTTAGAGAGTTAAATAGATAAAAGAGGAGACTAGACATGGAAACCTTAGGGGCAGGAGGCCCCGATTAACTATATACGAACTTCTGTTGCAAACCGGGAAATTCGTATATTATTTATAATGTTATATTTAGTTCAACCTGTAGTGCCGAATATTTTATGATTACTTTTTAATTTAATAACGCTCTTGCCTTTCGTCAAAATTTTCTGAAGTTTTGCAGAGGTGTTGAGTATTAAGTGGCCCACAAAATGGGGCGACCGGGTGGGATGATCTAATCATTATTTGGAACAATAAAGTGGGCATTACTTTTAAAATGGATCAGAAAAGTTCCTCGGAAGTGAACTTTCTGGATGTAAATTTTTGTAACAAAAATTGTAATATTGGACCAAAGTGTACAGAAAGTCATATAACAGCGATGCATATATTCACCGGTACTCCAATGATTCCATAGCTCATGATTGGTTGGTTGGTGCTTTTTGGCGCAAGGGCCATGGGCCAAACTGCGCCACATAGCTCATGAACTGACAGCATAATACAGCCCTACTGAAAAAAGTGGTCACTCACTCAACCTACAGTTGGCACAAAAAATAACGTATCAGGTTGATAATTGATGCAGCACGTATGTATGGGTCCATGGCACCCACATGGTTTTTTTTTTTTTTTTTTGTAACTCTTTCCGCCCAGTGGGCACTAAGAGGGCCTCTTATAGCAAGCCCATTATGGGTTCGGCCAGGCCCACAATGGGGCGGTCGGGTGGTGAGGGACGGGGACCGACATGGTAGTGACTGACCAGGCCCTAGTTAGGGGCTAAGGAGTTTTTTTTTTTTTTTTTTGCTCTTTTTGCCGTTTGGGCACTAAGAGGGCCTCTTATAACAATCCCATTATGGCATTATGGGTTCGGCCAGATCCACAATGGGGCAGCTGGGTGGTAAGGGATGGGCCAACAAGCCGGTCGGCTCCATCTCCAGAAATTTTTCGACCCGTTTGGATTCGATCCCGGGTCTCGACGGCCGGATGGCCGAGCGGTCAAGGTGGCAGCCTACCTCTCTGGGGGACCCGGGATCGAATCCGAACGGGTCGAATAATCCCCAGGAATTTTTCGAGGGGTGGTCCGTTCGGATATGTCGGGTCCCTCACCACCCGGTCGCCCCATTGTGGGCCTGGCCGAACCCATAATGGGCCTTCTAAAAGAGGCCTTCTTACAAGGGAACTGTCGGAGTGTCATCTAATAGATTTTAATAAAATTTAGTTAATAATTACGTTAAAAGTATACAAACTCTGTGACAAATTTCTAGAATTCACTAAAAGTGTTAATCAGAGTTATTAGCAATCAAATGTCGTACTATTTTATAGTAGTTTAACACAAATATGAAAATTTTTAGTAGTGAAAGGGTCGCGGAGGAAGATACAGTAATATCTCGATTTTTGTTGACTTTGGTTTTCGTCATTTTGTGCAAAAAATTTGCCTCGGATTTCGTCGGAGTGCCACATGATCTCGTTGCTAATTTTGCGAAAACAAAGAGCGACCCACGCATTTTTCTGCTCACAAGTCATCGTGGCGGTGTTTTTTGCTGTATGAGCATTACTCCGCGCGTCTAGCCAAACAATTCCATTGCTTCCATTCTTTTTAGTTCCATCGTGGGAAGTTTCCAGAGCCAGTAGCCCTTCGAAGAAGGCCAGGAACACGATCGAGTTGAAGGAAATCATTAAAAAATACGTGACCGGCATTAAGATTGCTGAAATCGGTCGCATGTACAGTACTGTACGGGAAGTCGGCATCCACGATAAGTTTCGTTGTGGCGAAAAAGGAGGCTAATGTAGCGAAAGGCGTAAATGTGCTAATGAAACAGAGACCGCAAAGAATTGAAGAGGCCGAACAGTTATTATTAATTTTGATCAATCAGAAACAGTTAGATGGCGATTCTGTTTCGGAGACCATTGTATTAGTTTTTTATACTCATTTTATATTAATTTCTTAATTTTTTTAGTATTAAACACTACGAAAACAGAGGTATCACTGTATTACATTTACAGAGTGGAAGAAGGAATGACTCAAATAGGAAACTCAATAACTCAATAAGGAAACGCAAATAAATATTATAAAAGATTAGATATATATACTAGTTTAACAATGAAATTTAATATAAAAGTATTGATAGAATAAATATAAAGAAAACAATCGAAACGTAATAAATAAATACATTTTAATAGATATATTTAAAAGTTATTATATTCACAAATTATTAGATGGGCAACTATTTACATGATATTTTTCAACAAAGCAAAATAAACAAAGAATCTGTTGGCATCGTGCACATTTAACAAATCGAAGATTTTCGCAATTACTCTCGACACAATTTAAACTGTCAGTGTTTAAAAAAGAAAAACAAACTTGTTTTACATTTAAGAATTGACACTTTTCATTTATGAGTCCAGAAGCGAACCATGCATGTTTAATCAAATTATTAAATATTGGCGCAGATAATTGATGATGAAGAATCGAATGTAATTTTATAATGCCATTTCTAGTTGTCCAAAACAATTTCATCGAAGAATCATTACAGAATAATTGTATAGCATTTAAAATTTCTTTAGCTAAAAGTTTTAATTGTCTATGAAATCCGACATCTAAAGGTTGGCATATAGACGTACACTTTGGTGGAATAATTAATATTTCGCATGAATTTTGATTTGTAGATGTTTGAAATACTATATTATAAATATTAATATTTGTTTGTCCACTCCACGAGTCAATTATTAATAAAGAGTTTTCTGTTATATTTGGAGATAATACGTCTTTTACATAGTTTGTAATAATTGCTGTAGATAATTTGCCAGATGAGCTAGCTGTAACAGTTACGTTTGGGGCATTGAACAGCGATGCTTGAACTCTAGGTCCAAAGGTTCCATGAGCCTCTTGTAAGCAAATAAATACATTACCTACAACTTGTCCGTTAGCATTAATTAAATATTGAACAGTGTAGGAATGCGTAACTTTATTACTTGGAGAATGTGCAAATCCAATAGTGTTTTTTTCTCCTTTATATGAAAGTGTTCTTGGTGAAATCATTTCGTATGAAAAACCACACTGATCCGTATTGAATATGAAGTTACGCGAATAAGATGGCAATAAATTTTTTACTGTTGTTTGAAATTGCGCAGCTTTTACTAAAATATCCTTTTCGTTCACTATTTCTGTTTTATTTACAAGTTTTGTAATCTTTCGAGATACTAATCTATATTCTTTTTTAAATTTTGCAACCCAAGAATCACTAGCTGTAAATTTAATTGAACTATTCAGTTGAAGAAATTTCTGTAATGCCCATATTTTTAATTGATTTCCTTTAACAATTTTATAGCTGCCTCGAGCTTCGTCAAACATTTGTTTAGTATGTTCTTTAATGATTTTTAACGTTTCAATTCTATGCTTTCGAGATTTAAATTGTTTTTCCCATTTATATAAATCACTAAAACGTTTTAATTCTTTAGCTCCTTTCCGCTGTAATGTGTGTAATTTCCATTTTGGGTGTTTCTTATGCAAGTTAAGAATTTCTTCTTTTCGTTTTGTTGAGATTATATTCTTATCGAATTTTTCATCATCTGAATATCCCGATTCACAGTCAGTGTCTGCGTTATCAATTTCTTTCTCTAGAAGCAGACGTGTTATTTTATTATCTGAAATAGGCCTATCTATAATCAAATTATTATTTTCCATCTGACAAAACTCTTCGTCATCTCTACTTACATAACTACTTAAAATATCGCTAAATGCATTAAAAAGCAGTTTGGCTACCTGTTTATCAACGTCTGAAATATTAGGCCTACAAATATTTTCTGTAGGCCAAACATTATCACATAAACGTTTAAATTCTGCTATAATGTTTTGAATATTTACATTTAATTCTCCCATTTTCGAAAACTACAATTCATTCATAAATGTAATAGCGCCGTCTTCCTCCGCGACCGTTTCACTACTAAAAATTTGCATATTCGTGTTAACACTTTTAGTAAACATTACAAATTTGATATAGAGTTTGTATACTTTTAACGTAATTAAACTAAATTTTATTAATTCTTCTCCCATTTCCGAAAATTCCAGCATTTATTCTAAATGTAATATCGCCGTCTTCCTCCGCGACCCTTTCACTTCTAAAAATTTGCATATTTGTGTTAAACCACTATAAAATAGTACGACATTTGATTGCTAATAACTCTGATTAACACTTTTAGTGAATTCTAGAAATTTGTCATAGAGTTTGTATACTTTTAACGTAATTATTAACTAAATTTTATTAAAATCTATTAGATGACACTCCGACAGTTCCCTTGTTAGTGCCCACAGGGCGGAAAGAGTTAAAAAAAAAATCCCGGGTCCCTCAGAGCGGTAAGCTGCCACCTTGAACCGCTCGGCCATCCGGTCACGGGGTCCCGGGTTCATGGGGGCCCGGTATGAAGATGGCCAGCTTGTATCTTTTGCTTTTCTTGGATTTTCTGGTGGAATATTGAGTTCAACTTAATTGGAATATTTACTTCTTGACATAGTTTAATATTCTAAGTTACTATTATTAACTTAATATAACAATCATAAAAGTATAAAAATTACCTTTCTGAGCCACAAGGAAAGCTGAAAAACTTTTTATCAGAATTTTTCCGTTTACAATTATGGCAATTTGCTTGGGCAAATACCAGAAAATTTACTGCGAAATAATTTAATCGATGGGTTCTCGGATTTTGTATTGTTAACGTGCTTTGTTTTCCAATTTCTGCCATTCTTTCAGTTCTTGTGTTGGTTCCTATTTTGTTTTTGTTTTTAATGTCGTGTTCGTCATTGTAAAATTTGTCGATGTAATTCCTCTATTGTCTCTAATAAATCTAATTTATGTTTTTGCAAATGTGTGTTTAGTTTGTGGATGAAAATAATATTTTTTGTTATTTAGCTACCTTATCATATCCCAAAGCGGTCGGCTTAGGTTCCTCGCCTCACACCACTAAGATCTCGAATTCGAGTGGGGGAGGGGCTCGCCAATGATCCTTGTTTGGGGGGCCTGCTGTAGGATGTGGGGGCCATGATGGGGTCCCGCAAAAAGTGATACAGGGATTGATGAATGTTTGTATAAATCAAACTGATAGACATAAAGGGCAATCTACAATTGAAGTAAAAAAAGTAGTAGTAAAAGTAGCGTTGTATAATGTCGGGAAAAACCATAGCAGGGATGATAACACCGTTAGCGAAAAAAATAGCATCCAAGTAGTGATTTAAAAGGTTACTCTCGATCATATAGATAATTAGAACAGACAAAGAGACAGTGGCAGAAGTTAAAAAGCCGGGAAGCTATGCGATCGGATTAAGCTAAGGGAATAATGAATTTTCTACGTAGGATTCACTTATAGATCAGTGACTCTCAGGATAAAATAGCATTTCGAATCTATTACCCGATACACGACAAACAGCACGATTTTAATGCAATGGGCCCCAGAGAAAGAAGTAGAAGTATGTTGGAAACAATCCGTAGTACCTAGAACTTGGTATGATTGGTTTGGTTTATTTGGTTATGGCAACGCGACACGAGTGGTCTGTCGAGGGGGAATGCCTCTCGGGAGGACTTTTATGGGCCCTATTTAGGTGCTACTAACATGGAGAAAACCCAGAAAACTCCATGTGGCCATCCCGTTGGCGAGGTGCAAACTCACCGACCAGTTCGGTGGTTTTATCCACTCGGACACTGGTGGGCGAAGTTGTACGGCCTTAAGAATATAAGAAATTCCGAAGCAAAGTTTCATTTATATCTTTAAAAAGCATGTAAGCATTATTAATTCGCAAGATTCGAAAAAACTGTTCACTAGATGGACGGGAGTACTAGAAACAAGAAATTGGGAGGATATAATTAAACGCTTTCAGGACAGAAGAATGAAGAAGGCAGTTTGTTATAAGTGTGAAAAATTAATACTTTTAGCTGATCTGGGAAGCAATCTTAATACTGCACATGAATGGGGTTTGATTTTAACAAATTAGAACAAAAGTGTACAGTTTGAAATATGGTTCAATTCGTCAAAAACGTTATAAAATGTTCGAATTCAGTTTGAACAGAAGAAGTTGAAGATGTCCTAAAACAAAACGAAAACATCCCTTAGTGTGGTAGATTTAAACTACCTGAAATTAAGCATTTTATACAGATAATACTATAGAACCAAAAACGCATGAAGTAACATTTACTAATTATTATTTAGTCTTTTTCAAATTATGTTATTATTACCAGTAGATAAATTTATAGTAATAAAAAATAATTTTGGACAAACTTAGAATTTCAACCGAAATTCAAAATTTCAAATATATTAAAACATTATCCGACAGTAACGCCTCTAGTATCGAATAAATACATATTTGTAATAAAAAAGTAAATGTATGTGAAAAATTGCAATAAACTATTTAACTATTATTTATAAATACGTAAAAATTATCTTAACGCTAAAATTTTTTAAAGTTAGATATTAATAAAGTGATTTTCAATTGGAAACCGTTCGCGTTCAATTAACAACGTCGGAGTCACGTGATATTTCCGAAGAAGAGATCGTTTTCCCGAAAGGTAAAAAGATGAAACGTTGATCAGTAAATGAATTTGTGAGGATATGTGACATTTTTGATCGTTTTATTTGATGATATTCATTATTAACAACTATTAATAATCACGAATCAAGCTTAACATTATTCGAGGTTTATTCATCAGGTAAAGGCGACGACGTCATTCACAATGAAGCATCTTCGGATGTAGAAGGGTTAACCAGGTTCAATTGATTGATTGATTGATTTGATGTTTAGTAAGTAATTATGATTACACGAATCTACTTATAAAAGTTTACGGAGGTGAAAAACATTCTTTAGACATTATTTGGTGATGGTGGTGTCACGTGCATCATTGTTTCCTTCTCTCAGCGAGAAGTGCTGTTGGAGTGTCTCGAGTGTTTTTGGCTCATTATATTCTGCAAACTTTAATTAACGTTTTGGTTTGCCTTTCAAACTGTTTAGGCGTGTTAGAATTTATTTAATTATATCGAGTATTCATATTAGAACCTTGTGTGATTTCTATTGTTATCTGCACCATTAAGTGGTACTAATTCGCCAAATTAATATGGCTCCAAGTTAATAATGGAGTCTCAGTTATTATTCAAATGTGCTTTTAGAATAGTTATTTAATAAAAGTGTTTTTAACTACTAAAAAATAAATATTTCTGCTTTTTTTTCTCATTGTTTAGATTATCTTACATCAGGCATGTGCAACCTGTGGGCTTAAAATGAGATCTGCCTTCCAGAAACTTTGAACCTCAAGAATTCTTTTCTAAGTAAACCCTCATTTGGCATGTAACCAATAAAATATATTTTTTGAGCACCTGCTTTAATAAGATTGCACATTCCTGTATTATGCAAATTTAAATTTCTCATTTATTACTGTATACTGACTGAAAATTATTTATTATAGTGTTAAATTATAATTTAAGATTTGCTAAGGAACTTCATTTTTTCAAGTCTTAATTAATTAGTTTAGATTTTTCTGTTTGTTTAATAATAAAATACTTTATTTATTGAAATTGTATTTGTGATTTAAATGAGGATTTTTATAAATATATAAGTTTTTAATATAAAATTCAGATTAAAGTTTAACAGTGTTAACTATTACTTCTTTGTTTTATGATTTTGGAAATTTTATATATATTGAAATAGCTAATTTAAATCATAATTTATTAGGACTATACATTAAATACTAATTATATTTTATTATGCATCAAAATTATTTTTAATAACTAAATACTTCAGTAAGTATAAAATCTGTATGCTTTCTTTTTCCTGGTATCTTGTAGTTACATTTACATTTTTTAAAATCCTTAATACAATTTGAGTGTTTTGAAATAAGAATTTTTCGAAAATATTTGTGGTAGATGTTTATACTGATAAATAAAAGTAAAAACAAGTAAGCAATTATGATGGAAGCTGGAAATATAATGAAAACAGATTTATTCAAATTAAAAGAATTCAGCTAAAATACACAAAACACATTCTTTACAAGTAATAACATGATTTTTATTTATTCATTATTTATATCTAAGTAAAATTACCCTCTTATACTAAATAGATGTTTTGTTTCATTAATAATTCAAAGCAGAGTAATGTTATGATAGAAAAAATAAAATTTTGATTGTGTATTAGTTGCATAACAATTGATTAATAACTGAAAATTTTATATTTTAAAATGTGCATTTTTGTATTTTCATTTTTTGTCATATATAATAACAAAAAACTATAGGCATATTTATTATGCCTATAGTTTTGCTAATAAATAACAGATTTATATTATATACTACAAATGAAATTTTTTTAAATTATCTATCCTTTTGTTTAAAAATATTTTGACTGCCAAATATCCACATCCTATATTATCAATAATAGTTATTAAAAAGTATGATAAACTGTTTATTATCAGTAGTGAAAAATTTGCTATTTTTATTTAGCAACTTCTTTGATCACATTTGCCTTACATAAGCAAATTATTGATCTAACAAAAGTTATTTTAATTATATGAAGAGTATATTCAGTTTAATGCACCTCTTTATTATTTCAAATATCTGATTTGAAAATGCTGAAATGGGTTATATAAAATAGTTGTAAATGGCAACAAAAAGTAGCTATTCTAATTTGATACTGTTGATGGTTAAATTATAGTTTTTATTTGGATCATAAAATTTTATAATTTTAATTCTATGTTAATTCTTGGATACATTGATGATTTTATACATATATGAAGAAAAATTCATTTTAGTATACTAGAATGAGATTTCTTTGATTGTAATGAATACATGATGATTAATAATAATAAATTTACATTTATTATTGATCTTAAACATTACTTAATGACTAGCAAAGTTTTTATATTTATTTTCAGAAATGGAAATCAGATAAATTTGTATGTATAATGTTTTATACATACATATTTAAATTTGTAATCTTATTTATTGCTTTATTAAAACTATCATCAAAATAATTAGTCTAAAAATATGTAATGAGTTTAAAATTAGTTATCTTATTATACAAATTAAATTTAGCATAAGGATTTCTAAAATATATCTAATTTATATATTGAATTACTTTGAGCTAAATAAATTAAGATGAATAAATTTTAAAGTTTAATTTTTTTTATTGTAATTGTGTTTGAATAATTATAAATTATTTTAAAATGTAAATAAAATCTACTGGTAGAATTCTCAATTATATGATAAATATTTTAGATTTCTGACTTTCTTGAAAATTGAATATTATTGGATTATAGGAACACATCAGTTTATTGAGTATTACATACAGTACATTCTATTCTTATTTTCAGTTTTTGCTGATTATATTGTATATTATAATTGAAGAAAAATTGAAAAAAAAATTTTTTTTTTCAGCTATTTCTTTTTCAATAAATAGTTCACTTTTGGTTTTGTTAATGATTGGGTATAATTGCAATTGATTATGTTCATCTGTGCCAATATTTTCTACTTAAATGAAAAATTCTAACAAGAAATTGTAGATGCATGAATTAGATTGCTTTAACAAGTTTCACTATCAAAATCTTAGATTATAAATAATTCTAACTTGTTATTAATGAACTTTAGATCTTGAGTTTAGTTTATGAATATATGTTTAGTAATAAATAATGCACAAAACACTATACAATCTGTTTTTGATTAAAATAACAAAAGTATCTATTAACATTTGTCATCAGATATCAGTTTTAGTTAGTTGAAATACTTTAATTTTCTGGACAAATACAGAAACATTAATGTATTTATTTATTCTTTATTAACCATTATTTTTCATTCATAATAGTCTGTAGAACTTATTATTTTTGATTTATAATTTTTTATCTATTTTCAATAAGATCTCATTGACCTATCTTAACTATCCACACTGAATTTTAAATATTAGCAAGGTTGAGGCCAAAGTTTTCAACACGAAAACATGTACATTGGACATTCAGTGCCGCCTTCCTGTAAGTCTAGAAGCTTGACAATGGCGTTTGGAACATCGAGCATGATTCCACCAATGTTCCAAATGCCATTATCAAACTTCTAGGCTTACAGGAAAGCGGTGCTGAATGTCCGACACATACGTTTTTGCATTTAAAACTTCGGGCTCAACCTTGCTATTAGATTTCAGAATTTACTCTTTTACAATGATGAAATGTCCATTAATATTGATGATGATCTATAATTTAAAGTAAAAATTATTATATGTATTACATATATATATTTAAAATTTATATGGACTTTGTAAATAAAAGTATTATTTTTGTATAAATTAAATACCAATTATTATATATGCAAAGTATTTTAGTAAGTACTTAATGTATTTAAGTAATTATTAAATTATAATTTGTGTGCTATGTATTTCCTTTTTTAAAGAAAATTATATTGTATAGATTATCATTTATCATGATAGATCCAAATATATTTATTCAGTTCAAAATTCTCATATCTCAAATTATGACTATTTAAAAAAAGAAAAAAATGGTGACAAATAATAAATGGATGCATTTTAACAGAACGATGAATACTAATTATTACTGCAGCTGTTAAATTTCTTAGTATTTTTATCTATATTTTAATTGTTTTTCATAATTTTTGTTAGCCAACAAAAGTGAATTAAATTTGTTCAAATGTATGCATGTTGCATATTGTTTTGATTGGCTCAATGTGAGGATGACCCAAAAATCAGAAAATGCAAGAAAAGTCACTTCCGGTAGAAATAGAACATGCCAGCTATGAATTTTCTCATAGCCTTTTAATAGGCGTTTTGTTTTTGGCAGGAAATTTCATAAGCAGTCAACAGTAGACATGACAACTCAAGCTGAGGCAAGGCCATCCACACTAGTTTGATTTGTGAAATTTTTTTGCTTTTTTCCTTGATATTAATGCACTTTATGCAACTTTCAACACGTTTTGAACTAATGACAAACATTCTCACACTGTAACAGCTGCTGATCTTGAGTAATCAATTGTTTTTGAATCTTTTGCTCAATAAAACTGTGTGTAGCAAACATGTGTTTTCCTAAGTTGTTATAAATTGTTTTTTATCGAGACTCATTACATATACAAATTCATTTTTAAATTTTGTTTTTCAGAAGGTTTAACATGACTATAGTTTAAATACTTTTTAATAACTCCACAGATAATGTATTTCATCCTCAAGTGAAAAAAATGCATTTTAGATTAACATCTTCCTGTGAAGAAAATATCAGTATAGTTGTCAAAATTTTCCACTTCTCTGTCATTATATTTAGTTTTGTTTTTCAGTGTTAAGATAAGGATTGATATTTTAATTGATAGATTAATGGTTGTTTTGATATGGGAAAATTTGTGACTTAATAAAACTACTGGTAAATGTTAAACAGAATTTAAACTTTTATGCTGTGTTGATTTATAAATAGATTTTATTTGAATCCATCTATGTATTTTAAAAAATGGAAGGTTGTTTTCTTAATTGTTAATATTTTTGTTGCTACTATGTAATAACTTTAAAGTTATAGTTTATATTAGTATATTCAAATTATTATTGAATATTCATTTCAAAAGAAAAATCATTATAGGAAAAACTCTTAACAAAATATAAATACAAATATTTGTTTTAAATAGCATCATCCCAAGTGCATTTATATGGAATATTTTGACATAAGAATATATCTAATGAAACAACAGAAAGTGTCTGAATATATCATCAAAATATTATTGAAATATTAGAAATAATGAGATTCTTATCAAAAATTTGTTGTCAATAATCATTTCAAATAAAATGGGGAACTTTCCTGTTGTAATAATTTTTTTATTTCTTTAAAGTTAGAAAGTAATCGAGCATTATATGATTTTATGGCTTTAAGAACTTCATTATCATCTCAACTAATAATTACATTTTTATCCATCATTTCAATAAACAAAGCAGTTTTAGTTTTCTAAAATCTGTATTATATTAAGTAACAAATAGTAACCTTTCAATGTTGTTCACCTATATATGTCATTTGTTGATCACTAGTTTCTATATATCAGTAAATAATATCCAATGACCTACTTTTTTCCTTTATATTCATGTGTTTTCCATCTTTAATCTGTTATATAAATTGCTTTACTAGGACTTTCTCATATATTCTACTGATTTGTACTTTTATAATTTCTATCTATTCTTTTTATTCTTTGTTCAATATTGTAACTCATGAGAATATGTAACTTTATAAATAAGAGTGCTAAATAATCTAACTTTTGTGTTTTTTGTTTCAGTTCTTTCTCTCTTTCTCTCTGAATAGTTTATTGCTACTATCAAACTCAGTGATGCAATAAATGTTAATTTATTCTAAGATTTTATAGAATCTACCATTTATCATTTCATTGATTTTTCTTTAAGCCTATGTTTTATGAGCATTTTCATTTTGAATGTCAGATTTAATCTGTTCTATAGTTCATTTCTGGTTTAATACTTGATTTGTTACCATTAATGGCTGCAATAAACTGAGTTATTTTCTTACCTGCATTAAAAATATATAATTAATATACAGCAAGTCCCTGCTTAACACAGGGATGCACTCCTAGACGACGACAAGGCGCTAAATGAAACAGTGTTAAATGAGGTCATTTTAACATAGAGTAAATAGGGATAGGGGAACACACTACCAAAAATAAACAAATTTTACTTTAATTTTAAGTTATGTTTATATTAATTTGTATAATAATATATGTTAAATAACACACAAACATGAACACAGAAATGTAAAGTTCATTTTTTGTGATGAAGGTCCTGGATTTTCTGAAAATCTTCTTTTTTGTGATAAAGTTGTGTAGTTTCATTTGTCGCTTTTTTCCCCTTTTCCTTAAGCAAATGTTGATAGCAGGAGATCACATCCAAAATGCCTTGTTTTGCTTTTGCACTCCTTTAAAAATCTGGATCATTCACTACAATTTGATCAACAATTTTGGTTATTGTTACCAAGCTTTTACTAAGGAAATCTGTAGAGAAATTTTTTGGGTTCTTTGTTTGCAGAATCCCTGTTTTATAGTTCTACATGAATTCCTTGTTCTGCCAGTTCTTGAAGGTTGTAGTTGGTAAGGCTTTCACCAGAAACCTGCTGTAACTCTTGAATACCCTGCTCCTCAACATCTAGTCCTGCTGTATCAATTAGGTTGACAATTTGGTGAATGATAGGTGGTTTTTGTTGAGAATTCTTGGATACCTTCAGCCATAACTTCTTCCACACACTGTTCATGCATTTATCAGTTAATTCATGTCAAGCGAAGCCGATATTGCCTATGGCATAAATGATAATATATTTTTTTCCAAAATTGCACCAAACAAACATAGATTTAAAGAAAGTACACCTTTTTGCCACCTGATTAGTTCATGTTTGTAAATAATCGTATTATATACGAATCAATAAAATGCCGCGATAATTTAAATCAGCATAAATTTTGAGCTTTTTTCTAGGCTTTGAGGCAGTGTTAAGCGGGGTCTTACTGTTTATATATATTACTAATAATTGTAGTAATTTTGTTAAAATTATCAATCCATTTTTATTCTTATTCCTGTAGCACAAATATCTCTAATTCGTAACATCCAATTGATGTTTGCTTTTTTTTATGTATATTAATAAAGAATAGGTTAGTAGATTACTTTTTACCATCTATAAAAGATATAGAGTATTAAAATCTGGGATATTTCTCTACTAGTTATACTTTAGCATCTATAACTGAATTGTAAATACAACAGCTTGTAATTCATCTTTGAGAAGTTTTTCCATTTCATATTTAATTTTTATTACTGAAGATAACTGCTCATTTAAACTTAAAACAATTACTTTAAAAGTTCTAAGTTTTTAAATTGTGTTTTTTTAATGCTATTACGTTTCTAAATTTCCTGTGTGATTTTTGTCTTAAATTTAACAGTGGTTGTCTTGGAGATTTGAATTTCCAAAAATTTATATACAGTAATGTTTTAGTTTTAATATTACACATTTTAACATTTAATTTTTTCTAGCAATTTTTACTTTAGTGTTGTTTGTAAAACATTAAAATATTATTAAGAACTAGGCAGAAATGCCCAAAAACACTTGAAAGATGAGTTTTTTTTTATGCTACACTCCAACTGATGACTTAGTGATTGTGATAGTGATTGAATTACAAGTTGGACTTATTTTCTTCTTTAGTTATTAAATTGCAAAGCTATAAGATTAAGTTAAATCTTGAAAACATCATAATTTTTTCTTCCAAAACTTTTTGAATTAAAACCATCAGTTTATTTAGCCATTATTTTAATGTTTATTTTTCAAGATGATGATAATTATATTGACTAAAATTTTTATGATTGATAGATTTATACTGTTTTTGTTTAACAGGCACATAAATTAACGTCCTGTTTATATAACTGAAATAAACTAATTATTGATAAATGATGACACTAAATATGTTGTCATTTTTCAAAAATTCCTCCCCAGTTATTTGCCTTATTTTCAAATGATGATAATTTATTTAAACAATAAAGTTCAAATGCACACACTACATTTGTAAGAAGCCAGAAAATGTTTTAATTTTAGAAAGATTAACATTTTTGGAACATTTACAATTCCATCATCAGATCTATTTGGTACAAAAAAGACAATTAGGATTTTCTAATTATATAATGTGTTCTTTATGTTAAAAAGACGTTTTATTTTTGAATGTTCAGTTCAAAATGTTGGTTTTTTTTGTACTAAACAAATTTGACAATGGAATTGTAAATGCAATTAAATATAATGAGAAATAACTGTCCAAGCAAATGTTTTCGGATCCCTCCTGGGTCCTTCTTCAAGCTACGAATCATTTGTAACGATTAATCATAACGAAGACCAGCCATTTGAAACAAGCACATTAAGAAGCAGGACATTACGTAATGACTTTAGTTTACGAAACCTAGTATGCACGTGATTCCTTTCTGTTTTTGAATTTCACAATTTGAAATATCGTTCCAAACGGCTGGTCTTCGTTCTGATTAATCGTTACAAACGATTTGTAGCTTGAAGGACCCAGGAGGGATCCAAAAACGTTTGCTTGGACAGTTATTTCTACTTCACGCCTGTTAAAGGTTTGAGAGATTAATTGCATCTTACTCTGGTGTGTGATGATTCTTTATTAATGTGAATGTGAATGTTTTCAAAAACACTTACAGTTCATTGTTTTTCATGTCCTCAGCACTTGTAAAGCTGAATAATGAGATGCATACAATCAGTGGCTAAACACAACATTAACCATCTTCACAAGCACAGAGGACACAGCAGTTTTGTGAGAGAATGCTAAAATTATCCAGAACATTGTCTTTCCTGCCCAGGGATTAACAGCCAAAAAAGCAGAAAGTAAAAGGGGAGTGCCTAAACCATAGAGATATGGAATCTTTTCCATTGACATGGAAATAGACTTTGTTTAACAGATTAGGACTGTATGCATATACACAGTTATGTTTCATTTCTTATTGGTTCAGATTGCTTCATGTATATATATTATTGTTTATAGAATCAAGTTCTTGAACTTGTTTGGATGTTTTTGTTTTCCTTTGAGTTTGATTTCCTATCAATTTGATGACCTATCAATTATGCTAAAAATGTTAGAATTTTTTAATAGGGAATTTGTTTTTGATGTTGGGTGGTAAAATATTGAATAACTGCAAGAGCATATTTATTTTGATTTGTTGCCATCTTATTATTAAATAAAAAAATGTCTGATTATATATGTATTGCTTTTATAGTGGTGAATAATCTAATGACAATTTCATTTTATTTAGGATCATTGATTGATTAGATAAATAGATGTTGTTTTGGGAAAATAAAAGTAGAATGAATGGTTATGCTGCCAACAAAGTACAAATTTTGATCATAAGAATAACTTGTAAATAATGACACTATTTTTGATGTAAGAGGTTTTCTGGAACAAGGTACTCATAAATTGGGATCACACTGTATTTAAAACAAATGTTTGGTACAATCAAAACAATATCTTTTAAGAAGTGTTGATATGAAACATTAGCGGTCAGTTTTAAATAATTTATATTATTTATTGAACAGTGATTATGCTATGAAAAAATGTTTATTGTACATTCATTATTAACTTTATCTGTTTTATATTACAATTAATTTTACTACAGTAGAAGTTTGTTAATTTGGCATCTGTGAGACCAGAGTGATGCCAAATTATTGAAAATGCTGGATTACTGAGCATTTTTGTATTTTTGCAAAATTGGATGAGTTATATGCAATCTGTAGCGGATGTTGGCATATATTATATACCAGTGCAGACAGCTGTATGCTTTCAATTTGTTTATGCATCCACTTGTATTCGTCTGAATATCTAATAGTATATCATTATACTGTATTAAGATTGATCATAAAACCTGAAAATGTGTTAATGAACACTTTATTGCATAAAATCAACATTCATAATGATTCATGTACATATATAATTATTTTCTGGGCATGTACTAGTGTCAAGTAGCAAGTGAGTTTTTGATTTATAATTAAATTTTGCCTTTCCCCATATATTTTGAGTTTAGGGAGTTAACACAGCTCAAGTCCCAAAAAATTTGACTGTGTTATATCTCAACTACTATTTCAACACTTTCAACCAGATTTTCATTTGCATGATCCCATAGTAAGATTTGCATAATAAATGGATTGCATCACACTAATTTAAATATTTTAATCATGAATATAATTATTTAGAATTTATTCCTATAAAGAGATATTGATGAAATGCAAGTTAAGCAAAAACCAGTGTTCTTGAGAGCTTGTATGGAACTTAAGGGTAGAGTAGACCCTTTTGTCTCTTAATGGGCTGCTCTTTTAGCCATTTTCTAAAACAAATGAAATGCATAAAATATTTTTTTATTAGTAAAAATAACAGATGACCAACCAATTCTTTCCTGAGAAGTTGATCCTCAGACAAGTTTATCCCTAGGCATGTTTTTCTAGACAGTTCTACCTTAAACAGTTTATTCAAGATAGTCTTCGTATGATTCTTCTCTCCTTCAGACAGTTTCCTTCCATATTTTCAGTGAAGATCCTTACGTAATCCGTTACGATCTTTACGATGATCCGTCTCGAGTTGGTTCTTACGACTCAAGAATGTCCGTACGATGGTTCGAGGAAAGCTACACCTCCACACTCAGTCCAGTGAATATTTACAGTTTATTTACAAAACAAATATTTACAGGATATACAAGTTTGACAACGTTACACACACGATGCAACAAAGGTGTGGTGCCTCACGTAACAGCTTGTCTATTGGGGACTATTAGACTCTGGGAAAACTCCCGTCGGTTTGCGGAGTTGGCTCAACCGCGTGGCCGTCCGGTCTCTACACTAACCCTTCTCAGAGGAATTCCTAAGAGGAGAACACTCTCTCTCTACACCTCACGGGCTTCCTAAGTGTCAGAGACTACCACGTATCCAGTCTCTCGCCCTTCTCCCCGTTCCTCTCGCCACTCTTACAATTTAAAGAGTTTTACGGCGATCACTTGCAACCAATCAGGCTCTGCTTTTCCCCTGGGAGCTTCCAAAGACGTCCGCCCTCCTCCCGACGACGTAGCTTACAGTCGCGTCCGTCCCTTGTTTACGTTTTTCAAGTCGACCAACACGTGGCAAACACATTGACGTGTACCCATAAACGGAGACGCTATCCCTGTGTTCTTCCAGGCTGTTTATAGCCCCTACGCCAGGTGGGACCAATTATCCCGGTCGCGTGGCTTTTCGACCTGCTACGCTAAAAGCGGACCTTTACATTTTCCTTTAGAATATTATTTTCATAATCCTTTGCAATAAATTGTTTGCTATTTTCTGTTTATTTATTTTACAAACAAATGGAAATGTCAGTTGATAATTTTCATCCCCCATTCAACATTTAAACCCTCATTAAAAACAACTCTACTATATTTCCTTTCAGAAGTATGTAGATTATACAAATAATAATTATTTACCAAAAATATTTTTGAAACATAATCTGCCAATCTTGATCAGTCTGTTGGCACCATTTGGATAAAATATATAGAACATTGATTTATTTAATTTATATCTTTCATTTTATTTCAGGGAAAACATTTTTTTTAAATTAATACAACTAATTTCTTTACATATTTTTAGTTGAGTATTTTATACAAGTATACCTAATATTTTACTTTTGTATTCATTAGGAATATAAAACATTATATTTAAATACAGTGTAACATTGAATTATGAAATTTGATATATTCAAGTTTTAAGTTTTATGCAGTTACTACCACAAAACATATATTGTGTAGTATTTATTTCTTGGCACAGTTTTGCATACTGTTATTAAAATGAATGTATAGAGGGTATACTTATAAACCAAATGACATGACTCATTCTAACAGAAATGGTATTACAAACATGTTTTATGTAAATAAGTTATGTACACAAAATTGTGTACATAACTTTATCTCTATAAAATCGTAATTTAAAGTTGTCAGCTGGAATTTTAATAATGTTGATTATGCAAACATAAAGTAGGATAATGGAAATAATTGGCCAAAGTAACATAGAGGATATAACTTCTTTCCTCACATTTTAGAAAGTGAGGAAATATCCTCACTTTCTAAAATGTGAAGAAAAATTTTTCTGGGAAAGAAGTGTCTGGTGCTGAATTGCTCTGGGAAAGACTTGACAAGGAGCCAAATAACATTAATTTTATACGGGTAGGAACCACTAGAAGATACCTTTGTTTTCTCGTTGTCTGGAGAAAAATTTCCAGCTTCCACTCTTTGATGGCCAATCAAAAACTTTTTTTGTATATAAGCATGTGTAGTATACAAATTAGCAATGTATAAAAGAACATAGTTAAACTGGGACAGAGCACTATTCTTCACTCATGCTAGTCAGTGTGTAACTGGTGAATTGTAATATATTGGAACTGATTTTCTTCTTCTAGATTCTTTCCATAATCAGAGACATGTTCAGCGCAGTGGAACCTCACTTAACCAGCATAATTCATTCCAGAGTCTTACTCGTAATGCGAAACAATTTTTCTCACCGAAATTAATGTAAAATACGATAATGTGTTCCACACCGAAAAATATACTCAAATATTTTATGTATAATGTTTATTCAAAGAAAATTATACAATAAACATTGTTAAGGAGCATGAATCATCCTCTTCTAGCGCGGAATTAACCAACCTGAAATGCGAATTTGATTTGCAGAAAACAAAAAAAATTCACGGATAATATGTTTGATAAACACACCAAATGATATGCCAAATTCTTGGTCTATGTAAAGGCTATCTATACTTAAATAATAGAAATTAATTAATTTGACTAGGGGTAGGCAGTTATGCTTTCATCTCATATGAAATTTAATAATTATAAATAGTTAATTTTTAATTCAGATGTTTCTAAAATTTAATTTGGAATTGGTCATTAAATTTAATACGAAATGGCAGCATAACTGCCTACTTCTAGTCAAATTAATTAATTTTTAATATTTATTTATAGCTTTTACGTAGCCCAAGAATTTGGCATATCGTTTGGTGTGTTTATTATATAACGGGCTGTGGTTGTTGTTGATTATACATAATGTGTGTTGGAAAAATGTGTGATCACAAGCAACACGAAGATGCTAGCTGAACGAGTGCTCGATGGAGCATGTGCACAATCCGGGACTTCCCCTCTCCTAGCCACTTGTTATGCAAAAATTTGCTTGTTAAGCGAGTTATTTTTTCACAATTTATTTTGCTTGTTATGCGAGGTTCCACTGTGTTGCAGAATTCTTGCTAAGTATACTTACGCTGTGATGCTAGACTTGTTTCTAACTACTACTTTACTCCTCCCATTGCTAGAATTCTAGCTAATTCAATCAGCTTATTTTGTTTATCCTAACTTTTTCTAATGATGTCATTGTTTTTGTTTCATTGTACAATTTGCAAGATGGCCGCTTGTGCTGGACTAAATATATTTTTTTGTAATGAGCATAAAATTATGATAAATTATCTTATCATAAAGCTAAGGTGATTGCCATATACCATTTTACACATGATCAGTCTAACTTGTTAACTCAGCACATGGTTCAAGGATACTCAGAACACTTTAGCTCCAGCCTCCTAGACTTCTTACTTTGCATTCTTCATTACTGAACAGGGCCCAGATTAAATTTAAAATTGCAGCATTTCAGTTTCATAATAATCTTTGTATTTGTAATACCACTATTGTTTTTTAGTCAAAGTCCAGTTCTGGCATTTTAATGAACTCTGGTGTGAGGGTTTTTTTTGTAGTAGTTTAAGTTTGGAGCTTCTACTGTATATGTACAATTCACAAAAACTACATGGAGTGCATGTATGAGAAACTGCTTTTAGCAGCATTGCCCTCACTTTGTGAGAAAGAAAATACATCAGTTGCATATGTTACTGAACACACAACAGTTGATCTAACTCTAACAAGCAATGTTCATCCAGTAGAATATAATATAGACTATGTATAATTTATCATATTATACTGCCAGAGAGTATGATATTAACAAACTCCTACTGTATATAATATAATAGCAATTCTATGTGAATAAGGGAATTTTAATGATTATCAATATACAATATATTATCTAGATATATTATTTACATTTGTTTCTAAATATTTGGGCAGTGAAAACATCATAGTTTAGAATTTATAAATTATTATAAAAATCTTTAGTGAACAAAATGCATAATAGAGATATTATATAACTAAAAACCTTTCAAGGAATAATGTATTGCTTTTTCACTCAGCATTATCATAAAAATATTATGTATTAAGCTAGTTGCTGCTAGAGTTAGAGAATGCATAATCTATTTATTATATATTCCATAATCAATCATTTTAAACAATTAGGCTATATGTATAAAAGTAATTTCATAAAACTTTTACTTTTCTTTAAATAAAAATTTTTATCCTAAATTATTTCTGAAAAACTTATTTAGAATAAATTTAATTTACTAACATTTACTTTTAAATATTTAATGAAAAGTAAAATTTAGAAGAGAGAAATAGAACAAAGACTTATGTAACTAATCAAAGTACAAAATGAATAGACCTGTTTTATCTAATGAAGATGGTGGAAAAATTATATGAAGTGTTAAATCAATAATTGTTGATAGAGATAAGCTAAGTCTGTTAAATATGTTAGAAACTTGTCATTTAATTATTGAATTAATTCTGTAATTGAAAAACAGGTTTGTTGTTCTGTTTTAGTACAACAAAAAAAAATTACTACTGGTAATTGTTGAAGTCAATGTTGTTATTGTGAAATAGTGTCCTTAGTAATTTTCTATTTCATTTAATCTGTGAAATATTTTAATGATATAATGATAAGTTCTGACATTAATCAAAATTAATTTAAATGAAATATAATTTTATAATACATCCTATTGTGTCTTTTATTGGTTTGTTTTTCACATGATTTATTTTGATTTAATACATTTCAATAAATTTACCTTTTTAAAAATCATTGTTTGATTTTTAATTCTAAAAGAATTTTTGCTTCCTTTTCTAGAAAAAATTGCTTTTTTTAAAAAAATTTCTTAAAATTTGCATTTAAAAGCTGCTGCATACACTCAAGTAACTTTTAAGATTTGGTTGTTTTTTATGATTTATTTGATAGGTGTAGGTACAGTTCTAAGTGTTCTTCACACGTGTAATTCTTAAATAGGGACCGGTTTACCATGAGGCAAGCCCCGCCTTGTCAGATTGTCCATTTGTTGCATTTCCTTATTCCATCGACCCAATTCAATCCTTTCAATATGGAATAGTATTTGTTATACCATTTGGTTTTTAAAAGTAATATTTTGTTTAGACATATCGTGTTATACAAAATGGTATTAATTGGTATATTGTATTATTTTTACTGGTTTTAAAAGATCTTGAACTAATCTTCCATTTTCTTTATAGTAAATATTTCTTTTGAAACTGTTGGCTGAGTAACCTCAACCTAGGTAACAGCAACAGTATGTAACTTCAACACTAAATCCTTCCTACTATAGATTCTTGTCCAGATGTCGACTTAGTTGTCCTGTAAAGACTTTGTCATCTTTCATGTGAAGTTTTCCGGAATGTATTTATGATGTAAAAACAGAATTTTGTATATTTTAGTCACTTATTATTTTGACAGTTTGCAGTCAATAAGATGATGATATATTTGTTTATTCAAAATTCTCCATAAATTTTTTTTATTGGTGATAAATCTGGGCTACTAGGTGACCAAGGAAGAACAATACATGTTTTGCTGCAAGCCATTCTGTAGTTACTTCTGTCATATGAAGTCTGGCATTGAAATGCTGAGATTGTCTTTGAGAATTTTGATGTAATCTTTGGCCTCCTTTTTTATTGCATTATATCCTTTACAAACTCAAAGCATAATATGTCTGATGTGCTTTTATCTGAAGTGAAAGTTAAAAATAAACTTATAAACAAAGAATATAATCTCACATTAGTAAGAGTGTTAAATTTCACAACTATTATAATTAAGTCAAGTATGTTCATTAGCATTGGCAGTTAAAAATATGCAATAAGTTTGTTCAATCAAATATAATCGTGACATCAGATGTGTGTGGAAACAACGAAGCCTCAGAAATGTTGTAGTATCAACAGTTGGTGAAAAAAGAACGCATTTGCAAAACATGAAAATGGTACACTGTGGCATATCTGATGGCCATGTTTAAGATGCCTAAGTTGATGGTGTACAACCAATAAGTTCATATTTCACTGTATATTCCACTTCAATAGATGATAAAGTAACCAAACTTTCTGCTTGACCAGGAAATTGAACTGTTACCAAGCTGGAATAAATAACCACTCAATGATTTCCTATCTCTAGAATCTCTTAGTCTGCTTAACAAGATATCTAGAATCAGCTTAGTCTACATTAACAAAGCAAATCACATCCAGTTTCTTACCAGCTGAAATCTATAATTTAAATTTAGAGTTTGTTTAAGGTAATTTATCACTTTCTTCACTGCATTCTAGTTCTCCTGTCAAGGAGAACTAGAATGCAGTGAAGAAATTATAGTTCTCTGTATAGAAAGAATTCTATATAGAAAACTATATCAGGGTGTAGTCATAGTTTTATATAATAATGCCCTTATTGCTAATCTCTGTGCATCATTATTTGATAAAAGATTACTCTCATTATCATGTTTCAAATACAGTAGAGACTCGTAAATCAGCACCCCGGTAATCAGAATCGCTGGTAATCGGCACGATTTTCAGTCGGACTGTGTCGTGCTGAATCGAACGTTTTTGATACTAAATTTACTTCTAAAGTATAATTTTCATGTTTTTATATTCTTCAATATATTTATTTTGTTTGTACAAAATGCAGAAATAATTTTTAATGATACGATAGCCTCGATTATTATTATAAAAATTTTCGTTAGAAGTTCTTATCCTCTTTTCATTGAACCTGAATTCCTAAATAGTATGTGATGTCTCCTAGATTCATGTTGATGAGAGAAAGCTTTTAGCTTTCTCTCATCAACATGAATAATTGTTAAATTGTCAACATACATCAAAATATATATTTAATGTCACTTCTTGAACTTAGAATATAAACATAGATTGGCTTGACTTTGTTTACCTGGTATATCCTTGCTTTAATAAAAGATAATTTATTTTAGTGTTACAACATTGGGCTGATTGATTGAGTCCATGTAGCAAACAATGTAACTTGCATGTAAGATGTTCTTTTCAGTTTGATATGTTCTTCAGGTTGACATACACATTTCCTCTTCAATGTGCAGTCTTTGCATCAAAGTCCTTGGCTTTTATTTTTTGTGTGGTAGCTATATGTAACAGGATCCTAAAAGAACTTTGTTTTGGAAAACCTCATGGTTGTGGCAGGCAAAGTTTGAGCAATTGCTCTCAAAACCAGCGATACCAAAGAAGATTGGAGAATGAGAACAAGACCCACCATGAGTGTTGAAGTGATTGTGGAACTTTAAGATAACTAATTAAGTTAGCTGAAAACATAAGTTTAAAAAAAAAAACTGGATTATAAAGGTTTAGTTTTACTTTAATTTTAATCTGTTATGTTTGATAAAGTTATTTGAACATATGAAGGTGGTCGTTTTTTCTGGAATTTTGTTATTGCATTGCATATGTTACATAGTCCAATTTTTGTTTTTCTCTGGGGGACTCTCCTCCACACACTGCCACTTTTCCCATCATTTTGGTAACTGTGCTGTATGAAGAATTGTTTTTTAGTTGGTGTTGGAGCCCAGTTCATGGTGAAGGGAATCAACCAAATTGGGTGGGGAATTCTGGACAATCCAGTTTACAGTCTGGATCTGTCACTGTGCAGTTATCTGTTTGGTCCTTTGAAAGAAGTCTTAGGATATGAAAGATTCACCTCAAATACTGAAGTCAGAATTTGTTAGTGATTCTGACACCAGCCAAAATATTTCTATTCTGCAAGCAAAGCATTCTTGCCAAAACAGTTGGATATGTCAGTGTGTGAAGGGAGAAGTACTTGAGAAGCATATAAATTGGGACTACATAACACACACAGTTCCATTACCATGACTGAAATTCTGAACAGAAGTTGAACTGTTCTTGTAATCTTACATAAGCTCTTTTTTGCATAAATTCTGCTGCTATTTATTTACTTGCATTAATTTCATCATGCCTATACATTTTATTTTCAATGTAAAATTCTTTAAATATTAAAATTGTGTGTGTATAATATACATAGTTTTTATGGCTGATTCTTTGAAAACATTCATAAAAATTAAATATTTTACTTTATAAAAATAAAAATTGTGGAATAATTTTTATTCTACAATTTCAACAATATTATTTCAACTTTGTATTCCTTTCATTTCTAAAAGATGCCCAAAAACTTCTAATTAATAAATAAGATAAATGCCAATACTTAAACTTAATCCATTAATGGTAAAGAATTAAAATAATTAATATGAGAACAAAATTAATTTTATTTAAAATATATTAAGAATAGGCTATATATGAGAATAGAAAAAATAGTGATATTCTCAAAAAAATTTTATTTACATATCAATAGCTGCATTTGAATGTGCATTTCAAAATTCATACAGCCTACTATTGTAGACTATTTTGTAATACATAGGAAAAAAATTTTCATTTTTTACAGTGAACTTCAAATTTGTATTTGTTTTTTGAGATTACTTTTCATATACGGTTTAATAACCCTTTTTTCCAGTTTTTGTTGATTGCCATCTTCATGTATACTATATATTTTTTTCATTATTACAATATTTAGATTCAAATGCTTCTTTTCTAATTTTATATTGAAAGACTTAAATGTAAGTGAAATTCTGATTGAGATATTTTACTATTTATGAACTGAAATGACCTTTGTATAAGTTTATTAACAATCATATTGTTAATATTATTGATAATGGCAATCCCCCTACTTTTCCGTTTTTTATCATTTTTACTTTCAATTTTGTTGTGAAATTCGATTTATTACATAAATCTAATCAATCATATATGTAATATCTTGAGTTATATAAGATTATAGAATATATTTTTTTGTGTTGTGCATTTATTAATCCTAATTGTGATATTTACATTGTCATTCTGTTGTACACTATACAATATTTTTTGTCTCACAAAGACCTTTTTTTTCTTTTTTTTTTCTTTTTTTTTTTTTTTTGTACCTAAAATTTATCTGAAAATTAATTTGTATCCTGTAAGTTTGAATGCATTTTAAGCCTGGTGCAAACTAGTTGATGCTGTTGCTTTCGATGTGACATCAGAAGAGATTTGTGTATAATGTGACTGCTTTCCTTTGATCTTGCGATATTGTGGCTCTTGATATAGTTCTTAAGAATTGATGAACATTTTCTTTTGTTCCTCTATGAACTATTGCTTGTTTACGATATGACGAAACTCAATGATCATGATATGTTGCTTATAGTTGCTTGCTACAACTTTGTTTTTTATATTCATGTGTGTTAGGTTCAAAGACCGAAATCGCTCATTGAGCGAAAAAAAAGCCCGCAAAGTGAAATTTGTGTTGTGGCATTTGTAAAAATGGCCACAATGTGTTGTGGCTAACTCAAAATGACCACAAAGTGAAATTCGTGTCATGGCTTTCATGATATTTGACCACGACGCGTTCTGGTTAGGTTAGGCTAGATTACTCGGACAGATTGAAATTGGTTAGAATGTTTTAGTTATGGTGCCTGATGTTGATTAGGGACATGCAGCTCCCAGAAATGTTTTAGCTGTTGTCGTGAGCATTAATCCATCAGGTCTGTATCAGTTAAGACACGAGGGTCTTGATCGACTTTATGCTCATAATGAATTTACAATTTCTGAGACATTCAGACCTTTATTAACATTCAGGACGTACCCTCAACTTCACACTTCGCTCAGCATCCTGGAAGTAAGCAAGGGTTTATAATGTGTCACTGTAAAAGATACTGTATTGATAAAAAATGCAAATGTTGCTTAAAGAACATAAAATGCAACTCGAAACGTCACGGTAATAGTTGTTGTAAAAATAAATAACTCTGAAACATTCTTGATTCTCATAAAAAAGACTGATTTATGAATAAAAGTTCCTGACAAAGTAATTATTTTTAGTAAATTAGTTGTTAAAAAACATTGACATATCGAGTACTGCAACATATTTTCACAAATGATTACATGTTGAAAAGTAACCCTTTAACTAACCTAACCTAACCAGAACATGTTGTCAAATATCGTGACAGCCACGACACGAATTTCACTTTGTTGTCATTTTGAGTTAGCCACAATGCGTTGTGGCCATTTTTACGAATGCCATGACACAAATTTTGCTTCATGGCTATTTTGAAACGATCACAGTGAGTTGTGGTTGTTTTTTTTTTTTTGCTCAATGAGTGATTTCGGTCTTTGAGCCTAACATATGCAGTGAATTAACTAGTGATAAATTTTCTTTGATGATATACTGTATTTACTCGAATATAAGACGGCCTCGCATATAGGACGAGGTGTGACTTTAAAGATCAAAATAAAAAAAAAATTAGATTTATTAATACAATTCTAATTTTATTTCGTTTAATCACAAGTAAAATATCAAACGAACATAGAACACGCACACATTGTCCTGCAAAAATTACTGGAATTTTAAACTTTAAGGAAAATTCTTGTAAAATGAACAACATAACTTGTTCATGTAAAGCTGGACAATCTGGAACCTCTTTTTTTTTGTCAATTCTTAACAGTTGAATCCACTCTCCATCGATTACACTTATGAGTTTCTCCAAATTCTAATTTCTGAGTAATCATCTGTTTTCAACTGAGAATGGATTAAAACTCATATCGGGCTCCCGTGTGATTTTTGGAATTTCAATCTGGAATTCAATTCAAAAGCTTTGCTTTTCCTATTGCTATTCATCTTTACTCCTGACAATATACAAGAATGATTCAAATGACCCAGATAAAATACTTATGTTTTTAAATACAAGAGGGTAAGCATCTGGTAAAAAATGCGAATACACAGTTCACAAATAATATTTGCAAAAATGCAAAGAATCCTTTTGGATGGCTTGACCATAATCCATCAAGTCTTTACAATATTAAGCAGCATGTCTTTCTTTTGAAGGATATGAGATGGAGTGATGTCAGATTGATGACTGCACGGTTTATTGTCAAATCTATGACAATCATGCAAATTTGGTTTGATAACACAGCCAATCAGTTTGCAACTTGGTGGTCATCTTGAATGTACACCATATTCTTCAAATGAAAGATGTGCTGCTTAATATTGTAAAGACTTGATGGATTATGGTCAAACCATTCAAAAGGATTCTGAAATTGTTTTGTTCATCCAATAACAGTTCAGAAAATGTTAAAGATTTATTTTATTACATTTCCAACTGAAAAGTTGTTTAATGAACTAATTTTATATGAATGTCACTTTAAATTAATATAAAATGAAGTAAATAAATTAAAATTACAATAATGTCACTTTTTTAGTTTTGATTTCATAAAAATGTAAATATGTAAACAAAACATTGTTCAATCAAGCTAGGGCTATCATTTTAAATGTATATGTTACCGGCAAAACTCGATTTTATGCCAAACTAGTTTAGAATTATTATTCAAATATATTAATGGTTAAAATAAAATTAAAAGGCAATCAATTACATGAACAATATTTATTTATAGTCTACTTAATTATAAAAAATGGGGTTGATGTTACCCTAGATATCGAAGGTGGCGGCTTGTCTCTGATTTCAGCAATTAGAAGACAGGGAATAGTGGGGACGCACGTTCTAACCTAACCTAACCTAACCTATTCTAATAAATTACCATAATTATTAGCAACCAAATTATTAGAATAGGTTAGAACGTGCATCCCCACTGTTCCCTGTCTTCTGATCGCTGGAATCGGAGACGAGCCGCCATCTTCAATACCTAGTGTAACATTAACCAAAAACGGTATTGATTAGAAGTGACACAACACTTGTACAAAACTATAAAATAAAAATAAGCTAATCAGTACTTATCAATTTGTATATTTTTATTAAGCCATGCACTTTTAAAAGTAATTAACTTTCAAAAATATTTTCAAAAATTCAAATGAAATAATAAAAATAACTTTTAAAATCAAACTAAAATTAAAAATGAACTTATTTGTGTTTTATGATGAACTTAAATTAACCATTAATATATTTAACCATTAATATACTTGAATAATAATTCTAAACTAGTTTGGCATAAAATCAGGTTTTGCCGGTAACATATATAATTATTTTTGTCTACTTTATAGCTTATTAGAATGGCAATTATTGCATCACATTTTATCTAACAAAGTTCTCTAAAATAATATGTAGCTAAAGGATAATTACTGTAAATTTCAGCTTGCAAATTACAATTAAAATGGGAGTGTTTAATAATATCAATTAGTGTGAATTAAACATTGTAGAAATTATTGGGAGAGAATTTAGTTTTCTCCCATTAATTTCCAACATGTTTAATTCACACTTTAATTGATATACATGTCTTAAAATGTCTAATAATATCTTTTTGGTTTCGGAGAAAAATCACTGTCACAGACGAATGTATGCTGTGCATAAAAGATTTTTCGTGTTTTCTTGAGTGATGTAGACATAAGAAAAGATGTTTGAGTTTATACTTGCAATCTAAAATTGGTGCACAACCTGCATCTTCTTTCAAATTGCCTTTTTAAATACAGATAGTCCATTGATTATCCACACAAAATTATATTAGTCAAGATGTTCTTTATACATTAGATTTTAGTTTTGATGTTCTCACTGTATTCAGAAGCTTGATTTAAAACAAATTAGTTTTAAAATTTGATTTTATATATATATATAATAAAATTTTTGTTTTGATATTAATATAGAGCACTTTATATCTTATATATTGAATATAAGAAGTAAGATTGCTGCTTTTTTTAGTTTTTTAATAAAACATTCCATTACTGATATCTTGCACAGTATCACTTATAATACGATCAAAAATGTCTTGAAGTTTGAAAAAGTTTATTTTTTTTTATTATTTTTTTTTATATTGATTGTTGCACTTATTTTTATTTATTTTTTCAGGTACTTTTGTATATACTGTATATCATGAGTTCAGTCTCAACACAGAGAATGGGAAAAACAAAAGAAAAGGGAGCTAAAACACAGCCTGTAACTCAGACAAAGTCATCTCCAGAAGGGACAAAGATTGCAGACAGTGTAAATCCAAAAATTCAGGTATTACATAATGAAAATTTTATTTATATTGTTAGCATTATATAAATATAACAGAATCAGTGACTCAGCTCCATATATTGTTTGCTATCTTTGTCAAAGGCATTGCAATAGAATTAATGTAATACTATGAAATGTAGAGAGAGAATTTTTAATTTGAGCTGTGATCTTGTTTGAAAAAGCACAAATATGAGTTTTTATATGATCAAGGTCATGTTAAAAATTATATTTTGTCTTAAAATTTTATTTTAACAGTAACAGTTTTTATTCAATGATTGACAATGCCACTAATATATACAAGGGTCATCAGAAAACTAGTCCAGTCATTACTGGCAGCCAAGTACTGTACATCCAGTCATAGTTCAGCCTATACAGTTGTGTCATGTAAATCCTGGCAGAGACGAATAACATTTTGATCACCAAGATGATTGCTAATCCTGCTAAATGAGAAGTTCCCCATGATAAGATTCTCACAGGCAAAAAACCTGACTGCTGTAGAAATTCGCTGTCAATTGTGTAATATCTACAGACTGATGAGCAACTCTAAAGTTACACTGGTGCTGTAAATATAGTAAAGTCATACGAATGTTCATGATAATGAGAGGAATGAATCCCCCATGATATTGACTGATACCATTGTGAAACAAGTGAAGCAGAAAATTTGAGAGAACTAAAGTTTTATGATTACAGAGCTGAATATACATTCTCCTCAATTGTCATATTCTGTGCTTTGTGAAATTGTGACAACCAAATTGCAACAGCACAAGATATGTGCAAGATGCATACTGAAAATGTTGACTGATTAGTACAAATCACAGAAAATGGCTTTGGCATCAATTATTCAACAACAAACTAGTGAATGTGACTGCTTTCTGAATCACGTTACTGGTGATGGAGACCTGAGACTCATATGTAAACATTGAAAGCAAAAAGCAATCTGCAGTGAATGTATTCTGGTTCCCTAAAACAAAAAATTCAAGGCAGTATTGTCTGTCAATATGATCTTTAGACTGAATCTTTTGGGACTGAAAAGGTGTTCTGCTCATTGAATTTCTGTCACACAGAAACAGTGTAAGTTCTAAAACTTATTGTTCCATTTTTCAAAAATTAAGGAGATACAACAATGCCCACCCATGCATTGCAAATCTCATCAAAGATGTTTTATAAACTGGAATATTTTTATTGCAAATAGTAGTAGTGCACTTTACTTTAACTCAGTATAATATAGACTTTGTAGTAATCTAAATTTTTTGTTTTTAGGAATTTTGTTGTAAATATACATAAATTTCTTTCAGATTTTTATATACTCTAGAAATAATTTGTTATCTTCATAACTGTTTTTTTTAGGTTTGAATATGTGAGAGAACAATGGTTTTAAACATGGCTCATGCTTACTTGCATTTGATGTATTTGACAGTTCATTTCATTATTCTTTTTTTACCCAACTTGACAATTGTTTTTTTCAGTAAAAAAAAATTAAGTTTTAGAATTGTCTTATTTTAAATCTGAATAATTTGGCATTTTATTATATAAAGATAATTTACCCTGTTATTAATCTGCAACCATAAACTATATTTTTTTCCATTTAAAAGGGGAAAAAAGCAGTTATTTTTATAATAATCATAAAAAGACACTTTACGCCAACATTGGCTGTAAGCTATTGAAAGAACTAACAAGTGTGTCTTAATTATAAATCATAATTGTAATGCCACAACACTAAGGTGTCAATTATTTCAGTTATTTTTAATTATTATTCATTAATAAACCATGTAATCTGTTACAAAAATATAAATTTATTAAATTTGTCTCTTAATAAATATCCTGAATTTTATATTATCAAACTAGAAGAAAATATAATTAAGAATTAACTATTTTGTTGTGCAATCAAAATTATTAATTAAAATGGAAATGATAAATGGTACCATTTAAATCACAATAATTTATAATTTTTGGACTTTATTTTTATTTTTAGACTAGTTCATTGCAAACTAATTCCTTCTCTCAAACTGAGTGTGTGAAGGATAATTGTGAGGGGGTTTGATAAAAATTAAAATATTTCAAAAACAAATTTTATCAATATTAGGAGTCCTCTCAAATTTACAATTTTGTCTAACATGGCATTTTTAAATTTGTGAAATGTTTTAAAATTTAAATGTGCTGATTGATACTATAATAGAGGCTTGGTTTAATCTACTTTGTTGCATTTTGTGATGACTCACCATTACACATCACTGTTACAATAACATCAAGTAATATTAATGTCAAATGATAATAGTGAATTAATGGAGAAAATTTTTCTTGGGTCAAAACATACAATTCTGATTTTTTAAGGTGATATTTCAACTATTCATGCAAGAATTTCGAAAAATGATTTGACATCACAAATTTCACTATAATGGTGATTTCAGAAAAACGTTTTGCAAATGAAATGTAAGTGTAATATTATGAATGATGCATTTACATACTATTAATTACCATTACCAGCTTCTTGTGATAGTGAAAAACAACAAAGTGTCTCACATTCTAGAAATGACTGCTTAAAGAAAAACAATGAACACAAAAATCAAGATAATTGTGTATTATTTTTAGAGTGTGATTTCTGGCTTATCACTACAAAATAAGTTTTTAATAAATAGACAACAGTTACTTCCTTTTACATTAAAATTCAAACAAAAATAATAATAATACATGAAGACTATTTTATAAATTAGTTAGACTTAACTAAAAAAAAAATATTAAATTACTTTTTTAACATCAACTATAACTTCATAAAAATTAATCCTAATTTATGTTTAATTGACATATATAGAATAAATGAGACAATAATCGAAGTTGAACAGTTTACCATATTGCTGATTGTTGAATATGTTGACATACAATACATCAACATATTCAACACTCAGCTATTATGAGGTTTTTGTTAGAATTCATTATTGATTACAAGGAAGTTCCTCCTCCTCATAAGGAATGAATCTTCCTTTTAATTTGTTCTTAGTGATATGTGGATGGTTTTCTGTTTATTTGGACTTTCCCCAATTTTGTTATTGATAAGTAGGTTTAGAAGTTTGGATGACTGATTTTGGATGACTGAAATGAATTTTGATAAAATAAAAAATATATCATGGATATCTTTTAACCAGGTCATTGGACAGGTATCTTATACAATTGATGTGTTATGGTACTTTTATCACAGATTTAAAAATTTTTACTTTTGATTTCAGAACAAGCAAATCAATTTGACTTGCAGATTTTGTAGTCAAACACAAGCTATATTTAAAAGCTTCAGATAGGCTAATGAGAATAAGGTGACTGTTATCAAATTGACAACATTGTGTTACCTTATTTTTACTGTTTTCAATGAATTATATTTTGTTGCTTGTCTTGAACTCTGTTCTCAGAAACTCATTTGATTTTCTTTCTGGTTAATGATGACAAAAACCTTGCATTTGTATGTTTCCTTATTGTGACCTTTGTTTTTCTGAAGAGGTTTAAATTGTTCTTGGAGTACAGTTTGTCATGCTCTGTAGTAACTGTTACATCTGGAAACAATTTTACTTTGTCTACATGTGGAATTCTACTAATTTTAATTTTCCACTTTAAGTTTTCTTTGTGCCTATTCCATTTTTACATTGGACAAGTTTTTGGCTTATAGTAAAATTAAAATGAAATGGTTTTGTGTGTTGAAAGTTTTTTTCATTTAGGCAGGTTTTTGTTTTATTTGGATACTGTTTTAGACAGGTTTTACTTTACTGCATAATTTCTGAAAAACTTCCTTCTGATAAGATTTCAAATCATTCGGTATTTGTGCCTCAGCTATGCAAATTGCTATATGAACACTACACTCTATGGATGCTATATAAGATAAACTGGGTGACCACAAAGAAAGCTATGTTGTGGTCATTGGACAGATAGTGATTCTTCTTCTGATGATGATTTACTTTTACCATTGCTCAAAAAGGAAATAAAGTGGGTTTACAAATTGAATAAATAAAAATATGAATAAAATGAATTTCATTATCTGATGGAAGATCTTTGTAAACATAAAAAGCTAAATTCAAAGAATATTATTATTTGATTCTCTCCCTGTTTGATGATATTTCTCAGTAGATTGTTCCATAAACACTAATGTTTCCAAATTTCTTCTATTAAAGTTTTGTGTCTAATATGGTGGTGAACTTTTTGACTTGTAACAAGTGTGGTGTATAAAGTGGTGTGTGTGTGAGGTTTCAGGCATGGACATTCATAGCCAAAATGTTAAAATTGAAAAAGAAGATAAACCTTGACAGCAACTACTAACAGAAATAAGCAAGACAGGACCATCTAAATCAGAATTTAATTCAGATTTATGTTTGGCATTAATATCAGTAAATATTTCTCTTTGGAAATTGAATAACTCAATGCATCAGATGAATTTACATTGCAAAAGAACTGCATTTTGTTTTGTTATGAGGGGAAAAAATACAAACCAAGTGCAGAACCTCTATTTTGATAAAGCAATTATTTAGTCGGACAAAGTACTGCAAATGTGATTGTGTTTTGTCGCTTGTCAAAAGGAATTGTATAAAGCATTGTCAATGGAAGTTTTCAATGATGCTTTGTGGCCCAAAGAAATCTGTGTGAAAGTACTTGTCAGCAACATTGCTTTGTACATAATGAAGGCTGCAGAAGATTTGAAAATCTTATGTACAAAGCTTTTGCACTTTACTTATCCAGCTCATAATCTACCTCACATAAAAATGTGAGAGACCAATATTTAAGCATAGATTTACTAGTAGTAAATGTTAAAGTATTTCCAAAGCTTTTACTTGAGTTCAGTAGTTTGAGGTTTATTCCTGGATTGCCTTCACTATTGTCACAAATAGGGGATGTAGTTGCATGCAGTGCTTTACTGTGCAGACAATTTTGATAAAATAAAAAATATATCATGGATATCTTTTAACCCATTGATGCTCTTGCAATTAGGCATTCTCAAAAATTGCATAGTAGAAGCTCATGAAAATGATATTGCATACATTAGATCAAATTTTCATTGCCTTATTGATGCAATAATCAAACTAGAAAAGCAAAGCCAACTGCTCAATACTTCCTTGCATCTAATTTAGTAAGTTTCTGAAAAACTGGAAAATGCATAGAATCCAATAGCAAAGAAAAAGCTATGAGACATACTTCTAAGAAATCCATCAATCCAGAAACTATGCAAAATATTTCAGACATGTTTTGTACATAAGTCATTACATTAAATTATCTAATTTAAAGCATGTTTTTGCCACTTAGACAATGGAAACTGTTGAGCCCAACTAGACATGTAAAAATTGCTTATTATACAATAATTATTAGTAGTAAAATCTAATAATTTTTGGTGCAAATAAATAAGTTTTATGTTAGCATATTTTATTGTATATTTGTTGTTTTATTAATGCACATATTTATGCATATTTCAGATGTTTTTAGCATGTAACTATCTTGGTCTTAATCATCAGTATAGGACATTTCAGAGTGATTTACAAAAACATAATCTACTGTGTTAAAAATAGGATTACATACAGTTGTAGCATAATTTTGTTCTAATTTTGTGCTTACTAGAGCAAATTATGTTCTGATATACTTGTCCTGTGAGGCAATGTTCTCATCTAAAATGTTTGGTAGAGAAGCAAAGTTTAGCTGCTTGTTGCAATTTTTGTTATGTTTTATTTTGAAATAAAACTATTTTGTTGAGTTAAAGCTCGTTTATTTTTAGTTCAATCTTATAAAAGTTTTTTTATAATGAAGAAATTACTTTAATTGGACAAAATTTGAATCCAAAATTATAAAAGGACAACACTGGTAGTTTGCATAAATTAAGAAAGTTTCATGTTTTGGTGGTGGTTGTTTTAAAAAATGGCTGTTTTTTTTCTTGTTTTATTTAAATTAAAATTCCTAAGTATCTGTATACATATACAGTAGTTCTAGAACTACATGTTTCAAAGTGCCGTTTGTCCAGACTGTTTTTATGGTGATACTTGTGGTAGAATAAGGTTTGTTAACTTTAAAATGAAGATATACTGTACAAAGAATGAATTGGCCAGCCAGGTCTTTCTTTATTCATCAAACATATTTGGGATATTTTAGTATGGCTTCTTACAAGTCACTTCTGGGAACAACTTATCAATTCTGCTGAAGGAGGAATGGGAGTATCTCCCTACTGAGCTCCTGAACCATGTTGTTGGAAGCATTGAGGGATCATTGTATGGGTCAACTTTAATTGCTCTGTACAAGTCCCACATTTTATTGGAATGCAATTTGAAAAAATTGTAGACCTGTAAATTCTCACTGTCGTCTGTCTTTCCTTAATCTCGAGAATGGAGTTAGATGAAATCTGAGACCAGATATGGAAAGCTTAGGGGCGGGAAGCCCAATTAACTGTATATGAACTTCCGATGCAAACTGGAAGTCTCATTATTTTAATTCAAAAATTTTCCCCTGTAAGGAGTTATTAATTTCAGGTACAGTTTAAATAAAAGTCTAAATACTATCAATGTCTAAAGAAGATTACAAACTCACATTTTATTTTAATCACATTGGAAATTGACCCTCTCAGTTTTCAGTGATATACCAATGTGTTCAGTGATAGTCTGCAAATTTCATTTAAATATTTGAATCTGTCTCTCTTAATTCATGTGCAGCAGTATATATCATTTTGCAAAAATTTTAAGGTTTCACTTCAATTCCATTGTAATTTCCAAAACTAAAATTAAATGAACTGAATATTTTAGAACAGTGATCGCCAACCTTCTTGACCTCGTGGACCACTAAACTCAATTTTGAATCCCGCAGACCACTATTAATTTTTTTTAACTGATACAAACATCTATAGAATAATGATCATAAAGGTTCTATTTTACTTTTACTTAATTAATATGGAATTCACTTGTTTTATTGTAACAAATTAGTGTAAGGTTTGTTGCTGCTTGTTTGAAATAAGTTTAAGAATTCTTGGATCTTTTCCGTGAAGGACGACAATCACACTTGCAACATTATTTGTTGATTTTGTGATATTATTATTTATTGATAAGTCATTTTGTGTATAGTTTTAGATTTGAATTAAAAAAAACCCTCAATGAGTGATAAAAAGCAACCAAGAATTTTGCACTTCTTTCATAATACTTTGTGTAACTTTTAAAAAAAATAAAGGGAGTTTAATAAATATGAAGTTTTTTGGTTGAAGTATAGCATCTTTCATTAATTATTTGCACGCTAGTTAAATCACTCGAAATCGGATTTAAAGAGTATTTTTACTTGAATTTTAACCTAAAAATTTTTATTTTTAGAGTTTTAAATTAAAAAAAGAATTTTAGATATAATACCGATCCCATTGATCTTTCACCTCTTTGAATAAACTTTGTGTAACCTTGAGTTAATCAATGTTCAAATTTCTCCATGGACCATCAGTTAGATTGCTATCTTCAACTGATGGTCCATGGAGAAATTTATAAATGTTTTAGAAAACAATTTATAATAAAATTTATATTTATTTTAAATATTTAAATTTTGTTACAGCCTACAGCTGAACAGATGAGAATTGCACAAATTGTGAATGAAGTTAACAAATTAGATCCGGATTTAAAGGAAAAAGTGGAACAGGTACGTTTGCTTAAGCTTTTTAAACATTTAGAAATATCTTTTAGAATTAGTTTCATTTTTAGGTCATATTCATACTTTTTTTAAAAAGTTCTATATTTAGAAAAAAAGCACTATTTTTAGCTATAAAAAGAATAGCAGTAAAATTATTTCTGAACAATTATAACAGGCAGATTTGTATTTTCAACTTGATACTTGATTAGTAATGGACCAGCTGCAAGAATCATAATTTTGATAACAAAATCTCTTCCTGACATGTCTATTTTGCATTTAGTCCAATTTATTCAAATCTTTTAGTATATGTTGTTTATTTTATAACTTTGATAACTGGTCATCCTCAGGAGTAGGAAAATACAGACCAGTCAAAATAGTTTACCTCAAGGTAAGTGGTAAACTACTTAGCTTCAGGTAAACTATTTTGTGTATCAGACAATAACTTTTATTTTTCTGTGAATGTTTAAAATATAGTTGGCTTTTACATTATATTTATATTATATAATAAAGAAAATAAATATTTTTTGAATTTTTATTTCTCAAATTTTGAATTAAATAGCCACATCCTTTATCTTTGTACTCAATACCTCAATGCATTCTTTCATTGAGAGATTACTGTTTAATGTAGTCTGAGAAATCAAACAATGTGCATGTTGTTTTTATGCAATTTGATTTCACTCAGAAACTAACAATTTTTTTTTCTTTCAGAGATCAATATGTAACTTTTTGGTTCTATGGTATTTTTACACTGAAATCATAAGCCAACTGCTACATTTCACTCAAAAGACATTAAGATGATATACTAGATATTCTTGACAGAAGCATTATTTTATTTGATTCTTATTCAATTTTACATTATTGAAGATATCTTTATGTTGCACCGTGAACATTTGTGTTAGATATAATTCATACAGTATTCATTTTCCAAAGGCCAAAACTTGAAGTGCATGTTGTCAGACAGGCACAAATTTTGGACTAACAATTAGTTACTATATATCATATTTGTAAATATACATCATAGTTTTAAATAGTTCAACACCTACATTTTCAATAAATGTAATAATATTAAGAATGTTTTAAACAGTTAAACAGTTTGGTTTTGTTGTGAATGACTTTTATAAGATAGTAGTATATTCATGAATTCATGTCCAAATTATTCTGCTGAAATTTTGAAATCATTTGATAGGTTCTTTTTGTGGCATAGCTTTTTCTCCCATATAATGTGCCTATCTTGAGTAGTTTTATTTTTGCTTATTTTAATTGTTTATAAATGCTAAACTAATTTATTTACTCAAATTGTTTTACTTTTTGTAGCTTAATTTTATACAAAACTGTTGTGATCAAACTTAAAATTGGCATGGATTTTTCAGACAATTCAATACTAACAAAATATTTAACTGTTAAAACAATACAGTTAGAATTATTGATACATTACAGTGTGTATATCTATATAATTGTTTTGGAGATAAGTGGATGAATCAAGTTCATTACAAAGTTTATCATATATGCAAATGAAATATAGTTACGAGAAGTCACTTAACCAGTCTATAGGTTCTGTTTTTGTATGATACAAAAAATAAAACACCTTTTTTATAAAAATTGACTAATAGGAATGAATTGATTTCATTAGAAAACAAAACTTTAAAGGAATGTTTTATATTGTGTACTGTGTTTTTCTCAATTTCCTCAATTAAATCCACAGTCTTCAAATAAATCCAGGTTGAAAAGCACGGAAAACATGTTAAGGTACTACAAAATATTGGATAATGTAGTTTAGTGACAGATATGGAAAGATAAAATTTTAGTTAATTTCTTATTGTCTAAGAGTAGGTCAGCACTTTCTATTACAAGGTTTACAGAAAAACTTACGGAAATAAAATTATAAGTATTGTCAAATATTGAATGTAGGAAAATTTTAATTGAGTTCATAAATTGAGAACTTACTAGCCAAAGGGTAATTATGGAAATAACTCTTAGATGGTGAGTTTGTGCCAGGATATGGTAGTTAAGATCCTGGTTCTGACACATTGAACAGATAGATAGAAATGACAATGTAACAACTGTATCAAAAGACACTTAATTAAGTTAGGTATGAAAACAGTAATTATTTTAAATGTCATAGCTGTAATCCATAAATACTGTTAATAAACAGTTTTAGCAGTTCCAAAAATGTACAGTACATGTAATTAAAGGTGTTTCTTTCAGTTTTTATCCACTCATCTCCTGTTTCAAGGTGATAAACCTTGACCTTGAGAAAACCCTGGGGCTTCAGATAAACCCCAGGAGAAATTTACATTTTTAATAATAAACTCCCTGGGATTTAATTCAGGAAATATGATATTTATAATTGATAAATGTAAAGCTGCTTCCCATTTAAAATTAAATGTTATTTTGGATTGCCATCATGTCTGAACTAATGATGATTTAATAACATAGATAGCAGATCATTTAATAGTTTCAAATATCTATAGAAAAATAAATTTTCTGAAGCAATACAAATCACTTTTTGATGGTGTTTGTGTTTAAATTTTTGTCTTTTTAGACATAATTTCAGTTTTTAAAACAATTTTATTATTTACTGACTCGAATAATTACATTTTTCATGTTAAATAAATAATAGAATTTTTTTCTGTTGTGTTTAATACTAAAGTTATTCTTGGCAAAATAGAAATTTTATTTGACTTAATTATGTAATTATGAGAATGACAATAATTTTCAAATATCTATACAAAAGAAAATTTTTTTAAGGTTATGGAGTTAACTGGAAAATCAAATGATGAAGCGATTGTTGCTCTTCATGATTGTGATGATGATTTTGCAAAAGCAGTAGTTATGCTGTTGGATGGTAAACAGAATGAGGTATGCAGTAATTTATTCTTATAGTTTGATAATTATTTATAGATAATTAACAAGTTGTAAATGAAATCTTTTTATTAGTGATATTAATGGATAAATGAGAGAGGATTAGTTATATTAAATGTAAATACGGGTATCCTTCATATAACATGGTAGTTACATTCCAAAAAAGTGCTGTGTTATGTGAATTCCTGTGATAAGAAACAAAGGACTAATGCAAAATGTAGGATTAGGTTCTAGAAGTTAGCAAAAGTTACTATTCTTCTTCGTTACTATGAGAAAGATGTTTATTAAAGTAATCGATAATTTATTTCCAATCAATAATTAATTAACAATCATGATTTAAAAGTACTGTATAACGTATTAATTTTAGTTAAATGAGGACGTTTTCTTCTTACAAAGTATTGTCGTCATCTCAGGTTTTTTTGTTTATCTTGATCAGAAGTATCTGCAACATTTTCATATTAATTTTACCATAAAACTTTTTTATGGATGACGAAATAAAAACATGTTATTAATCAAAGATTTGTTCTAGTGGATTTAATTTGAACATAGTTTGATTTCATATTATTTAAGAATATCATACTCACTAATATTTGTTTTTATATTTTTACAAATCAGCCTTAAAAGTTTTATATTAAACAAAAATAATAAATTATTATTAATATTTGTTATTTGTTAGTTTTAGCTTAAAAACAAGCTTTAAAAATGAAAAACTAAAAATGTTGGGTTTGTTTTTCCCCTTATCTTTTGTCTCTGATAAAAGGCAGATAAGAGGAAAAATGAATTCAACATTTTTAGGTTTTTTGTTTTTGTTTTTAAAGCTTGTTTTTAAGTCTAAAACCAACAAATATTGAATCTTCCACATTGTATTTTTTTAATAAATATTTGGTGTTTGTTTTAGGGTGAATGGGAATTATCTGGTAAAAAGAAAAAGAATCGTCAGACTTCAACAGTGAAAACAGCTGAAACCAATGGTACTGATGTCAGTCCAAGTAACAAAGAGAATAGAGTGCAAGGAGAGAGAAGTCGTAATCGTGACACTAAACTTCGTGAAGGGTCTCGAAACAGGGGTGGTCCTCCCAGGTTGAATAGGGGTGGGAGTGGTAGAAAATGTAATTATTATGGTTTAAAGTTTAGTTACATTTGTATTAACAATGAGCTTATTTATTTCATTTAATTCTAAAGGGCGAAATAAAGAAAGTGAGAAAAATGAACGTAATTTAGAAGACAGACAAAGTTCAGAAGGAAGACATAGAGGAGGACGTGAGTTATTTGTTTTTATGATTTACTATTGTCACAAGTTATAACTCATAAAACTATTTAAAACATTCTTAGGTCGAGGTCGTGGAAGGGGAAATAGAAGTAGAACATTTCAAAATCGAGTAAATGATAGCTTTCCACAGTCCATAGACACGTGGACTAATAGCACAGCAGAGCAAGCAGATGCCAATAATACACCTATGACAGTTGGTGAGTTTCTTTTTATCTATTTCTGAATCTCAAATATTTTGAAAATGAGACATTTTTTGAAATATCTAAACTTTCTAATGATCTATAATGTTTTGTGTGATGAGTTTAACACAAGTTTTTATTGTAATTGTTTCAGAAATTTAAATTTATATAATTACATTAAAAATAATTTAATTTACAGGTAATTGGTCTGACTTCCCATCTACTGAAGATTGGAGTGAAGAAGATTGGACAGAAAGTGTAAATATCTGTCTATATTTTATTTACCATTTTTGAATTTGATAGGTTAAAAATGATTAATGACTTGTACTTATGAGTTTTATAATATAATAGTGAATAGAAATAATATGTAAGTGTAATTTTAATATTCAGTTTCATTTATAAAAGCTATTTTAGAGATTAACTGACCTAAATACAGTAGAGACTCATTAATCGGAACCCCGGTAATCGGAATCGCTGGTAAGCGGAATGATTTTCAGTCGGACTGTGTCGTGCTGAATCGAACGTTTTTGATACTAGATTTACTTCTAAAGTATAATTTTCATGTTTTTATATTCTTCAATATATTTATTTTGTTTGTACAAAATGCAGAAATAATTTTTAACGATACGATAGCTTCGATTATTATTATAAAAATTTTTGTTAGGCTTAAAATCGACGAAAATTCAACATGAAGCGACACGCAGCGGAGAAAAATTTGAACATCGGACAGGTTAATGTATTTTTTCGTACATAATCGGTAATCGGAACAAATGACTAATCTGAACAACCCCAGTCCCCAATTGATTCAGATTTTCAGTTCTCTACTGTACCTCCAAATAATAATAATTCTATGATTATAAATTTTATTAGCTTTAATATTAATAATAATTTTCAATTTAATTTTTTATATTTTTTTTAAATAAAATGTGCATTAAGCTCTTTGCAATAAAACCTAAGATTATTTTTGAATTTCTTTTGAAAGACAATTGTTAATGACAAATGAAAGAGCTTTTATCTTATTTAGAATAATAATACTTGATGATCTAATTGTACAAACTATTTAGTTAGAGAAATTATGATTTTCACCAAGCACTTGAATGATTTTTCTGTTATACTTTCTTTAGTATAATGATTTTTCAATTAGTATAGTAGTCCCTCATTAATTTGCATGTAGAGAGAGAGAAATCAAATGAGCAATATAACAGATGGTGCAATTCAATTGATGTATCTATCTATCTACCTACTTTGTCTATTTTCAATCTCCATTCCGATTTGTATTTTTGTGGGTTGTACAGTGGTGGTTTCAAGGTCAGTGGTTAGAGTAAGATGTTTCTTTGCCAGTAGAAATTCAATGGCACTTGATTGTTTAAAAATTATTGGTTAAAGAATATTTGGAAGACCCCAAAAAAGTGCAAATTACCCAAATAAGAGATATAATGAAAGGCTACTGTACTTGCTAATTTTTATTAAGCATGCTTATTTTTCACTTTGAGGTTTTGGTTATGATTTAGTCGATGTTTCTGCTTTGTTTAAATGTTGTGTTAAATTTTTCACTGATTGAGATTCTAAAACATAATATATGAAATATAAAAACAAGATGTTTGATACGCTCAAATTTCACTCATCAAATCTGTTGTTGTTGACACTTTCTGAAAACAAGAAAGAAAGCAAATTTTTTTAGGAAGTATCTAAAATGTTGTAGAACTAAAAATAACCTTCATAAATTTGGTCCCTGGTCTGTATTTACTATGTGAATTTGGGCCCTTAAACACTTCATAAGTTTCAACAAAATTCATCTTAAGTTGTTGGATGCAAAGTCTTGTATTCATAAAGCAAATCATAAGTTGCGATATAAAAAGTCTAGTAAATACTATTATGGCTAATAGCACTTTAAGTCAATGTACCAGGAAAAATGGTATCTGAGTACTTGGGCACTATTGATAGAATTCCTCAGTGGAGTTAAAACTGTTTATGAATGTCATAAGAAGAAATCTCATTTGTTATAATTTAACATAGTTCTTTTGTTTAATAGAAAAAAATTACTAGGTTAACTTCCTCCAATTAAACTTCAATATTTTTATTAATATAACCATCCATATCAATTTTGGGAAGATTTCATTTCATACCTAAGTTGGTTATGATTTTTGGTAGAAGTAAGTTTAAATATTATGTATTATACATATAATTTACTTGAAAGTAATTTCTGCCTGTTTTAATTCTAACAAAATAAAAATATCTTCCTCCATCATCATAAGCATGTGAAGCAAGAAAATTCTGTAAATGCTTCACTTATAAACTCCTTTCTATTGGCTCTATTAAAATGAAAATAGTCACTATTGATGTCATAAGACCTACTCTCATTACCAACCTCTTCTGTTTTATCGTTAAGTGCTATGACATGTTATGTGAAAATGAAATGTAAAATATCATTAGTTTCTGGTTACTTTATGACATTAAAGTGGTTGCCAACCAGTGGTCTGTGAGATTTTGGTAGTCTGTAGAGAAATTTGGACACTGATAAACTCAAGGTTATGCAAAGTATTATGAAAGAAATACAAAATGTTTGGTTGCTTTTTCTTACTCATTGGGGATTTTTTATTCTAATCTTAAACCAAACACAAAATGACTTATTGATAAATAATCAACAATAAATAATGTGAGTGTGATTGTTGTTTTTTGAGGAAAAGAACCAAGAATTCATACACTTGTTTTGAATAAGCAGCAGCAAACTTCACCCTAATTTGTTATAATTAAACAAGTGAATTTCATATTAATAAAGTAAAATGGAACTTCTATGATCATTATTTTATAAATGTTTGTCATAAATATTTTTTAAATGATAGTGGTTTGTGGTATTCAAAACTGAATACCACAGTACACTGAATACCACTTCATAGAGTTTAGTGGTCAGTGAGGTCAGAAAGGTTGGTGACTACTGCTGTATAGTTTCTTATGAGACCATTCTTGAATCCAGGCTTAATTTTACAATATTTTAATTCTATGGAAATGTAATCATAATTATGATGTATCAATATCTATAGAAGTATTTACTTTGAAATGACACCATTTTAATTCTTGGTAACTTAAACTGTGTATTTTTTTTTTTACTATAAATGACTACATAATATTAATAAACAAACTTCAAAGTTTTTGGAGCCATACTGTTCATTGTTATTGATGCTATAGTTACTACATGTTAAAAACGGCTATTTCTAAACTTAACAGTAATTATTTTCTGCTAGTTTTTATGTGGTATATTTTAGCTAAGACCAATCTTAAGCATGCAACAAAAGTGAATGTGAAACTTCATGGGCATCAGATAGAAAATTAATTTGGTGACTATACAAACAGTTTAAGAAACAGGAAATGTCCATGGTGAGTCTAAAACACTGCAAAAGCCAAGCATCCAGTGGAAGCAAAGGTGGAAGAAATTTAAGAAAGTGTCATGAATAGTCCAACAAGGAAGTCACTTCATAGAATTTCATTGGAGCAAGGAATTTTTTTAGAACAACTTGCCTTATTCTGCATAAAGATTTGCTTATGTTTTGTTACAAAATATATATTGTGTAGGCTTTGACAAAACAAGCAAAACTGAAATGATGGAAGTTTTCCAAGTAATTCAATGATTTGTTGGAAAGTGGCAAAATAAATTTTTGTAATTCTTACTTTGAAGACATTTAAAGAAACTGCCCCACTTATTGTAGAGGAATCCATTACCTGGTGTGTCAAACAACTCAATAAGGAAATTCTCAATCATGTTTTTGTGATATTTGCATTTGAATACACTAATCCAAAGTAAGCATGGCAGTTATGTTGAACATATAATGAAATAAACTTTGAAGTTTGTGTAATGATATTAGTCATTTAAACTGCATATTCTTTTCATTATAAGTTGTAAGAATTAAAATTGTAGTGTTTTTTAAAGTAAACAAATACCTTGCATGTAAAAAAAATGTTTGGCTAAAAGTGTGAAGCATCAGTAGTAGTTCATTGTAACAGTTTGCATGCAATCTTAAAATATTATACAAATAGTTTAATTATGAGTTACTTAATTTCAAGTAAAAATATACTTGTCCATTAACCATATAATTGTTATATAGGGAAATATTACAGTAATGTAATACTGATATTGAACATTTTGATTCAATTTTTTTTTCTTTTGGAAAAATATTGATAAATATAATTTGATAATTGAAGGTTTTGAGACAAGAACATGTTAACTCAGTTTCTTTGAACATTATTGAATATCTACAAACATAGAACAGATAAAATTTCCAGAGTTATGATCCATAACTTCTCACAGACTGACCTATCAACTTCTAATATCATTAATCACTTGTAATTTCCATAAAATACAGAAAATTTTGAAACTAGGGTGAGGATTTTTTCCAGAAACCTGAAAAAATAGTTATGTTTTTGCCCCAAGGTTTTCAGGTGTACTGGTTACGTTAATTACATGTGAACAAATAATATAGTACGTGAGTAATCCCAAAAGTAAGGTCTCCTGTCATTTTAAAATACAAAGAAACGTTTATTTTCAATAATGTTCATATCATTTTAAAGCTTGAACATTTATCTATTTTTCTACCTAATTACCATTTTGGTCAAGGCATTTTTGTATGTGCTGTGGCAATTTTTGTATGCCCATGTCATAACAGCTTGCCGCCATGTCATATTAAACTGATTGAAATTCATCTTCAATTGATGGAAGTGTATGGTGAGTCGTGCATAGATGTCAAAAATGTTCTCAAGTGGTGTAGAGATTTTGCAGCTGATTGTACTGAAATTAATGATGAAGAAAGAAGCGTGAGACAGTTGAGAAGGTTGAGCAAACCATGCGTGAAGATCAGCAAATCACTCTAGATGATCTCTGCATTTTGGTTCTTGGGGTTTTCCCGAAGCACCATTCATAGGATTTTAACTTTTTCGTTAAAATCCTATGAAGCCTAGAAGTTTGAAAATGGCATTTGGAATGTTGAGCATGATTCCACTGACTTTCCAAACACCATTGTCAAACTTCTAGGCTTACGGGAAGGTGGCGCTGAATGTTTGACGTACACGTTTTTGCATTTAAAACTTCAACCTCAACCTCGCTAATGTGTTTACTCTTACAATCTTACAAATCTGGCTGCAAATTGTATTTATTTGTAGTAATAATAATAAATAATAATAAAAGTTATTTATTAAGCTATATTTAATTAATAAATCATTTTTCATTTTATAATTGACATCTATAGTCATGTCTTTGGAATATTTAATCTTTAGAATATAAAACTTGCTTATAAAATGTACTGAATTAGTTGTTTTTAACTGAGAGAAAGCTTTTATATTTTAATAATATATTTTAAATTTTTTTAAATATCTTGGTTACAAAGATCTATATATTAATTTTTATTCATAATTTAGTTGACAGAAACTAAAGTTTTTACCCCAAGTGCCCTCTCTGAATTACCCAATAACACTGCCCCAGAGATAGGACAAAGGTATATTTTTATGTATATTTTAATTAAATAGTATTTTCATTGTATAAATATTAAAAGATTTTATAAAAAAGATAAATGAAAATGTATTATTAAACTTTAGAACTTTACATTTTATTAATTGAATGTTAATTATATTTTAATGACATTTCTGATATGCTCCTTCTATTTTGAAATAATTATCATATTTTTTAAAAAATAATTTAAAAGAATTAATATATATATATTAAATTTAAAAATATAAATCAAATGTTAACAACAATATTTAACTTTTAAGAAAAAATGGAGTACATTTGATACCTGAGACTAGTCAATTTTCTTGTCTTAGTGTGTCTTTATGTATGAATTTTTATTTTGAAAATACTTTGGATGCATTTTTGAATTATTCAGTTTCAAATTTTAGAATTACCTTTTAAAAAAATAATAATAATTACTGTAAGGCAACCCATTCCAAATATTTTAAATTGGTGTGTATATAAAGTTGTATTCTATTAATCAAATGTTGACTCTGGCAATACTGCCCAATATTCAGAGAAAATATTAAAATATTGTAACTAATTTAGTACAGAGATAGTATAAGCCTAAATAAAATATTAAAATTTACTATGCTAATTGTCAGCCTGTTTCCTGTTTTATTGGAGAATTTTAGATTACTTTTTTTAATTCCCAAATACTTTCAAGCCTTTTTGCTCTTTGTCTGAGAAAAATCAGAGATTGTAAAATTTGAAGTCAATAATGTTTGATTTTAAACTAAGCTGTTTGAGCTAATCTTATAAACATGAGTAGATAATCTAATAATTTGTCCAGCTGAAAGTTTCATATAAGATCATTTGTTCATGATGGTGTTAGCTTGAAATGGGTTGACTTGAAAGCTGATAATGCTCAATTTGAGTTTTACAAAGTTATTTTGTAAATGCTACCTTTGATGAGCCAAAAGCAGTTAGGATTTAAAGGAAGTATTCTAAAGATCTTGAATAAAGCAGGAAGTAGTGGATAAATAACATTTGCAAGAAAGCATTACAGCATTTAATTTTAACATTATTAGAAAAAGTGATATTGCCATCAATATGTTTTATTATATATTAATTTTAAAATTGATCTGAGAAGTAAATAGCTACTTGGCATATGAATGTGTGTTTTGTTTTTGTTTTTTTTTTTTTTTTTTTTTGTTTTTTCAAGATTGGATTTAGCGACTTTGTTGCAACAAGCAAATGTGAGATCAGACATTCCATCGACTAATCTCTCAGGAGAATCTGTAATGTCAGAAAATCCTTCGCAAGTTGATCACAATCAGTACAGTTTTAGTCAGTATGCTAAACAAGCTGCAGAAACAATCAAAGCAGCTGTTGGTGTAAGTTCTATATTGAAATTTTTTGTTTTAGTTCATAATTAGATCAATGAATTAAATTGTGGGTGTTAATTTAGGTGGGAAGTGTAATGAATGGAAGTAGTGTATCTCATAGTGCAACGTCAGTCAGTGCCAATTATCAGAGTCCTTTTTCTGCAGCATCACCATTACCTAATGGTCAAACACCTCTCAATAGAAGTGTTGAGCAATCAAACAATAATTCTGTACATGTAACAAATTCATCTCAGCCTCTTCCTCCAAGATCGAGGACACAGAAAGCTAGAATTCCACCTCCTTCTAAGGTATGTATATTTTGTGTGTTAACTTCTAATTTACAAATTTTTTCCTGTTACTTATTTTTAATTATTTCAAAAGATTCCAGAATCTGCAGTTGAGATGCCAGATGATGCTATTCAGTCTCTTGATGTACAATTTGGAGCTTTAGAATTTGGAGCAGATCCTGTATCATTTGATTTTAGTACAGCAGAAACACCATCAGCTTATCCAGAAAGGTATTTTTAAGATAAATTGGATTAAATTATCTAAAATTTCTTTTTGTAACTGCACTAGCATTAACAACAAAAACATAACCAATTACAGTAGAATCTCATTTTAATGGATTGCAGAATAACAGATTTTTTCCCAGTCCCACCAGATCAATGTAATTTTACCTCCTTTTAGGGGCTCCATTACTTGGAATAATGGATTTTTTTTCTACTCCAATCTATTGTAAACATTACATTTTTTTGCAACATGTAGTTAATGTTTTAGTGTTTCTGCAAATTTTATAATTTGATGATGCACTTGTTATAACTAGGATGTGTACAATTGAAGAATTGTATGAACGGGGTCACTGGGCTGATATGATTGAGGAGGAGCCACCTAGTGAACATTCTGATCCTGGTCCAAATGTGATGCTGAAACTTAGTGAGGACATTGAGTCTTTCCAAGTTGTGAAGAGCTTCCTGACAAGTTTTGGCATGAATAAATAGGCTATACCATGGCCTGGCCTTGCTAATATCAAGTGGTTGTTGTATTCAATAGACAGAAAAGTGACATCAAAACAAACCAAGGTGGATGAGTTTTTCAACAAATTGTGAAGTCAAGCAAAAGTGCTAATGAGCATATGTAATTTGCCAATTTTTGTGCTTACAGTATATACAATTTCCATCATCTTTGTTGTGTACACATACATCATAATACATGATCTTGTAACATATCTGTTTCTCTAGAATAAAGAAGAAAAATTACAAGAGACTGAATAATTTCAATACTGGTATTTCTTACATGTGTAGAGGTTAAAAATGGAAAATTTTTTTGAATAACTGTGTGTGCAGTGTGAATAACATTGGTGATATTTCCGTAGGTGTGTGGGAAATCCATTGTTTGTTATATAACATTTTTGGAACAACAGATTTTTGGCAGCATGAGAAATTCTTTAAAATGAGATTCTTCTGTACTATGCAGTAAATATTTATTATTCTAACGTTTTTCAATCATTTTAATCGACCTTGTTCATAAGATATTTTTGAATTTTACAATTTAAAAAGAACAAAGCTATCAATTATTCTATAACAGTTTACAACATTCTGTTTTTGAATAAGACAAATTTTAAAACTTTCCATGTTGGATTATAATAACCATTTACCATGCAGTAAATATTTGTTTTTGTTTTAAAATGTTCTAATAAAATTATATCAAGTAATATTTTATTTTAATTTTGTTTTTTTTTTTTTTTCAAGCCATTCTAATCAATCAACAAATAGTAACCAAAACACGCAGACTTCTACTTCTGTAACATTGAATAAAGATACAAATTATACAATGCCTTCACACAGTACAGATGTGACAGGAAACAACACTTCACATAGTTCAGCTGAAAAGGATCATTCTACCTCTCTGACAGATGTTTCAAAAGTTAGTATAAATTAATTTTATTGGAAATTATCAATTAACTTTCATTAAAATTAGGTTTAAAAAAAAAATATATTAAAAAAATTCTATATTTTAGGTGACTGGATCAGATTCAGTTCTTCTGACATCGCAGAAAGACAGAAGAGAAATTAGTGGAATCTCAGCATATGGAAATTTAGCTGGACAAACAACCACCTTAGATGGTATCATATATTCTCATTGTTATTTTTGTAAAAAAAAAATACTTAATTTCATACTATATAATTTTAATTTTTTAAATTATAGAATATTCAGATTGAATTTTAAGCATAATTTAATAAAAATTTACAAAGGCAGTTCAAAAAGATTTAATAATGCATGTATATAACTAAAAATTTTCAATTCAATTCATATTCATAAAACATAGTTATGAAATTATTCTCCCTGAGCTTGTATATAAAATTATAACTTATGAATCCTATCAAAGCTGCTGAAGTGCACTTTCAGAGCATACAGACTATGAATTTATAGTGCTTGCAAGTTCTTACATCCTAGAAAATTGCTTCCAAGCAAACTGTTTTCATTTATTTTCTTAGAAAATGAAAAATTTTCAAAATAAAATTTAAAAATTGAATTATTTTATTTAATACTATTAATTTCGTAATTGAAAATGGGAGGAAAACAGAGATAAGAGCAATAGATAAATAAATTTGTTTAAAAAAAATTGTTATACATTTTAAATTTCAAAATTCAAGTAATGCACTATATTTATCTACAATATAATACATATTGAAAAATTAACTTTTTCTGTAAGAGACCTTTTAAATTTTAACAATAATCTGTTTAGAGATAGTATTTTTATTACAGAAGAAAAGATGTGCACTTTTAATCTTATCAGATTAATACAGATTTAAGAAGTATCAAATTATTCATTATTATTTTTATTAATTATTGTAAAAATGAGTGATTGATAGGATTTTAAAAAATTTCAATTATTTCAGGCACATTAGAAAACAATTCCTCTGATAATCCAACTGTAAACAGTTATTCTGGTCACAGAAACAGTGCTACAAGTTATCAAAGTCAATATACGGGGCAAAAATCATCCGTTCTAAATTCTTCAAATTTAACGCCTTCCAGTAACAGTTATTCTAATTCTCCATTATCTTCTCTAAATAATCAACAACAAAACAGCTATGTTTCTGTCCCACAAAGTCAAAATTTTGCAGTTTCAACTTCCTATGTAATGGGTCAGTCTGCTTACAGTGGTTCTACACAGTCTTCAGGCAACAGCACTTATCATGGATCACAAACTGGTTAGGATATTAGATTTAGAAATGAAAGTTTAAATAAAGTATAAATTAATATTCACAAAATAATTTTCTTTTATAGCATATAATTCTCACAGTGTTTCTGGATATGGAGTTTCAAATTTTGCAAACCAGCAAGGATACAATAGTTCTGCGGCAGCAAGTTCTCAGCAGCCACTACACTCTTCCTCAATTTCTTCGAAGCTTGGTAGTTCTCTAAGTCATGGTGTTAGAGATGTACAACATAATACTGCTCAAGTATGAATTTTTAAAACTTTTAGAATAACTTTTTATTCTCAAACAAACTATTAAATTTTTGTTTTCTACAGCATAATTATGAATTAAGTAATGTCACCACAAGTGCATTGAATGTACCTGCACTTACTTCGGCAGTAGTCAGCAGTTGTGCAGGCCTAATAGCAACTTCTGCATTAGGATTAAACAGTTCTTCCTCGACCACAACAACATCAGTTTTGAAGAATTCTTTACCTGCAAGTAAGTTGGCAAAAATTTTTTACTTAAAAATTTTATTTCAGATTTTAGTATGTATTTGAGGTAAGAATATTTCCAGTTTGAAAGTAGCTGGTAGTAATTTTTTTATAGCAGGAAAAGTTATGCCTAACATCCCACCAGGTGTTCCAGCCATGCTAGGACATCAGTACATAATGGGTCAAGCAGGTTTACCATTCTATGTAAGTTTTTGTATATTTATTTCATATTCTAGTTTTCTTTTTTTAATTAAAATATTGGATTAAAACTTTTTAGGGTTATTATGATATGCAATTTCAAGCATCAACAAGTATGACTGGTCGTGATCCTAATGTTGGAAATGTTGCATATACGGGTATGACTGCAAAATGTAATACTTTTACTATTATAATATACTTTTACTGTTATGATTTAGTTTATTTTTTATTATAAAATCAAAAATCTGAATGTGTTTTAATGGTAACTCATGTGATGATTAATCTTTATTCTGTCTCTTTTGCAGTTGCTGATGTTAAATATAGTCGTGGTGAAACAGAAGTAGCAGCAGTATCAACAGCATTGTCTCAGGGTCAATCAACACAGCCTCATGGCCAGCCTTTCATTAATCCTGCACCTCTACCTCCCGGATATGGATACTATTTCCCTGGAGGAATGATGGCAGGGGGCATTCATCATTATGCTCCACCTATTTTTCCACTTAATTCGGTATGTTTTGAATTTAATAAACTGCAGATTATTTTGTTGCATTTTTAGTTTCATTATTAATAATCACAATACAACTTTACATCATTTATTACTATAATTTTTATCAAATTTTAAGGGTCACTTACAAACTAATCACATCTTAAAATTGAGCCTATTTTGAAATTTAAAAAAATATAAGTTGATTTGTTAAAACTTTCATAAAAGTTCCTATTTTAATAAAAATTTTAGAATCCAGATTGTGCTTGAGATAATCAATATATAAACTTCTGATTTTTATCTCAGATGATAATTTTATTTCTGTTTGAAATTGATGTACAGTTAATTCTTATGCAAATTAAATTAAATTTTATTTATATTAAATAAGTTTCAGAAAAGCCTTTATGCTATCAATCTTATATCAGCAGCTTTATTTAAATGCATGAAATTTATAAGATTGCTATAATCCTTTTGCATATTATCTCCTTTGAAATCTATGAATAAAAATTTTCAGTCTGTGAGGGTTTGGATTGCTTACTAGAGATTGGCAAATGTATGTTTAAAATGCCACTTCATTTATTTTTTAATTTAATCATTAAAATATTCATATAATCTAATTCATTATTTTTACCAAATTTTATACTGTAATTATGACACAATTAAATATATAATTATTTTTTTTTAACCTAAATATTTCTAAAATGTCTAACTTACTATGCTATTGTAATGGTATATTTTCTAATGTCTTTACATTTATTTTTGAAGTTTTGAGTAGTATTATGTAACAGTTTTTGTATGTGAATGCAGAATATAGAAATAATTAAAACAAGTTTTTATATAAAAATTATTTTTATTTATAATAAAAGTACTTTAAATGTTTTCTATAAATTTGTTGTTTTATCTTTGATAAGTTTGTCTATTGACAGTTGAGGAACTTAGTGGAAGAATGGTATCCCTCATATTAGGAAGTTTTTGAGAAAAAGGATTTGTTTCAATTTGTCAGCAAAAGTTTTTTCTAAATATTTTAGAGGATCGAGAGAGAGAGAATTTTATAGTAAAACTATTTAAATGTATTAAATAAACTTATTTCAAAATAAGCATTTGAATATGCAGAAAATTACATATTTCATATCCAATATAAATTGATTTTGATGCATTTAATTAAAAGAAAATGATAGAGCATGCTGATTGAATTATGGGATTAAATGGTGAAAATTTCAGTTGGTCTTATTGTGTATATTAATATTTACCAGAAAAAAATAACTATTTGATAAACATAAGATTTTTATATTGTATTTTTTTGAACATGTAGAAGTTAAAACATCAAGTAATTTATTTTATAGGATTATTCATGTTCAATTTGATTATGTACAAAGAGATTCATTAAAAACATGAATTTTGATTTTATTCCAAATAAAGATTTCATTCTTTAAAAAAATATATAAAATTTCAAATATTTCTAAAAACAATTTAGTCCAAAATAAATTTTTTTCATTATGCATTATATTAAATTTTAATCAAATAATTTTAATAGACTATTTTTTAAAAAACTTTTAAAAATTTTATAGTAATGGTTCATTCTACAGTAGATAATTTATAAAATTTGAAAATATTGAAAATTGAAATTTTGTACTTTTTGTGTTTTAAAAGTGGTAAACTATAAATGGGTATGGTAAAATTTTACTTAGGTATTCCCTACGGCACAAAGGTCAGTTTTTAACACGTATCAGTCTACCACCTTTTCTACATGCTTTACATGTAGACATATGCCTCAGTGCTTGCTATTACTCTATCGCTTGCACCTCAGCATTCAGATGGGGCAAGCCCCCATACCTCCCTAAAACTACATAACATCAAGTTTTTCACGAACAGTCAAGTGGGCTACTCGAAGCCGGCATAGTCATGTGGGCTAAATAAACACCATAGCCTTAATGTATAACTATTCTAAGACTCGTGTTGTCGAGATTTCCGAAATGCCATCATAGGTAACATCTAAGTAAAATTATACCATAGATACATTGCATAATGTAAGATATGTTCAATTCTAATTAATATGTTTATTTTAAGTATGATTTTTCTCAGGTTTCACCTGCAACAAATGCCCATGGAGCATCTCCAAATGCTCAATTTCAGAAACCCACTGGATATGGTTCCCATTCATATAGTTCAGGTGAAGAACTGTTTTATGTAGACTAATCTAATTATTATTACATGTACATTTTATTATAAGTTATAAAAATATTATTGTAGCAGAAATGGAAAATTTGAGCAAGTTTGACTTGTTTTAGTTTATATACATTTCTTAACCCTTTCAAGACTGGTTTTTATTTTTGAGATAATATTTTTATTAATACAATGTATTGTTATAGGTTCCTGTAAGCACCTCAAAATATTTGCATTGTTATAAAAAAAAAAAGTATGACACTGGTGTCCCAACAGTCTTACTTAATGGGACATGCATCCCACTAGTCTCCTACCTCTAAGGGTAGATAAGAAGTATACAAATCAATAAATTGCTAATTATAGTAGAAAAATATACTGTATTGAGAATACTGTATGTGCAAAAATCTATAGACATTGACAAAGAAGAAATGTGGAATGGATAATTGATAAATTAGAATTATAAGATATTTTAAATTGAGCTCATTGTATAATTTTGTGAATGTAGGTCAATAAGAATTAGCAGTGTTTTAGAGATTATCAATTATTTAATTTTTAATACTCAATAATAATTTAAAAGGACATCAAAAGCATTCTTGTGTCTTAAATACTGCAGAAATGAATAAACATATTCTAAACAAATTTCATGAATTCATTTAGCATGCTTGGCTATAACTTAATTTATAATACCAGAGTTGTCTATATTCTATTTGTTAAATATTTCTATACATAGAGAATGTATTCTTTGTCTTAATATAAATATAATACTAGAGAAATTAAGATTTTTTAATGTGTAATGAATAGAGTATCTGCTGACACAAACATTGCTTTGAAATTTGAAATCCATTCAAACCACAGAAATATCATAGAACTGCTTTGTGAATTTTTCTTCTCATAGCTATGATGCTGTTATGAGTACTTAGAAATAGTATTCATTCGTTGTAGTATTCAAAATAGTCTCTCTAAGCATTACATAGAAAAGAATTCATCACAATGTATTTCTCAATAGTTACTTTAAATTTTCATAATTTTGGAACATTTTCATTTGTGTTCAGGCTTATTCCAGTGAAAGTGAGTTTGACTCGTATCAGTTTTGTTTACATAACTACTCTCACCATATGAATGTTGTTTTCCTCCTAATTTTCTGCTGTAGGTAGTAATGTCTAGTGTCATAAGAAATGGAAAATCCAGAGCTTTATGAAATTGCAAGATTAATTTTATATTGTTGTATAGCTCACTTATTCTTCAGTTATTAATTTTAAACAAACTGAATATATCATTAGGAAGGAAATACAAAAAATTGTTGTTTAGTTGGATAACTTTAATTTATTCAACTAATCTTTTGGTGTCTTCATAAGTCTTAAAAACAGGTCGGAACAGGACTTTTTACATGTTACTGTGTAATTAAATCTGTTGAGCAGTATTTCCAGAAGGTTTTAATGTATTACTGAAATAACTTTCATAATTTGGTGCCAATTATCTGTTTGCTATTACTGAATTTGCCAGAATCTAGAAAACAAGATTGATATTGCCTGTTCTTGCCTCCATCACTTTTTTAGACATCAAACTAATTGGGTACAATGCAGTAAATTAGTCTTGATGCCATAGCAGATTTTTAGCAGGTTGTCAGTGAAAATGTAAAAGATAGTAAGATTCTCATAAAATCTATTTTTAAATAAACTGCACTCACCAGTTTATTTAAAAATAGATTTTATGAGAATTGTAACAAAGTTAATTTTACAACTGCTTTACATATTTAGAAACATCTTGTTTCAGTTGAAACACAATTCTTTTAAAACTTTTTTAGTGAGTAAAAATAGTTAAGAGCATGTTTTAAATTAGTATACATATTTAACTTATTTTTTATGGTATATCAATATTTGAAAAATATTAATATACCATATTTCCTTGACTATAAGATGTACTTTTTACCATTTTTTTTACTTGTCTGAGAAGAGATGTCTTCTTACATTTTACATCTTACATTTGCAGTTCAAAATGACAATCAGCAATCATTAGCAAATAGATCACGTGAAGTGTTATACACTGAAAAGTGATATTTTTGATTGTACTGTATCAGACATTTAATTTAAACTCCATTTTTATTGTTTAAAATGTCTTCAAAAACATTACAGTGCAGTGTTAAAATAAAAAGGTGATTGTATATGTAGAATATCTTGGGAATACATCTGGCAAACATTATGTATTTCCTGGAATTAGTTTTCTAACTTGATTTTATTTATATAAGAAAATTTAATACAACATTTAAAAAATTTTAAAATATTTATCTCAAATTTTGTATTTTAAAAGCATTATGCATCTTAGAATGAAAGAATTTTAGTAATAAACATAATTGATGATGTAAACTGATGTACTGTACCATATTTACTCGCATATAAGACGAGGTTTTTATTCATGTATCACAGCTTCAAATTCCTAGGTCGTCCTATATGTGCGAGCAAAAGATTCTTTGTGTTTTTGCAAATAATTTTTGTGAACCATGTATTTGCATTTTTTACCAGATGCTTACCCTCTTGTATTTAAAAACATAAGTATTTTATCTGGGTCCTTTGAATTGTTCTTGTATATTGTCAGGAGTAAATATGAATAGCAATAGGAAAAGCAAAGCTTTTGAATTGAATTCCAGATTGAAATTCCAAAATCACACAGGAGCACGATATGAGTTTTAATCCATTCCCACATGAAAACAGATGATTATTTGGAAATCATAATTCAAAGAAACTCATAAGTGTAATCGACAAAGAGTGAATTTGACTGTTAAGAATTAGCAAAAAAAGGTTCCTGATTGTCCTGCTTTACATGAACAAATTATGTTGTTGATTTTACAACAATTTTCCTTAAAGTTTAAAATGCCAGTAATTTTTGCGGGATAAAGTGTGCATTTACATGCATTTGATATTTTACTTGTGATTAACGAAATAAAATTAGAATTGTATTAAAAAATTAAATTTTCTTTATTTTGATCTTTAAAATCACACCTCATCCTATATGCAAGTAAATACAGTAATAATTACAGCATTTTAATCATAAATGATTCTAGAATATTGCATTTATTCAGTTTGACTGACTATTATGAAAGTAGTGTAAATCCATTTTTCTTTGTTGAGATATTTAAGGATTTGCATTTCAATCAGTTCAAAAATATTGATAGTCTTAACAAGTTTGCCCACATTTCAATGAATAAGTAAATTCATTATACAAGATGATTTGCTTGTAACTGAACAATTAACTTTATTCAATACCTCATAATTGCATAGTTACATTTCAATAACATATAAAGTAAAATTTACCTCAGTTAATTGCTTTTACATAAAATAAAGAATAGGTTAAATATCATTTAAAAAAGTATTGATTGGTGACACTACACTGTTCTGACTCTTATATTCACAATTCCAGACAGTGTTAGTTACCACTTTTGAGAAAATGAAACCAACAGAATTAATGTGAGCAGAGAAATGAATATAAACTTAACTAATAAAACCAAGTGTATGATAGGATGTCAGGGTTTTCTTCAAAGTTTAACTTGACCATTGTTTAACCAAAACATTTCTCAACTGTTGCTGCAGAAATATCCTGTAAAGCTTGGATTTTTTACAGAACTATTTTTAGACAATCGTCTATTGTATCTTGTGTAGCCATGCACCTAGGATCAATACAGAATGAAATTTTTATTAGGCCTATTTCACAAAACTACTTTCAAAAATCAATAACCACTTTAATCACTCTGAATAATTTTCACTTTCCTCTGTATTCCTTTAGAAAATATTGCATAGTTACAATGGTTTAAGTGCAGCAATACACTATTTATATGCATCTGTAAACATGCTGCTGGAGCCATTTTTTTTAACAGGAAAACAGCATTGAGAGAGATAACTCGAGTCTACGGAAACTGCATGAAAAAATATCTTTGTCGTTGCTGAATTTGCAAATGTTGAAATTGGCTGCCTAAGCTAGATATCCTGTTTCTTATTGCAGACATTATGTATAGGACAGTGGTTTCTTAGGTTTCAGTTGTCAAATAGGATGTTTTTGTTTGTCAATGGTTTACAGTTTAATGAATAAGAGAGAGAGCTTCCAGTCATATATTGTCTAATAGAGTGTGCATTTCAATTTGATTAATTTTATTGAATATGTTGTTCAAAATGATAAATGCTTGTTACTGAAAATACTTGTGTTTACGTTGTTAATTGGCTTATAAGTTTATTAATTTTATTAATCCATGCTCACCTAGATTACCTGTATATGATAGTGGGGTTAATGCCAATTTGGCAGGCAAACCTGCTTCAGCATGGGAATTATATTCCTACAATTAGCTAATCATAGTGAATAAAAAGTTTTTATTTTATTTCTTTGTATTTTTACTTTTGGTCAAACTTAACAAGAAAATCAGAAAAAAAGTAATTAAAATCTACTTAATTACTTTATCCAAATTTAATGATTTTTTGAATATCACAAATTGCATGAAGAAAATAAGCTAGATAGATTATAATGTTAATTGATATGATATTGCATATCACTGTATTAATTAAAACTAATTTTTGTGAAATATTTTACTGTCAGAAATGTCAGTAATGGCTGGTGCATATTGTGCCTTTTGCATTATCCTTTCAAAATTTTAGCAAATCAATTCAAAATAAAATTTACAAATGAGATTTTTTTTTCCAAATTTCACTTAAATCAAAAATATATTGCACAGTTTTTTATTTTTAGTTTTTCTGCTGGATGAGGCAATTTTTCCTATATTATATTTAAACACAGAGTTGTATTGCATATTTTTTTTTTTTTTTTTTTTTATTCACTTACTTTTACAGAATTTTAAATGATTTCAGGACTGATTGTGTGAAACATTAAATGAGCCATTTATTTTGAAAGTGGAGAGTCCATTTTTGATCAAAATTATTACAAAAGTCGAATATATTACTGTATAATTTGGCTTTGGTAAAATTATGTCAGTAGTGGCAACACTGAAACCTAAAAATTTGTGTAATATTTGGGTATTTTTCCATTTGTTTTAAATAGTGTGCATATAGGAGTGTAAAAGTCATTTAAAATTCTTGATTTATCACCACAACAAGAAAGATCAAGTAATTTCGGAAATATAAAATTATCTTCTTTATATACAAAACTAGACCAATTATGTCTGAAAAACATAAATACATGATGGGTTTATCATTATCATATATACCACCTATTTATCATGAATACATTAAAATGTTAAACCTTAAATAATACAGAAAATAATAATAATATATTATAGTTAAAATTGTATATACAAGGAAATTTTATAACTTTTAACAAGGGTACTTAAAAAATTGTTTGTGCCTTATTTTTACTTTTCCAGCTCTGTTGTATATAACAGGGGAAGTATGATGATCAGTCAAAAAATTACCTCTCCGAGATTTTTGTAATTTTGGACTTGGGACCTTGAAATTTCAAGAAATGAAAAAAAATTTGGGGTTTTTTTTTCCTGTATGTATGGATGTTTGTGTGTGGGGGGCAGTTTTGCTCACCCTTTTTGAAGAAAAATAACTCCTGTGCTTTTTGGAGATTTGTGTATTGAGGGGATTGATGCTATTAATTTTGATGGTTAAAGGTCAATTGGGTAGGAAGATAGAGGGTTGTGTGTATCTCAAGTAAGGTAAGACTTAATGACAATTTTACTTATTAGTATTTACAATTTTTTATAAAACCATCCCTACTCTCAAAATTAAGCTTTTTTCCATTTTATAATAGTTAAAAATATAAAATTTTTTAAATTGAATATCATAACAGATGGTGCCACACATGCAGTTTTAAATGTTGCTGGAAAAGTTAAACAACTCATTGCTGGATTTTTTGATACAGTCACTCTTCTTCACAATGCAGTTGGTTCACAAGATGCCCCCAAGAAAAAATTTTTGGTGTATATTTAACCAACTTTGCACCTCTATTACCTCAGTGTCATCAGCAAACTTCTGACCTCATAAATGTTCTTTCAAAAGTCCAAACAAGTGAAAATACAAAGGCTCAAAGTCTGGACTGTGTGGTGGATATTTCATCACTTGAAATTTCAGATCACTTAGTGTATCTACTATATGTGCAACCATATTAAGACAGGTGTTGTCATGAAGCAGCAAAACTCCTTTTGAGAGAGGTCCCTAATGTTTCAATTGTATTGCAGGCTTTAACTTATTCACCAGCATATCTCTGTATCAAGCACTAATCACAGTTTGATTCTTTTCCTGGAAGTGCACCAGTATAAGGCCATTGACATTCGAAAATATCGTCAGCATGACTTTCCCAGCAGAAGCCTTTGTCTTGAATTTTTTGTTCACTGGAGATGTGTGCTTCTGTTGCATCAGTTGTTTTTTAACCTTTGAACCAGAGAGTAAGAAACAATTGGTGCATCCAGGTCTCATCTCCTGTCACAATTTGATGGAGAAAAGCATCTCCTTCAAGAGCATAATGTTCCAAGTGCTGCTGACAAATTATCTGTCATGTAAACTTGTGATCAATAGACAGTTGCCTTGGGTCCCATCTCCTGCACACCTTCCTATACTGCAAGTCATCATGCATAATATTGTATGCAGAGTCATGACTCATGTTGAATTCTATGGCAATTTCATTAACAGTAACTCACCTGTAGTCATGGACTTGCTGCTCAATCTGCTCTTTCATTGTTTCAATTGCCACACCAATTGGTTTCCCACTCCAGTGTTCCTCACTGCCATTTTGTCTTCTATTTTTAAATCTTTCCACCCATTCATACGTTCCCCTGACTCAAACAACTGTCTTCATACTGAACTCCTCTGATCATAAGAAACAAATGACACTTTGTTGCTCTTCTACAGTGTAATTTGACAGTGGAGCTGCCATGTTGTATGAGCTATTGTGCAGACGCATACCACTCTATTGTCATGACACCTATGTGGCATAGTTCTAACAAATCATTTTGTATGCCACAATCAGATTTTTCGCAATGCATACACCTTCACAAATTTTAGATTAAAATTTCTGTTATTTAATGACTTTCCTTTACATTAAAATTATTTATTTTTATATACATTATATAATGTTTTGCTTTTATTTTTCATCAAATGAAAAAATAGCATGCTATTTTATTTAAATATTTAATTTTAAAAAATTACACTTATTGAACTGTGAAACATTAGCTGTTTAATTAACATTTACAATAATTCATTAATTTTGAATTAGTTTTGTTTTAAATCTACTGAAATGCAAACCTTTAAATATCTCAAAACAAGAAAAAATGGACTTTCAGATATTTCCCCACTTTCAAAATAAAACAGCTCAAATATTTAAATTTTTATATCCACAAGATGTCTCATTTGTATGTAAATAAATAACCTTTATTTATCTGTACTTCAATATTATGAAATGTGGTTATAATGCATAGTAATGACAAAGAATGAATAACATTCTGCTTAATGGAACATGTGTTCCTTTAAGTTTTACCTGAAAACACCCCTTATCTTTTTCTATTGTGGAATGTTTGACACTATATTAAACACACCATTCAGTGCATATTTACGGTTGAAAATGAGAAAACGTGAGACACGTTTTACTTCTAAATATTTTTTATAGAAATGTGGTAAAATATGTAAAACTAATTTTTTGCATCTACAGAACAGTATTTTATTATGAAACTTTAATAAAGCAATTGAAAAAAGTTAATAATTTAAAACTCTCTCTGCATATTTTTATTTTTGTTGTTTACATATCTCCTGTGAAAAAGCTTATAAACTGATCAAATAATATTTAATGGGAACAGATAATTGATGATAATTTATCAATTAATTTTGAGTTTTTTAATATAATTATGACTTTAAAGAAACACACTTTGTTTTTTAATATAGAGCATTTTCTGTTACTTTTTCTTTCTAATCTTCTCCTGTCTCAATCTTCTGTTTCATCATCATAAGTAAAGGGATTTGATTATATGCTGAATCAATTGAAAGTGAGGTGGCCCATTGTATTCCCAAAAAAAAAATTAAACTACAGTTGGAAAATGGCAAAACATTACAATTATTTACCTTTTTGTAATTTGTCTAACTACTGTATAGAATGTAACAGAATGTTAAGTTTAAAAAAGTTGTCAGCAATTTAGATCTGTGCAATTGTCATTGAATCATGTTCTCTCTTTAGAAAATTTATATTTAAATATTTGTATTCCCGTGTAGACCTATACAGAGATTTTTTAAATATATTTTTATTATTTTGATATAACACTATTGTCTATTGTGAAAAACACATAATTGTTTAAATAGAAATAGGCATTTTTTCCTTTGCTATTGTACTATCAGTTGTTCTTGTTCAAAACAATTTTCGATTCAAATGAAATTTTGAAAATTTCAAGTATTACAGAAGCAATTTCTTAAAAATTGTTCTGGTTGAAATTCTCTTAATATCATCAAAATGTATCCTTGTTGAACTACATTCTTGTATATTTCTAATATAAATTTTTATTAATAGAAAAAATAATTAGATTTATTAATGTAGAAAAATAAAATTTATTTTGATTTCTGTTTGGTAAAAGGAGATTTTGAAATAAATTGAAGTTGATCATACTGGAAATAAATAGTAAAAATATTTTAAAGATTTAATTAATTTAATTTTCAGAAGAATTGAAAGTGAAATACTGTGAGCATTGATTATTTCAGGAAGTATTTCAAACTTTGATAATGCAACTCTCGACTATTAAGAGGCGAATTAGACGATTGGTATAAGTATTTGTTATAATTGATTACTTTTAAATATTTTTATTTGCGTTCACATTGTTTATATAAAACCGTCAATATTGATAATATTTTAACTTAATATTTATATACTTTTAAGACCTATATTTCATCGAACGTTTAATGTGGTCTTGTTACCTCGGATAGTCGAGAGTTGACATGACGTTGCACCGAAGCGTGCAGTTACATGTATTCTTCAGAATTTGGTTCTGGAGATTTGGTAAAAATTTCCAATTATTTATTTGCCATACAATTTTATTTTTGATATCTTTCCAGAATTGATTAGATATTTTTATTATTCAGTTTATATTTATCAAAAAAGGTTTATTAATTAAAAATAAATGTTTTTATTGATAAACTAAAAACAAGAATAAAAATCCATAAGTTATAATAAATGGTTTCTTGTAGTTGGTTATGAAAGTCTGACTCAAGCACAAGATTTTGCCAAAGGTACTTATGGTTCTGGATCTCAGAGTCAAGGGAAAGGAGTTTCAGGTCAGAAGAAATTTTTTAAAGTTATCATTATTCACTTCTCTTTTGATAGTTTTGAATTATTTTGAATAAATTCTAATTTAGTTTTATTCAAAAAGCTATTTAAAAATCATCAGTTAAATCAATGACTTGATAATTTTGAATTTCAAAAATTAAAAATTGAATATCCTAAATTTTAATATTGTGTATAGCAATTAATTTCACATTGTCCACAAATAAGTTTTTTTCATAACAAACCTTTGGCTATTCAACTTTCGGAAGTTAAAAATATATTATTTAACAAGCACAAAAACAGACCAATCAGTTTTTTTTAAATACATATAAATAAAGTGATTAGACTATCGATGCTTATATTACATCTTTCTAATAATAAAACTGTTTATATATAAGAAATTAATTTGTAATAAATTTTTCAGTTTTTACAATTTCTATTTGTTTTTTGTTGAATTAAGTTTTTACATATTTTTAAAAACTTGTCAGACTTATAATTAATAATTTCCACAACAACTTATCTCACTGAGAATTATTTATTAACTTTGTCAAACATTTTCAACCCGTTCTACAGGCCATCTTTGGGTTTTTTAAAAATTCGTGGAACATTGATTAAATGTTCTTTTTGAAATAGAGCAGTTAAGTATAAAATTCTTTGGAATAATGAGCTGTTTGAATCCAAAGAATAAAATAGTTGTGTATGTGTGTATGTATGTATATATAATTTAAAATAAACTAATAAAATAAAATGTAATTTATTCTTTTCCTTTTTATTTTAATCATAACATTAGCTGCTGTTTGTATGGACATTATGCAGTATTCTCCAACAATTTCTTTTTGCTCATATATTTCCACACTGTGGCATCTTTATAGTTCATAAACTTGCTTACTGTGAAAGGTTACTTCTATAAATTTCAACTTTTTCTAAATTCATTACTAATGTTGGTGAGTGTACCAGTTTTTTAATGCTAACTTCCTCTCATTCTACCACTGATCCTTCATTTTGCGCCATTCTAGACAAAGCCAAACAATACTGCCTTTTCTCAATATTATACAGGGTGGGGCATAATGGAGTCTTACATTTACGAGGTGAATTAAAAAAGAAAGGTACAATAATATGTAAAAAAACTTATTTATTCAAAGTACATGTAAGAAAGTTTTTTTGGTTAGGTTTTAAAAATGATGTCCAAATGTTGGCCTTCATGGGCGATGCCCATTTTGAGCTGTTCCTTGAAGTTTTCTTCAACTCTCGCCAGCATATCTGGAGGAATTTTGGCAATTTCTTCATGAATGCTGCCCTCTTTGAGTTTTTGTAGGGTTCTTGATGATAATTTATCAATTAATTTTGAGTTTTTTAATATAATTATGACTTTAAAGAAATACACTTTTTGTTTTTTAATATAGAGCATTTTCTGTGTTATTTTTTCTTTCTAATCTTCTTTTGTCTCAATCTTCTGTTTCATCATCATAAGTAAAGGGATTTGATTATATGCTGAACCCCCATAAGAAAAGGTCACAGGGGCTCAAATTGGGAGCGAGGGGGGCCATTCAATGGCTTCTCGTGAATAGATTAGTTGACCGGGGAACATTGCCATCAAAATGGCATGAGAACAACAGTTTGTATGGGCTGTGGCTCCATCCTGTCAAAACTAAAAGCCACTTGTATCATATTCTTTCATTTTGGGGTGCAAAAAATTCTCCAGAATGTCGTCGTATCGGTTTGAAGTCAGTCACGGTAACAGTGACACTATCCTCTTAAAAAAAAAAAAAAAAAGGCTTTACGATGCCTACACAGGACAACGCACACCAAACAGTGACTTTCAGGCTGTGAAGAGGTCATTGTGGAGTTCTCAAGGGTTTCCAACAGCCCAATAATGAAAATTCTGCTTGTTCACTGTGCCAGACAGATGAGAATGCAGTTTGTTGCTACTTCACGCAATACCACTAGGAGGCACAGCTGTAAAGATTTAACATCATTTTTAAAACCTAACCAAAAAAACTTTCTTACGTGTACTTTGAATAAATAAATTTTTCCATATTATTGTACTGTTTTTTTTTTTTTTTTTAATTCACCCTGTAAATATGGGACTCCATTATGTCCCACCCTGTACTTGTTTATTAAGGTTTTTGTTTGTGACTCCTATGTATTCTTTCTCCAAATCTGATTGTTCATTTTTGTATGGGATTTTGTATACTCCAGCCTGCTCTCCTTTTTTAACTTTATCTTTATAATTTTTTAAAAGGCTATAAATGGTGGGCACACTCTTGAAAATTAACTGGGAGTCTTTGAAGTTTGCTGTTTCATTCATAACACCAGCCGTGTTCTTGTTATGTGTAAACTTACTTTGTTCTTTCTTCTTATTTTATTAGTTTATTTTAAATTGTATGTCATTGTAATTTATTCTTTGGATTCAAATAGCTGATTATTCCAAAGAATTTTGTATTTTAAATGTTCTTAACTGTCTTTTTTTTTTTTTTTGAAATAGAACAGTTATCTATGTTCCATGAATTTTTAAAAACCTGAAGATGGCTTTTATAACTGGTTGAAAACATTTGTCAAAATTAATAATTCTCAGTGAGATAAGGTGGTGTTGTGGAAATTAAGAAGCATCTAGCTGAGTATTAATCAAGTATATAATTAATAAGTTTGTTGTTATCTTCAAACTGAACTATTACAATTAATATTCAGTAACAAAATTACACATTATTCAGTTATTTATGGAGTGTAAGAAAATTTACATGCAAACCAATAGAAAAGTTGTAGGCATTTTCCCTCCACCTAAAGAAATCAAGTAATGCCATTGCTGAACTTCAGAATCCATCTGGACAAGTGTTGTGGAGTCGGAGTTGCCAGAGTCGGTAAAATTCTTTCGACTCCAGCAACTCTGACCTCAAAGTTTACTATTTGTAACATGCAAAGTAAGAAAAATACTTTTTAATCAATTAGTATGTAAAGAAATTTTAGAAAACAAACATTTTGATACATTTAGATATCAAAATGATATTCACTCATAAAAGCCATTTCATAGCAAAATGTTATGCGTATCTCAAGTGACATACTCTATAGAGAATAGCTTTTGTTAATTTAAGGCCCACCAATGGCCAAGTAGATAAAATCACCGAACACTTGTAGTTAGTTGAGGGGTCGTCCCTGGAAAGTAAACGCTCGGTATTGCTTCAAAGCACTAATGCTATCTTTACCAAAGATAAGCTCCCAAGAAAAAGTTTGAGTTTCATTTAGAGTGCCATAATTTTTACTTGGTGCAATATTGTTTGCATCTGCGATGTTTTACTTTGGATATCAATTGTTTTGAGTAATTTGACTAATTTTTTTCACTGCCCTTCTATTGTAAGTTTTCAAGTTATTTATGACTATTTATTATAGCTTTGGTATCGCAATTTGGTCTTAAAACAGCCAATAGAAAAACAATGAAAAAAAATAAAACTGAGATCAGAATCTAACTGCAACAAACTAAAAGAGAAAGAGAAAACTGCAAAATGTAATTAATGGGATTATTTTGGCTTATTTTTCACAGGTTCTCGGGGCACAATTGCACTTCAAGATGATTGATTTTTTTTTCCAAATTTCATATTTTAAAATTCTGTTACATACTTGAGTTTGGTCAACCATCAGTAGGAAATTAACTATTCCCGTTGTAGTCGGAGAGGGAGAAATTGTTTTATGGACCAATTTATTAAGTCGTTCGTCAGATCATATTTTTTTGCATTTATTGTATTTAATTTTTTTTATTGAAAATAATTAAATTTAAATCAACTTTTTGTAATTAATTAATAAAAATGAAATACTTTTGACTATTAAGATATGGCACATTTCTTTATGTACTCGAAAGTTTTTCCAAGGTAAATTTGTTGTGTCCATTTTTGATTCTTGCCATTAATGTTAGAATGACTTTTTATAAAGAAATTTTATTTTGTAAAATTTTTTTCCATCCAATGGAGATATTATTATTAACAAATTTGAAGACGAGTCTGCCCAAAAGGGGCCACCATTTATTCTACGTTCCAGACTATACACATGATTGTGAATGTGTATAGTCTGGAACGCAAAATAAATGGTGACCCCTTTTGGGCAGACTCGTCTTCAAATTTGTTAAAGAAATTTTAGGTAAAAATATTTAGGTACCCAGTGATGTTTTTCTTATAAAAGAAATTGTAGTGTGATATTTAAAAAAAAAAAAAAACTAAGGTAGCACATTTCAGATTTGCTAGAGTCGGGGTATGACTTTTTGTTTATCCACCACACTCACTGATCTGGATGACAGAATTTTGAAGTAAAGTATTAAAAACTCAAATAAATTGAATTTTACACATTTTTCCTCTTGGAAAATGATCATCTTTCAACTAATATAGAAGATAAACACACAACCAACACCAGCACTGTGAAAAGAAAAATTTACTAACATCTTCCTCTATATAAAATAGACATCATGAGGTAAAAAAATTTTTTTTATGTTCCAACTGGTTCTGTTCTATGTCGTTTTTACCTCATAATGTCTATTTTATATAGATGAAAACAGTAAATTTTTTCTTTTTAAAGTGCTGGTGTTGGTTTTGGGCAATGTGTGTTTATACAATCCCAGTTTTGGAGAGTTACTGGAGATGAAAAATTGTAATTGACATAACTGATTGATTGAATTCTGTTCTCTTATATCAATAATAAGGATACAATTCTGGTTATAAGGCAACATTTTGGGGGAAATTCAATCTTCAAAACATGATTTTAGTACATTTAAAAAATTTCTGTTAACTTTCTATTAATAGATTTCCCTTTAAATAAAATGTTTAGGCTAAATGTAAACAAAATTTATTTATTTGTTTTATTGTTCATATAAATAAAGTAGCTTGTGTATGCATGAAGAGTTTTGGAGTTACATGTAAGTAAAAACTTGAACTAAAATGCTAACAAGTACATATTTTGTGTATTTGTATACATAGACACATAATATTAACAAGTTACTTATATTTAGTTTTTAATTTATTGAAAACTCAAGCTTGTTTCGAAGGATTGGTATCATTTTAGGAAGTTTCTTTCACAAATACTTTAATTATCCACTATGTATTGCAGTATACATATGTATATATTGTCTTTCTAGTCTAGATTTATATCTTCATTTATAATTTTTGATAATTTCATATTCAATATTCTTCAAACTTTTCTTCATACTTAAAGCTAATTTTTATTTATATATATTATATGTTTTGTTAATCCTTAAATATTTTTATTTAGTCTACAAATTCAATATTAACACAAAATTTTATTCTTGTAACATACAATCTGAATATCTTGTTAACGATTACCAATATACACAATATAGTTTAGCATACAAAATAACTAATATCAAATTTGATGTCACTTGTTAAAATTAATTTTTAATACTTTGATTACAGTTGAGTTATAAAATTGTATTAAAATGAATAAAACCATTTTTATACAGGTTGCTACAAGATAAAATATAGTTACATTGTTTCCTAAATCAGTACAATGATAAAAACAGTCATAAGCAAAGTTATAAATCACAAGAATTGCTTAATACTCTTTATTTCTAATTTGCAAAATTTACTTAAACATTTTTTTATTTTCAATTAGAGTTCATTCCTTGTCATTTATTTAATGCTGGAACAGTTTATACAAAACTTGCATAATGGATTTGCAGGACTAAAAATGTATATTACTATACTTGATACTGATTTGATTTCTTAAGTATATGTAAATTATTTAATAAATTAATAAACACATGAAATTGGTTTTGCTTCCATTTGTAACAATGTTTTATTTAACAATAACTTTGACTAGCTTCTTTAGTGCTTTAGAATAGTTTTGGACAAATACCTGACAGGAAATATTTTTAGATTTAATTTAATTTAAATTAAACCAAATACTGGTATATATTTACATATTTTTTTATCTTTCAACATTGTTTGTATATAATATAGAAATCAACATTCTTGTATGATTAGAAAAATGATTTGAGAAATTTATTATATTAACAAACTTTATAAAAAAAGAGTTTAATTTTTATATTTGATTAATTGAAAATAAATGTATGAGAAAAATACAGATTATTTTTGAATTTATTACAGGAATCTATTATTGTTTAGCTCTCTATATATTCTATATATATATATATAATTATAATAATATAAAGACCATTAACATCAAAGCTAATAAATATAAATAAATACACTTTACAAATACAAATAAGTGAAATCCCCTCCCAAAATATAATCTTGTGAATGTAAAAATTTTCATTTAACTTTTTAAATATAATATAAATGAATTAAATATTTCACAAAATAATTTTTCTGAATTTAATTGGAATAAAACCAAATTGTTATTTTTTTACTGAAGTGAATGAACAGATTTCAGCTTGTTCTTATGATTGATTTAGCTGAAGATTTTTCCTAACTTTTCTAGAACTTGTATAGATTCTATTTTAAATCCTTTTATTGTGTTTTTGACTTAAACCTTTTATTCAATTATATGCTTTGAAATTTTATTAAACGTGTATTTATAATGTATGCTGTGTACAAAAGTTGGAAAAAAACAAAGTATAAATAAAAAAACAAATATTGTAGTTTACAATTTTTAAGATATTTCAATTTAAATAAATCATTGCATAACATTACTATTGTTAATGCATTAATTTCATTGTAAGACTTTAAAAGTTTAAATTGATATTGTACTTTCTTATAAGGTCAATTTTTTTAAATGTCAAACCTGTCAAATAAATAGCTGGGATATTTTGGTGATTCATTTTCTTTTACAATATGCTTTAAGTGTAAATGTAGATAACAAAATTTTATATCTAATAATTGCTAGGATTTTATATGCAAATATATAAAAAAAAATTTCTATGGTTAAGGAAGCAAGAAAAAAGTTTTTTTTAGCTTTCTTAAACAATAGCAGTTATCTTTGTTTTGTTTTTACATTTAGTGACACCCAAAGATAGGCACAGGAATTTAAACATAATACTGTAAATTATTCCAGACGTAATAAAATTTAAATAGAGGAGGATTTTAGTCTAAATTTTGTTTACACTAAAATCCTCTTCTATCTAAATTAGAATAAAATTTGCAATTTGTCTTTCTTTTCAAACACAATTTTTTGAAAATTATGCAAAAATGTTTAAAATATTTTCAACCCCCTCTGCCTGGCGAGTACCAAGAGCTTTTATTTTTCTACGATTTGTAGAAAAATAAAAGCTCTTGGTTTGCCAGGCCTGTGGCTAGAAGAGAGTTCGAGGTATCGGGGACTGTCCTTCCGTGAAAAAGAATAGTTTTTCAACTGGGACTCGAACCCAGATCCCTTGTCATTTAAGATGTCCAGATCAATTGAGGATTTGTTGTCAAAATAGATATACTTAATTAATTTGAATTAATTTTGTTTTTTTGACTTTTGTGAAAAGTCAGTTCTTACATTATTCTTAATAACCTTTTAGAAGCTCTTTTTGAAGAATTATTTAAATATTTTTAAGTCTTCTCTTCAGAGAAATTTTTGCTTGCATAGTAAAGTTTTACCTTTTTAATCTTCTCCCATTTTGGCATTCGAAATTACAAATTTTGTTAAAGTTTAATGTTTTATTCTATATAAAGTGTGTATTTAATTACCAAAAGTGCTTTATTTTTATTTATTCAGTTTGATCATCATTATTAAAATTTCTGTTATGCCAGTTTCATCGTTGTCTTTGATATTGCTTGTTTATAACATTATTCATAAATTTATTTATATCGATACCGAACCATTTGTTCTAAAAATTAAATTTTTTGAAAATTATTGCACCTCGGTGCTTTTTTTGTCGATTGCCTTTTGCACGAGTGTCGCGACATTTCTAGAAATAAGTTTATTATACTATTGTATGATATTCTGCCAAAGCTCGAGAAATATTACAAAGACATTAGTAAAGGATTTCAAAATGTTAGAAAATCAAATCCAACTCATTTCATGTTGTTTCTATAGTAAGGGCTCCAGGCAAGTTGTGTAAGTTGATCTAAAAATTAAAATGATTAAGTGGCTAAAGTATAGATATTTTGGCATTGCATTTCTGAAAATTTCTACACAGAAAAATATTAATTCAATAGAAAGTTGATGTTTGAAGGTTGGTTAATAATAATGAAATAAAGTTGAAATTTTTTAATATGGAATGTTGTAATAAATATTTTCAAAAGTATTATTTATAAATTTCTTATTCTATATTTCAATGTAAGCTTTTTGATTTTTATAGATATATATTTTTTTAATCATAATACTTATGACTAATCAATAGATATCAATATATATGATTTGTTTTATATTTATAAAAAGTTTAAAAATGGAAATTTATTGTTGAATAATCCTGTATTCTCTCTATGCCATATGATTCATAATATATCTAAATTATCCGTAAAGCAAATAATATCAACCCGACTATTTTTTATTCTTGTGCTTGAGCCAGTTTCTTAGCTGAATATTTGTGCTTGTTAATTTATTGAAGATGACTACTTTACCTTTATTCTTGTAATAATTTCTATCTCTAGAAAGTCTCTAATATGTATTGTCTTTAAGTTAGTAGATTGTACAGTACAAATGAAGGGTAGGGTCAGTGGGCACATATCCTCTTCCAATTTTTTACAGAATATTTATCAGTTGTCATATTTGCAAACACTTTACCTGTAACCTAACCTAGCTCTATACATTATTTTTTAAAATTAATTTATAATTTAATTTTAAAATCTGTGAATGGTATATTTATTTATTTACATAGAGAAACATATTTAGAAGGATGGAAAATAGCAATATAATTATGTATTATGGTGATGGTAATGCTGTCAGTTTTTTAAATCTAGATCTTCACTGGTAGCAGATATATGAAAAATGCAGTGCCATGATGTTGTAAATTCCATTTTTCTGTAAATACATTTTATTGAAGAATTGAATTCTTCAATAAAATGCAATGTTTTCTGCGGCAAAAAATATTGAGACGATATTGGCACTAAATGTCTGTGTTTTGAAGTTGAATTTGTGTGAAGCCGTAACATTTTAAGCGCCAAAAATCACACGACTTGCAAAATGTTACCGCTTATATTTGCATCATTTTGATATTCTGGAAAATTTGTGACCTAGTGAGTTTTTTACTGTTTTATTGTAAAATTGAAATGAATTCATTCACTAATATTCTGATATATATATATATATATATACACACAAACAAAAAGAATTTAACCTTTTTGGGATTCAATTGCTCAATAAACTACTGGGGTAGGGTTACCATCTCTTGAATTAAATTATTACTGTAGACATTACTTGTGTTAGAATAATCAAATGTTATTTATAAGTTCTTAAATTATTGTTAATTTAAATATGTATTTTAATTTTATATTTTGTTTCCACTATCTCCAGTGATAAATTTTACTACCATAGTTTCAATTTCAGATAACATTGAAATTGCTAATATTTAGATTCAAATGAATATGTAAATATTCTAGGAAAAAATTTAAACTAAACACTAATATAACAAAATGAAAAAATGGCACATTATTTATAGTTACAGTTGTCAACTGCCATATGACAAATTGCCTTTGGAAAACGTGGCAAGTTTGTTAAATGGAAAATTCTACCAGTAATGAAGTATACTGTGTCTTCTTTTCATGTATGCAAACAAACTAAACAATGAAGACTATTTTTCATGTAATTTTTGATGAAACTTTTTACTTTTAATGGATAATTCTAACTTTATTTAAATAGTTAAGATTTTATCTCTTTCTGTCAGTAAGAGAGCATTCTTACAGATTCAAATACATCAAAAACTCATTATGAAACTGCCCTCAAATATACATGAGTTTTGATCTCTTTAGGAGTACCATGATATTGTATTTTAACTTATAATATCCATCTGGCCAGTGACAGTTGCAGAAGTGAGCTATGAATGACTTTAAACCAGTTTTGCAAATAAATTAAATTGCTGCTAATTTCAGAAAATCAACTTTTCATTAATTTTTTTTTTATTTTTTTATTTTTTTTAAAGCTTTTTGAAATTATGTTATTTATTAGCACATTTAATATTTATTAATATGAAAAATAAAGTTTTTTTAATCTATCTGGATTTCAAAAATTTGTTTAATAGAAATTAACTTCATTATATGTGTATTTAATGAAGTTTAAATACCATATTCAATTAATTACTGACACAGGTCTTATATATTGACATTGATTGGGTGTTTGATTCGGCGGACTCCCTTTTCTCCTGTTAGACATAATTACATTTTGTATGTCCTGCTAGTACATCAATGGCTGCTTTTTTTTTTTTTTAAATTACCATCATCTCTAGGAATTAAACTGCATGACTTTTGCAATTTCTCTCTGTCTGTGGCATTCATTCATAATAATACTTTATTTGCAAGGATCTCTGCTCTGCAGAGCACCGCAGAGGTTGATATACATATAGACATAGAGTACCAAAACATAGGATTACAGAATATACACAGTTATATAAAAGATATGTAGAAAACAGAGTAATTTGCTTATAGTAGAAACAATGAGTAATAAATTACAGTGCAACAAATAACATACAAATTAAGAAGTAATGCAAAGTATTACACATTAAAATACAGAGAATATAATTGCCATTCAATACTCATTAGGATTAATGTAAAATAGAGATGAACAAAGCGATGATGGACATTAAAAAAAATGGTTACATATACTTATAAATACCCTTATAGCAGTTAGTTGTTTTGCATGTAGGGAAATCTTCTATTATTGCTGATGCATTTAAACTAACTCTTAATGAGGCACTGAAACTCATCTAGTAGCATGTGATTGCTCAACAGTTCATGTGGGGAGCAAGGCCATGGAATGCCAGCAGTGTCAGCAAGAGTTGGATTCTGAGTCTGTTGCTCTCCATTGCAGTGCACTGATAAATGTAGTGCAGTGGCCTGTCTTCTATGTTGCAGATTGTCCACTTATCATCATCCTGGATCTTGAACCTTTTAAGGTAACTGGCAAAAGACCCATGTGTGGTTAGGAACTGGACTTCTTTGTGAGTGTAGAAGTGTCTTTTATGTTTTGAATTGGTGAGAATGCTTGGGAAAAATAATCATGTAATAGCACCAGTTTGCTCGTTTCTCCACTTGCTTTCCCAGATGTTGTTCTTCTCATTCTTGAAGATGGTTTTTGCACTCTTCTTTGTAATAGCATTGTAGATATAATCACCTTTACAATCCATAGCAGCCTGCCTGGCCAGAGCATCTGCTCTGTCATTGCCAAGCAGACCCTGGTGACCCCTAATCCAGGAGAGGGAGTACGTGTTGGTACTACCCAATGCCAGGTGGTTAATGCTGTTGATAGTCGTATGGGTGCACTTAAAATCTTGTATAAGACAGATGGAAGAGGCTGAGTCAGTGACTATGTTGATGTCGTGATGATTGAGGTTATCACAGCACCAGAACAGGGTCTGGTGGATAGCACACATCTCTGCCTGAAGAGCAGAGCAACGACTGTTTATGTGGTACTGCTGGTATAAAAATTCTTTGTCACCTTTGAATACCACAAAAGCACACCCCACCTTGTTGTCCAATTTGGATCCATTGGTGTATATACAAAAGTCATTGTCCATGAAAGGTTCTTTGTCCAAGATGGGCCATAAATAAGAAGATAGGAGGTCTCCCATTTTGACATTTTCCTCCATTGTGTTGTCCTCTAGAAGGTGATTAATGGCAATGCTGGCAATGCCACACAAGGCAAGCTGAGTCCAGCCAATAGACGGAACAGCCAGGTAGATTGGTTGTTTTCCCATGATAATTTGTAGTGAGTGCACTAGTAGCAGTTTTCCTATATGCTCTAGCAATAACGAGTAAGGCCTTTCTTTGTGCAGTTATCAGCCCCCTTCTGATGTGCACTTTGTTAATGTCTTCCACCCAGACAGCCAAGGCATAGCTAATGATAGGCAGGAAGACACACTCATAGATGACATCCAGTGTTCACTGGTAAGGCCCCAGTTACTCTTGGCATGTCTTGCTAGACCATTGAAAATCAGCAAGGTTCTGTCTGTGTTGTACTTCAGGGGTGGCCAACAAGTCGATCGCGAAGCCAATTTTGGTCGACCGCTTGCGATGCCTTTACTTTATGTGTTACACTTGTAACTGAACACAACGCCTGAACGTAACAAGCAAACGCAACAGTATGCATGCAGTTATGACTCGACTCATAGAAAAACACAGCCATTTAGCTTGAATATTTGGTACTGTCATAAGGTAGCTTCTTTTCTTTAGTACATGTATTAACAATATTATTACTATTTCTCCCATTATTATTAAGGTAATAAAATAGATTCCAAATCTGTCTTTATCTGTATCTAATTCGAATTAATAAATATTGTTAATAATTACTCGTGTTTTAATTCCCCTGGGTGTGAGTTTTTTGGCCCGTTAAATAATTATGTTGTTTTTTACGTAGGTAGATATTCAGAGTGTTTCAGTACAACGTGCACTCCCGCGATCGATCGATTAACAAAGAATAAATCTCAAAATCTAATATCATTCTTCTATGATAATCTTCAATCAAATTATCAGCCATACTGTACTTTTTCATATTTACGAACAAATAGTACCACAATTTATACATTGCACTTGATAAAAAAATTAGATTTTTAGTAACTTACAATATAATTTATCTTGAAAGATTTTTTTAGGTACCGCCTGTATGGAATGAACTGGTAGCTGCAAATATCAAAAGTTGGGTCTGGAAATTTATTTTTTTATGAGCCTTATATCTCGAAAACTTAAGTGATTTTAAAAAATAGAAAAATAGTTTCGAATATATTTTGCTTATCTACCCATAGCTCGCGGGAGTGTACCTCGTACTGAAATACTGTGTATAAACATAGTATGTATTACACACCTCTCCCTCTCCACTTAGACTATGCCTATGACAACAAGTTGATCACGACACATTTTTAAGATAAAAAGTAGATCTTATGTACACAAAAGTTGGCCACCCCTGTTGTACTTGATATGTGGGACCCACAAGAGTTTATGATCCAGTAGTACACTCAAGTCACGGCTGGATGGCCAAGCGGTCAAGGTGGCAGCCTACTGCTCTGGGGGACCCGGGATCAAATCCGAACGGGTCGAATAAAATCCCCGGGAATTTTTCGGGGGTGGTCTGTTCAGATATGTCGGACCCCATCCCTCACCACCCGGTCGCCCCATTGTGGGCCTGGCCGAACCCATAATGGGCCTTCTAAAAGAGGCCCTCTTAGTGCCCACAGGGCGGAAAGAGTTAAAAAAAGTACACTCAAGTATTTAATTTGCTTGTAGCATCTGATACTGTTTTCTCCCATTTTTACTGTGGGGTACCTCTTATAAAGTGTATTTTTATACTGCTGAGTAAAGATGATTGCTTTGGTTTTTTGGGGGTTAAAGCTGAGTTTGTTATCCTTGCCCTACCATCTGTGGCATATCACAAGTCTTTTGAGTAATTTCCTTTTTCTTGTTTGTGTCTGCTCTTATTACCCACAATCATAATTCTACTATTGCCACTTATGCCAACAATGTAAAAATCGTTAACTCTGATTCCCTCTTATTACAGGCCAATCTTGATACTTTTGTTTTTGATTTTAAAATTACAAGTTTTTTAAGATTGACAGAAAGTTTTGATCTGCTTTTCTTTATCTATTAATAGGCAAATAATTATCCTTACTGCCAACAACATTGGCATTGTATTTGATTAAAAACCTGCTATTCATATAGGTATTCTTTGGCATTGATATTGCCTCACCACCTCTTGTTCTACTCTGCAAGTCACCTTTTTCTTCTTCCTCCCGGTTCCAACTTCCACTTTATCCAATAAGATACAGTTCTAGCCGATAGAGATGAACAATCAACGATAAAGTGTCTATCAAATTAAAAATAAAATATGCTTTACATTAATTAAACTATTTTAAGCAAATTGTGCAGTTTGCTTGTTAGCTCCAGAGAAATGAGTTTGGCTTAGATTTCCAATTTGTTCTGCCACACTTTATAAAACAGAATACAACCAAAATATAAACTATTTAATGGAATTTTAACTCATTTTTCCATCAGTGTTCTTGTAAGAACTATTTGTAGAAAATCTTATATTGCCCTCCTTAACCATTGGCCCTGGCCCTGTTTAATCGAGTGCTGTATGTGTACAGGATGACACAAACCACCTTAACCCCTTTTAAGATAAAGGGAAGTGAGTTTTGTCAAAAATCCTAAAAAGTTTTGATAAGTAATTGTTACATAATTTGTTAATTACCATCAGTAATTACTAGCCATTGATTGAGATAATAGTTTTAACATGTATTTTATTTAAAGTTATAAGTGGATTTAGTTGCATTAGATTAGGTATTAGGCTTGTTATAAATTATGAATGCATTTATGTATAGCATAATAAATGTTTAAAAATATTTACATTATTTATAAGGTATATTAATGTTTTCTTTCTCCAAAACAGCAGGATCGCCTGACATCTCAGCTGCCGTGTACAATAAAAATCATGCACAGCTAGCCAAGGTGAGTCACTCTCGACAAGACTAAAGTTTTCCCGCTCGATTTAATTTTTGTTGACGCTCTGACAAAATTATCTTTCAGTCGTACGAGAAGCCTGGATTTCATGCTGGAACTCCTCCACCCTTCAACCTAGCCGGTAGTCAGACAACGGGTCCCCTCGGCGTCTCTTCTGCTCCGTACGCCGCCACTCCATTCATTCCGGTTCTGGCCCACGGACAACATCATTCCACTCTGCTCCATCACCATCTTCAGCAAGATCCCGGCCATCCTCCGACCGGACCACAGAGAAACACACTCAGTCAGCAGAAGGGACCCGGTGGCAATAAGCAGAACTTTGCATATTGGAGCAGTAATTGAATATTTCTTACTTGCACCCAGACACTACAAGTTGGTGATCACATACATTTGTCAGCAAGTATTGGTATTGTGTTTATCGAAGGCAGTATGTACCATTTTTAGTATCTGTCAGGAGTTTATTGGTGCTTTTCATTATACATTGTGGTGTCTGGTGAGGGTTTGAATTTTTTGCTGTGAATGTAAGCATCGTGACAAAGAATATGTTGCCCTTATTTCTATATGCTAGCCAAGTTATTATATCGAAAAATGTGTATTAGGAACATTAACTGTGTGAAAATATTTTGTGTGGTACAGGACCATCATGTAACTGTGATTTTTATTTTGAATGACAACATGTAATAACACATCCACTTTGTATATTTATTTGGGTATTTTTACATCTAAATTGTTATCTTGTTAATAACATTAGCATACTTTACTATCTTCAAACCTTTTGCGTGTAGCAAGTAGCACAACCAAATGTAATATTAAAAAACGTTAAAACTTTACTGTGGGTGTGGAGAAAATACAATTCTGTATTTTATATGACAGAATTAAACACTATTAATTGAATCCCCCCATTTTCCACGAAAAAGATTCCATGCTTTATTCGGTGTGTGTTGTGCTGTGCACATATACAAATTATTGGAATTAATGTACTAGTGGAATTACACCTTACCTAGAAATTAGTTTTTTTGACATATTACCTTATAATCTGGATATTTTCCCATAGCATGAAAGATGTGTGTGTCGTTCATCATGTTTTTTTCCTTTGCAACTATCATGTACAGATTATGTATCATTTTATTTTTTCTCTGTTCTTAACGGAGTTCCTACTCAAACTGTAAGTCAACAGTTTGATATTGGTAATTTTGTACCTTTCCCATCATATCACTTTCTGATGGCACGTTTTTTTCTAAAATGTGCTCATTTCTGCAGATTATGATGTACATATATACATATATATAGCCAGACGAGTGGTGTTTGGTAATATTCTTACATGTGACTTATATAATGTCCTTACGATATGTTCCCTAATAAACTGCCTTGGTACTCTTCTGATGACGACTGTTAATGATGCCGGCGCGCCACGGTGCACGACGATCCCTCCCGCCGCCGAATCCCGCTTCTGCGGGGGACTCTGTCCTGGCGGGAGACGTTTCTGCGTGGGGAGATGCACAGATTCCCTTCCAAAGATTCCAAAACAGACGAAGGTAAACAAATTCGAAATTTTGTGTACAAATAATTAAAAAAAAATATTTACAAAATTGTGAAAGGTTTTGCATCACACAAATGTGATTTTTATATTTGAAAAAATTTGGTTATGTGAAATTTTATATCATAAATATATGTATATACATAAATATATACAGAAAAAAAAATCTAAAATTGATCTAAGAAAAGAAAAAAAAATGAAAGCTGTTGTTGATTCCAGTCAGTTTATTTGGGACAAACGATGCTCGTAAAGCATCTAGAATCCAAATATTTCGTGAATATTGAACTCTAGTTCTTAGAATAATTGAACGGCTTCGGCTAGAGTTTGAAATATATTGCCTGGTTATTTAATTGTACATCTAAATAATACATGCTTTTTAAACTTGCAAATATTTAGCATTTTAAACAAATGTGAATAGAAATTTTGTATTTGTAATAAATTGCTCTCATGAATAATAAAAGCTTGTATGTTTAATAATCTTGTTCTAAATCTGATAGTTATCAATTGTTAAACGTCAACACTTTTCATTCAGTCGGATTGCTCGCGTCCTCGTCCAAGAAGTACGGAATGCGTCGATAAAAACCAAAAGTAGTGTCAAAAATTTTTCTGTATTAAAATGCGCGACGACGACGTTTTTAAAACATTAGGGTGATGCAAAACTTCTCGCACAAAGATGTATCCAGATTCTGGAATTCCACATTACAAATATTAAGTATAAACAAATGCAAATTGGAAACATGATGAAATTTTAAATGAATTTATAACATTTGACATCTTTTGTGTCAAATTTTATCTCAAGTCAAACAAATTTTAAACTACAGAACACCAATTTTCATTTAGTAAATTTCTCCCTATGATACAATTATAATTTTGCCTGCTTGGTTTTAATAAATTTAACATCTTTTTAGATTTTTAATAAAATATTACTTATGCTTAATGTTTCAGTTAATATATTTGCATAAAAGTTAATTTACCTTGCTTTTCTTCTCAAAAAGCAATATTCCAGATTCTTTGATTCTAAATACAAAATTATTTTGATGAGAATGATTGTTACAGGCCTTGTTTTCTATACTATTGTTGTTACTTTATTTATTTTTAAAGGCCCTCTTATATTTGAAACATTGCAATACTCTCTATATTACCGAGAATTTTAATTTCTGCCATTTAAGTCTAATTACAGACGTTAGATGACAGAAATTATTCATAAAGCAATTTTACACTAGAAGAATATTAAACAGTTAGAATTTAAATTTTTCGTGTGTTCAACATTCTGTACATGACATTTATGTCGTCCATAAGACAATTCTGCACAACATAATTAATACGTCATTTATAATTACGTACAGAAAATTATCGACGTATTCAGTCGTACTAAATTTAAATGTACTGTCCCATTGTCCAGATGCAAAATATACAGAAGTCAAGTTAACGGGAGTGAATGGAACCAAATAGTTTATACGACAATAGTGGAAACTCGTGAATTAGCACGTACTGTACCGTAGTGGCGACAGCGCGAACTAGTGACATCTAGCGGTTCGAGGAGAACACTAACACCTCAGAATGTAAAGTCTAACAAAGCTTGCGAAAATGCAAAGAAATAAATATTTTATCATCTTTTTGTCTTTATTTTATGATCTTAAAACACGAATTATAATTTTATTTAGTAGGAAACGTGGATGGATAGTGATTTGTTGCTGCTATTCCTTCCTTTAAATCAAATGCAATGAGTCAGATTTTTTAAAATTAAAATCAGGTTTTAATTTTATTTTATTAAATTGAAACAATTTTACATTAAATTAAAAGACATTGAACGCCAAAATGTATTGCGTGTACAGTTTGATCTACAGGTCATGGATAATACAGTTACAGTAGAGAGTCAAAAATCGGAATCAATTGGGGACTGGGGTGGTTTAGATTAGTGATTTGTTCCGATTACCAATTATGTACGAAAAAATATATTAACCTATCCGATGTTGAAATTTTTCTCCGTTGCGTGTCGCTTCGCGTTGAATTTTCGCCAACGAAAATTTTTATAATAATAATCGAGGCTATTGTATCGTTAAAAATTATTTCTTTATTTTGTACAAACAAAATAAATATATTAAAGAATATAAAAACATGAAAATTATACTTTAGAAGTAAATCTAGTATCAAAAACGTTCGATTCAGCATGATACAGTCCGACTGAAAATCGTTCCGATTAACGACACGCTACTGTATTACATATGTGAAATCTTTAATTTAGCATTTTTTGTTCTCAGAAAACTTTCAGACGAATCATTATTTTTTGTCACATATACTTTAATAAGGACTTTGAAATATTAATCTGCCGATAATTTAATACAATTGTCACAAAAGCCTTTAATATTTGCGTTCTTTAAGAAATAATTAACTTAAATTTAATTCCATACGGGCTCTGTAACAAAAATATATTAAAATTGTTTTGAAATATTGCTGATATTTCTGGAGATAATCTTTTCCGTAAAATGATCGGAACGCACGACGTAATTTAAATATTCTGGCCTTTCGTTTTCAAAATCGAACCACCGTTGTCCAAATCGGACCTTTTGCTCTTAATTTAATAACCCACTGAGTGCATCCGAAAATCAATATAAACACAAGTTGAATGATGATAATATTTTAAATGAGGAATGTTGATATAAATGAAAATCTAATTGCTTGTTACTTACACTTGTTTGTTTTTAGGGAATCTGTAAAACGACTCGCGATTACTTTGTATCTTGTAATTAAAACAGCCATACATAGCGCAAATAACCCATCTTCCGGCCATTCTAATTATTGTGAGATATAAAAATGTTCAAAACTTTACATTAATACCCAAAAACGTCTCCTTATACACGCGGTAGAAATGAAGTAAAGTGTAGTTATCTTCTCGAACCACTAGATGGCGGGCAGAAGCTTGTCGCCAGTTTTCAGCAGACGTTTCCACTATTGTAATAATGGTGGAAACGTCTGCTGTAAACTAAACTAAACTTGCATCATTATTTCCTAAATTGTATTAAATAACAAAGCACGCTGCAGACATTATCCTAGTAAATTGGTTTTATTTTTTGTAAATTGTACACAATTGATATATTTAATAAGGGAATTACAAAAATCTCTTCGAACTCTAATGACTTTATAAAACGAATACAAAAATGTGCCCTTCTGCTTGAATCTAAGGGGCCCTGTAGGTGGCAAGCAATAAGCGAGGTAGCCAATGACGTAGTTCGTCTTATACGAAACGAAATACGTCATATGTTATATTGTCTTGCCAACTTAATACAAGAGAATGCCCCTTCAACTATTCTATCTTGTAATTAACTCGTCGGTGTATTTCCGTGTATCGAAAAAAAATCCGATTAAGATCTGGTTGTTATTAAATATACTTTATATTATATGAAAAAGCAGCGTATCGTGAAAATAATCATTATAGATATCGAATGCAAGTTCGATTGCTCTGGCAAATTTTCCCGGTATTTAACGAGACCAGACAGAACCGTGCCGCCATGTTCAAATTTTCTTTGGAAAGATCAACACTAAAAAACGATAATCGAAGAGCCATAGAACAAATAACTACAACCCCCGACAGAAAATATTTGAACATGATGTAAGAAAATTAAGTCGTTTTAGTTTGAAATCATTTTACAAGAAAATGAAAATGAAAAAAATTCAAAACAAAAATATACATTTTGTTCGTTGGGCGATTAAGTGTTAATCACTTAAATTTCAAATGAATAAACCAAACCCATTTTCCCAAAAAAGAATCTTTACATAAAGCAGTATTGGCAAAGAACGTCAACAATAATAAAAGGATCACATACAAAATAATAGAAGTTAATATTCTGTTGATCCTCCTCTTAATCTTATTACATCTTTTATGCATCTTGGGCCTGTCAAGATTAATTCTTTGCAGGTTTCTGAAGTTATTTTACTCCAGCTAATTTTAATGGCTTTTTAAAATTCATCTTTATTATTGGCATCCTTTCATCAACCAGCATTTTCAGATCTGCCCGTAAATTTTCAATAGGATTTAAATTTTGGTCATTTACAAGCCCTTAGACTTTAAAAATTCTGTGTTTCGTTCGGCTCGATGGCATTTGGCATTATCCTGAAAAATAGCAGTATCACTAAAGTGATTTTCTATTGTTGGAATCGGTAACAATTCTAAAAACCTCACACACTTCTGCTACTATAGCCTCATTAAGAATACATGTATTACCAGGTCCAATAACTGACATGCAGCCCAAAATCATTAAACTTGTTGGAAGCTATTGTTCCTATTCAGGCGATCTTCCTTAAATTTTCCATCTGGACATCTCCAAACGAATTTTCCTGCATCACCACCACTTCCAATGCATATATGACTCTTATATGAAAACAACTTTTTTCCAGTCTTTACGCTCTATTTTTTGTGCTGCCTTGACCATTTTAAACAATGTTTTTTTTTTTTTTGTTTGACAGTGTTTTGGCGTTGCAAATGAAAATTCTGTCATTCAGTCTATTTCTTACTGTTCTGTCATAAATATTTGTTTTACAGTATTTTCTTCTATTCCTTATTTGTTTGGAAGATATTTTTCGATTTTTTAAGCATTTTTATTATTTTTTTAATAGGTGATATTGAGCCTTACTGGTTTTATATGTGTCTTTAAACATTTACCAAATGTAATTTACAGTTCGTAACGACACACCTTTTTTTTTAACTCTTTCCGCCCTGTGGGCACTAAGAGGGCCTCTTTTAGTAGGCCCATTATGGGTTCGGCCAGGCCCACAATGGGGCGACCGGGTGGTGAGGGACGGGGCCCGACATATCCGAACGGACCACCCCCCGAAAAATTCCTGGGGATTATTCGACCCGTTCGGATTCGATCCCGGGTCCCCCAGAGCGGTAGGCTGCCACCTTTACCGCTCGGCCATCCGGCCCGTAACGACACACCAACACACATTGCAACTTCTCTTTGGTTGCTTCTGTAGTAGTTTATTAATGATGTGAGAAAACAAATTATAAAATTCTTTTATTGTGGCCATTGTTTAGTTAAGCAAAGACAAGTAACTATCACTGTTTACTTAGAAAATGATATAAACAGTCCTCTTAAACCATTCGGTTTAGAATTTAGAATGCTCACATTTGAAGAAACACGCCTCTTAAACCATTCGGTTTAAGAGGCGTGTTTCTTCAAATGTGAGCATTCTAATTTGAATGGAATTTAAAATAGTGTTCAAATACCGGTACTTTCTTCCAATACTGCTTTATGTAAAAATTATTTTTTGAAAAATGGTTTATTACGCGTCAACCTAACTTCTGTAAAATTTACGTGATAACGAAAAATCTATTTTTACATAGAACATGTTTAATATGAAAATTCTTCGTCGGTTTTATATCAAAGAATTATCTCAAGAAAATTTGGAGGACGTGATGTGTCTAGAATGAGTCGAGGAAATTCGAGAATATTAGAAATAAATGATTAAGCAGTACTCTAATGACAAATATGGAGGTCAAAATCTCTCATTGGAAAGTGGTCTGCCAGTGTAACAATTTGCCAATGAGAGATTTTGGCATCGATATTTATCATTTTGCATTAAATCCAAAATTATTAAAAGTAAATGAAACATCATTATGCTTACGTGTGTTTTCAAAACGCGTTTTTGAGCCTCCTTCCCATTGTTTATTAGTGCCGAAGATATCGGCCGTGGTTTCAAAGGTTAGATTGAATCTCTAGCTTTGTTCTATGGAACAAAGCTAGAGATATAACATAACATTTGAAATTCTACACCTTGTATTACACACCTCGGTATATCCATAGAACAAAGCTAGAGAATCACTGCCTGAAATATAATGAAATATTTAAGTTTGGTTTAAGTGGATAGAATAAAAAGATTCTTTTCGGTATTTAACAGAATTACCTCATTGATGATGTGGAAAAGGATTATTTTAGATGGAAAATGGTATTCAATGAAAAGGGATCACAATCTAAAAAGTAACGAACAGTTAGAGGCAGTATAAGGTATACAAAAGAATGGCTAACAAAAAATCAGTTGGTGTTAACAAAAACGGATAAAACCAAGCAAATGGTAATTGTGGAAAGAAAACGTTACAATGAAGCTATTAACGAATACATTAAGAAGACTGAATGTGAGATTGTGGACGAAAAGATAGTCACATTAACGGACAAAAAAGTTAAAAAGCTTGAAAAAGCACCGCTTGCGTCATTCCTAACATTCTTAAAAAGGTCGCATAACCCCAGCCTCTGGATGCCTAGAATCTTCGCATTCGCAAAGACACACAAAGAGAACAAAGAAATCAGACCGGTGGTGGAAAAATGTAACGCACCAACATATATACTAGAGAGTGCTTTAAAAAAGTACATTTATGAGGAGCTAGAGGAAAATAATTATGTGGCTCATAATCCAAATAAGGTAAAAGAATTGCAAGACTTAGCTTTAATGAACGATGAAATAGGGACAGTGATGGATTTTGAAAGTCTATATCCATCCATGAATTTAATATCTTGTTTCAATTGTGAGGTTGCCGAATTCGTGATATCCAAATGTCAGGACTTATCGCATGTGGGGTGAAGGAAAGTGAGGCAAATAGCTGCAGAGACAAACCCGTTTATTTACACTAAGTCTTACAATCTAGTGTGTCTTGCGTGTCTTGTCTTCTGGTGGCTCTCGATGGTTCGGTTGTTAACCCTGGGGCAGACAGTTGACGCTAGACGGTGGGAGGTTGTGACGAATGGTGAAAACCCGAAGTTCAATCGGATGATGTCCACTCGTAGAGGCAGGGAAAAGTCTGGACAGTTGATTATAGTTGTTAGCCGGGGAAAGTCTGAACAGTGGTCGACACGGACAGAAGCTGGGAGAAGTCTTCACAAAGGGGAGGCAGAGAAAAGTCTACTTTGCCCTTGAGATCCAGGTTTTTATAAGATTTCTCTTCCCTGGATCTCCAGCTCCTGATTGGTCGGTTTCCTGTATCTAGGCAGATGACCGACCATTTCGAGCTACTAAAGGTTTAAATTCGACACTGTGTTTTAGTCCAATCAAGGGATATTAATCGCAACTTGAAACTCCTGCTCGTATTCAATTGTTTCGAATTCTTATAAGTCTGATACATAATATCAGCGCTGCATCTCCTTTTAAGGTTAAAACATTTTTCTCTCGATTAATAATTTTAATATTTCCCGATTTTATTTAGGGCTTTCTTCCAATTTCTACGAACGTCAGAATCAAAGATCCCCTGATTTGACATTTTTATATTATTATTAACACATTAGCTCGAGTATCGCTCGGGCTTCACACAATGCACTCATTGAATTTAGGGTCCAACACAATCCAGTGTTATCGACATACTCGGAGGACTTAAATAATCTAGCAGACTTGATGTGCTACCAATCCTTTTTTGGATTCAACAGAGTGACATACAAACAAAAGAAAGGTGTCCCAATGGGAAGTCCCATGTCAGGACTCATTTGCGAACTAGTAATAAGTAAACTGGAAAAAGACATCCTCAGAGATTTCACAGAGGACATTATATTCTACAAACGTTATGTCGATGACGTGTTTATAATTTGGAAAGATAACCGACGAATTGAACAATTTTTAATTGCAATCAATAGTAATGATCATGGGTTAAAACTAGAACAGAAAAACCATACTCATCTCCATTTTTTGGACATTGATATAAAATTTAAACAAGGAAATGTACAAACAGTGGTGTATTTAAAACCCACGCATGCTCCCCTATATATACCATCGTGGTCCAACTATCCATATAAGTACAAGTTATCAGCATTTAAGTCCCTTATTAAAAGAGCGTTCTTATATTGCACCAACGTTCAAGACCGTCTTACGGAGATTGGTAGAATTAAAAGAACTACAACAAATTCAGGCTACAAAACCGCCACAATTGAAGGCCTGGTCAAAAGTTACAGACAACATAAAGGCAAAAAAGATACTAAAGTAGATGCAATTAACAAGTTCACATACAATAAGCATATAGAAGGAGTGATGAATGAATTGAGTACTTATAAAAACACAAAAATGGTATATAAAAGAGCACCCAACATCTACAGCTTACTAAGGAATGATAAAGACAGAGTAAAAATGTAAGAGAAGGCTGAAGTGTATAAAATTCCATTTGAAAATCAACAATTAAGAGTAGCAAAGGATTATGTGAGTGTAACCAGAAGAAACTTAGCAATACGTCTGCGAGAACACAGATACAACGTTAAGAAAGCACACAACAACACCATTTTAGCAATCATGTGCAGACGGAAGGAGCGAATGTAAAATGGAATGAGGCAAAAATCATTAAAACAGTCCAATCCCCGACCATTGCATTAGAAATGGAAAAGATGGAAATATATAAAAATAAAATTAAAAAACCGTTGCCTAAGTGCCAAGGATGCTAATGCGCTTCCAACAGCATGGAAGTACTGTACAGTACATGATAGAAAAAAGCATGGGGATTAAAAACCCTTAAAACTTGTAATAGTTATACATGGCCTTGTATACGGTGTTTATTTATTTATGTCATTTTATTTTATTTTATTTTTACTGTTATTTATTTATTTTATTTATTTATTTTTTCATATACACAATTATTCTAAATCTTTAAATTTAAAAATGAAACTTATTCGAAAAACGTTACGTTTTATTTTGGAACGATAATCGTAAGTCTGAGGATAGCCTATAATAAATAGGTTGAAAACGTTTGAAATAAAATAATTTTATGCTCGGCAAAAATTCAGGTGTGTTGTTATAATTATAATTAAGTAATTTCTCGTGTCAAAAATACAAAACTATTTCATCCCAAATACTATTTCTCACTATACTGAATTAAATAAAATTGTATAGCACACTTAATTTATTAACTTTAACACTACATAATTAAAAAAATAGTTTGTCTTTATCTGGATTAAATTTCTATCCCTATTTAAATGTTTTGTTTGTTTGTTTAGTTAAGTTACGGCAACGCAACACTTGGGAGATCTGCCTAGGGGGATGTCTTCCTGGATGTCTTTTTAACGGTAACTGGCCCCTATTCAGGCGTTAACAGACGTGGCCAACCCGTCCTGGCGAGGCGCGAACGCACGACCGAACTCCCAGTGTTCAGGGAAAGGAACTGCTTGGCCACTGGTGGGCTGCTATTTAAATGTATCAAAGGATAAGCTATGGTTTTCCTAATTATATTGTCATACATATGTAATAAAATAAAACAATAAAATGCAAATTTATTTATTTATTTTACCATTACCTATGTATTGAACAGATATGTTATACTCAGAAAGTACGAAACTTTCATTCACAATATGTAGCAATATAACAGTTTTAAAACAGTTTTCTCTATTTAAAACCTAAATTAATTAAATCGAAAATATAATTATTTTCGATTTATCCACATCTTCATCCGTAATTTCAATTTATCATTTTATTAAATTTTTTTTATAAACCAAATATACTTTTTCTTTATACATGATATAAAATTTAAAAATGTAATTACGAATAAGATTTTTTTGACAAAACAGAAAAAAGTTACAAAAATGCTTGAAAACGGTAAAACTACCTACTAACCAAATAGATAAACAAACAATTTCTCGCCGTAATGCGACTCTACAGCCAGCTAGTGGCTACCTCACATATTAACTTTACTTTAGAGCATACCTGAAGGACCAGTATAGCTATCGACCCTGATTTTAGTAAACACTCCACTCTACGTAACATATTGAAACAATTATCTGCGAACCAAACCAACCATCTCCGTTACTTCAGAAAAGACACGAAACAGAATACGTATTGTTGCTGTTAAGTTATGGCAACGCAACACTTAGGCGATCTGCCTAGGGGTACCTAGGCAGATCGCCCAACATCTTTTTAAGGGAAACTAGCTCCTATTTAGGCGTTACAAACGTGGAGAAAACGCGGAAAACTCCACGTGACCAGCTGTCCGAGCGAGGCGTGAACCCACGACCTAGTGTTCAGGAAACGGAACCGCTTGGCCTCCACAAGGCAGAAAGGATCAAAAAATAAAATGGCTTCACATCAGTTTCTGGAACTAGTAACCAATTTAAATGATATATTTTCAAAAGAAACTGATATAAAAATTTCTACTCAATAGCTATTAAATTAAATAAATGCTTCAGTATCTTGGCTTTTTCTGCAGAATCCAAAATTACACTTTTCTGTTGGGTCCCGTTTGAAATTTCAAAGTTGCCCCGTCCCTCTACGAAAGGCGGCGAGGAGCGACATAATTCTGTCATTGTCACCAGAAGATCCTTTGAAATAAAAAGAATAAATATATAAAAAGGAGGGTTCGCATCCGTCAAATGTTCTGCAATTATTAGCTTGTAGCACTGTACTTGTTTATTGAGATGGCGCTAGAGATCAGCTGATTCATAAAATTACTTTCGTTTGTTTACGTTTTCAGTAGATGAATGTTTTGCGTGAAAATATTTATGCTTTCGCCAATATTCAATCGATAAAGCAGATTTATTCGTAATGAATTCTATTAATTGTAAGAATTTAGTATTTCTCGTTTTCTTGTTCGCCGTAAGTGAAGGTAAGTAATTAATTGTAATCGCATTATTAATTTTTAATAGCGTGTTTTTATTTTATTTTTCGAAGGAAATTAAAATTACAAAATCGTTTGATATGAATAATGTTACGGCCAGACAACCTTATTGATTGACATGTAATGCCGACAGAATTCATTGCCGCCTCAATTACAACAGCTTATTTGCTGAAAATAATATGTATAAAATGTTAAATTATATACGCGAATGAGATATTGTAAGTAAAATAATACTTAATAATACAATTTTTATTCTTCAATCAAAAATAATTTTATCTGAAGTGAACTTCAGCTTTCTGTTTCAAGAAAATGTAATTTTCATACTCTTGTTATAAGTAAATATGATATTAGCTTTATATTTATAATTGAAAATATGACCGTATTTCTCTATAACTTCTTTATAACTTAATCTTCGTAAAGTTGATCGGCAGAATACAGTAGAACTCAGATTATCCCGATTAACTCCGATTAACCCGGGTTCTGTATTAACTGAAGAGAACTTGTTAAAGAATACATTACTTTTCTTACATTATAATTCATAAAATGTTTGTAACGAATGCACTGAGTGGGTAAATTGTGTATTTCTAATGATGGTACTGCAAATGGCTTATGCTGAGGTGATACATTGTGGCAAAGAACGGAGGAACTGCTATATAACGAAACTTCTAAAAGACTTTCTAAAAAAGTTTCAAGCAATAACAGGTACGTGAAACTTTCTTTAGAGCAGTAAAAGCACTACAGCAGTAAAAACACATGTAGCAGTAAAATGATTTGTTTTTGTTACCCTTTATCATTTAACTTCAATGTGAGACAAACCACTCATATGTAACTATAATAATACACATTTTTATTCTTGAAAGTATTGTACAAATTAGCTGTATAATAAGTGACATAGAAAATGTTTTTACATATGATAAATTCAATAAGGTGTAAAAATGGGCTTAAAAGTGCCACCATATAAATCTTTTATAATTGTATTTT